>NC_091663.1:6452500-7077500 GCF_042453785.1 Malus domestica
GATCCTCGTTAAGAACGGCTAAGGGGGTCTTTAATCCGAGCGAATCCCTGCTAAGCTCATTAAAGCTAATCCTGGTGCACACCAAACAAATGACTATAGTCTAGTCTAGTCCAGTCCTTCTTAATCCTGTTAAACAAACGGGCCCTAAGTATACTCCAAGCCCCAAGCATCACCATCCATGCAACCTTAGTAATTTCCATATCTTTGTATCAAACATCCCAGTCATTAGAAACCATACTATCACTCTAGGAAAGCCCAGATTATCCAGCAAAGAATGCCATGTAACCATGCAAATCCCTTCTTTCTCATGTAAACTGATAATCTTCTAGCTTCCACACTACGCTTCACTTGAGCAAGTCATTATCTTGATCTTTCACACTATCTTCGAGCCGTTGATGTTATCGGGGTATTTCCTAAGACAAGTTATCTCTTTCGAGATATCCCGGGACTTGTTGTGAATCCACACCAGGAGAGACAAGATGACATTCTTAAAACCCAAGTCCACCTCGACCTAAAAGTCCCCCAACATACTATAACTTAAAACTTCCCACTTTTAAGTGAAAAAAAATATCACTAAATTAAAATATATGTGGTTGATCTTACTAGAAATGTGATGTCATAAAGATCGATTATGTTTTCATGCATATCGTTTGACAACATAAGATGTTTTTCAAATTGTACATTTCGACTATTCACATCTCGACATCTAGACTTTCAAACATGAAATATTATTAGTTTTTATTTTAGGCCATTGTTAGCAGGATGAGGATCATCTCCAGATCCTTTTTGTGGGGATCCTAGGGATCCTCACATCATGGCCGTTCATCATACATTGTGCGGTCAATTTTCGTTAGGTATTATTTATGTTTAATTTTAAATAAAAAAATTCAAAATAAATTTTGACCGCACGATGTACGATAAACGGTTAAGTTGTGAGGATCCCCACAATTTGAATCCGGATAGGATCCAAATCCCCCCAAACTCCACCCCCCTACCAAATTCATAGGTGACAAATAATGATCAAACAATAACTAACAGTTACCAACAACTGTGCAAATAATCATTTAAGTCGTTTATGGTGTGTAAATTGTAACTAATCATTAATAGATGAGTCTTAAAGTAAATTTGGCATTAATATCTGTTAACATTCACCGCTATAATGTGGAAACGGCTGTCCGCGTAGCAATGTAATTAAAAGATGACATGTGTTTAAGGAGTAAAAACTTATCATCAAACTTAAACATGTTTTTACCAAACTATTTTGCCCCGCTACTCATCTAGCCCCTTGCCTTTGAAATGAATGAAAGTATGTCGCTTCTCATGAAACGTTAATTCTCGTACCAACATATAAAATATTGCGTCAAAAATATAAGGTGACAAAGAGTTTTACTTTTGAAAAAATCTCCTTAACATTTCTTATGAAAGTATGCCCCTTGGCTTGGAAACGCTAATCACAATCACTCCATTTTTTTTCTGTGGGCTATTTTTAAGGCAATCTCCAATGTGTTCTTATAATTAGCCACCCTTTTTAAATATAGCACATAAAAAAAAATAGTATTAAGGGAGTAGTGATGTGCTATAATTTTTCATCTCAACGGTGCAAGGGCTATATTTTGTTCTTCACAATATTCTATTACTTTTTAGCATATTGAAATACTATGGTTCATCGCTCACACTTCAACTATTATGTATTGTTTAAATTAATTAAACTACTATATGCACTGCCACTTAGTACTACGAGTTAATGTTATTTTTCTTCACTTGTAAGTAAGAGATCTTAGGTTCGATTCTCGCCAAAACTGAATTTGAACCATTATTGCTATCCCATTGTGAGGTTGAGTTCACCCCTTCACTCTTAGTGTAGATAATATCGATTGTTCCAAAAAAATAAAAAATAAAAAAATAAAAAAAAACTACTACTTACACTTATCTAAATATATTTTATGGAACAATTTTGAAAAAAGAAAAGAAAGTATATCGACAAATATTTCAAATATGGCACGTGTAAGATTGAGAACTAATTACTGAGAATTTTGTTGAGCTGGAACCAATTAACCTTTAAAAAATATAACGACAAGTTGAATTAGTTGTACTCAGTCACTTGGTCCTGAGTACAAAGAGCTGCGGATGCATGACAAAATATGCAACACCCATCACCGAATCGCATCAACCTAGTTGTCCCAGACAACTTTTCACGCGCAAGCCTCATCAATAGTTTTGGCCCCTTCCTACTTTGAGGGCCAAATATGGCAATTCCGATAAAATTTGTATTAATATTTTATTTTTTAAGATTCCATACAGCCCTTCATTGGAGATGAATTTAGGTGCAAAAATAGCTAAATTATGGCATGTACCCTCCATTAGAGGTGACCTTAGGACCGTACCTCGCTAAATGCTTCTTTCCCCAACAAAATTGGACAAAGCTAGCTCTAATCATTAGCATCTAATCTCATTAGCACCTAATCTTAATCTCAATATATAATATTGCTTGTTTAAAAAAAATAATATTATTATATAAAAATATAAAAACATTTGTTACTCTTGTCTAATTATTTGGGCCATAATAAAAACTCGGGTTTGGCTTACTTTGCATAATTAGAGAAGCCCAAGGATGGAGTTGCCCTTGTAGCCACATGCACCATGTTTCTTATTGGTGGAAAACATGTTGTATCGTTGACTAGTGTAGGGGCCACCATCGTCCTTCAGAGCACCTCGAATCCCGCCCTTTTTATTCAATAGGACAATGTGTTTATTTAAGAGCCAAGGTCCCCATCTCCCACTTGTCCTCCCATAACATAACTGTACTTTGTGTGAGTGTGCTACTATTTCTTTCAAGATTATGATATTCACATTTTTATTTTTATTTTTATATATATTTTTTAAGTTTTGGTCGGCAAATTCAATTAATTGAAAAAGATTGATGAACAAAAATTAACAAGAATAAGTGAGAGGACAAAATGAGTATTAATAACACTATCTTTTCTAGATGGTGTAATCCTATGTTTGTATCGATTTTTTTTTTTGTCAAACGATAAATTTTGTTAGATTAAATATTAGATCAACCAATGACAGAGTTTGAACTCACGCTGTCATGTAAAAGCTCAACACCTTTCCATCATTGTGGTAAATGATCACTTGACATGTGTTTGTATTGATGGAGGGAAGTATTTTGGATTTAAAAACAAATTGGGTTGGACTTATTATCTTTTATTTTTCTCTTAGCAAAAATGTCTTGTGTTTTTATGTCATGTGGGTGTCACGTCAATGACATGAACAAAGATAACAACAGTGGGTAAAGTGAGACACATTTACATGTTTAAGAAGGCAAGTTGAAGCAAAATAAATTTGAGGAGGAAAAGTAGGAATGAAAAACACTTTTAGAGACACACCAGTAATTAAGCCAAATTCACTAACGTCTCATTTATTTTCTTGGAATTTCTTACATATAGTTTGTTGAACCAATAAATGATCTTTGCTAATTGACGATTTCTTCAAAATTAGGATGGTATCTTAGTGGAAGAAAACGCTGAAACTAAAGCTTTAAAGGAAAGTAGTTTACCTGATTAGTGTGTTGCGCTAAAAGGATGAGGTTTTTACAAGGATTTTTACAATGGTCCGTTATTTATTATCAAGTCATTAGTTTAGTCATTTATGTTAAAAACTCATCAAATCGATTCTTTTATATGTTGACTTACTCATCAATGTCATCCCCACCATCCAATTCCGTTGATTGGCGGACTTCTTATGCATATGGGTCCACAAAGCCAATAATATTGTGCCACATAAGTTGACGAAAAATAATAAAATAAAACAGAAAAAATAATTAATTAATGTAAAAAAAAGCCAAATGTGTCATCTTCAACAAAACGAACCACCCCTACTACCTTTACCTCACCGTCGGTGTCGACCTCAATTTCATTTTATTTTTTCAAATTCTTAATTTAATTAGTCTTATTTTTCTTTTATTTTAAGTCTTTTATGGAGTAAAATATCAAAATAATTTTTAATTAATCCCACATGGTACAATATCATTGGCTTTGTGAGACCCACATACATAACACGTCAACATGCTAACAACATTTTTAATGGAATTTGATGGTAAGAACAACTTTGATGAGTTTAAAATATAAAGAACCAAACTAATGAGTCGATAACACATAGACAATCATTCAAGATATAATTGATCTTCTTAGACCATCTCAAAAGGAGACATCAAATCTTGAACATAAAATTTAAATTTTGACAGTTTATGTGGCACTTTGACATTTTAAAAAATTTTTGTTCTCCAACCGATATATCAAATTAAATTATTATTTTATAAAATAAATTATTAAGCTAATTAAAATTTAATAAATGACATTTAAAGTTTAATCAGTAATATGTTCACCTTCTTTGATTGAAAAGAAGAAAAAATAGGATAATTGCCTCGGTCAACTCAATATGAATCTATATATATAAAGTGAGAGCCCCAATTTAGCGAAGCTTTCCAAAATGCCAAAAATGCCCATTTGTTTCCTTCACAATCAAAACCCAAAAAATTCAAAAAATAAGGACAAACTGGTAAAAACACATAAAGAGACAGATGCCGTTAAAAAAAAACAAGAAAAAAACGAAAATAAAAAAATGTTGGGAAATTGAGGAAAGAAACGTGGGAGAGAGACTGAAATTTTCAGTTTATAGACTCTCACGTTATTGTAAAATCTGATGGAATGAAAAAATATAAACGTGTGAAGGGAGTAGTTTTGTAGAAATAAACGTGAACGTGCATGAAAATAAATTCAAACGTGGGAGAGGAAGCAGTTTTGTGGAAGGAGATGTAAATAAAGCACAAAATAAAAAAACCTAAAAGAACAAATTGAAATTGTTTTGCTGGAGCCCGGAGGAGAAGATGAAATTGGCGAAAAACCAACAAGAATTGGTCATTCGATAAAGTACGTGATACTATTTTTTTTTCTTTCGGTTAATTGAGTTTATTTCACCCTCCATAGTTCTCAATTATTAAACTTTTGTATTTTGTTCTCTATCACAGTGCTCCTTATTCCTTAATATTAATCTTCTCATGCATTTTCACAAAAATTATTAAATTGAAGTTCTTCTACAAATCAGTCTCTGGAATTTACTAATCGTGGAACAAACAAGTAACGATGTCTGAAATTTGTTTTCTTTGTAATTGATAATGGCATTCTGTTTTTCGCTTGAGGAGGATTTGGCAATGGTTAAGTTTTTCTTTTTGTTTTCGGTTTTGTTTGAGGAGGCTTTGACAAATTTGCAAAAGGAAAACCTAAAGGAGCATTGCTTGTTTTGCACCTTAATCCATCCACCTTCTTTACACGTATGCCACGTTTCTTCAATTTCTGAATTTTATCTCTACAATTCAATCTAAAATATTGGACAATATTTGAAGATGAACAGTTGGCTAATTATCCTCCTATTTGGGAAAAAAAAAGAGATAATTATCCTCCAAAACTGAGCGGTTATAATTTAAACACATTGAAAAAAAAAATTGGTGTTCAAATTTGAAAATGCAATTAGCAGTTGCCAATTGGTTTTATTAATCGTCTTCACTCTCAGGTCGTTAATTTTACTTTCCATATTTCACCTACCTTTCACATATCTAATATGGAATTAAATTATCTCAATTTGTTTATTTATTTTGAATTAATTATTTTTACTTGACTAATTGTTGCATTGGTTGGTTTTTGATATGGGAAGGTGTTGCGTGGAAGGAGGATGAGCATAAGTTGTTCTTGGTGGATTAACTTCATACTTAATCATTTGATCATATGAAAACATGGGATCCTCACAAGTCATAACATGACCAGGTCTGTCCTTTCATATATAAACAGTGCAATCTGGTAAATAAGTCAATCTTTTCATTTTCTTTGTTTCTTTGAAGGTGCAGAAGGATAAAGATTTGAATGGAAGTAAAGGCATAGATAAATATTGGAACGTGGAAAAGGATAAGGATAAGAAGAGTCGGTTCACTTTTCTCCCAGGACGCTTCACTCTTTCCTCCCATGTACCTCTCTCCTCATCATTTTCAGAATGTAAAACCGTTTCTGCGACTCTAGAAATCAAGAGGAGGAAGAAGACAACATGCACTTTAGGGGGGAAAAACCGATGCTACTCCAGAGAAAGATTAATCCGATAACGATTCCATGCATTAGAGAGTTGCTTGGGTCGTTTCAGTTACACATGACCAGAAAAAGAAAACAAATGAGGAAGAGATGGACTTCCATTTCAGAAAATATTTGAATTGGTGGGTACATTTAAATAATTTTGCAAGCCGCATGCCACAATGGATAAGATGCGAGAAGAATGTTTCAGCCAAGAGAAGAGTTTCCATCTTCTTCGACAACACAACCAATGCAGACGTGAGTCGTAGGTGCCGTACGAAGACATGATTTTTCTCCTTACTATATGTATTCCTTTGTTTGTTAAGTAAACATACAAACATCACAGCCAAAAACATTCTTAATCTTCAATTAATATCACAATCCCCATTTTTCCCAAAGCACTTATGGCTTAGGTAATTATTTTTGTCCTCTATTCAATATCTGTTCTTACATGATTATTATAATTTTGTGTATTTTGGGTTGTGAATGTTCATATTATAAATGTCAATATAAGAAGGTTGACTTCATTTTTATGTTTATAATCGGTTTCATTTTCTCCCCAGTTGCATGAGACTTCACCATATAATTTATGTTGCTTAGATCTATATATTGAAAAGGGATGTGCTATCCACACACCCCTTTTTACTTTTCACATACCCTTTGTTAATTTCTATCCATTGATCTTCTTCAATTCATTTGATCCGACGGCCGAAAATAAAAAAGGTGTGGGAGAAGTAAAAAATGGTGTGTGGATATCACACCCCATTGAAAATTCGCATAGACGCCAAAGGCTTCATATATGTTTCCTGCTAATTGGTTCCCATCAAACCAAACTCTGATCATGGTCTTTGCACATAGCATGGAAGTTTAGTTTGTTTCCCACAATCCACAACACAACTCCACTGAAAAATCAACTACAACATCAGTTACCACTAAATCTGAATTTGCATTAAAAAAAAAATCAAAACAAAACATAAAATAAAATTCATCCCCGATGCCAAGTACAAAAAGCACCACAAACATCATATTTTACTGCTCTCCCTATTTCACCTTTGTTGTGCATTTTGGTAAACAATCTTTTCCCTTATTAACGTAGTCCTTCAGCAAACAAAGACAATAACTCATGAGTATGTGCTTTGTGCTCTACAACAATACATTGAGGTCTTCACATCATCATGATCCTTTGCCGAAGACGAGCCTTAGTGAAGTGACCAATGAAAACATTATGAGCTTTCCCAAGTAATAAATTCCCAAGTTAATTGATTTTAAAATACAAGGAAAAGGAAAATAAGTTACATTGTACATGCTTCATGCTTGCGAAGGTAATGCTAAAGAACACCGTTATTGGCACTGCTGTGTGTGAAAGAGTATCCACGACAACAACTTCAAATTTATTGCTTCCAGTTATGTGCAGCCATCTTCTAGATTTCATCCATCACCTCCATACTTAGTATCATACTTTCTGAAACATATAAATTGACAATTACAATGAAAAAAACCTACTGCAAGACATCTTTAGGGCGCTACATCCCCGTTATAAAACAAGAACTCGCACGCACTCACTAGAAGCTATCTTGCATATTTCAAACTCACCTCCATTCTTTGATCATATTTTCTAAAAATATATCTTAAAAATTATAATGAAAAATAATTAACACAAAACGTCTTTAAGGGTGCGTAGCGCCCATGAAGAAGAAAATGTATCTTTAAGGGTGAGTGCGTGCGGAGATGCTAGTTATAATAAATGATTAAACTAATTAAAAATTAATAAAATACATTTAATAATTAATGAAAAAAACATTTGAAGCTGCTGTCAAATTTGAGATCAACCTCTTTTGCTGCCAATCCATGTCATCGCCACATAGGATTTGACATTTCGGTTGGAGAATATTAGTATGGTTTTTTTTATTGTTATAGTTGATATGTACATTTTAGCATCTCCTTTGTAGTTGTTCTTAGGTTTTCAAGCAGTAGATCTACGACATACTGCAACTCACGAGATGCCGCCACATGCGCCATTAGCTTTCCCTGAAAATGATATGATCAGATCACACTTTCCATACGGTTATCTAGTTACGACTTCACTCCAGTCAAAAACTCCTTATTAAAAATGTGAACTGTTTCTCACCTGTTTCTGACCATTAAGGTTTTATTTATATATTCAGCCTTTGTCTTTGTATATCATTTTCACAAGTTGGGTTCTCCGCGTACATGCATATGGCTGCTCATGTGCGCATGCAGGCAAGGCGTGGGGGCAGTAAAACAACACAAAAAACAATTGGAGACTTGTTTTTTACTGGTTAAAATATTATCCAATTTAATAACAATAATACATTAATATTTAAAGATGTTAGGTTCCCCCTTCAAATAAAAAATGTATCTAAAATTCTAAGTTGTTTTTCAATGAGCATTTAACTTAATTGTATCACAACTAGATTTTAACAGAGAAAACATTGAGCTCAAATATCATAATTCATAAACGACAGTTGTTGAATTAAAAGTTTTAAAATGCTCCACGTCAGAGAAAGAATAATTCTTTTAAGGTGTGCAAATGGTCTTGGGTTCCAAGCGGAAAATGAAACGGCGAATTATGTAGCGTCACATTTTGGCGCAAAGATGTGCGACTTCGTCTAGGTCGAGAGACCCCATCTCCGTTTGTGAGAATCCTGAACAAGGACGAGCTTCCATGCCCTCCAAGTTAACTTTTATATTTTTGGAGGTTGTAAGGGACTGACGTGGGGGTTTACCGTGTCTTTCTCTATCTCCTTATTCCCTATTTTCTTACTTCAGATGTTGTTAGCCCGCTGTTGAGCAAAAATTGTACACAATATGTAAACAAATAATTCACTTGTCACAATTTCACCCTCGTTCATTTTCGAAGATGGTTTTATTAATTTGAGTTCGACCCATTATAGACTATGCGTCTATTAACTACAATCATTCGTTAAAAAGGAAAACCCTTTGATTCCAATATGAATAAATCTTAACTCGAGGATTTGGGTGTTTGTTTGATTTTGCGACTGCACCTAGGTCGAGCCCTAGATTGCGTACATACCCTCACTGAGGGATCAAGTCACTCGTAGTTCCTTATGTATTTGTTGGGGTTTGATGCCTTGTGCAGTTTCAGCTCGTGCATGCAATGAGCATTTGATGCCTTGGGCAGTTTAAGCTTGTGCATGTGAGGACTTTGAGACATTGGAGCATTTGATGCCTTGTGCAGTTTTAGCTGGTGCGGGCAAGGACTTTAAGCCATTGGAGCATAATACGGCTTCGTGCCATTTGAGACTTGATGTGGCTTTGTGCCATTTGAAATTTGACGGGCTTTGTGCCATTTAAGTCTTGTTGCGGCTTTGTGCCATTTAAGTCTTGTTGCGGCTTCGTGCCATTTAATATTCGATACGGCTTCATGCCATTTGAAGCAGCTTTGTGCCATTTGTAGCAACTTTGTGCCATGTAGCAGCAGCTTTGTGCCATTTGGTATTTGATACGGCTTCATGCCATTTGATATGTGATATAGCTTCGTGCCATTGGCCATTTCAGGAATTTGATCTATTAAATTTGACATAGTGTAAGTCCCTTGAGTTTTGTGCTTTGAGTTGGTTCACATTTACCGTATTTGAAGTGATTTACAACCTCCATGGATTAGATGTCGGCATCTCTTCACACATGATGTGCCTCCATCACGCTATTGGACTCTTGCCCATTTATTATTTTGGCCCAATTTCCAATTTTGTGAGGCCTAGTTAAAACTGCATATTTGTCATGCCTTGCGCAATAAAGTTTAAGAAGGGTTAGGATCCCATTTAAAATGGGTTTTGATCCCATGACTTTCCCTTTCGATTTTCACGTAAGTGCCTTTCCTAAGGGAAGTTGTCATCAAGCTTTATTTTCTCTTCTTTTTATTAATTTTTAAATTTTTAATGAATTAAGCTTTCCAAGTTCAAAGAGGAATTTGCTTCCCTTTCCTTTTATTGTTAGCAACTTCTCTTCTTCTTAACTCCAAGACGACGGCAGCAACGAGATTGTTTTTTCCCAAATTCATCGCTTGATGTGACCTTGTCCAGGATCATTGCTTGTTGTAGCTTCCTTCCTTGTTAGGCGAGAGTTGTTGGTTCATGCTTTGAACCACTCCGAGAGATTGCTGGAAAAACCGAGTTATTTATCGATGTGATTTCTGAGATGACCTTTGGAGAGCATAAATTGAGGGGTTGCTGCATGTGCGAGTACGGACAACGGGGATAAGTTTCTTTTTTTGTCTTCATCCGCTACAGGTTCATGCATGTTTGTGGGAGTAACGAAATGATGGAAACACCATTTCTGCACCATTGCCTTGTTGCTTGTAGAGAACCATCTTCTACGACTTGGTGCACAAAATTTTGAGGTTGTTCTTGGTTGCTTTTTACAGGACAAGGCCTGCACTATTAGGCTACTTGGACGAAAACTCGACAATCTTCTTCCTGGTAGCCTTTCTATAGGGACCGGGTCTTCAATGGCCTTGTTATGGTAGACATAACATTCTAACAGCAATGCTACGACGGCGGGTGGCATGGATCACTTAGATTTGATTGGAACTTCACAACGTGGTTTAGACCACCCAAAGAAATTCATGGGATTGACGGCAGCTGCATGTAGCACTTAGATTTAATTGGAACCTCACGAGGTGGTTTAGACCACCCCTAAGAAATTCATGGGATTGACGGTAGCGGCACGGAGCACTTAGATTTGATTGGAATTTCATGGGGTGGTTTAGACCACCTCGAATAAATTCATGGGATTAACAGCAGCGGCGCGGAGCACTTAGATTTGATTGGAACTTCACAGGGTGGTTTAGAACACCCCAAAGAAATTCATGGGATCGACGGCAGCGGCACAGAGCTGCACGGACAAACTTGATGGGCATATAAGTCACAACATGGCCACTATTGGTGGCAGAAACGATGGTTTCTTTGTTGCTATCGGTGGAGAATACGACAAATGTCTCCAATGGTGGAGAAGAAGAAGGAGCACTCTGTGGCTGGAAGAGTTGACAGCGACAAGGATGGGGAAGACGGCAAATGTCTCCATTGGTGAAGAAAAAGAATGAGCAAGCCCAAGGACAAGTTTGGGGGGTCGGTGTGAATTGGTGGTGCATGTTTCCACCACCACCTTCTTTACTTCAATCAAACAAGAAGAAGAGGAAACCGCTTTTTATTTTTCTGCAAAAGACGACAGGAACTTCCCAATAAAAAAAATCAAGAATCCGTTATGCAAATGTAATACCTTTTTAAGCTTTCTTCTCTCTTTCTTTGGCTTTTTGTTGATGTTCCTTTTCGCTTTCTTTTGCTGCTTGTCTTCTTCTTTTTTTGTCAATTTCTTCTCCGTGTGCTTCTCAATTTCTGCAACATTTTCTTGTCACTCTCCTTCTTTGCCATCTTTTCCAGTCTCTTTTTTTTTTTTTTATGTGTGTGTTGATTTCTGTCATCCCCCTTTCCTCTACAAAGACAAGTCTTTTATAGACTTTTTCTTGACAGTTTGGATGAAGGAAAATGGGCGTGGGTAGTGGAATTGGAACCACCTCCACTATTTGTTGCAGTTTTTAGAGTTAGGAAGAGAAAACTCCCATTTCAGTTTTCTTTCTAGCGTAGAGCAACTGCTCCCTTTTTTATATCCACTTATTTATTTATTTATTTTTATCAGAAAAGGGCTTTAATCCATATTTGGACTTTAACTACTTGATGTTTGGGCTTTAGGCATCAATGGGTTTTTCGTGGAACGAAACCTAATTTAATTTTTTTGGTGGATTTTTTTTTATCTCAACACCCTCGGTTAGGGGTGGGTTCGGTTCAAATCGGTTCGGTTTTTTGCCAAAACCAAAATCAAACCGAAATTTTGGTTCGGTTCGGTTCGGTTCATTTTTTGTTCGGTTTTTTCCGGTTCGGTTTCGGTTTTTTGTTTTGTTTTTTTTTTCTTTCAAAAAATGAAAAACATTGAAATTTAAAATTTTAACATCTTCAACACAATCATAACATAAACATTCTAACTAGAATCAAAGACAATGAAAATAAACATTTAAAGTTGAACTAAAATCATCAATCAAGTCTTCCAAAGTCCAAACTAACAACCTCACAACACAAAAATCGTACAAATGACTTAGAAAAGTTAAATTGTATGATGTTGTTCAAAGATCAGGGTTGTTTGCTTGTAACTGCATGTTGACAACTTGATTAGTAAAAATAATGCATGGGTGGATTTATTTAGTGTGTGTTGGATTCTTTTCCATCACAAATTACGCAAGTAATCTACCCGAAATAAATGTTTATGGATTTTGTTACATGTTATATGAGAGTAGACAGTGCTATGGAGATGGATGTAGGTAATTCAGGAGGAGGTTTGGTTCCGGAACCTTATATGGGGGAGAAATAATAGGTTAGGGTTTAGAATTTTTATAGGCCTTTTTTTAATATTTTGAGCTTAAAGTTTGGCAACACATTGGGTTTAGCACATTTTTTAACTTACAAATTGGGTTTAGAAAATAATACCCAAAACAAATAATTAAATAAAAAAATTAATTTAATTAATTCGGTTCGGTTCGGTTTGGTTCAATTTCTAGATCACTAAAACTGAACCGAACCAAAAGAATTCGGTTCGGTTCGATTTTTTCAATTCGGTTCGGTTTTTTCGTTCGGTTCGGTTTTTTTGGTTTCGGTTCGGTTTGGTTTTCGGTTTTCGGGGTTTTGAACCCACCCCTACCCTTGGTTGACTTTCTATGTTTTTCTTGGCTTCGGCCCTGATAATGAGATACTTTCAGTTTATAAAAAATTAAAAAAATTAAAAAAATTGTAGGGCATTCAACATGCTCCTTTGATTTTTTTATAAAAATAGTATCGTTTGTCATTAGATCGAAAAAAAAAATCACTCTAATTCTATCTTAATATAAAAATACATCATTAGATCGAATTTCAATTAAATTAGAGTTTTGATATAAGTCAAGTAGATTGAATGGAAAAAAAGAAATTAAACTTTATTTTTTTGAACAAACGATACTATCTATACTAAGGAGGATGGGGTAGGCTTAGCCTCACAATGAGCTAGCAATAATGTAGTTCAAATTCGTCTTTGACGAAAATCGAACCTAAAATCTATCACTTACAAATGAAGAGAAATACTACTAAACTATAGTACTAATCGACATAAATTAAACTATTTAGATTTACCAAAATTCAACTAATTCTAATTTGCCCTTAACACCCCGGAAATTTGGAGCCCTCCTAGTAGGATAAGAGTTGTTGGGGAACTTGAAAATGATGGAAAATTGCATGTGCATGAAAAATAAATGAAAATTGCATCCCAATAATTGTGTTGAATAGGGGCACCACCACCACCACCACCAATTTTTTACCATTAAGGGAAAAGGTTCTCTTTTCAAAGTGCTCCCCCCATTCCGTAAAGTCAAAATGTCAGACGTATTACTATTGATATTTGAGGAGGCAACTCCTCCGGTTTGCGTCTGCATCACCTTATTTGCATAAAAGAGGTAGAGAGTCGGTTAAACTTTACAATGAACTAATCATAATAATATAATTAAAATTTATTACGAGAATCGAACATCAAATTTTTTCCTTATAAATGATGAGAAATATTAATAAAATGTAATACTAAGTGGCTGCATCTTTAAGAATATAACATTTTTCTTTTTAATTTCTTCTGCCTGAAATCACAACCATTTTGTGAAATGCTTTCAATGTTAGCCATTTGCCATTGAAGCCCATACAAAACTTGTTAATGTCCTTACGTGCTGGGCTTATTTGTGAGTACGATTTGGGCCAAGAGTTACATATCTGAATAATAGTCATTAGATCATTTTACATAATTGGATCTACCGGCTTTTGTTCAAATGTGTAACTTAAATGTGCAATTTTGAGAGAGTGTTTCCCCCCCTTTTTCTTTTGAGTAAGAATGGATTTGAATGGGCGTATCACTATTCACGAACAGAATGGATTTGAATGGGCGTATCACTATTCACGAACACTTTAGTATGAGAGATTTTGTTATGCAGTCGCAATATATTATTTTATCTATATTTCTCTCATCGCGTGTCTTTATCATATCACGTGATAAAAGAAATTGAGAGAAAGTGTTACATCTCTGCTTACACCAAAAATTTTCCTTATGATAAATGAAGTTCACACATAGACTTAAGACTTAAGGACAACATCAAAACTCATAACAAAAATCCTTTGTTGTTTCTATTACCAACATATGAACATTTACAAAGACACTCAACAGAAAAAAATAAAAAACAATAACAACAACCAAGCCTTATTCCATTAAGTAGGGTCGGCTGTACGAATCTTACAACACCACAGACTCAACAGAACAATATTTTTATAAATAAAAAAACCTAGTCTTAAAACAAGTACGGGTTCATTTTATTTAACATGCAGTAGCAGCTTCCTTTAGCTTGCTCAAAAGAATTATTTCTATCTCAGCTGTGAGTCTGTGACATGATTGTTCATAACTTTGGCCCTCTTTGCTTGTTATTTGTTATTGCTTTGAGTATTGAGAATTGAATTGGAACAATTTGTGGTGGAAATATTTTTGAGATGCAATTAACTAGCACTTGGGAAGGTCACTTGGAGGTGGAAGAACAGATTCATTTGGGCCTTTGCCATTGTCCACCACAAATGCCATCTTCAGCCCCCATGTTGTGTGCACTTCAAGATGGCAATGCATAAACCAAACTCCTGCACATGTAAATATGGTTTTATTGAAAATTTTATATTGTATAAGTATAAGAGTCCTACATGTTACGTTATTAGATTGTCAATTTATACAACTGATGTTGTTTGAGTACTATATGCATATATGTTTTTCTTCTTTCTAAATATTGTCTTCTAATCATTGCTTATTTCACTCATTTATTACTTACCTCCATCAGCTTTTTTTCATTCCTTAATTTTTAACGTTAATTATAATTTATATTTGCTTTTACGATATCGAAATAGGGAATTGGACCTAAGAAGGATACATGCTTTTAGCCACTTAAGCTACGAACCTCTTGCATGTTTGTTTCTAGCACAAACTATACACATAATTAAGGAGGAGGTGTGGGTTTATACCTGGATTATCAGCCCTGAATCTGATGGCAGTCCATCCATTTGATGGCACCCCAATTGTGTTCCTCTCAACAGGATCAACGAGGTTGAATTTTTTCGGATCCTTCATTGGGTTGAAATTTCCCAGTCCCCTCCCAACCTCAAAGAAATTAAACCCATGAAGATGCACCGGATGGGTTTCAGGGGCAATCATCCCAGTGTCTTGCAACACAAGTTGCACTGTGGAGTTGTAAGCAAGTCTATAAAGCCTAGTCCCCTTCCTGGTCTGCAAATTCGTCGGCTGTGTCCCGGTGTAATTATAAGGATTCAGAGGGTTTCCGGGAAAATCATCGGTAAAAACTCCACTTATGTTGAAGAAATGTGCTTGAAGAAGTGCAATTTCAGGCATCACAAATGTGACATTGTTGATATCTGCCACCACCCTGTTACCATTGGTACATGATGCGCAAGTGTGAAGCCCTAAACCAACGGTGAACAAAAGGGAGTGGTCAATTTTCAACGGAACCCTAGCTGGAAATCGGATTGAGTTGAGACTTCTGAGGGAGTTTGTAAAGTTTGTTGCCACAGTTGTGGCATTTTGAGGAGGTGGGGCTGTGAGAATGGTCTTCGTGCTTTGAAGGGTGCCTATATAGTGCAATGTAGCGGTGGCGGTCTTGTTGTCCACAACGATGGTCGGATTGTCCATGAACGGCGAGGCTGCAACCAAGTACTTGCCTGAGCCAAGGTTTGTTGTTACAAGAACATTTGTTGTCTGCCCCGGGGCTATGAGAATGGTGTCAGTTTTGAAGGGTTTTGTGTACACAGCATCGACTTCAACTACCGTTAATTTGTGGTTAGCAATCTTAAAGAAGAGCTCTTCATTCAGTGCAGCATTGATGATTCTTAGCATGTATGTCTTCCCAGGTCTTACTGGTAATTTTAACCCTCCTGTATATACATCACATATAACTTAGAATCTATATTATAAATACGCATCAATCGTCACATCATGTGATCAACTAATGAGCCGCACTAATATTTACCTTGTGATTGACAAGTTGAGAGTGGCCCTGGATGACCATTGATTGTGTGAGCGTCAGAGATATTTGGGGCTAAACCAGATTTTAAAGCCTCATTGATGACAGCTTCCGTATCTGATTTCCACCATTCACCTGCAAGTTAAATTAAGCAAAAATACTCTTTTAAAATAAATTTCTTTTGATACAAGCGATAGTAGGGGAGTAAGATTAAAACACCGGAAATTGAATATAGAAAATATGAGGGCAGTGGTCTTGGGCTCACCTAAAATTACAACCAATTCCTTTCGGGGAGCAGGAAATGGGTATGGGACACCATGCTTGGGTAAGATGACCAAGGCACCATGGACAGTGGCCCTGAGCCAAAGAATGTGTGCATGCCACCAAAGTGTGCCCCTTTGCCCAGTGATGGTGAAGTTGTATACATATTGCTGGCCCGGTTGAATTGGACACTGGGTTATGTATGCCGGCCCATCAGCCCAGCCCGTTCGGAGTTGTCGAATCCCGTGCCTTTTGATAAAAACCGAAAACATTATTACGACATAATCATGTACTTATTAACCATATTACTAACCATATTACTGATTGCATCTCTATACGTTTTGACGGGGACGAATTTGAGACATTACCAGTGGATGCTAACATTGTATTTGACATGGTTGACCACCTTGATTAGCACTGTATCATCTTCCCTAGCATAAATGGTGGGACCAGGATACCTTCCATTGACAGTGACAATGGGCTTGCTTGAACACAATCTTGAGATGTTCTTCTGCACCACCTACACAAACGACATGTAGCAGTTCATAGTGGAAGTCGTTAGTAAAACTGTAGGATAACGCTACCGCAAGTTTGGTGGCTTTTTCTCAACCACACCGCCTTCTTTGCTGTTTCATAAAGTGTTGCTTGGCAATTGGCAAACAGAGTTTAGATTGGGGTTTTGATTAATCTTGTTTATATCACAGACTACATTAAACAAAAACATTAGCCACTTTTATTTATCTGTCACATTTTTTAAAATTGTTAGATGTTTTTTAATCTATATAGCATGGACTTATACAAACAATTTAAGGGAAGAGATCCTTTTTTTTAAATGAGAATTAGTTGTGGAACCGACTCCACATCAAACTTCAACATTCCGAACCTTTTATTTTGTAAGTATCAACTCATTGATTATCTTTGCAAAAATTCAATTCAATTCGATTCGAAATCATCTGCCTATTTAATAGTCATGATGAAATTTCTATGTTTCTTAGAACGTAATGTTTGTCAATTTCTTTTATCTTAATTAGATACTTCAAATATTTCTGATTTAGTTAATATTCTGTAAGGATGATCTTTAAGGTGTAATTTGAAAAATAAAAAATTTGAATTATTAAAATTTGATGTGGTGTGGATCCCGTACCTAATCTCTAATTTAAAAAATAGATAAAGATTTATTCCCTTAAAGATTATCCGGACTTATATTATTTTTACTTCATAAGAGTCAGGCCTACAAGTTGGCAAGTCCCACACTATTTTGTGAGAGACAATTGCACAATATATTTATGTGTGTGTGTCACGAACAACGAACAAGAAAAGAAAAATGATTAACGATGTACTGTCACAAATTAGAGTTCAATTTTGTAAGTTGGCTGGTCACCTCAATATATAATCAATTCATTAAACTAGGATTAACTTAGCAAAAAATTAAGAGGGTGACGAGCATGCATACAAGCATGCAATAAGCATAGATGAATTAAGAGAGGTCAACCTTGCTGCTCCTAATGAAGCCACTATTAATATTATTTTTGCATGTACCTTATATGTGGGTGTGTATTTATATATGTGGATTATACACCCTCTATATATGCATATAAAATATTATTCTGAATTTGAGTAATGCTAGGCATACTAACTTTTTAGATCAATTTTGCAAGTCTTATAATGTGTTACTGATAGAAAATAAGCATGTTAATCAACACTTAAATAATAATTCAATCATCAGCAATCATATCATATATTTTACAAAATATGATTTAAATGGATAGTCTCCCTAGCTTATCCTTCTGAATTTGTGATCAACACGTACAGTCATTTATTAGCAATTAATCATGTTAAACTTACAAGAAAGACACTAAATAATATTACTTAATTGCCTCCCCTAATCATATGAATGAGAAATAACAACCAAACACCAAATATACTATATGCATGCACTGCGCTGCAAATTTGGCAATGTTGTTCAATATCTTGCAAAGTCCCAGTAACCAAAAGTACTAGCACTGCATGGTTAATTTTAGCTGTGTACAAATCAACAAACACTCTCTAGACTTAGTTTGATTTTGGGTGAACCACGTTAAATAGTTTGTGTTCTTTTGCGGTTGTAATTTTACCATCTTTATTGGCCCCGTTGGACTATTGCCAGCTCTCCCCTTCCCCTACTCTAGGCACAGAAAACTATTAATCGTATGGCTAGCATGGGGTGGCAACTACTGAACCCTAGCTGCAGGATGCAAAACCCTTAAAAGGTATATATGAACTGAAACTGTGTACTTACATTAAACTTGTAATGTCGAACCATGCATTCCACGGATACCGGAAAACACAAACACGCCACCAGAAGTATGACTCGAATCCACAGCACCATTGCCATTTTCTCTGGAGCTTTACTTCTCTCTCTCTCTCTCTCTCTCTCTAACAGACTTTAATTATTGCTCTTGATCTTTAGTTCTCTCTCTTACAACTATAAGTTATACGACCAAGCCATACTTATAAAGAGAGAAAATCTTAGTCTCTGTTGCCATGTCGTTTTTGCTTATAGTTTGGTAGGTGTAGATAAATGAATACTTAAGCATGAAGCTCTCTATACGTATAAATATATCAAAATGTGCGTATACGTAGCTAGCTGAAGGCCAACAAACTTCCTGAAATAAATTATATCTTTTGTATTACACAAAGTAGTTATATCTTATACATGTCAACTAAAACACTAGCTTTATTTGAAGCCATATGTAAGTTGATGGATCTCTCTCTCTCTCTCTCTCTCTCTCTCCCCCCTCTTCCCCCAAGATGTCAAATTTTTGAAATGGTCAGCCGCTGGTTTGGTGAACCCGTATTGGGTAAAGTACACCCAAACCCCAGCTAACAAACCAAAAAGTGGATGGATTTGCTTCTCCAACCATGGGAATCTCTCAAAGGTCAAGGAAATGACATAGAACAAGTCACAATCAAAATCAACAGAGATTATCCACTTGATTTCTTCAATCTTCATGATATTTTCGCTTATAACACTTAATTTTATATTGTTATTGACTAATTAACAAAATGAGATCTATATATATTAGATATATAGTTACAGTAATTAAGTTGGTTCCATAAAAATTAATATAGATCACATATGTTTACGATCTAAGGAGAAATTCAAAATTTCTATACTAAATTAATTTGTATCCCAGCATGCTAGTCTCCATTCTTGGAGAAAAAGTTTCACATAAATCAAATGCAAAAGAAATCAAACTATGTTTCATCAAAGTTTCAAAACGGTCCAGTGGCTAATTACTAATCATCATCAATATAGTTTTTAACTTAATCACATTTGTAAACTTAAATTGGGGTTTTATACAAAAGGGTATTGATGCAAGGTTCAATTCGGCCCAAAATATATGGTATGGGGACATGCTTAACATGCCCCCTCAAGTGGGATCGCTCTTCACACGTCCTCTCATGTGAATCCACTCTTTAGTGAGTCACATATAAAGACAACTCTGCAATGGTAGCCCCTTTTATTTAGATTATGGGGACCTAATCTTGGTGTCCCAACTCGGGTTCAATTGTTGTGGTGCAAACCATATTTTTTTTGGTCAAGGCAAACTTGTAAGTGTTGGATTTTATACAAAAAGGCCTCAATACAATTAGTAGTGCAACCATTCAATATAAAAGGGTTTAACTTTATCAGGTTCCCAATGTGAGACATGCTCCAACAGGTTGGAGCTCATGCCATTTTTCGTCTAGCTGTATTTAGTCTCCTTTTTGTTGAAGGATGTATGCGTACAGATCTCATGAGCAAAAGACAACTGATAAAAAAAAAGGTTTTTGAATTTTTAGGAGCTGTTTGGTATCCTCCTTGCCACTTAGCATACTAGGTTTTTTAAAATTAACAAATTGATGGCTTTAATGGCTTTTTATATTTCTGAATGATGTATTCAAACAAATTATTCAATTAGGATTGCTGTCGTTATGAGAATACTTAATTAATATATGGTTAATGGATGATAGTCCATGCATTTGTCATCGGGGAAGAAAGTGTGAACGTGAAAGTTGAATGTGGTGGGTAAACGATAGTAACATATATATATATATATATATATATATAAAGGGTTGTTAACAGAAACGAGTATCCTGTAGTTGAGCAATAGTTTTCATTGGACTGCAAAATCGATCGATCAAAAAAATCTGTTTCCTGAAAGCTTAAGCTTTCTCTGTTTGAGTAACAGCTCATCTAACCTTTGCATGATCAGCTGAGTTAATTTGACACATGAAATTAATCATACAATTTGTTTACTCCACGCCCTATTTATGAACTCTCTCTGCACTAAACATTACAAGGAAAAGAACAAATTTAATGAATGAGGAAATTGGAGGAATGGTCCTGAACTATGATCGAAATGTAGTTTTGGTCCTTAAACTTAAAATTCATTAGATTTGGTCCTTGAACTTAATAAAATGTAGAGCATTGGTCCCTCCATACTAACACTATGAGATTTTCCTTTAGTTTCATGATGTGGTCTTTGTGCGCTCCATATTTTTGTTAACTAAATGCCACATGGCTTAAAAATTCAAAATAAAAATAAATACAAACATAGAGAAAGAAAAAAATAAAAATACTAAAAATATAAAAGTTAACTCTCTCTCTCTTTCCCGTCTTCCCTTCTGCCTCGCCTCCTCCAAACCCCAGCCACAACATTGTAGCACTCTCCAAACAACCAAACAAATGAAAGTTTCTAATCCAAATTTCGAACACGTCTCCCTTTGTAAATGAATTCACAATGACAACCATCCATGCTATCTCGACAGGTAAGATTCAAGAATTTTGTGGGATGCGTGTTCGGGGTTTGGTGAAGGCTGTGCTTCGTGGGCTACAGGTTGGGTCGGTTGGGGAGTGGGGATTAACGATTGGGGGTTGGAAGTGGGAGGTTGGCGGGGAGTGTATCAAAGATTGAAGTTGAAGGAGGGGGCTGCGAGTGTTGGTGGATGAGGTAGGCCTGCAATTTTTGTTGTAATTTTCATCTTTTCTATTATATATAGGTGAAACTAACATGTAAACACTTTTAACTAAAATTTAACGGAATTGGTAATGAAGGACTAACGCTCCACATCTTATCAAGTTCAAGGCCCAAATATAATGATTTTTAGTTTAGGGACTAAAGCTACAATTCTAGGATAGTTAAGGGACCATTCCTCCCATTTCCTCTTAATGAATCCTTGTCATTTCTCATTTTTACAAAATGGTTTTTCAACCCACTAGCCGTATTTTGACCAAAAAGAAAAGATGAAAAAAGGAACACTATTCTATCGTAGAAGAACACTGTTATTTCTCCTTACGTGACAATCTAACATTATTTTACCAAACTACCAAATAAATGTGATAGTTGAACTGGTTAATAAGTTGACGGTTAGTCAAGAAGATATTACTTGCATGTTAACATAGTTGTCTATGTTGGAAAAATAGGGTCTAATTGCTATATTAAATCACATGAAAAATCAAGAAATAATTCATGCAATCATATATCACAATAATGCATGCACATGAATAACCAATGTTAAATGAATATGATATAATAGATTAGAAAAACCTAGAAAATATAGTTGAGGCAAGTGTTGGACACTTTGTCCTTAAGACAAGTTTACGCCCCACTACAGTGCTCATGGTTGATTGGCGCATGTCTCCCAAGATACAACGACCACGTCCTTGTAATAGTAGCACTCCAAATCACAAGGCTCCATGAACCACGATTGTGTTGAAAACTCTCATATGGACTCAATGAGACTCTCTAATAAATAGTGCACTCTATGTATGATTATGTAAACGATGAAAGGTTATTATGTGATTATAGGGGGCTTCTCTATTTATAGAATGTGAGACACCTCTTTGGAAAACATGTGACTATTTATGAAGAGTCAAAAATTGCAACTCTTCATTTGAGTAGACACATCTTTCTACTAAAAGGCTCAACTTCTAATTTCCATTCAATTAATAAATTTAATATAATAATATTATTATTAAATTTTCCAACAGTCCCCCACATGAATGGAAATTGACTCAATATCATGCAAATGACAATGCAGACACTAGAGAGAGAGTTTAGTAGGAAAATTATTGCATCGGGATAGGTGGCTTTTGGCTTTGAACCTTCCGTAATGAATTACTATTGAATTTACTTGGCTAATCAGTGAATGCGATGTCTTGAACTGCTCAGCCGTTTATGTAAACCAAGACAATAGTAATAACAAAATACTTTTCCAGACACCCCATGGTTACTCGATTGTGTTCATTTTGGCCCTGAACAATTCTTGGTTTCTCATGAGTGCTTTAAAGATCTAAGCCCTTAAAAAAATTCTCACAGGAACGGCCTCATTCCTCACTCAAGATAGGTGATGACACGCCCCGATCCTAATATTTCCCCGAATACCAGGATTGGCATGTGCTGGCCGACACCCGAGGGTGACGAAAGCCATTTATTGAGTGCAAATGCTGAAAATAAGGAATAATTAAGACTTATAAATATAAAAGAATAAAGAATATGCATTTAAGAAACGTGTTCAGAGCATACAACTAATTAGAACACTAAAATGGATAATATAAAATTGAATGAAACAAAGGATTGATCCTACACCGAGAGGACTCGAAGATGCCGATGCGGAAGTGCCTGGATGCTGGGATTGTATGCCTCGATTCTAAGTCCTGAAAGGGGCTCAAAACAAACATGAGTGGACCAAGTTGATATAGATATAATAAAACAGTTATCAGCATACTAACCCCTAGGTTTTATGAAAACACATATATATCATGATAAACATAGTTTTCTGAAACCTAGCATGTCGTGCAATGTCTCAAATCATAACTTGTATATATAATAATCACTAGTGAATTGTCCAATAACCTCCAAGCCCCATGCTGGCTCCCCATCTCTGAGTAGACAGTCAGAGGAAAATACACTTCAGGCCTCATGCCGGCTCCCCTTCCCTGTGCTAAATAGCCAAAGGAAACACACTCCAGGCCCTATGCCAACACCAAACCGTCGCCTGGGACGGATCGTAATCTATCCCTACGTCCCGTAGCGAAAAGGACCACTAGGTAAGTACAAAACCACTGAACATATATATATATATATATATATATATTGAAAAGCAACTTCATAATATAAAGTCATCCATCATCTATACTATAAAGAGGTGTTCGAAACATGTTCTAAATATCATATCGTCATCCATCAGATATTCTATAAGAACATGGGTTATAGAAAAAATAGTAATAATTCAAACTAAGCTTAGTAAGCATGTTATCTCAAAGCGTTCATAAAACGTAATCATCAAATCATGGTTTTTATGTATGCATTTCTACTATTAAAACATGCATTTTTAGAAGGGATCCACTCACAGATACTTAGCCGCCGAAGAGTCACACAAACTAGCAAACACAGAATCGTCACAAATAATTACCCCTAAGCACATAAATGGTCCAATTAATAAAACTCTATTAAGACAATTGAATTTAGGAAAACGGACATTGGAAACGGATTCAGAACGTCGAATTACCTTAAGAACAGTCCTAGATAAATTTCGTAAAGTAAGTGGTAGTTGGTGGGAGCAAATCAATGTTCCCGGACTCATTACCATTGAAGAAATTCGTGTGGATCTTTAGGAAGATTCCCGGCAATTATTCTATCGTTAACCTTTTTGCTTATTCCAACGACGAAGTCAAGTTCAAGAACCTTTGACCGTCAGCTTCACATCAAATTCTTCGAGCGTTGACTTCGTTTAATTATATACTTTTCTTAGGAAACTCCTCGGTAGCAAACGATATTCTCATCAATATCCCAAAATGGAGTTGCGATTCTTGTTGTTGTGGTAGTTGGACTTGGATGATGAAGATCCAGTCTTGTTTGGATAAACAGACTCCTTGAATTTCACCTGGGTCTGGTACTCGGCGGTAAACCCTAGTTTAGCGTCTAAGTACTTTTCAGTAAAGGTGAACTTAGCCTTTTGCTTGTAACCTAACTAACCAGTGCTCTTGTCCACTAGTTGTTCAGCCTTGTAATTTTCAGTGTAATGGCTTGAGACTCCACCATATTCTTGAACTTGCTCTGAATTTCTCTACACTCATTGAGCTTTGGTTTGCTTAAGAGCATCACTTTAAGGTAACCAATCGTGCCACTACATACATTAGCAGGCTGCTTTGTATCTTTCTTCTTCGTCATTCTATTGATTCATAGGTTCTATGTTTAATTTTTGAACTTTGAAACAGCTCTCACAAAGTATCGTGAATTGCGAAATGTCTTTGACCTCGTCAAATCTTATAAGCAGTTTTTACTATTCTTTGAGCTTAAACCTATTTCCCCTTTTGGCTAACAAAATCATCAACCTTATTGTGACAGATTGGTATTAGAGCCATTCCCTAGCCGGAAGTGTGCCGACGAGGACGTCGGGCCTCTAAGGGGGATGAATTGTAACATCCCACATCGCCTAGGGGAGTGGATCCTCTAAGCCTTATATGTATATTCCCATCTCTACCTAGTACGAGGCCTTTTATGAGCTCACTGGCTTCGGGTTCCGTAGAAACTCCAAAGTTAAGTGAGATCGCAGCGAGACCAATCCCAGAATGGGTGACCCACTAGGAAGTTCTCGTGTGAGTTCCCAGAAAAAAAACCGTGAGGGCATGGTCGGGGCCTAAAGTGGACAATATCATGCTACGGTGGAGTCAAGCCCGGGATGTGGTGGGGACCCGGGCCGGGATGTGACAGGTGACTTCTCATTAAGAGTATCTTGTAATACCCACTTGTTATTTCCAAGTATAGGAATCATTAAAAGCAAAGCTTATCCTAAATACGCTGCAGATAGCACTATTTTATCATAGGACATGGGTAGGAGATTATCTCCGCGGTGCTCCCATTGAATCATCCACAGTTCAGTTGCCCTTTTGAACCTAGATCTTGGGATCTCTAGTCAGCTAGGTTGGGTTGCCATTATGGCGATTCTTAAAATGTAGGCTTTTAACCCATTCCCCTCGATGATACAACTTATTCTCTAGTCAAACCTTTAATTAATTGGATCCACTAGGTTGATGACTATAGCTTATGGTGCGCACTTCCATTTATGAAATTATATTTCATTCGAGAGTAGTTGTTTTCCAACGCTAAGTCCTTCAAAACATGTGTTAGGACTTAAAAAGTAATTTGCTAACACTCGGGTACATTCCCCCACATTTAAGGTATTTGCTAAAAGATCTCCAACATTTCACTACCTTAAAATTACCATTATAAGAAATGACATTTTGATTGTCTCATTCAATTAGCAAATTATATTTCCATTCTTCTTAAATAAATCTCATATCTCAAAATTAGATAAGTTGCTCCCACAATTCTTCGATAATTGTGGTTAATTTTTAATGTCATTGTTAAATCGATCACGTTTTTTTATTTTATGAAGTAGGAAACAACTAAGACAGACCTTATATATCTATCTTCTTAGGCCTTCATGCCTCACTAGCCATTATGGAAAAAGCACTTCTTGGCCTTCATCCCTTCCGCACTATGACTAACATACATGACCCAATGGCCATGTCCATTAATATGCTTACTTAATAAATATCATCATGCATGTCTAATACAATTATGCAAAATGCTCCGCACATTTTTAGTGTCGTCTTTTCCTTTGTAAAGACCCCCACAATTTCAAAATTATTTCTCTATATTGATATCATTTTGAATAACACTCAATAATATTCATTTTCTCCATCATTGACATGGCAAATGCATCATTCTCATCGGCAAAGAAGCAAAACACATAAACTAAATGCTTCTCAAGAAATCTTCCAGAAAGTTATGTGTTGCATCATATATGACTATAGTCATATAATTGTTCGTAATAATATGATGATATCATTCTAGACCTCCTGAAATTGATGAATTAATCTCTTCGAAGAAATCAGATAAATGATTTTACAACATTATTATCACTATATGATAATACATCCAGTCAGTATGTAGAAGTTTACATACCAGCCCATGAACACGTATTCAAATTTAAGAATGGTAATGACTAGTTGGAAAGGTCGTACCCTTTCACTATCAAAAGCAGCACTTCAAATGGCATGCTTTTTCCTTGGAATCTCATATGGCAGATTCCACCTTTTGGTTCCACCACCTTACAGAAACTATTCATTTGTCAATTAGTTGCATCTTTTTGCATCTTAACCGCCACATGGTTCTAGATGTCCCAAAATTCTTGACTCAAATGAATATATATAGAACCGTCAAGCAGCGGTCTCACCGATTTCTCTTTTATCTAGAATCTCCAACTGGTCGATTGTCGTGGAGTTCTACATATACCATATATATTTTACAGAACAACCAATGATTCATTTAAGGACTCCACACATATGAATACAACAAATCAAGGTATGCATCTAACTGTCAACTAATTTCACACCATTCTCATCCCATTTCAGTTGTCTTAGTGTTGCACACATGAGGCTTCGAAACATGTAATTCTTTCCCAGAAGATAAGTGCATGCACAAAATAAAAGGGAACTATTATATTAAAGCAACAACTCCCCATGCGTATACAAGATGAATATATACGCAGACCAAAT
The DNA here is from genome assembly GCF_042453785.1 of Malus domestica. Classification (NCBI taxonomy): domain Eukaryota; kingdom Viridiplantae; phylum Streptophyta; class Magnoliopsida; order Rosales; family Rosaceae; genus Malus; species Malus domestica. Next base: position 6,479,580 of record NC_091663.1, read on the forward strand.
TTCAACACCATAGTTTTTCAATATATCATCATGCCTTATGACATTTTCATTTCTGAAATGATAAAACCTTAACAGTTATCGAGTTCCAAACCGTTTGACATGCAAAACAACATGATCCATTGTCCAAATCAATGTATTATGGCGAAATTACCATTCAAAACTATGTTAAAACACCATATCCAAACTATTGTAAGAGCTACGTATATTCAACAGTATGCAAAACCCATCAAATGTAAGCAACAGTGTAACTTTTTAATCAAAGCAAATGGCAATTCATTATCTACTAAATGAATATATCTAAAACTGATTGTCAGAAAGAAACGAATCTAAATTTCTTAATTTAAGTACTTTGTGAATCACGTATAGCAAATAAACCTATAAACTTGTTTTAAGATTGTTGGAAAAATAGGGTCTAATTGCTATATTAAATCACATGAAAAATCAAGAAATAATTCATGCAATCATATATCACAATAATGCATGTGCATGAGTAATCAATGTTAAATGAATATGATATCATAGATTAGAAAAACCTAGAAAATACGGTCGAGGCAAGTGTTGGACACTTTGTCCTTAAAACAAGTTTACGCCCCACTACGGTGCTCATGGTTGATTGGCGCATGTCTCCCAAGATACAACGACCACGTCCTTGTAATAGTAGCACTCCAAATCACAAGGCTCCATGAACCACGATTATGTTGAAAACTCTCTTATGGACTCAATGAGACTTTCTAATATTTAGTGCACTCTATGTATGATTATGTAAACAATGAAAAGTTATTATGTGATTATAGGGGGCTTCTCTATTTATAGAATGTGAGATACCTCTTTGGAAAACATGTGGCTATTCATGAAGAGTAAAAATTTGCAACTCTTAATTTGAGTAAACACATCTTTCTACTAAAAGGCTCCACTTCTAATTTCCATTCAATTAATAAATTTAGGGTAAAGTACAAAAAACTATCTTAACTATTGGTGTCACGACACTTTCATACCTCATCTTTTAAAGTTGACAATGTCATACCTCGTCTTTAGAATTTGGTCCAATGTTATACCTTCCGTTAGTCTGGCCATTAATTTGTCAGTTAAATGCTGACGTGGCTTGATCCAGACCCCACTTTCTATTAAAAAATTAAAAAAAAATCATTTAATATTTTTTAAACATTAAAATAATAAAGAAAAGTTAAAATAAAAAAAAAAAACAAAACCCGTTCGTCCCTTCCCCTCCCTCCCTCCTTCCCTCATCTCTTCTTTCCCCCATCTACCTGCTGCAACCCAGAAAAAAAGAAGGAAAAAAAAATAACTGTCCCTCCCCCCCCTCGCGTCCTTATCTCTTCTCCCCCATCCCCCCCCCACCCCATCTTCTCCTCCATCCCCCCCCCCCCAAACCCCTATTCTCCCCCACCCGAGCCCCTACCTGCGACCCAAAAAAAAATAAAAATCCCAGTTCGTCTTCCCCTCACATCCACCCTCCACACCCATCCCCCGTGGAATCGGCCTGGCGAACGGGATCTGGGTTTTATTTTGGGTTTTTTTTTTTTGTTGTGTTGGGGTTTTTTTTCCCTTCTCTATCTTCTTCTTTATGTTGGGTGGGGGGGTTGGAGTTTTTGTTTTATTTTCTGGGTCACAGGTAGGGGCTCGAGTGGGGGAGAACAGGTGGTGGGGGGGGCATGAGGGAGAAGAGAGAAGGAACACGCGGGGGGGGGGGGGGGGAAGAGACGGGGGAGGGGGAAGAGACAGTTTTTTTTTTTATTTTTTTTATTTTCTGGGTTGCAGATAGGGGCTCGGGTGGGGGAGAACAGGGGGTGGGGGAGGGGTGGGGGAGAAGAGAGAAGGACGCAGGGGGAGGGACAATTTTGTTTTTCCTTTTTTCTTCTTCTTTTTTCTGGGTTGTAGCAGGTAGATATGGGAAAGAGGGAGGGAAGGAGGGAAGGAGGGAGGGGAAGGGACGAACAGGTTTTGTTTCTTTTTTTTTTTTTTTTTTTACTTTTCTTTATTATTTTAATGTTTAAAAAATATTAAATGATTTTTTTTTTTAGTTTTTTTAATTTTTTTTAATTTTTTAATAGAAAGTGGGGTTTGGATCAAGCCACGTCAGTATTTAACTGACAAATTAACGGCCAGACTAATAGAAGGTATAACATTGGACCAAATTCTAAAGACGAGGTATGACATTGTCAACTTTAAAAGATGAGGTATGAAAGTGTCGTGACATTAATAGTTGAGGTAGTTTTTTGTACTTTACCCATAAATTTAATATAATAATATTATTATCAAATTTTCCAACAGTCTATTTGTTTGACATATATAGTTTCCAAATTAAATGAAATTTTCTACGAATCTTTAGATGATGGTAAAAGAATAGATAGTTCGGATTATAAAAATTGTAATATAAAATGATGTCATAAAGGAGAAATGACTTCTTACATAAACAACCAAGCACCATCCAAGCTAAAAAATAACTGATTAAAGAACTTAAAAATAACCCAAAAAGAAAATTGAAACAACTTAAAAAATGGATAGCTAAAATGATTTGTTAACATTTTGGGTTACACTTTGGCTGATGTAAGTGATAAGGTCATGCTAACAATTATCTGCTATTTCATTATTAGTTTGTTATGCCATCTGATGACCAATAACGATAATGGAAATCAAAACCCGAAATTATATATGTTAATCTTTCCTCACACACACACGCTATTTCATTATTAGTTTGTTATGCTATCTGATGACCAATAACGATAATGGAAATCAAAACCCTAAATTATATATGTTAATCTTTCCTCACACACACGCACACACAAAACCCTAATTCTTCTCCCAACTGAGCATAAGAGTTTCTTCTGTCCTAGGTGGTATCATTCTCTTTGTGTTGTCCCCATTATCTATACTTCCCTTACAGACCACCTATTTGGATCGGCCGTTTAAGTATGTGAAATACTGTTTTGATTGGTTGAGAAGAACGGATTAGGATTTAGCCGGATCCTCTTTGTGGGGATCCGGAAAATCAATCAATTGTGTTCGTTCATATAAACAGTACCTAATGAAAACCGATTGCATGATATACTATGAACAGACACAATGAATTGACCTTCCAGATTTCCACAAAAAAGATCCAGAGAGGATCCTCATCTTAAGAAGAAGAAATAGAATATGGAATTAAATGTTCTAAAAGATGCATACAGTCGTCTTCCACATTTCAATTATCCTTGCGAAATAACAACCAAATCTCAGTGTTAGTTGGCTAAACAACTAACGATCGTTATCATTTTTTAAAGGATTTTTATGACAAATTGTCCCTAAAATTGACCTTCACCATCCAGATGGTTCCTAAAATTGAAAATCAATAAATGTAGTCCCTGAAAATAGGTATCTCAAATCAATGTAGTCCTTTCATCACAATTCTGTTAAAAATTCCGTTAAGTGCTGATGTGGCACATAAATGGGTCGCATAAGTCCTTTTTTTCTCATAAATGGTCATTGAAATTGACCCCAAGACATCAAAATGGTCCTTGAAATTGACCTGCGACATCAAAATGGTCCCTGAAATTGAAAATCGAACAATGTAGTGTAGCCTTGCAAGTAAGTGCCCCAAATTAACGTAGTCCTTCCATCATAATTATGTTATGTGCTGATGTGATACATAAATGGATCACACAAGTCTAATTAAATTAAAAAATTACAAATAGGTTTAATAATTCAATAGTTAATAAAAAGTTGTCAAACCAAAAACTCAGTCCTGCAATCACCTCTGACCCCAGTCCACATTCCTCTACCTCTATCTACTCTCTAAAAAAATCTCAATACACCCATCTTTACACACTTCGACACCTTTCACCGAATTGAACCTGGATCAATATCACCTTTGGTGACGGCTTGGCTAATTGGCAACAACTTCTGAGACATCACCATTAACATTTAAGCGATCAACATCCTCACAATCATAATCTTGGAAAGCTTGGTCGGCGCTTCCCTAGTGGTCTAGTGACTCAAAGAAAGGCAAGGTCTGCCTTGAGATAATAAGGTTATAACCGAGGTGCGTTTATTGTTGGTTGAAAACTATTTCCAAACCCCCTCTTAGGCTTTGGTTAAGCCTTGTGCCTTTGAGAATTTATGGAAGGGATCTCTCTTCGAAGTAGGTCCTACTATAAGAAAAAAAATTCTCTTGTGCAAAATGGTATTTAGACAACTTTTTTAATGAATTATTAAACCCACATTAGCACATAATTTTTTTTTTTTTTTTTTTATAGATTTGTGGCCAAATGATCATATTGATTTGCGACACCTATTTTCAAGGACTACATTCATCGATTTTAATTTTAGGGACCATCTTGATGGTGTGGGTCAATTTCATGAACCATCTTGATGGTGTGAGTCAATTTCGAGGACCATTTGTGATAAAAACCCGTAAATCTTGTGAGGCCCATTTAGGTGCCACATTAGCACTTAACGGAAATTTTAACAGACCACATTGATTTGCGACATCTATTTTCAAGGACTACATTTATTGATTTTCAATTTCAAAGACCATCTTGATAGTAAAGGTAAATTCCAAGGACCATTTGTGATAAAACCTTTTTTTTTAAATATTATGGACTGACCCGGATCATAAAAAGGAACAAATGGACCAACCCAGTTGCTGAAGGCCAGGGTTTGTATCGAAACCTTTAAAACCTAACATTTTTTAGACCAGCCCAGGTCGAATTTTCCTTTTATGATACGTATGCTGAGTCAATAATGACCTACGACCTTAGAAGTTCATACCACAATTTGTATGGTTTTCTATTTTTTTAGATTTTGTTACACTCATGAGTTGTTGCGATGCATGATCTATTAAAGTAGTAGATGTTGGTCACGTGATGTATGTTGTAGAAATGATAGATATACGTACCTAGCCGACCGGACAACTTAGTTGTTATCTACAAATGGCATAGATCATGCCCAAATATATGACAATTTATAATGTTCATGAAGTGGAGGGGAACCAGTAGAAAGATTCATGCATGCAGAAAGAATTCTGAAATGTGTGTTTCAAACCAATGAGGAGATTACTTTGTACAGTTTGTAATTGCTGTGACCTAGCATTGTCAAATATGTCCAAGGGTTTCCCAGAGGCAGCAGCATTTCCAAACATGTGCAATCTCCTTTTGTACATATGGAATTCATTCCTTTACCGAGAGAAATTAAACATGATGAATTACTAACCACGATCCCGGCCAGGTTAAGGTGGTGATTTGATCAAGCGAGAGAGGTTAAGCCAGAAGCCAGAAATTTTTGTGGGTTCTTGAGTTGAGAAGGTAGCCTCCATCTTCTAACCCCTTTTTCTGTACTGCAACACAAGTCCGCTTGTTATTTTCGATCAAGTAGTCCGCTGTGTCTATCGCCTTCGCCACTCGCCCTCCACGCCACGTATGTGATCTGTTCCACAGGTATACAATATCAAAATATTTAGCCAACAGTTACATTGGAAGGAATTAAACCTGCAACTTATTCGATTTTAATTCGTTTTTTCGTAGCTGTTTACCCCAAAAAAGAAATGGCGATAAAGAAAACTCACCCTAAAATATCCATTGAAATTTTCCTTCGTTGCCCTACAACTATGGTATCAACCCCAAGAACATCGCTTTGATGTAGAATGGTGCATGCTTTGTCTCTGCCTTCCTCCATTGCCAACCTCTCCACACGCACACGTATTTTGGTTGTACGCATTCGCATACTTTCTTCATTTCCTCAAGAAAATCACGTCCTCCCCTACGGTTCCTTCGAAGGACATGGTGGCGAAAGCCGCAGAGGCAATGCTAGGTATTTTGAGTAACGTCGTAAATGCATTCCTCCATGTATTTTGGTTCTCAACAAAGAAAAGGATCAACTCTGTTAGACCAAGTCCGAGTCTGGTGGTGGTTTCCTCCAATTCAGGAGGTTGTGATCAAGAGTTAGATTAGTTCAAACTTCTTTTCGAATGTTAGTTGTTTTCCGTAATACGTTTTGTAGCTTCTATTGTAATTTTGAATTTGAAACAGCCTTGTAAATAGGGATTTCAATCCCTAATGTAATCTGAACGTGAATATAAATACACGCAGCCTCTCTTTGAAATGGCATGCAATTAAAGTGAAACCTTGAGAGTTCTTAAGTTTTACATGGTATACGAGCCCTAGCAGTCTAACGACTTAGATCCTGATTTTTTTTTCCATGGCTGATACCCCAAACGGCGCTGCAACCTCCACCAACTCTATTTCAAACCCTGCCATGAATCCTTTCTCATCCATGACTACGGTTGTCAACATCAAACTGGATCAAACCAACTATCCTCTGTGGTTGGCTCAGATCCTACCAATCCTCAAGAGTCGTAACCTGATGGGATATGTAGATGGGTCCATCGTATGTCCACCCAAACATCTTCCTAGTGCTGCTGCTATCAACCCAGCATACACAACCTGGGTGCAGAATGATCAAATGATACTAAGTTGGATCAATGGCTCTCTCACGCCATCTGTGTTGTCCGTCGTCGCCAGCAAGAGGTCCTCTCATGACACCTGGGAGGCTATCGAGCAACAGTTTGCTTCTACGTCCCAAAATTGTATTTTGTTTCTACGTCCCAAAATTGTATTTTGTTTCTTCGTAATGAACTGATGCAAACTAAGAAATGAGACATGTCTATTGCTGATTATCTTGATTGAATGAACTCGATTGCTGATAGCCTTGCCCTAGCTGGCAACCCCGTCAATGATGATGAACTTGTCCAGATTATCTTGAACAATTTGGGCCCTGCCTATGAAATGACAATGAGTGCTGCTCAAGCACGTGATACTCCAATCGCGCACCCTACACTTGAGGCCCTTCTACTGACTACCGAGAGACGAATGGCTGCACAGACTGCTCAGCCTGTGGAGGCTGCTCCGGTGAATGCCTTTGTCACTGCCAGAGGTCGTGGTGGACGACTTCGTGGAAATGGACGTGGTGTTTTTCCATCCGCACGTGGTGGTGGTGTTGTCAACCCGCGGGGGTTTTTTCCTCGCAATAATAATCAAAGGCAAATTCGGCCTGCAATGGTGAGAAATTTACTACCACAGGAGAACGACTCACATGCCAGATATGTGGAAAACAAGGGCATCCTGCCCTAGATTGTTATCAAAGAATGAATGCAACCTATGAAGGGAGAATTCAAGCAAAACAGCTCACTGCCATGGCAACATCTCCAGTTCCTCTCAATCGGCAGAATAATGGACAGTGGCTTTTGGACACCGGTGCTAATGCTCATGTAACTCCAGACATCCAGAATTTGGTAAACCCAAAAGAGTATAATGGTAATCAGAATGTGGGTGGTGTAGGTAATGATACTGGCCTTTCTATCTCTCATGTTGGTTCGAATCAAATACAAACTAAATCTTGCTCATTTAAATTGCAAAATATTTTAAGATGCCCCACTGCCTCAACCAACATTATTTCTGCACACCGATTTACCCTAGACAATAATTGCTATTTACTCATCTTTCCTAATTTTTTTCTTGTTAAGGACCTCAAGACCCGGAAGACGCTTTTCCGTGGGAGATGTGAGAATGGCTTATACCCATTTTTTGGTGGCGGTGGACAGTTCAATAACCCTATTCACATCTTGGTCATCCTGCGTCTTCTATTATCAAGTTTTTAATTTCAAATAAACACGTACCAATTTATGGTACTGCTGATGTAATGTTTTGTCAGTCGTGTCCTTTAGGAAAAAGTACTAAGTTACCGTTTAGTACTTTAGAGTCTGTTTCTCAATTTCCCTTACAACTTTTACATTCCGATGTTTGGTGTTCTCCAGTTATTTCAATTGAAGGTTTTCGATATTATATCTTGTTTGTGGATGATTATTCTAGGTATTCTTGGATTTTTCCCATGAAAAATAAGTCTGAAGTATTTGAAATATTTGTTCAATTTAAAGCTAAGGTCGAAAATATGTTTAATACTTCAATAAAAACCCTTCAATGTGATGAAGGAGGGGAGTACAAAAGTAAAGGTTTTCAACAATTTCTTGCAACAAATGGAATTTCTCAAAGGTTTTCGTGTCCCAAACACCCCGAGCAAAATGGCCTAGCAGAATGAAAACATCGACATATTGTTGAAACGAGTATTGTCATGCTTTCTCACTCTCACATTCCAAACAAATATTGGTTTGATGCATGTTCAACAGCAACTTATTTAATTAATAGATTGCCAACTCGGGTTTTGTCCCATAAATCGCCCTATGAGACATTGTTTGAAAAATCTCCAAACTATGAGACGTTAAAGGTGTTTGGTTGTAAGTGTTTTCCTTGGCTTGTTCCTTATGCACAAAATAAACTTCAACCCAAGTCAAAACCATGTGTATTTTTAGGATACTCACTGAATCATCAAGGGTATAAATGTTTGGACCTGTCCACGAGACGAATTTATTTGTCTCACCATGCCCTATTCGATGAGGACTCATTTCCATTTAAGGAACTCACATCCTTGCGAGAAAACGTTGATAACACATGTAGTTTTGCATCTCCTGATCTTTTGTTCACATTTCCTATACTTTTGTCAGATACTTCCCCCACTTTCCTGAACCCTACCCACCCTTTAGAGTCCCCATCTCAGCCAAACATAACCACGTCCAATTCGCCAAATCCTGATCACAATACTATTCCCCAAAATCCCATGTTATCTTATCCTTCCAACCCGCCAGCCACCTTATCTCTCCCTGACCCTAGTTCCACGAACCAAAATTTAAATAAGCAAGCCCTAGTCGTTGAGTCACCCACGCCTCAGTCTCTGCCACCTTCAGACCACGATATTGCTTCAATAAATCAATTCTCAGTACCAAGGCCGCGCATGACGACTCGATCACAGTCTGGAATACAAAAACCTAATCTTAAATATGCTATGCATGTCTCTACTGATCTTTCTTTAGTTGAACCAACCTGTTTCAGTCAGGCAATCAAGCACCACCAATGGAGGGATGCCATGGTCCAAGAATTTAATGCACTGCAGCGATGTGGCACGTGGGAGCTTGTTCCTTATCATTCACAAATGAATGTGCTGCCAAACAAATGGGTATTTAAGATCAAAAGACGGGCGGATGGCTCTGTAGAGAGGCACAAGGCGAGGTTAGTCGCAAATGGGTTTCATCAACAGCCTGGGATTGATTACACCGAGACCTTTAGTCCTGTGGTCAAGCACAGCACCATACGACTTGTTCTTAGTTTGGCAGTTTCAAAAAAATGGAATATCAGGCAATTGGATGTACAAAATGCTTTCTTGCATGGCTTTTTGAAGGAGAAAGTATATATGCGACAACCTGCAGGTTTCATTGATGAGCAGCATCCAAAACATGTCTGCAAATTGCAAAGGAGTGTATACGGATTGAAACAAGCTCCGAGAGCTTGGTTTCAACGTTTTTCAGAGTTTTTGCTTCAATTAGGGTTTCAAGCATCCACTTGTGATTACAGTTTATTTGTTTTCAATCACTCTGGTGTCTACTTGATTTTATTGATCTATGTAGATGATATATTGTTAACAGGGAATAGTCCTCGCCACATGTCTCGCTTAATCCATAAATTGGGAACTTTGTTTTCAATGAAGGACTTGGGGCCTCTTCATTACTTTCTGGGTGTCGAAGTAACCTATTGTGGTGATCAAATGCATTTGAATCAGGCCAAGTACGATGTGGACTTGCTTAAGCATACAAAGTTTTTGGATGCTAAACCAATTTCCACTCCAGTTTCTTGCGGACAGAAACTGAGTGCTTACAACGGTGAGCCACATGACGATTCTGAGATGTATCGAAGTGTTATCAGAGCACTTCAGTATTTAACTATCACGAGACTAGACCTCTCTTATGCAGTAAACCAGGTATGTCAGTTCATGCACTCTCCAAAGAATACTCACTGGATGGCAGTCAAGAGGATCCTTCGATATGTTAAAGCCACATACAATCATGGTCTTGTGTATAAACCTGGTACTGCACACCTTATGGCGTATTCTGATGCTGATTACGCTAGGAATCCTAATACACGGCATTCCACAGGTGGTTTTTGCATTTACTTAGGGTCCAATCTCGTGTCTTGGAATTCTAAAAAGCAGAAAACTGTCAGTAGGTCGAGTTCAGAAGCTGACTATAGGCTGCTTGCTTATACTGCTGCAGAATTATCATGGTTCCGGTCTTTATTTTGTGACCTCCACTTGCATCTTGATCGGCCAACCATCTGGTGTGACAATGTTTCCTCCATTGCCCTTGCTTCAAATCCAGTTTTTCACTCCCGTACAAAGCACTTGGAGGTGGATTATCATTATGTTCGTGAGAAAGTGGTTCGTCAAGAGTTATTTGTGAATTTCATATGTTCTCAAGACCAAATAGCTGATCTTTTTACAAAAGGATTGTCCTCTTCACAATTCAAGCATCTTGTTTCCAAGCTTCCAGTTGATTCTCCTCTTGTCAGCTTACGGGGGGCTGTTAGACCCAGTCTGAGTCTGGTGGTGGTTTCCTCCAATTCAAGAGGTTGTGATCAACCTAAACTCTTATCCAAGAAGAGTTAGATTAGTTCAAACTTCTTTTCGAATGTTAGTTGTTTTCCGTAATACGTTTTGTAGCTTCTGTTGTAATTTTGAATTTGAAACAGCCTTGTAAATAGGGATTTCAATCCCTGATGTAATCTGAACGTGAATATAAATACATGCAGCCTCTCTTTGAAATGGCATGCAATTAAAGTGAAACCTTGAGAGTTCTTAAGTTTTACACAACTCATCGTGTTCGAGTACTGCATGAGAAAGCGCATATTGGAGTGCACCCGCTGATTCCTGGGTTGGATCTGCCACCACCATTACTCACCGCGGAGGTGCAGTTGGTTTACGTTCCATGGAATATATATAAATGCCGGTGATTGACGGGGTAGCTGCCACAACTCCTACCCAAATGTTGTCACTGAAAATTCCAAAAGGATTGCGCAATAGAAGGTATTGAGGAAGTGACGTAAATTTGGAGGGATCATTTTTTTTGTGTTTATTAAGAAGGGATACTTCATTGACAACTTTTAGTGATTCACAAAGTTTTATCTTTTTAGGGCAGAGATTCACAAATTAGCTAGGGATTCTTTTGGGCATGCCATTTTTAGGTAAATTTGCAGACTACTATTCCATAGGACGCGGTCAAATGTCAGCAAAACACTAAATTTTAACATGTCCAAATTCCATGATGTCCACAACTCGAACCAAGTAAGACGAGTTGGCTTCAAAACCTTGGAGTTGGCCTAGAGAAATTTATGAGTATAATATAATCACACTTGATGTTATTATTAGTATATTTTTTTTTTAAAAAAAAGACCAGCTAGTAGAATTATCACAACAATCTTTTTTTTTTTGGGTTAGAAAGACTATGCATTTCAGCTTCCCCCTAACCACTATGTAGTGATTCACCAGAGTCAAGAATCTAATCCTCTGAAATTTGTCCACAACCATTGACCACCCCGAATCAAACGCATGACATACAATGTGAGATACCAGCCTGAAATTTATCCATAACTATTGACCACCCCGTAGTGGTCACATAGTGTTATTAATTTATGTGTTATAATAGAAGTGGACAACCTTATTGACGATATGAAATAATTAAAATATAGTATTAATAAATAGATACATATGTTTTATATATATATATATATATATATATATATATATAAAATCAATATTGGAGTGCCCCGGTTGATTCCCCACCGCCATTGCCCGCTGTGGAGGTGTAGTTGCTTTACGTTCCATGGCTCATGTACGGCGGTCATTGAAGGGCAGCCGGCTCCTACCCAAATGTTATCACAAAAAATTGACACCATATGTTTTTGCCGGCTTAATGGAACTTTTTTTTATCCTTTTGTCGAAGGGGTTGGGATGCAAACTTGAAACTTCTTTTAATATATAGTGGGAAGAGAATTACTATTAGATTGATAGGGCTCAATTCTTTTTAGCTAAAATAGTTCTTGAAATTGACATAACTCTTCATTTTGGTCTCTAAAATTTAAATCGATAAAAGTGATTCATGAATTTGTTTACCTACATACATTTTGACCCATTAATTATTAAATTGAAGGTATTATCATTTTGGTTCTTATTTAACAAAGATTTTTCATATAAGAACCAAAATGATTTACGATGGACAAACTCAGGGATCACTTTTATCGATTTCAAATATCAAGGACCAGAGTGAAAAATTATGTCAATCTCAAAAACAATTTTTGGCTAAAATGTTGATTGATAGGGTGTATAGATCATTACTTTAAAGTTGCGTTGATTTTCCAGTAAAGTTATCATTTAATGATATTATCCCTACCTATAAGATAAGAGATTTTAGTTTCAATTTTTATAAATAACGAGTTTGATATTAAATTATTATAATTGATTAATTGTGAAACTTAGCCAAAATCTTCTACCTTTCTATAAGATAATTAAAGGTGGGCTAATTGAAGAGTCTGCAAGCTGGCGCTGAAAGAGAAGGGTGGGAATGAGTCAAGCTATGCCCTACCAAAAATATCCTGTACCAAGATACGTCTCTTTGTTTACTTATATACACTATGCCAAAAATTCTCGTCTAGAGCTGATTAGTCAGGCTAGGTTGCAACTCTCACTTATACATAAAATAGATAACTATCATTTTGCATTTTATAAGAAAGTACACCTAAACTTGTTTAGGCATCGGGTTAGCCCGTTTAAGCGTCCGTCTAGGTTGCAACTCTCACTTATACATAAAATAGATAACTATCATTTTGCATTTTATTTTGTCAATAAAATGTAAGAGACTTATTAATATTTGGACGAACACTCATAATATGTTTAGTTCTCATGTTTTCAATATATTCTAATACTTGACAATCAATATGTTCTTTTATTTTGCAATTGTTGTATACACAATACAAATATGTGTTTTTTCATGTATAAATAAATACATATTTATACAATATATAATAAACCTTCTTAAATCTATCATTATCGTCTAACTAGCGTTTAACGTCATTTAGAACCTTATATATATTTTTTCTTATTTTTCAAATAATGTCTTTGAAACTAGGAATAATGCAAAACCACCAACTACGCAATCTCTGACCTTTCTGATTATGTCATCTTGGAGTAAATTTCAACGTACAAAGTTGGCCATATATTTTTGTTCACACTTGACTTGGAGTACGTGTAGGATGTTAATCTAATTACGTCTGCAATTTTTTGTCTATACTTGGTTTCATATAAAATTATAACCCATCATGTTTTTTAGGTTGAAAGATCGGCTTTAAAGTAAGAATTTTCATTTGCAAATGTCTTCAATAAGGAAGAGATGTTTCAATGTGCTTAGACATGTGCTTAGACATGAAGTTGTATATTACATATAATTATATAATTTAAAGAATATTAAAAAAATATTTATTATTTTTATAATAACATATAACGTACTGTTTTATTTTTTGAATATACTGAAAAATCTCTCTAGTAACCGTTTCTTTCCATATATTGTTTACTACTATATTTGTGAACACACTATTTTATTATTTTTCCTCGGTTCAATGTTGATACCTTAGAATCTAGATTACGTCTCCAGTAACCGTTTAATATTGTTTAATAAATAATATTAAAACTGTTTGTAGCCATGAAGAACAAGAAGGAAGAGTTTACATTGACTTCAACGCTTGTTGATTCTGCGAAAAAATAATGCTCGGCTCCTTATCTGGAAAAGACGTTCGTTCTTTGAAAAATCACAGCACACATTAGAAAAATGAATACTTAATGTAATTTGCACGTAAGATCGAGTATTGTAAAATGAGCTAAGTATTTTACTATTTTTCAGCTTAGACTTAATGTAATTTGCATGTAAAAACAAGTATTGTCAGAAAATGAGCTAATTATTTTTTAGCCTAGAATTACCCAAAAAAAAAGAGTTGCTTTCTCGTGTAGGTGAAAAAAAGCAAACTTTACCTTGTACTGCAAATATTTTGTCACTAGCTATAGATTAGACATACTAAATTTGTGCACCAGAAAATTTGTCATGATCAAATTTGTACCTCAATTTAAGTAAAAGTTAAATTAATAATTATAATACAAATTCATGTCACGTAGAACGTGTCACGTTATTGATGCACGATTTCAGTATAATAAGCTCATACGGCTGTCAAGTATGCATATTCACACACTGTATTTCCAATTTCAAACGGCAATCGAAAACTTGGAATCTCCACTCTAGAATCCGGATCCTCGCATGATTCTCTTTGAGGGGATCCGGAGATTCGTGAATCATGGTCGTTTATTGTATACAATAAATTATTTTAAATATTTTTATTTAAAATTAAACACAAACAGTACTTGATAAAATTTAATTACAATATACAGTAAATAAACACGATTCATGAATCTTTAAAAACCTCGTTAAAAGAATCCAAAGAGCATCCTGTTGGCTCAGCCTCCACCCTAAACTAAACCCACGGCAATTGCAATACCTAATAATATTTTACACTTCTCCGGCCACATGCGTCCACACTCTCATCCACACACTGTATGACCCACACTGATGACTTTGCTCGTTATCTTCTCGAGACAAGTCAATGCAAACAAACTGGCCATTTGCCAAATCTTTTCCGCCATGGGAGCCTATATAATTGACCACCACACTCATCAGTATTCTGCTTTGCTTTCTCTTGCCAAATAACAGATAATTACATTTAAAAAGTTCCATTAATCCATCTGAATCTCTGCCGGCCTGCCTTCAGCCTCTGGTATGCAATTTTCTATTTAAATTTGGGCAAAAAATGGTGAAAAAGATTAACCCTTTTGCTTAATCCGGTTGCTGGGTTTGCAGCTTTGGTTTTTGTAAATTTTGGGGACACCCCAAAAGGGCAAGAGCAAAACAGAGTCCAGAAGCCATGGCAGAAGATGATATGCTCGCCAAAGCAGCACCACCAGAAGAAAAAGATGAGTACACAAAAGATGGCACAGTGGATTTCCGTGGAAACCCAGCGAAGAGAAATGCAACCGGAACCTGGAAAGCCTGCCCTTTTATTCTAGGTACTTCTTGAAGATTTCCAACATGCATGCAATGAATTTTGGTCCGGGAAGTTGAATCAAAGATTGGGTTTTTATTTTTATTTTTATTTTAATGATGCTAATTTTCTTTGGTTTTTTAATTAATTAATGTTTTTGGGTTTGATTTGTGAGTAGGGAATGAATGCTGTGAGAGGTTGGCATATTATGGGATGAGCTCAAATCTGGTGATTTATTTCAAGACTCAATTGAACCAGACGAGTGCTGTTGCTGCGAAAAATAACTCGAATTGGGGTGGAACTTGCTACCTTACTCCATTGCTTGGAGCTTTTCTGGCTGATGCCTATTTGGGAAGATACAAGACAATTGCCTCTTTCTCAATCATTTATGTCATTGTAAGATCTTTTGCCTTCAAATTCTTACTAGTTTATTTCAATTTAGGAAAGTCGCTAGCCAGTTTGATAACCATTTTGTTTTTTTTTTTTTTTTTACAAACGATAGCGTTAGTAGGTTAAATTCTTAGTTGTTAGAAGGGAGGGGGATCGGTTGATCGAAACACACCAGGGTGCATAAGCATCATTGCTTTCCACCACTGCACTAAAACACTGTTGAGGGGGGGGGGGTTCTATTTGCTTATCCCAACTGATTTGCAAATGTCCCCTTAATTCATAACATGGCTTACTGTAGGCCAACAATCATACTTTGCCTTAATTTTTCTAATAAATGACCCTGCTGGTTGTTGTTGGAATTTGATTTGTTTGGTTTTTATCTTCTCACTCAATAGAAACTTATGGATTCTGTAATTATTTGCATAGGGGATGACACTTTTGACAATGTCAGCATCGGTCCCCGGCATGAAACCAACCTGTGTTAGCAAAGATGATTGCCATGCAAATGGTGGACAAACTGCAGCAACTTTCATAGCTCTTTACCTAATAGCATTGGGGACAGGGGGGATTAAGCCGTGTGTCTCGTCCTACGGTGCAGACCAGTTTGACGATGATGATGAGGTTGAAAAGAAGCACAAGGGTTCTTTCTTCAACTGGTTTTATTTTTCCATCAATGTTGGTGCTTTGATTGCTAGTTCTGTGCTGGTGTGGATACAAGACAACGTGGGTTGGGGATGGGGTTTTGGTGTTCCAGCAGTGGCAATGGCAATTGCTGTGCTGAGTTTCTTTTCGGGGACTAGGTTGTATAGGAATCAGAAGCCTGGAGGTAGTCCTGTGACACGCATAATTCAGGTGGTTGTGGCGTCTGTGAGAAAATACAAGGTGAAAGTACCGGCAGACAAGTCCCTTTTGTATGAGACTGCAGATGCAGAATCTTCCATCCAAGGAAGCCGCAAGCTTGATCACACAAATGAATTCAGGTTAGTTTTTAAACCGAAAAATCTTCTTTACTTATAAAGTTAATGTTGCTAAGATGGGATTAAGGCTCACTTCAGTTCAGTAATCAAACTATAAGATTGAGAGTTCTTTTTCTCTAGCATTAGAACGAATAGTGGTTTCGTAGTTTTACTTCCGTTGTTGTTGCTGTTCTGTTGACCTTAATTTTTTTACTGCTCAGGTTCTTTGACAAAGCAGCGGTGGAGGTACAAGATGACCATTTAAAGGACTCGAAAAGCCCATGGCGACTCACTACAGTTACTCAAGTGGAGGAGCTAAAATCAATCATAAGGCTGCTTCCCATATGGGCCACTGGTATCATCTTTGCTGCAGCCTACAATCAGATGAGCAATTTCTTTGTGTTGCAAGGCACCCTCATGGATGTTCGTGTTGGCCACTCTAGCTTCAAAATCCCAGCAGCATCTCTTTCCGTCTTTGACACCCTAAGTGTCATTTTTTGGGTCCCAATATACGATCGAATCATTGTCCCAGCAGCTAGAAAATACACCGGTCACAAGAATGGCCTAACTACACTGCAGAGGATGGGCATTGGCCTCTTCATCTCCATATTCTCCATGGTCTGTGCTGCAGTTTTGGAACTCATCAGACTCCGAAGTGTTCGACAGAACAACTATTACGAATACGAGCACATGCCCATGTCAGTCTTTTGGCAGGTACCTCAGTATTTCCTCATAGGAGCTGCAGAAGTTTTCACATTCATAGGACAGCTGGAGTTTTTCTATGATCAAGCCCCAGACGCCATGAGGAGCTTGTGTTCTGCTCTCTCACTCTCCACCGTTGCACTAGGAAACTACTTCAACTCTATTCTTGTCTCCATCGTTACAAAAACGACTACAAAGGACGGCAACCCTGGATGGATACCGGACAATTTGAACTACGGACACCTTGATTATTTCTTCTGGCTATTAGCAATGCTGAGTTTTCTTAACCTAGTAGTTTACCTCTTCATTTCCAAGTGGTACACGTATAAGAAGACCGTCGGGACTCTGCGTTGATTGCCAACAGAATATCACCAAAAGAAGCTATACCATAAGAATGATAAAGATGATAAGTGACTCTCTTACTCTGCGTTGATCGCAAAAAGACCGTCGGGGACTCGGCGTTGTTTCTGTACTGTGGTGATTTTTAGGTTTTACTTTGCCTTTCAATTACTTGTATATGGTTTGTCTTGTGTATGCAAGTCTGTTAGAGAGACTACAAGTTAATTAAAAGTCAATCATTGTGTTTGCTCCCATTCTATTTGCCTTGTACAACACTACTAAGGCAACCCCAAGCCAAAAGGCTCTTCGCTTTGCAAGAGTCGGGGCGGAACTGTCTATCTTACATAGCCTTGCTCTTGTTTTGCAAAAATGTTGTTTTTATGACTCGAATTCAAAACCTTTTAGCCACAAATAAATAACTTTTATGTTGCCCCAAGGCTGACCCTACTTGTACAACACTACTACTGCTACTTAATATTTGTTCGAGTCCTTGCAAGGGCCAACTGTGAGTGAACGACCTCATCTGAATGCCCCACAAGAAGCAACAAAAGAGTTACTTCTAAATTTCTATGAAGTGGGCGAGGCCACAATTCTTCTAGGGTTAATCAATTTTCTTTGACAATTGTTTGGAGTCTTTGGATTAGATCTACTGGTTTTAAGTGGCGAAGTATTCAATATTTAAACGTATTTTAGAATTTTCGGTTGATAAGATAATTATTCTCTCCAAACATTTGTGTCACATTTACTTAATTAAAATCTGGAAAACCCTCAATCGAAAAAATCAAGAATAAGGAATAAGTCACGAATTAGGCATTGCATTAGGGAAATTTCATTTATACCCATGTAACCTATTTCTATACCCAACTTACATTTTAAATGTAAATTGTCTATTTTACCCTATTGCATAATTACTATTAAGTACAAAATAAAATTAATAATAAAATTCAAATTTATCGATAAACCCAAACACTATACTTAAACCCTACGATCATTCTTTATTTATCCTACTTCATTCTGCCTAAAACCCTAATAGCTCTCATAGAGAAAAACATTTATTTATGGATGGTGATTATGAAATTTTGAATCCTCCAACCAATTTATGATTTTGAAGTTCTTTTAGATAAGCAAATTGATTTATTTCAATTTACAACTGCACACGATTGAAATACTTACGCAACTTCTCCCCAGAGCTTTTATTGTCTTACCTCGTGCAATTTATATCCTAGTTTGTTCTTCGGTACCATGCCAATTAGACCTCCGCCCAAAAACGTATAACATTTCTTACTTTATAAATTGCAAAAGGTAAAGAAATCCTTCCAAGAGTACCATGAGACATTGTGACACACCTCGACCCGAAAAGTCCACTAGGACTCTGAATCGAGCTGTGTTGGCCAACACCTAGAAGGTGATAAAGCCATAAATTGTAGTGATGTGGAAAATGTGAATAAATTTAAACCTAAAAGTGCCTAAGTACATGAGTGCGCGGAGAGCGGGTATGAACCCATTTCACACGTGATGTCAGAGCATAAGTAAAGTACAGTAATGTAAGATAAGGATTATACCATCATAGGAAGCCACCTATACTGGGATATGCCAAGAATCCTCGCCGATACAGAAACTTTGTTACTAGAACCTGGAAGGGCGCAAAACAAGAAAACGTGAGTGGGTAAAAACAAAGCTTTTCAAAAACTATTTCTCTTTCCAAAAATAATAATCCCTCGCCGTAAAACCTGTATAATTTCCCAGAAAAAAAATACTAATACATACGTATATAGAAATCATGCTTGAGAGTAGTGAAAACCAAGTATATGCCATGTCAACTATCTCAGTATGAGAATAAGTAAACCAGGTAAAGTAAATCAATGTAAAATGATATGTCAACCTAATGTGACATGTACGGCTGAACCTATAACTCATCACTCTAATCCTACACACGAGTCGGAACCAACTAAGGTGGTCTGTACGACAGGGTTGGGTGCAAATAAGTACGCTCAAGTGATACGAACACGTGAAGGCTGTGCGAATAATCGCGGGTCACCTACGAGTCGGAACCACCTAATGTGGTCTGTACGACAAGACTGTGCACCAAACTTGGATCCAAGGTGAGCGTGCGGTGCGGGAAGTGAACATCACGTGAAGGACTGTGCCTTGACCAGGGGCGTGAGCACTAGCACCGGGGTGCTGGATAATGAGCTCTAAATACATTCAACATAACCATACACACTACAATCACTACCATCAATATATACTCACCTAAAGCTTACATGAGTGTCCACAACATCAAACAACAATTGCATAACTATACTAATGCATGTTCTAAAATGTAATGTAATTAACATGGCATCTAAAATCGTAAATCCATATAAAACAATTTTTGGGAAAACGTAAAGCATATATACGTATACATAGAAAATCAAAACCCCACTCACCTGGAGTCTGTGCTACAACTCCCTAGTACAAACATCGAGGCGTCACGAACGATCGGCGCCTAGAACAATTATCAAACCATATCTCAGAATTCTTGTCAATAAAACACTTAACTTACATATCTTATTCGGGAAGATCCGTAAGTTGGATTCCCTATCCGTAAGTTTCTGAAATCCTCAAATTTTATGTACTACAACGTATCAAAGTTTAGTGATAATCTAACGGTCGGATCGTCGACTGCTATTATAATCGGGTGGTGGACCTTAATGAAACTAGGTTCAACTGACGGAAATTCATTAATCGGACCTCACAAATGGTATCAAGGTATTCAAACTTAACCTAGGAAGGTCAAGGGACACCTCAGCCCACGCGCCGCCGCAGGTGGCGGTCAGCCACCCCGACTTGCCGGAAAATTCAACTAATTCCAAAAATTATCAATTTTTACAGAAATGAAGATATCAATGAATATAGCAACTTTCATACCTTCGACCAAAGCCAATTTTTCCGGAAAATTTCCCAATTTCACGAAAATCCGTCGAAACCCTAGGTTTGGGTGTGTTTTGATTCGACCTCCAAACTCACTCTAACGCCTCAAACATTGCTTAGGCTTTGTTCTTAGCCTCAAGGAGAGTTTAGTGGTAGTGGTAATTGGGACATAACGTTTCCAAAATGGTGGATTAGAGCCACGGTGTCGTCGCACCCTTCGGTGCGGTTTTGCAAAATCAAAGTCGAATTCTCTAATTTTTTTTTTGGGTGGAATTGACAGAGGTATCGATTGGCCTCAAGGTAAGGATCATTTTGACACCAAGATCGTCGTCCATGGTGGCCGGAGTTGAGAGATAGAACCGGGTCGGGTCACAATTCCTCAAGGGAATCCGGCTGATCCCCTTCTTCTTCTCCTCCCTCATTTCCCTCCTTTCTCTCTTCTTTGATTTGTCCATTCCTTTCTCTCTCCTCTCCTCATTCCTTCTCTCCCATGTTCCTTCTTTATTTCCCATCCCCACCGCCCATCTTTCCTTACTTCAATCCCAGCCACACACATGGTATGACCAGATTAAACTCCAGAAATCTGGAGTTTTCTAGAAAATAGTAATTTACAATTTTGCCCTCGACTTTAAATGTTAGTATCTCCTTCGTTATAACTCCAAATTGCGCTTCGTTTGCGCCCACGCATTCATAGCTATGAGTACTACAAGAATACGCCAAGAAAATGAACCTTACGTGACACGACACGACAATCAACAAAAGTCAACACTTTGCCAAAGGGCATTTTTGTAAACTCACTTATTAAAGTTATAAAAATCATAATTTTTAGGGATGGGGCTATTACACATTGAGCAAGGGGTTCCTGTGAGAATAATATCAGATCCAACATATACTCTTAAGATTACCATGGAACCTAATCAAATGATTCGCTTCAAGACACAATGCATAACCTATATTCACCTATAAATCAAGTAAGGAGAGGAAATATATAATGATATTAAGAAGAATGCTTTTATGGAAGCCATTGAAGGGTCAATTATGAGAGTTTGATGTCTATGCAAGATTTGTCTAAGAATCATGCCTGGAGAAGATTTCAAAATATTGTCAACATCTATAGAAGTGTCAGTCTTGTTGTCAGCCATGGCTGAATTCACACCCCAATTCTCAGTATTCATTTCCAGACGGCGTAAAGATAGAGTTAAAAATCAAATGGGTGTAAAAATAAATCCACATATTGAATTGGGTTTATGGGGATATATTGGATATTAAATTGAGTTTAAAGAGATATTAATAGTTTAATTAAAAATCAAATGGGTGCAAAAAGTAAGTTTGGCGTAGAAATAGGTTACATGAGTTTAAATAAAATTTGTCATTGCATTATTGACCTGTTGCAACTTAAATTAAAGGTTTCATCTCCTTCGTCCATTTTAATGTTACGATTTTTATGCAAGTGTGTATTTAAGATGGAGTAAACTGTAATTTGACTGCCTGAACTATTTGAACTTAGCCAATTAACCCCTCACTAATCGAAAAAAAAAAAATTAACCCCTCGTAAGATTCGATAAAATATTATCTATTTTGCCGTCAAATACTAACACATTACTAGCATGTGATTCACTCATGGATAATAGTTTAATGGGTTAAACGACTTTTTATCCTTTAAAATGTGTATTTAGTGACGTGCGTTAGATAAAAATTGATGGGAAAAAAGGCTTTGTATGGTCTTTTCGTTATTGGGTTTCTTGCTTGGCTCAGTTGTCACAACTATATACCTACCCCAATTCTTCTCTTTACCCTAAAACAATGCTCACAGTAGCCATTTGAAGACCCTAAAAATTTTAGTTTTGATTCCTTTCAGAGCAAGACTGCAGAAAACTGAAAGATTTGTCCTCACAAATATCCGATCGCAAAAATGGTTCTCAAACGCTATCAGGATGCTAAAGCAGGTAATACCTAATGTGTTGCAGTCTCAGCAATCTATATATCCATTTGGGTTCTTTTACAACCCTCCATATGTTTGATGAAATGCCTCAGTGAAACGCCCTAACCTTTTCCTCCTTTTTGAATGCGATCATTTCAGGATACCAATTGGCCAAATCGTTCAATGCCGAGAAGTACTTGAAAAAAGTGGGATTGGGCAAAGAAGACTACTACTTCTGGAAGCAAATTGGCAAGGCATTGGTATGCACATACACTCTGTTCGGCGTGGCCTGGCTCTACAACGAGAAATCGCCACTCGGGTGGTGGACGCTCAAGCCTAGGCCCAAGGAAGAGAGAGAGCTAGCGCACCTGTACGAGCGTCGTGAGTTCCCGTACCCTGGGGATGAAGAAGCCATGGAAGAGTTTGTTGCCAAGGGGGGAATGATCGGCACGACAATTGGCCCGAAAGGGTTTGTCGAGACGGACAAAGATGCGTTTAATTATCAGAAAGAGCTGCAGAAGAAGAAGCTGGAACAGGAAGCTCAGAAGCTGTGGGTGCGGATGAAGAATGAGGTCGTCTCCGAGCTTCAAGAGAAGCGTTACGTCGTAGACGCTGAGTGAAATGTGTAAAAATTTGCATGGTTATGTGAAAGTTTATGCGTTTGTGTATAAAAGTGATTA
Organism: Malus domestica; assembly: GCF_042453785.1. NCBI lineage: Eukaryota > Viridiplantae > Streptophyta > Magnoliopsida > Rosales > Rosaceae > Malus > Malus domestica. The sequence continues at coordinate 6,502,489 of NC_091663.1, forward strand.
GCCTTTGCATTGCTTTTGGTTAAAAGCACTTTGTGAGTACTTGCTCAAGAATTGCCGTGAGATAAATGCACAAGACCTTGGATATTTTTATGGAATTCTCACTATGCTTTTAACAAAACCCTACTTTGCAAAAGCGCTTTGCAAAGAAATAGGGGGCGGATACACTACCCTGGCCAACATACCTAACCCACGTTCGCCTCCCGTTCTTGAATTGGATCTCGTAATTCGTTTCATTTAATAATAATTCAACAAAAGCTAGTGAACCAATGATTTCAAAGATAAACAAACTAAATTGTATTATTACAAACTCCTCAAATTCCGATTATTGCCTTATTGGCAATTTTGGCAGTGTTAGGAAAAAAAACGTTAGGGGAAAGTGTTTGTGTTTCTCAGAAAACAAGAAAATCCACTTAAATTTGGCTTTACTACATAACAAAGACATCTACAAGACATTCTTGGGCAGAGATTGTGAGTTGTTGCCTGGCCTGCTCTTTCCCGATTCACTCCTCCGATGGCTCCTCAATGGCGTCAAGTAGAACCGCAGCAACCCGTGATCGAGATGGCTCGGCGAATACCGAGCACTCTTGTTCCTCTGCAGAGTCTTCACTTCATTGCCTTTAGTTTCCGCACCAACACCATTCACATTGCTAAACAAGCCAACCATTTTGCACTGGTTCCGGCAGCTGACACTGTAACTTCGAATCAGCTTCTGACTCACGGAGGCATTGGCTTCTTCTCCGTTGGCAACCCTCCTCAGCTTCTGCCAAGAATCCGCGGATTCTTCGTCTACGCATTTCTTCTCGCTTCTCCTCTGCATCAAACCCCGAAAGCTCCACTTCTTGTGCCTCCTATTTGACTTTTGATGATCAACATGAATCCCATTGGTTGATTCCGAAGCCGCATTTTTGCGAACAGGTCCAGAGCCAATCCCAACGCCGCTGCCCTCCTCCGCACGCTCATCATCTTCAGCAGATTTCAATTTCGAATTCGAACCCATCGAACTCATTAACTCTTTCTCTGTAATCAGCAGCTTGGCCCCATAGAACAACTCTGAAGTGGCAGGGGAGACTCTAGCATTTGATCCCAACTTCAGCTCATCAACCTCCGCCGTTGTGGACCGATCGAAACTCGGCCGTTCGAAGCTCCGCCGCCGCTGCGAATTGTAATAGTCTTTGGTCTGAGCTGAGCCGCCTGGATTCCTCTCCCAGCTCTCTTCCACAACCGAAACCATCGGGGTCAGCCTCGGGTGAGCGGCTCTCGGACCCAAATACCCGTCCCAAGAAGCCCGAGGCTCGTCCAATGACATCCGACCCGGATCGGGATCCGTATCGCACGATTTTCTCCCCAATGCGTACTCTCCCACTTCGGACTGGGTCTCCCTCCTCTTCTCCGCCACGAAACCCTCGTTCTCAGCCTTCTTCGTCTTCTGCTTCCGCCGCCATTGCTTCACCTTTTTGCTCAAAACCGACGCCGTTCCCCAAAATATCCCTGCAATTTCCTTCGAATCCCTACCCTCGCCCTTCTTCTTCTCCCACTCGAGATCTATCAACTCTTTCATCGTCTTGAACTCCGACTCTGCATCCGCATCCAAATCCAAAACCCTAGCTTCGTCTCCACCGTCGTCCTTATCCCCATCTCTCAATTCGACATCGAACTTTCTCGGCACTCCTTTGCGGTCGTCGTCGATGTTAAAGAGCTCGGACAGAGTGTTCCGGGCCCTGACATTGCACGACTTGCGCCGGGTCGGGTCCGGGGCGTTGGCCGACGACGATTCGGGTCTCGTTCCGGAACACGACTTGCTTCTCCGGAGCTCAGACCAAGAATGGGGGTTCTGGGTCAAGGGTTCTTGGTGAGCGGCGGAGTCGAGGCCGGCGAGGCGTTCGCTGAGGCAGGGGGCGCAGAAACCGGTTATGGGTTTGGTAGGGTGGCGGTGACAGGTGGAGAGGCGGTGAGTTTGCGCTTTCATGGCTTTTCCTAGGACTGGAGGAGGAGGGCGGCGGCGGTTGAGAGAGCGTGCATGGCAGAAGAAGGAAGTGGGGTGTCAGTGAGAGAGGCGGTGAGGTTGAGAAAGGAATGGGAAATTGCAAAAAATGGAAACCCCGGATAAACCCCTTTTTGGGATTTTATGGTATCCATGAATCTCTTTATTTTATTTTATTTTTTCTAAGCAGTTAGCACGGAGACGTATGATCTAATTTTTACAGAGAAAAAAGAAGAGTAAACTGTCGGTTTACCCCCTGAACTTTCACCTCACTTTCGATTTCCCCCCTGAACTTTTCCATTGGAAAATTAAGGACTCAAACTAATTTTTTTAGCCAATTTGCCCCCTACCGTTAGTTTTTCATATATTCCATCCATATTTCCGTTAAGTGAGACCATGTGCACAACATGTGAGGGTAGTTAAGTCATTTCACTCTTAAAAATGATTAAAAAACTAAAAATAATAAAAAAAGCAAAACTTTCCATCTATTTTTTCCCGCTAATTCCTATCCTCGATTTTATTTTTGTCTCTCATTCCTATGCATGAGAAATGACATATGGTGTTATTGTCTACCATTTTTATTTTCTCTAACAAATTAATAATTTGACAAATGCTAATGGTGCTATTGTCTCCAAAGCAGTGCATTAATATAAGAAACCCTAGTCTTTTTTATGGACATGTTTCTTATATTAATGCACTGCTTTGGAGACAATAACACCATAAGCATTTGTCAAATTATTAATTTGTTAGAGAAAATAAAAATGGTAGTACATGCTTCAAAAAAAAGATTAACTTAGCTACTTATGAAGACAATAACACCATATGTTATTTCTCATGCATAGGAATGAGAGGGAAAATTAAAATTGAGGATAGGAATTAGCGGGAAAAAATAGAGGGAAAATTATTATTATTATTTATTTTCAGTTTTTAATCATTTTTAAATTGAAATGACTTAACTATCCTCACATGTTATGCACATGGTCTCACTTAACGGAAATATGGATGGAATATATGAAAAACTAACGGTAGGGGGCAAATTGGCTAAAAAAATTAGTTTGAGTCCTTAATTTTCCAATAGAAAAGTTCAGGGGGGAAATCGAAAGTGAGGTGAAAGTTCAGGGGGTAAACCGACAGTTTACCCAAAAAAGAATCCTATGCAAGGATGATCAAACAACTCTTAATCATGGCCCTAAACCCTAAACTCTTAAAAATCCAATTTTAGTCGGACGATCTTGTATCAACGGCCAATATTAGTTGATTCTAAGAGTTCACATAGAGAGATTCGGATATAATTTTTGTCTTTCTGAAAACATTCAAATAGTTACAATGTTTGTCGTTTTTGTTCTAGTTATTTGAATTAAATAATCAACAGATAAAAACAAAGAAAGAAGTGTAGGAGCATAAACGAGAGTGCGAAAGTTGTTTTCCTTTTTTGTAATATCAACTTCAATTTTTTTTTTTTTTTTGGATTAAATCAAACAATAATTATCAAATTATTTGGTATATGACAAATGAATTTGTTAAGAAGTAAAAGGATTAGCTAGTTCATGAGTACCTCACTTGAAACCTGTTCACAAATCTAGAGTACTTCGCTTGCAACAGAAGAAGGCCGAGAAAGCAAATATTAGTGTGAAGAAGAAGGAAACCAACAGCTTTTCGGGCCACAGAAAGCCCAACACATTAGTCCCCCACTTTTCTTAGATTTTGGGTTTGCGAACGGAAACAGAAGCAAAATCCAACCACTTCCATTCGGACGTGCACAAAATTTGTAGGTCAACTGCACTAAGGACACCACCATTGACATAAAAGGTCGTACCCAGTGCACAAGGCTCCCGCTTTACGCAGGGTCTGGGAGAGGTGAATGTCGGCTAGCCTTACCCCCATTTATGGAGGGGCTGCTCCCAAGTCTCGAACCCGAGACCTACCGCTCATGGGCGAAGACACCACCATTGACATAGAAATCAACAAATAATGTAGCATTCCCAAACCGATGTGTTGTTTAAATATGAGCCTTAAAATCTTTGATTTATTAAATATATAAATACTTGCTCAATGTTTGTCTTTTCACATTTCACCTTCCAAAAAAGAGTTACTTGTATATGTCGGAGAATAGAATCTCATATTGATCATATGACAAAATAATATACAATTGATATTTGAGAGTTTTCACTTTCATATCACCAAGGTATTTTGCAACAAAAACCCAACACCTAGTAATAGGTGGTTAAGTTGGAACAATATTGATATTAATGGTGGACCATGCTTGGTCAAAAAAGTTTATCATAATATTATAGCTGACTATTCTTTCGACACATTCTTGACCCGATTTACTAGGCTTGAATTTGCTTCCTTATGTTGGGCTTTAGAAAAGTTGGGCTAGCTCTAGTTTAAGGATATTGAATAATTGAGCCCTCAAAAAGTTGTGTTGGCTTTAGTCCCTGAATGAATGATCGACCTCTCGAAAAGTTGTATTGGCTCTAGTTCCTAAATGAATGACTGACCTCTTGAAAAGTTGTGTTACCTCTATATAATGACTTGACCAATTTCTATTGTGGGAATTAGTTTCCCTTGTGACCCCGTATGGACCACTCGTGAGGAGGTGTGTTGGAGATAGGATTCCACATTAGTCATGTGACAAAATAATATATAATCAATATATAGGAATTTTCACCCTTAATATTACTAATGTCTTTTGTAATAAAACTCAACACCTAGCAATATGTAGGGTTGGTTTTGTATTGTTGTGCTTTGAAAAAAAACTGTTTTTGTTGTGCTGTGAGAATAAGTAGATGTGAAATAAAGCAGCATAGTGTTTGGTAAACTTTTATGTAAAAGTGCTTTTGAAAAAAAAAAAAGCAGTATGATAGTGTTTGGTAAACTTTTATATAAAACAGTTGTGACTGTGTAAAATGAGCAAAAAGGTATAATACTAGATGTGCTATGACAAGCCACAACGTCGTTCGCTGGCAACCTCTCCACCTTCGTCTTCCTTTCCCTCCTCATCTTCTCCTTCCCCACGGTCGTCGAAAATGGGACCCACCTCCTCACCTCCTTCATCGACTGCGACCCTTCTCTCAAATCCCTCATCTCCTCCCTCGACCTCGACCTCGCTGGCACTAGCAATACCAACCACCGCTCTCCCAGATCTCCAGCCGAGTCCCCTTCTCTAATCTCTCTCCACCGCCGACACCGTCCATTTCTTCACCTCACCCGCGTCGGAACCTTAGACGACGATTTCTTCTCCATCAATGACGACGACGTTCACTCCCTCTTTGACCCCAATTGGATCGCCCCAATCCTCATTTTCTCCTCCTCCTCTCACTCCAAATTAGGGTTTAATGGAACTTACGAGACTAGGGTTTCTGAAATTGTGCGCTCCAGCCTCACGTTCAAGGCTGAGAAATTCACCATTTCTGATGACAGAGCTAGAGGAAGAGATGGCGACGGAGAAAGCAATGAAAGGGAGGAGAAATGCGGCGATGAAGAAATGGACGATCAGGGCGTCGATTTGTAATTCTTGATCAAGGATTGGAGCTGGGTCGCCGGGACATGGCGTTGTTCTTCCTCCTGAAAGTGTGAGGAATCAGGAGAAACTTTGAAAATAAGCCACTTTTTGAAGCGGCTTTTTGCAGCTTCCACTTTTTAGCTTTTTTTCATCTGAAATTTTGAAAAACAGCTGGTTTGGGGTGTTTACCAAACACCAAAAACTCTCCCAACTTTTTTTCATACCAATTTTTTTTAAAATCACCACAACCCCAAACCATACCGTAGTTAAGTTGGAATAATATCAATAATATTGACGGTGAATCCGACACTACCCCATAACGACCTCAGCCTCCGAGATTCCTCACCCAAGAATCTTTCTTGCACCACTGGGACTAGGAGAACATGACTGAAGTCTAGCAGTCTGGAGCCATGTCACCTCATAAAGTCAACCCATAAGTCGTATTCACCATTAATCTTCTAAGATCATTTCGGATCACACACCACAGATGTTTTGATTGATCAATCAAGGTCAAAATTATTTCGTTTTCAAAGCCATGTTGCAGCTATGAGAATGCCAATGAGAAATTTACAAATATCATCCTCATATTTATTATTTACTTGGTTGATTTGGTACTTGTGACAATGTGACTTCAATTTTTTTTTTTAAACTTATAATTCTTGTTAAGGCTTTTTAGTTAAAATGGTTTATGAGATTGATGTAATTTCTAATTTCAATTTCTGACAATGAAAATCGATATAATTGATCTCTGGTGTCTACCTTTGTCAATATCTTCATTAATTGTCATGTGGACGACACTGTGACAACCTTTTAAAGGGTATTTTTGTCAAACCAATCTCTCCACTTAACGAGGACATCGACAAATTTTTTCCGGAATGTTTTACGGTGGTTAAACTCATAAACCACTTCTAGCAATTTTCAATTTCAAAGATTAAAGTGAGGAATTATGCCAATTTTAGAGACAATTTTGGCTAAAAAGCATTCGTGTTAAAAGTATTGTAATGTCAAACGACAACAGAGAACAGATTCAGTGCAAATTGCTTGACCACCAACGACCAATGTGGATATAATTTGGTGCCCTCTCTAATTGGGGGAATGAATATATTCCATATATCTTGACATCTTGTGCACTGAAATAGTTTGAGTATTCAAGCAGCCTCCGACGTGGGAACTACAATTTGGTGACAGTCTGAATCTATTTACTCACTTTTCAATGGCTATAAATAGATGCATAGTTCAACTGTGGAGAATATAGCAAGCTATGCAGCAGAATTCAGAGGAAGAGAAGTCTTGTATGAAGGTGAAGAGCCATGTTTGGTAGCCAAGGATGACTTGCCTAATCAAACATCATATATATATATGTTTATGTATTTATATTGTGGTTCGTAGCTAGGCAGTCGTCTTTGGGCTATTCTGACTGGCTCTTATCTTTCATGCTAGACTTTCCTCTCTTCCATTTTTACGTAGTTAAGTCTCTCTTTGCCATTACATGAAAAGCGAGCAACGATTACCAAGATTAGTAGCTATTTGGTTGCAGCTATTGGCGTAACAATGATTGTTACTAATGAGGAAAATGTGTGCTGATGTCAGTCGTTTTGCTTTATATATATTATTGGATATGCATTTTGATTGTGACTGACTGCAGAGCGTATGCACAATGGCTAGCCCTAAAGGTACATTTCTATCTGCATGCATGCAATGTGCAGCTGGTGAAGGCAACCACTTCTCACCATTCGCCACTCAAACCCTAGCAAGAAATGCGCATTTGGACATAATACATATCGTTGATATATCATTAATATTTGGTAGTTATTATTGATATGACGTTTGTATTTAGCATCGATACGTCAATATAATGTTGTTAAGATTCGATTATTATATCATCGGTTACGTCATTTTTGTTGTTCGTGTATTATAGACATCTGATTTTTTTTAATAGAGACCAGCTGTTGGTTTTACCACGTCAATCCACCTTTTTAAGGGCCAGGACTCACCCAGGCATTTAAACCATCTGATTAAAATGCCCTAAAAATCCCCCTCATTGTAGAAGCTTCCCTGGTCATAAGCCTATGTGGGTTGAAAAATAAACCAACTTTGAAAATGAATATAAGCCCATTCGAACCCGGCCCGCTCAACTTCTGCAAAGATGGATCTGAGTCAAGGTGGTGCAAAAGTCAGCATGGAGAAGGCGTGACCCACGACGAGTCAGATGCGCCGGCGCCGGGCCGAGCTTCTACGAGCCTTACGCTCTTCGCGGCATCGGAGTCGACCGAGTCGAATCCGGACTCGTCGTCTGATTTTTCAAGGTCCCTCTCGCCTCGGTGTAAGCTACAGAGCCCCTCACTCGTTTGATCACAAGTCAAAATTTTCTGTAATTTTATCGAAATGAACTTCTGCTACTAATTGGGATTATTAGGAGCATCAAATTAGGCTAATTTAACTCAAAATTTAGCTGATTTTACTTGAAACTTAGCTAATTTGACTTGAATTTTAGCTTATTGAACCTGAAATTTAGCTAATTTAACATAAATTTTAGCTTATTTAACTAATTTAGCTAATTTGAGGCGTGATCCTAAATTGATTTGGCTTAAAGTTTGCAGCCAACAACATGGAGAATGCGAAGAAGTCTGTGGAGTTGACGCAGGACGAGTCAGAAGCCTTCTCGCGACTCGTCCTTCCGGAACCCCAACCAGGGGTATGTATATACAATCATTTCGCCACCAGAGGCATCCGAGTCGACCGAGTCGAACCCGGACTCGTTGTCTGTACTCTCAAGGTCCCTCCCCGCCTCACTGTGAGTCTTCTACTCACCAGCAGATCTGGATTTAGTCAATTTGGCTAGAGGAGTGTGGTCTCCCATTTGCACGCGAGTTCGAATCTCCCTCGCCGTAGCTTAGATGAATTTAGTGTAGAATTAGCAGTGGTTATGTTAATTGCAAACAAGGAGTTCAATGCTTGTGCGCGGTTTTGGAATTGTGTTTCTTGTGTTTGCAGGATAGAGCTGGAAATTTGGCTAATGGTGCAATTGCAAACCTTGTTGATCAAGTTGGTGCTGTTGTTCATGTTAGGGGTCTCCCGGTGAACGTTTCAGTGGACATTTCCATCTCGTTCATGTCAAAGGCGAAGCTTGGTGTAAGCAAACTTTCCACTCATGTAAAATCTCCGTTTTTCTTTCGGATTTAGCAACCTCTGAATTGGGCATACATGTACATGTTCAATCTAATAGACTAGACAATCAATATTGCGAATGCTTAAACTTCTGTGCTGAAAAGCTCTGTTGGCATTTTGATTAGCAGAATTTGGCTTTTGTAATGTGAGTCTGATATCGGTTGTTGTCCCTTGTTGAGTATTGCTTGTCAAAGGGGAATGATTAGGAATTCGAAAGAATCTGATTGCTCGTATATGGCTATTCATTTGTGTTTCCAGTGGTGGGATTTTCATTGCTCACCATGTCATGTGCGTGCGATATATGATTCACGTTTGTGTATATTTAGCTCTAACATCTTATACCTGTACCGTTCTGATTTCATCGCATTTCTTGAAGGGACCTATGGCATCTGATTGCTCTTGATCTCAAATTGCAGGATGAGTTAGAGATCACGTCAAGGGTGTTAGGACAACTAGGTCGTTATTGTGGAACATCGATACTTGTGAGAAACAAAGCAACCGGTGAGGTAATTGCTGAAGGTCGGCATTCGTTGTTTGCTATACATACTAGCAAACTCTGAGTCCTTTTTCACTTCACTATGTATATAGGTGGAATGAAGGGAGCTCTTTGGGGGCATAGGTTGAATCTTTTCGTAGTTTCGCTTTCTTTTGGGAAATAAGTGTTTTGTCATTGAATAAGGATTGAGAATTATGTTTAACATACATGGTCCAGATTCTGGCCTCAAATTTAGTGAACTGTTTTCAACTGCTATTGTTACCTGTTTTTCACTTCATCTTTTTTGCTGATTTGCTTGTACACAATCAAACATAACCCGAATCTTCACTCTGGTTGCCGGTTTTGCACTTTCCGTCGAAGTTTGTCTTTCCTCATAATAGGACGATTAAGATCGATTAGTAATTAGCGCGGATGTTATTCATGACTTGATGCTTCATTCAGTTCGACTTTTTTTTCGGAATTCTTATATAAGATTCAATTGTGTAGACTAGCAGGTAGTAAATTTCACTCCAGAGTGCCTGGTAGTAAGAGGCTTCTTTCTATGAATCAAATTTTCATATCAAACACTTCTGTGGGTTATACTGTATGTAACTATGTTTTTGTATGCATCGCATGCAAGCCCAAGTCCTTTTAAATTTGTTTTCTCTCCTCCTGTGAGAGTCTTTCTCGCCGTGTGAGTGGTCTTTGATTTCGTCGATCCACGTCGCAGCTGGCTCTAGTTGTGGCTTGAATCGGTGGCAGTTCCATGCTTTTCCTTTGTTTTCATCTTTTCCTTGCTCTTCATGTTTGCCTGTCCATCACGATCTCCTCCTTTTTATCTCCTTGCCTGTTATCTCACCACTTTGAGCCCTGTTCCCCAATCATTCGTGTCCGCCATCCTTCTCAAGCCTTTCCTCTCCATCATCTTCGTCATTTGGCACCATCGTCTCTCTGCCCATACCCAATTCCATTTAGTTACCACCGGTGTTCGCTGCGATTTGTCATTGTCTATGGGAGGTTGCATAGAGTTTTGGCTCGGTCACCTTTGTTGGCCCTTGTTGGTCCTTCCCGGTGTTTGGCCTTATCAGCGATGTTGCTCGTGGGGTATGTCTTCCCGCGTGCTTACTTGGTTTCGTGGCGGAGGTTGTTGTGGTACTCCTTCGAGGATGATGCGGCCTTTTTCTTCCTTAATTATGGGGTTCTTGCTGGTGTGATCTCTGGTGCTTGGGGGGGGGGGGGCAATCAACGGCGGCTGTGGTGGCAACAGAGCTACAAGGGTTTTTGCTTTCTGTGGGTTTGTTGTTTTCTGTGAGTTTGTTGTGTGCTCAACCTTTGGGTTGGGTTTTTATTGCTTTGGGGGTCCAACTTTTAGTCTTGTGCCTTATTCGTAACTAGACCTTTGTTTGTGTAAGCTTGCTTTGTTTTTTTTTTAATTTTTTAAAGGAGAATATCCTGAATAAGAGTAGAAGGTTCCTCAATCCAAACTAAATTATTGCTACTAGACAAAGCAAATTTTGCAAGACGGAGGGCAACCCCATTACATAAACGAGAAACATGAATGAAACTCAACATAGAGAAGGAGGATGGCAGTTGCAACACATCATCTGCGATCAAATCTATTGCTGGCGAGTTTGAATAGGTCCTATTAAGTGCTGCTAGTAATGAATTTTACTTTTGTCCAAAAAAACATTTATGGATGCATTCAAGAGATCAAATTATGAAAACTTTCGATGAAGATTGTAGTTTGAGAAATAAACGTTGAAGATTAACTATAAGAAATTGAATAGTTGACCGTTAGTAATCGAGACAATAAAATTTGTTTAAAAAATCGAACTACTTAGTAGGCTTCGTATTTAAAACATTGATGCTTGAGAATCAAAACAATTAGGAAAATGCTAAGGAGACAATCTCTTTTTTAATAATCTTAATAAAAAAATTCAACCATCAACTATCACATTATGCGATTTACAAAATATAGTCTAAAACATTAATCTCACTAACATCGCCCAAACATTTAATTCACGGATTTGGATCCTCTCCTGAGCCAAAGGAGAGGATCCTCCTGACCAGCCATTGTGGGCCGTTGAATTTTCATCCAACAGCTATAATTATTATAACTTTAAAATGACCCAAATTTGTAATCGTTGGATAAAAATCCAACGGCTCATAATGGCTGGTCAGGAGGATCTTCCCTATTGGCTTAGGAGAGGATCCAAATCCTTAATTCACAAAGGTAAGTGGGACCCAATCCCACTCTCTTGACGTTTTAACGGTTCAGCCAAAGCGGATAGAATAGTGGGAAACGCCGCCAACAAAATGGAGAATGCGAAGAAGTCTGTGGAGTTGACGGAGGACGAGTTAGAGGCCTTCTCGCGACTCGTCCTTCCGGAACCCCAAACAGGGGAATGCATATACAATCATTTCGCCATCACAGGCATCCGAGTCGACCGAGTTGAACCCGGATTCGTCGCCTGTACTCTCAAGGTCCCTCCCCGCCTCACTGTGAGTCTTCTAACCACCAGCAGATCTGGATTTATTCAATTTGACTAGAGCAGTTTGGCCTTCCATCTACACATAAGTTCGAATCCCCCTCCCGTAGCTTAGAAGAATTCAATCAATTTAGCTAGACCAGTGTGGTCTTCTATCTGCACGCGAGTTTGAATCTCCCTCCCCGTAGTTTAAATGAATTTAGCGTAGAATTAGTAGTGGTTATGTCAATTGAAAACACGAGTGTAAAGCTCGGTTTTGGAATTGTGTTTCTTGTGTTTGCAGGATAGAGCTGGAAATTTGGCTAATGGTGCAATTGCAAACCTTGTTGATCTAGTTGGTGCTTCTGTTCATTTTAGGGGTCTCCCCATGAACGTTTCGGTGGACATTTCCATCTCGTATCTGTCAAAGGCGAAGCTTGGTGTAAGCAAACTTTCCGCTCATATAAAATCTCCGTTTTTTCGTTCACATTTAGCAGTCTCTGAATTCGCTATACATTTACATGTCAATCTTATAGACTATGTGATCAATATTGCGAATGCTCAAACTTTTCTGGAGGTGGTGGTAGGTTTTAACACCCATGAACGTGAGTTTGATATCCGTCGTTGTCCCTTGTTGAGTATTGCTTGTCAAAGGGGGATGATTACGAGTTCGAAACAATCTGATTGCTCTTGTTTGGCTATTTTCTTGGGTTTCTAGTGGCGAGATTTTCATCGCTCGCCATGTCATGTGCGCGCGATATATGATTCGCGTTTGTGTATATTTGGCTGTAACATCTTATTCCTGTTTCGTTCTGGTTTCATCGCATTTCTTGAAGGGACCTGTAGCAGCTGATTGTTCTTGGTCTCCAATTGCAGGATGAGTTGGAGATCACCTCAAAAAGTTTAGGACAACGAGGTCGTTATTCTGGAGTATCGATACTTATGAGAAACAAAGCAACTGGGGAGATGATTGCTGAAGGTCGACATTCATTGTTTCGTTCTGCTGCTAGCAAACTCTGAGTCGTTTCGAGAGCTGTACGTGAAGAGAAATCTCCATTTATGGTTGTTTTCCCTTGTAATTATTCTTTTCCTTTTTATGTAGTAAAGATCATAATCTTAAAAGGACGTAGACCAATACCTAAATTGGTTCTTTTCTCCCGGTCCCAGGACCACCCGCGGTTCAAAAAATATACATCCGAAGGTCTTTTGAGGACCCTATGAATGTTTTGTATTGGTTTCCTTATACCTACTAAGTGTTTTGATGTAATACATGCTAGGCATATCTAAATAGGTTGCATGGACAACACTCAATAAATAATCTTGATATCACTCCACAAGTGTTAAATGAAATGCCGTAGTGAATAAAGGGAGAATTTTTTTTTTTGCAGACTTCGCGCTCTATTTCTATCTAAAAAAATTGAATGTGTAACACTGTGACCATCCAAGATCCGAATCATGGATCCGCTACTACTCCTACGATATAGGAATACTACCCATCTCCCTACCCACCCTCACCATTAAACTAACCCCACTGACTTGGGTGTATTCAATTATTAATACTGTACCATACATCCTTTAAATGTCAATCATTTCATTGTGCTTCATCCAAATTATCAAGTCTGGATTAATAATATTATGTGTCTGTGTAATCGTAAACGAGAGCCCATGGGCCATTACAAGTAGTTTTGCGGCCTTAGAAAAAGCCCACTAATACAACAAAGCAAGTTGACAGTTTTTAATTCACCTAGTTGCTCTTTACATGTCAAACGGTCAAGTCGCACTGAGTTGGTTTCCGATCCAATGGAATGAAGGTTATAGATTTGGGGAGAGGGAAGTCAAGATGGAGAAGGCGAAGAAGCGTCTGAAGCTGAACTCGGACGAGTCAGAGACCGTGTCGCGAGTCGCCATCCCAGCTCTCCAAATTGGAAAGTCCAGCTTCTACGATGCCTTCTCTCTGAGAGGTATCCGAGTCGAGCGAGTCGAACCCGGTGTCGTCATCTGTTCTTTCAAGGTCCCTCCCCGCCTTATCGTGAGTCATCTAATTAATCTGCATGTTTAGCTTTTGTTATTTAATGCTTAAATTGTTGACATTAATTAACTTGGATCTTCTTTTATTTAGTTTAGAAAAAAAAAGCACATTAATTTCTTAATTTTCATCTAACACACTCTGAAGAATGTAACGGTGAGTGACCGCACATTTCTTTGATCATTAGGCGACCAAGAGAGCATTTTGATAATTTGTCGATTAAACAAGTAGATTCTTTAAGATTTTTAGTAATTTAGGAAATTTCATATGTAGACTGTTTCACGAAACATTTTAACATTTTGTTTTTCAGTTTGAGTACATTGATAACCTTAATTAAACTTTCGCTTTGGATATTAGTGATAATTATGCACATTTAGAGATAGCCTAATCACCTAAACAAATGCCACTTTCCCAAAAAAGGGGTCTCTTATACCTACACTAACATTTGGAGTAAAACTCAAAATTTTGAATTTACACTTACCCCAACTTGCTCTAACTTCTGGGGCAGATATGAGTTAAAACCAAGGAAGAAAATATCGGTGATATCAGAAATATCGGTAGTCCGAAAACACGGAAATATCGATGGAAATATCGGTAAAATATCGATATCGATAAAAATTACATGGAAACCACGGAAATTGTAAGAAAAACTTGGAAATTTTTATTGAAACTTTGTAGGATGTTTATTTAGTCAATTATCTATTAGTTTATCACAAAAAATTGGAAAGAAATGCATTGCATGATGAATTTAACATTATCAAGTTGATTATATAGCGATCTGACAAACATTATGAGTGTAGAAAATATGTAGTAATTAATGAAAGAAGTCTAAACACACCATAATCATTTATATATAATGAATTAGTACAATATTTTACACTTTAGTACCACATAGAGTTCCTATGAGGTTCAAATTTGTCACTATCTTCATCATCTCTATGTGTAGAATGAGTGTATTGTGAAGAGTAGTTATCAAATGATAAATCCCCAAAATAGTTTTGCATGTAATTGTTAATATGCCACCCATATGGATCCGAGATTGGTTGAGGTTGTCCATAAGAAAAATCATTTGAAGATTGAGGCTGTGATTGATTCCATGAGTCGCTCGATTCCATCCCAACAGGAATGGGATATGAAGGGTAGGGAAATGGTTGGTTATAAGTATAACCATAGTTACTACTTCCCAATCCAACAGAGTCTGAAGTTCTAGATAACGAGTCATCTTCTTGACTTGACAAAATCCCTTTGCCTCTTTCTCTGCGAGTATAGTCCTTCCCTATGGCACCAATTCCTGCTCCTGCCCGCCTACTGCCATGGTCATCATCCTGTGTTGCATGCGTGAAGTTTGCCTCACCAGTGAAGGGGCTCATATATCCGGGAGGTGGTGGTCCATAATAGTTTCCATATCCACCACCACTACCTCCAGCTCCACTACCTCCAGCTCCACTATGTCCTTCATCATTCCCACCTCCGGTGGTAGGTGAGTCTCCTGATCTTGTACTAGAGCTATCATTAGTATCAGCACGATGTTGTGGTTGTGTAGGATTGGAAAAATGTGGAATTCCAGTGTTGCTTGGTCTTGGGTGCAAAAGTTCTTCGAAAGAGTCAGCGCTGCTAGATCCCACCTCCTCCTCTAATACTCTTTCTACATTTATCCCTTCATTACGTGCTTCTTCAGCAACTCTGGGAGCTGGGTTGCCTTCATCATCATCTAAATGAAGAGGTCTAATCCATTGAAAAAGTTGGTTACCCTCCGTATCATCATCTTCACCAACAATATCAAACACATCTAGTGGGTCACCACGGTCGACATGATCGATTTCTGCTTCCTTATCTCGAATTTGAAGCTTCATGTTGTAGTAGCAATAAACTAATTTTTCCAAGCTACTATGAGCCAACTTATTTCTTTGCTTTGTGTGTATGAGTGCAAATGTGCTCCAATTTCTTTCACAAGCAGATGAAGAAGCTGTTTGTGATAATACTTTTATTGCTAACTTTCTCACAGTTGGTGCATCGGTCCCATACATGATCCACCATTCAGCTACAATGAAAAATAATGTTGATAAGCCTAATAACTCCAACAAATTCTATTATAAACTTATAGTGAAATATGTTTATACTCACTAGGAGACATATTTGTTCGAGCAGCAACTGATGTTGGTTCTCCAAATGTTCTTCTTACATCTTTAAACCATGTTAGCTGAATACAATAAATTGTGTTAGTTTAATCCAACAAAGTAATTATTATAATTTAAGTAATTGTGTACCCCATTTCCAAATTGGCCAACTGCTGGTGATGCAGGGTCTAATTTAGAGTATACATTATGTACAACACGTATAAGGTTACCATCATCTCCAACACCGGGTCTGTATTGGTATCGGGGATTCAAATAATATGCTGTTCAAAGAAACACATACTCTAATAAGATAAATAATACTTATGCAACTAAAGAAATGAATTGACATAATTTATACCTGCTGCATGCAAATCGTGGTATAATGTTTTATACCATCGGTCTTCAATTATTTTTACGACCCACATTGCACCATGTTTTCTTTCCAATTCATCCTTCACTACACGCATCAACTCATATACTGCCCCCATAGTAGGATACACTTCTGTGTCAACGATCCGTGAAACTTTGTAAAGAGGTTCAAACACTTGACACACATGTTCTGTTTGACTCCAAAAAGCATGATCAAGCACTATACTTTCCACCATACGACCTGTATTTGAGCGGCTGAAATTGTGGTTGGCCCAATCGTCACTAGTGAATAGTTGCTTCAACCCTGCTTTCTTCTTGAGTAGGCTGTTTAATGCAATATAGTTGGTGGCGAATCGAGTAGTAGCTGGACGAATAATTTCTCCTCTGCAAAATTCACGCATCTTTGCCAACAACCAACCGTGATTGTAAATATAATTTGTGATCGTTCTAGCTCTTTTGACAACAGTAGCAACATTCTCTCTCTTCCCCATTGCCTCAAACATAAGATCAATACAATGTGCTGCACATGATGTCCAAAACACATTATGATGCTTCATTAACTTTTTTCCAGCTTTGACAAATGCAGAACCGTTGTCGGTCACGACTTGGATAACATTATGCTCTCCCACCTCCATGATTACATCCCTCAATAATTTGTAAATATACTTGTAATTCTTTATATGGTCTGAAGTATCAACAGACTTCAAAAAAATTGTCTTTCCCTTGGAGTATACCATGAAGTTGATGATAGATAATCTGGTCAGGCCGGTCCATCCGTCACACATGATTGTGCAACCATTAGTTTCCCACTTTGACCTCAACTTGTTAACATACTCGCCAATGTCTTTATACTCCATATCCAAATATTTGTTTCTTATCTCATAGGGAGTGGGAGGTTGTACTCCAACACCGGCCTGTTGACATCCCACTACCATATTTTTGAAATGATGTGATGATGCCTTCGCAGCAGGGACATTTTCATAGATAAAGAACTTGCTAATTAGACGCCCCATTCCCTCCTTCACATTACCTCCCTTGAAATAACTCCAAACACTCTTTTGACGTGCGTTGGATGACTTATATAAACTTGGGGCTATTGGTGGTGTTGGTTGTGATTCTCTAAGACTGCCTCCCCGTCTCATTTGTGCACCACCACTTGTCCCGGAACCTTGTCCCCTATTAGGAATTTTATGAAGGTGTTCTCTTTCCCATGCTGATTGTTTGGAAGCACGTAATGCTTGTTTCAAACTGCGTCGTTCTTCAGGTCCCATGTCATCATCACATTCGTCCTCATCGTCATCATCATCACTGTCAACCGCTTGGCCATAGACTTCTCCCCGTAGCCCAGCTCGAATATTTTCCATTCCTTGTGTCATCTTTTCCTTCTGCTGTTTTTTATTTTTTAATAATGTGCTGATGAATGCCTTCACTTCTGGGGGGACATTATCGCATCGTTGGACATTTTTTGCTGGATCTAATCCACTAAGATGGTACTTAAGTCGTGTCACTCCACCACTCTTCATTACCCGACCACAATATTTGCAAATTGTGCCATGTTTGTTTCCGTCTATTGGGTCGCCATGTTCCCAAGCTGGATCACGTTTACTAGCTCCACTAGACATCTTAAACGTACCTACATTTATTTTTCATGAAAATTAGACAAAAGAATTAAATAATAAAGTTATTCTACAGAACCTAAATAATAAAGTTATTCTACAGAAGAATACAATATGAAGTAAAGAAAATGATTGTAAAAATTTAAGTAATTAAAAAAATAATATGGAATAATAAAACCTAATATTAATGAATAATAATCCAATTTGATAAAAAAATAATCCTAATATAAATGATGAATAATATTCCTTTTTTATAATAATCCTAATATAAATAATCCTACTATAAATGATGATAATTATGTTTCATGAAAATAATCCTAATATAAAACATAGTGATGAATAATATTCCTTTTTGATAATAATCCAATTTAATAATAATCCACTTTAATAATAATCCAATTTAATGAATAATCCAATTTGATAATAAAAAAAACCTAATATTAATGAATAAAAATGAATAATTCGTATTTTTTTTTCCTAAGTTTTGGACCTTTTGGTTCAACCCAACCCAACCCAAGTGTGGTTATGTTTGAGATTTGGGCCTAAGGTCAAGTTTGGAGACTACATTAAGTGGGCTTTAATGAATAGTCCAATTTGATAATAAGCCAATTTAATGAATAATCCAATTTAATGAATAATAATCCAATTTTATAATAATCTAATTTAATGAATAATAATCCAATTTTATAATAAAAAAACATAATATTAATGAATAATAATCCAATTTGATAAAAAAATATTCCTAATATAAATGATGAATAATATTCCTTTTTGATAATAATCCTAATATAAATAATCCTACTATAAATGATGATAATTATGTTTCATGAAAATAATCCTAATATAAAACATAGTGATGAATAATATTCCTTTTTGATAATAATCCATTTTAATAATAACAAGTAATTGTTAACATTACTTAACTACTTACAAAAATTAACATGCAAGTATTAATTACTTAAAAAAATTAACATACGAGTCCACACAAATTTATTTGTTGTTGTATAAATTACAATAATATAAATATAAGTTTGTAAACTTACCTTAAATATGGAACCCTTTGTATTCAAGCTTTGGAATTGATCTGGAATGGCTTTGAAAATGGTAAGGGAAATAAAATAATAAATAACATTAAACATATTAAAATTTTCCTAGGGAATAATTATACAACATTACTTAATTACTTAAAAAAAATTAACATGTAATTGTTAACAATACTTAATTACTTACAAAAACTAACATGCAAGTATTAACATTACTTAATTACTTAAAAAAATTAACATGCAATTGTTAACATTACTTAATTACTTACAAAAACTAACATGCAAGTATTAACATTACTTAATTACTTACAAAAACTAACATGCAAGTATTAATTACTTAAAAAAAATTAACATGTAATTGTTAACATTACTTAATTACTTACAAAAATTAACATGCAAGACTTAATTACTTACAAAAACTAACATGCAAGTATTAACATTACTTAATTACTTACAAAAACTAACATGCAAGTATTAATTACTTAAAAAAAATTAACATGCAAGTATTAACATTACTTAATTACTTAAAAAAATTAACATGCAATTGTTAACATTACTTAATTACTTACAAAAACTAACATGCAAGTATTAACATTACTTAATTACTTAAAAAAATTAACATGCAATTGTTAACATTACTTAATTACTTACAAAAATTAACATGCAAGACTTAATTACTTACAAAAACTAACATGCAAGTATTAACATTACTTAATTACTTACAAAAACTAACATGCAAGTATTAATTACTTAAAAAAAATTAACATGTAATTGTTAACATTACTTAATTACTTACAAAAATTAACATGCAAGACTTAATTACTTACAAAAACTAACATGCAAGTATTAACATTACTTAATTACTTACAAAAACTAACATGCAAGTATTAATTACTTAAAAAAAATTAACATGCAAGTATTAACATTACTTAATTACTTAAAAAAATTAACATGCAATTGTTAACATTACTTAATTACTTACAAAAACTAACATGCAAGTATTAACATTACTTAATTACTTAAAAAAATTAACATGCAATTGTTAACATTACTTAATTACTTACAAAAACTAACATGCAAGTATTAATTACTTAAAAAATTAACATACGAGTTCACACAAATTTTTTTGTTGTTGTATAAATTATAAGAATATAAATATAAGTTTGTAAACTTACTTTAAATATGGAACCCTTTGTGTTTAAGCTCTGGATCTGGAATGACTTTGAAAGGGGTAAGGAAAATAAAATAATCGAAAAGGCTCCTCTGATACTGATACTGATACTCCACCTCTTGAAAATTTTTCACAATGACAACTTTGAAATAATAACACAATACCTCTGATACTCCACCTTTTAAAACAATATTGGCACACAGTTTTGAATGAAACCACCGTCCATGGTTTGAAAAGACTACAAATTATAATGGTACTAAAAGCTGCATGAAATTGTCCAAATAATTGTAAAACTTGTCGAGAATATGGAGTGAGTCATGTGTCCTCCTGACAGGAGGAACCCACACACACACACACAAATGACCACCATTCATGGTCTGAAAAGAATACAAATTATAATTGTAAAAGCTGCATGAAATTGTCCAAATAATTGTAAAACTTGTCGGGAATATTGAGTGAGTTGTATCTTCCTGACAAGAGGAACCCACACACACACACACACACACACACACACACACATATGACACATCGCACGCACACACAACGCACGCACGCAGACAACCTCAGTCTCTCTCTCTCTCGATCCTTCTCGTTCTCTCTTCTCCCTTCTCTTCTTCCACACACACATTCACACAGAGAGCTTCTCAGTCTCTCTCTCTCGATCATCCTTCTCGATCTCTCTTCTCCCTTCTCTTCTCCCACACACACAGTCACACACAGAGCTCCACAGGTTGACATCGGATCCAACACACGCACACACAGAGATCGGACTCACAGAGATCTCCGATCTCTCTTCTCCCAAACACACACACGCACACAGAGATCTCTCGATCTCTCTTCTCCATTCTTCGATCTCTCTTCTCCCTTCTCCGATCTCTCTTCTCCCAAACACCCACATACAAAGAGAGATCTCCGATCTCTCTTCTCCCAAACACACACACACACACAGAGATCTCTCGATCTCTCTTCTCCCTTCGCCGTTGATCGTGGCTCAGGCGAAGTCAGAGTTGTCTCAGTCGTCTGTGGCGGTGCGCCGCTGAGCAAGGATCGTTCGTCTTCGTCTTCGTCAGGTGAGATTCCATGAAACCCTAGACCCTAAACCGACTTCACCCTGCCTTGAATCGTTTATGCATGCGTGAAATCTGCAGTATATATGTGAAATTGATGTTAAGATTCGTGTTTTTGCAAGGTTTTTGGGACGAAACCGGCCCGGGAATCGCCCCACCGTCTCCGACGTTCTTCTCCGACGTCGCCTCGGATTCCGATTCCACCAACCCATGGATATTTCGCCGATATTTCCAAAATATCGCGATATTATCGATAATATCGCGATATTTGGCCGAAAAGCATTCGGATACCACTTTTAATATCGCCCTCCCGAAAAACCGATAATATCGGCGATATTTCGCCGATTTTATCGGCATTTTCTTCCATGGTTAAAACTCAAAACTCATTTCTGGGCTAAATTTAGCCCAGGATTTTCTCAGGTTAGTGGGGCTGGGCCACCATATGGGTATATTTTTTTTAGTTTTATATTTATAAATTCATTAAATTTAATGGTTAAGATCTAATTTGATGAGATCCAAAGGTAAAAAAAATATCTAACGGGCTAAATTTAAATCCAACAGCTAAAGTAATTAAAAAGAAATTCTTTTATGTGTTTCATATTTTTTCATAGGGTTTCACGAGTTTTATGGTGACGGTTAGTGATTTTTCAATATTTGTCAGAACTCTAAATATTTTTAGATTAAAATGTTCATAAAATTAAATTAGGATAATCTACATAATTTTTTTTCTTTTAAAAAAGTTACTTTAAGAAGAAAAAAATTAGCCTAAATTCATTATTTAATAATCTGGGGCTAAAATTTTAACCCAAAATGGTTGGAGTAAAAAAGTTGTTTCTGGGTTAAAACCTAAATTTTCTAGGCTAATTTTTTTTTGTTTTAACCCAAGAGTTGGAGATGGTCTAATATGCGATTATGCACTCTTCGAATAGGAATTCATTTTCTGAAAGATCCTGGTTTCGCATTTGCACTGGGGCAATTGGATATGAATCAATCCACCTTTGATGTTGATCCACTAGATGCTACGGAAACTCCCTTTGCTACTTTTTTCTGGGTTGACTAAAATTGGTGCCCAAAAACAAATAAAACAAACACTTTCTAGGCAGCCCATCTTTTTTAATAAAGCCGAGAGGGCCCGGCTACCCAAAAGTGTTGCCAGTGTGAAACGGTATTCATGAAATAGTCGTTTTGACCCAATTCTTGGAAATTAAATACAAAAAGAAAAAGCTAATACTATTTATTAGCTTAGCCTGCATTCCGGGACAATCTAGTCATTAGTCAGTTCATAGCAATCTCAATAAAGCAAGGGGCAAAGCTTCGTAGATAGCTTCCCTCCTTTGTCAGCCAAGCTGCAAGTTCATGAGCAAGTGAATGAACGAGCCATGATCCTAAAAGGAGTTCGGAAGGACTCTGCTTTGGATGGGGGGTGGTACCCTCCGTCATGCTGATCGCTTATGCACTTGTTTGAAAATGTTTTCCTGAAAACACATATGCTCATAAGTGCTTTTAGCTATTCTAGAATAACTATTGTGAGCTTATTTGAAAGCACTTAATTAGTATAACCTCTCTACTCTAGCAACTTTAATTTTTGTTGGAGATTTCAACACAATTTGTGCGAGTGGGAATATTTATTGGAAAAATTAGTTCAGTTCTTTAGTTTTCTGCAAGAAATTAAAAGGATTTAGTTTCATGTGAGAGATTTTGAATGTTTTTCTTAATTATTTCGTTTGCAGGATAGAGATGGAACTTTGGCAAATGGTGCAATTGCAAACCTCGTTGATATAGTTGGTGGTTCCTTAGCTTTTATTCCGGACCTCCCTATGAATGTTTCTGTCGACATATCCGTCTCTTATGTCTCAACTGCCAAGGTTCATGTAAGCAAATCTTTCCCACTCCAATCCCTCATTTCTTCTTGATCTTTATATATAAGTAATCCAAAAGTCACTTCAAATCTTTCAACTTTCATTTTATTTCAAAAGTTTGTTCTTTTTGTGAGGATCCGGAGGTAAAAGAATATCATATCGGTAAAAGGATAAACCTTGGAGGGTTTATAAGAGGTTGGCCCTTACCCATATTGTCAATTTTTATGGTGAAACCCAACTTTCTTCATGGTATCAGAGTAGGTTGATCAACGTGTGAAGTCTAACAGCCACACGTGCTCCGCGTCATCCAATTCGTGTTGTTCACGTATTTGGCTTGAATTCGCTACAATTGGATTTATGGTGGAACCCTAACTTTCTTTAATTTTGGTATCCTTTCCCATGCATATATATATATATATATATATATATATATATATATAGAGAGAGAGAGAGAGAGAGAGAGAGAGAGAGAGAGAGAGAGAGAGAGAGAGAGAGAGAGAGAGAGAGAGAGAGCATATGATCGATGGTCATGTTCGTGTCAATATTTGGTTTTATTTTTATTTTTTATTAACAGGAGATGAGATTCAAACTTGAACCTCTTCCGAGTTCCAACATTAAAAGGAGTTCGAAGTAGCATGCACAAATGCAAATGATCGTTATATTGTTTCAATCTTAATCATTGGACTGCCCTAAGATACCTCTAACATTTTGATGTCAAATTGCAGGACGAGCTAGAGATAACTTCGAGGGTTTTAGGACGAGCAGGAGGATACTGTGGAACAATAGTAACATTCAGAAATAAATCAACGTGAGAGATAATAGCTGAAGGTCGACATGTTTCGTTCAAATGCTGGTCCCGTTCCCAAACTCTGAGGAGTCCTTTACAAATTCATATATGTAGTTTTGAGAAACAAAACAACAGGAGGGGAGATTAGTGCCGAAGGTCGACTTTGCTTCTAGCCAACGAAAAGGATCGTTTTACAGGTGTTATAACAGGATCCTTGTAAAGGTTGTACCCAGTGCACAAGGCTCCCGCTTTACGCAGGGTTTGGGAGAGGTGAATGTCGGCTAGCCTTACCCCCATTTATGGAGAGGTTGCTCCCAAGTCTCGAACCCGAGACCTACCGCTCATGGGCGAAGGCACTTGCCATTGCACCAAGTGCGATATAACAGGATTCTTGTAAAACCTGAAATTACATCTTGATACATTCAACTTCACAGGTCACGAAACCCCTTTGAAACATTGCAAATTTCTTGCATAACTCTTCTTTCGTCTGCAAACTTGTATCAGTAATCATCTTGTCTAAAACTCTACCGTTCTTTAGCAAATACTATGCAAGTTCCATCTCAACTTCCCGCCCCTTGAATCTTTGTATGGCGATGGTCTTGAGGTGCGACAGCAAACAAATAGGTACAAATCCTGGTGGATCCATTGATGCTCTGAACATTGATGATAACACTCGCCGCTCTGAACCATAATTTAAAGAATGAATGAATGAGAATTATCGTAAAAACTGTATATTGGTATCATATTAGGAACTTACGTGTGAATATACGTCTAAGAAAAGATCTTTGAGATTAGCTGATCTCTATGATGCACGGATACTTCTGTTTGGTCCCGTATTCCGTATCCGATACTTGATCGGATACGATACTTGTCCGATACTCTCGGATACTCGTCCGACATGTATCCTGGTTGATGGACACGAATTTGACATAATGGATATGCGTATCCTACATTCAGGATACACGTATCCTGCTTTTAAAATACATTTACACTTTCAAAAAAAGGTAATGAGGAGGAGAAAATTAATAGGAGACATCTATAATTGAAAGTTGCTAAATACAAAGAGCTTCCCTCTAATTAAAACCATGAATACAATTCTCACACTTCTTCTACTGTATAAAGAGGATTAGATTTTGAACTTTCCTTCTCTAACAACTCAAATGTACTTGAATTTGAATGATGAATTATGTTTTAAAATGTATATTTTTGTTGCTATATAGATTTTTATTTGCCGTATCCATAGCGTATCGTATCTTAATTTTTAGAGATTTTTCGTATCGCCGTGTCGTGTCGTATCGTATCGTCGTATCCGTATCCGTATCCATGCTTCATAGGCTGATCTTTTAAGAACCTCAGCTAGCAATTCCGAGTAATAGCAATCATAAAGAACCAACTTCAATTGCTTGAGATTATTAAAAGACGGCAGATCCCCAGCCTTCATAAGAGAAACGATTAAACATAAATCCATACAAAACTTTTCAACTCAGGAACTGCAGAAATGAACAAGAGAAAGCTTCTACTTACCTCAAAACAAGAGGCCGAAAGGGACAGATATGTAACATTGCGAACTTGTGCCATAAGCGCCGTTACACAGTAGGAAAAGGCAGGCCGTTGTTCTCCAATGCAGCCGTCTAGAGCAATATTGGCTTTCACTAGAGATTTTGCACTCTCCAAAACACAATTTGCCACAATGTCCAGCTCAATATCAAGGTTTTCAAGCATTGGAGCATCAATAGAAAGATTGTAGACATAATGTGGATTATCAACAGACAAACTTATCTGTAACGTTTTCAGTTTAGGTGCAGAAATCATGAAATTTAAAACTTCCTTGGCTCTGATACCTCCATCGATAGTCAAGCCTTCAAGTACAGGGCAGTCAGAGAAAAGCTTCGATATCATGTCATTATCAAAATAATAAACTGTAACATGGAGAAACTTGAGAGAAGGAAAATAGCCGGGGTTAGGAAGAGCACACATAAGGCCATCTCCAACCTAAGGAGGGCCAGATTGTTAGAATTCATTTGTCCCACATCGGTCAGAAGGCTTGAGAACAAGCCATTTATATAGAATTACTCTACTCTAACTAACTCCGAGACTTTTTGTATTAAAACCCCACACCTAACGGATTGAGCAAGTGGCCAAGTGGGGACAGTATCGGTATTGTTGGAGTGGGCCCATGGCCTGTCTACCTGAAATTTAAGATGGTATCAGAGTCAGGGGACGGGTTCGTACATCCAGGTGAATGGGTGGGTTCCCTTTGGCCCCGCGCAAATGGGTGAGCCCCGACTTGGCTCCATGTAGGCCAAGAGATGCCACGTGCATTGCCCTAGCGTGAACGGGTGAGCCCCGGCTTGGCTCCACGTGGTTGCCTATGTGTGGAACTCCACGTGTGACCCATAAAATGGGATCTCACGTGCGGGGAGTGTTAGAATTCATTTATCCCACATCGGCCAGAACAGTTGAACTCATGGGTTTTCAAAAAAATCATTTGGCAGTCATCTAGGAAATCTGAAATACTCATTTGAAAAAACATTTGGCAGTCATCTTTCCTTTGGGGATACCTCGTTTCTCCCATAGCTGGAGGGACTCTTGTGGACTATTATGGTGGTAAGGTAGTGGGGAGTAGCTTTCTGGTCTTTAGCTACCTTTCTTACACCGTGGGCTGCGGAAAATTCTCTATGGGCCCTCCTTGCGATGAGAGCTCTCCTTGGAATTGCAGGAGTGGCTCTTCCGTGCATGAACAACATGGTAGCGAGGTAACGGTGATCTTCAAACTTCCTTTTTGGATTTACCAATCACATTAAAGCCTATTTAATGATGTTCTTACAGGTGCTTTTTTGTTTGTTAAATTGTTGGTGAAGCTATAATGTTGATCAAGGTATGAACTTGGTGTTTCAGGTGGTTTCCTCAAACAGAACGAGCCAGGGCTGTTGGACTTGCAATGGCCGGATTTCAGCTTGGAAGTGCAGTAGGACTCATGCTTTCTCCAATCCTCATGTCACAAGGTGGTAAATTTGGACCATTTGTGATTTTTGGTTTATCTGGATTTCTTTGGGTTAAATTTCTAGTCAAAGTGGATCTTTGTTAAAGAAAAATTTATATCCTATATGAGTTGAATTTCTAGTCGCTTATTGAATGTGAATGTTGTTCCTTCTCTGCAGTCAATCGGTTTCGTTGGTCCTGGGATAGCTCTTGTGGGTTTAATTACAGCAAAAAGTCCAGCAGTTGCATCTGCTTGGCTTACATCAGTAGTCGGGCTGAAATCATTTAGTCACTCTGGTTTTCTTGTGAATCTCCAGGTTGGCATTAGTGAATGTTATTGTAGTTAGTACCTAGAATTAATTCTTTATTTGTTTGGTGTGACTTGATTAATTTTTTTTTCTTTAACCAGGAGATCGCTTCACAGTACTCCGGTGTTTTACATGGTATGTAAAATTAGAATAAATTTTCAGTATATTAATGCTTCCAAAGCGTAGTGAAATAACTTGTTAATTTGGTAAAATTTGATGTTATCCCGTTATTTATTATTGTGTTAGGAATTTCAAATACTGCTGGAACATTTGCTGCCATTTTGGGAACAGTTGGAGCTGGTTTCTTTGTTGCCAAGGATTTCTATTGCTTACATCGCTCTTATATATTCTTGCTGCCCTTTTCTACGTCGTCTTTTCTACTGGAGAGCAAGTAAATTTCGATGAACCTGGTAAGTATCATCGTTATCGATTCTTCAAATTTGTTTCTCCTTCCAAGCCCCTGCCCCGCTTTTAAACTTCCATTAGGAATTGTGGAGATTTGACGTGATGACCAATTTGTTGCTTTGTTATACTGTTTGAACATTTACACGGTTTTATATTCCTAACGCGTTGACAGTTTTATATCCCTAATGAAATTGGACTGTGCATTGACTTTTGCTTGACAGTTCATGAATGATATTTAAAGGCTGCTGGTGAAAGCATCGATTGATGATGACGATGATGATGCTTTTTCAACTGTAACCTATGATGCACGGATACTTCTGTTTGGTCCCGTATTCCGTATCCGATACTTGATCGGATACGATACTTGTCCGATACTCTCGGATACTCGTCCGACACGTATCCTGGTTGATGGACACGAATTTGACATAATGGATATGCGTATCCTACATTCAGGATACACGTATCCTGCTTTTAAAATACATTTACACTTTCAAAAAAAGGTAATGAGGAGGAGAAAATTAATAGGAGACATCTATAATTGAAAGTTGCTAAATACAAAGAGCTTCCCTCTAATTAAAACCATGAATACAATTCTCACACTTCTTCTACTGTATAAAGAGGATTAGATTTTGAACTTTCCTTCTCTAACAACTCAAATGTACTTGAATTTGAATGATGAATTATGTTTTAAAATGTATATTTTTGTTGCTATATAGATTTTTATTTGCCGTATCCATAGCGTATCGTATCTTAATTTTTAGAGATTTTTCGTATCGTCGTGTCGTGTCGTATCGTATCGTCGTATCCGTATCCGTATCCATGCTTCATAGACTGTAACTAACGGGGCAGTCCATGGAATTGGACCGAATGTTGGCAGGCAGACTCGACTAATGGTACAGATCGTTTCGAAGTCATCCGTTGTATAAATACATAACCTTGTTGTTCATTGTTTGAATCCAAGGTGTGTAAAGTGGATATTCTAGTAGTGTTCCTCTTCCTCGTGCATCAATAGTTTGTTTCAGGCGCATATGGGGATCCTGATTACCAAATTTTGTAAAAGATACGTGTAAATACGTTCCAGAGGTACGATGCCAGATTCTTTGTTCTTGCTTCCTCATTGATTGATTGTGGTTCATATTATTCATACATACATGAACGACAAAATGATGAAATTGAGGTTCATCATAAAACTAATTAGTAATATGAGGAGTAGTCCAAGACCATATAAGCACATACCAAACCTTGTCCCTCACCGATGTGGAACAACTCTCAACACCCATCTGCACGTATGGTGGATTTTCAAGCTTATACGTGAACAACGACTGAGTGACGTGGAGTGCGTGTGTCCGTCTGGCTCCACACGAGGATAACCTGTTCTGATATCATATTGAAATTGAGATTCCACCATAAAACCAATTAGCAATATGAGGAGTAGCTCAAGACCATATAAGCACATGGAAAACATTGTTCCACATTTATGTGGGACAACTCTCAACAAGGGAAGCATTTCCGTCAGGTAATTAGACTTGGCATTTTGGACCCGACCCGTTAATATTAGTATTTGGATGGATGTTTAACGGGTCGGATCGCTAACGGGTGAACCCGTTAACAACCCGTTAAATAACGGGTCACTTTGGATCAACCCGTTAGTTGATGATGTTTTAGTAATTTCAGTAAAGTTTTAACAACAAAAAATAAACTCCATGCAAAAAAAAATAATAATAATAATAATTGTTAACGGGTGAAACGAGTGACCTGTTAGTTTAATGGGTCGGATTCGGATGATCCGTTAACTTAACGGGTCAGATTGAACCCGATCAAAACCCGATAAACCTGATCCGTTTAGATATAAAGTTAAAAGTTGAAAGGTCACAAGCACGTGCTGAAAATGAACGCTCAAAATGGAAATTTGAGCAATAGGAAACTGATTTACGTAAATCCCATTTTCTCCTTTTTGCGCTCAGCCATTTATTTATGTCTCTTAATTCTTTTTTAATTTATTTAATTATACGGCTAGAAAAAGAGAGGACAGTACACGAGAGGAGAAAAAGGAAGTGTGGAAATAACTTCTCTCGATCGAAAGGGGGATGCAATCACGCAAAAAGGCAAAAGCCCTCAATCAAGGAAAAGGAACCTCGTCATATCCCTATTTTTGGGGATTCCGAGATCCAATGATCGTATATAATGCGATCAGTTTTCGTTAGATATTATTTATATTTAATTTTAATTTTAAAATTTATAATAATTTTTTATTGCACGATATAAGATGAACGATCACGATCATGCATCCCCGAATCCTTTTCCCTCAATCAATTCATGTGATGCAACCCGCCCTACAACTTGGGTTGCCACTAGAATCTGCAGCCTATTAAAATATCTTACGGTATTTGACTAAATATTATTCTTTCTTTCTTTCTTTTCTTTTTCTTTTTTCTTTTTTTAGGAGCAAATTCCATACACGCATCGCATCTTGAGTTCGACTTTTGGTGTTGATGAATTACACGATGATGATCAAATTGAGACTTTCTCTGTGAGTCTTTCCAGTCCCAGAAGAGTGAATTGCTATAATGAAATCACCAACTAATCCCTTTTTAAAATATTTTTAACTGAAAATGTTGTTGCTGATTTGTCCTTCATCAAAACGTGTAATGGCTACTAAGGACCTAGCTTCTCGGCCCTCTCAGTTCCAATATACTCTCATCTCTTTCTATTTGTACGGTCATGGTTAAGTCACGTCAACATTTTATATCACTATTGTTTTTTGTCTTATTATCCTATAAAAAATCAATATAAAATATTGATGTAGCTTAACCATCGCACAAAATAAAAGAAAATGAAGGTGTATGAGAACTAGGAGGGCAGGGAAGCCGGCTCTGGCTACTAATCCACAAAATCACTTGAATTAGTCTTAAATGTAAGACTTTAATAAACATTCAATTATTTTATTAAATAAAATTCTATAGGTACGAATCATAAATACAAGAATGCTACTAGTAAACAACAAAGCCAAATGTTGATCAAAATTGCATCAGACGGCCAAAAACTCCATAACTTCTGGCAATGAAGAGAACACCAAGTCCTCATAATCTGCAGGCAAATCAGGGAAAGCAAATCTCCAGTTTCCGGTATGAAGATGGTAACAAGAACAAAGCTAAACCCAAAAGTCTTCCTGTCCTGAGGCATATCAAGTTTGCTGTGAAGAAAGTTGCCGGGGTTTTCACAGTTCTTTTCGGACAGCGAAAGGCCGCCTCAAACGCTGCTGCTTTGATTGAAACAAGAAGAAATGATTCTCGAATCCGAGGGATTTCGTGTAAGTTTTTAGCTTCCATGTTGGTTCTGCGCAAATCTAAAGTAAACTTGTTCGGAAGTGCTTTTAGAACAGCTAAAAGGACTTTCAGATACCATTGGACTTTTATTGAAAATTTTGGATGTACTTTGAATAAAAGCGTCTTTGAGTGGAAGTGCTTTCTATTGCAGCTTGGTAAATACCATACGTAGTAGTGCTTTCAAAATATCAAAGATTGAGAAGTTACTTTTGTTAATATTTTCCTGTACCCTGCAGCTTCAACTGATCGTTCGTCAGGGAGTGACACAAGGAGTAAGAGCTCGTCGAAGTTTAAGTTCTCTCAGTCCACTAGTTCTGCCAGTGGATTAATTGAGACGACGAATTTCTCTTACGAAGAGATTCTCAAAGCAACGGAAAAATTCTCTCCAGCAAATCAGATTGGTGAGGGCAGATTTGGAACCGTGTACAAGGGAAGGCTTGCAGATGGATCTCATGTTGCTGTAAAGCGTGCTCGGAAGGTATAGATAATTATGCCTGATAGTTGAGAAACAGGCAGAATCCTTATATTTGGTAGAGCATTGTGAGGACAATAGTTAATCTCATTTTCTATTAGCTTGCATAACGGCGTAAAATTTGTGCAGGCTGCGTCTGACAAGCTCTTAGAAACGGAGTTCAAGAATGAAATACTTACCTTGTCAACGATCGAGCATCTGAATTTGGTAAGGTTATATGGATATCTGGAGCACGGAGATGAGCGGATTATTGTGGTTGAATACGTTGCAAATGGAACGCTTCGCGAGCATTTGGATGGTAAGTCTTATGAAAACTTAGTTATGAAACTCAATAGGGTTAGTCAGTAGAAGGTAGACGTAAGTGATAAGTTCATCAGGTGGAATATGTAAGTTCTACTGAGAAACTGGAAATGTTAACATCAAGTAACAAAAAGAGTTGGATAAAATGAAGGATCATTAGCAGTGTCCTGTTTCCTATATTCTTCAGTTGAAAAAATTAGCGTTTTAGTTGTCTCGTTGTGTTTTACATGAAGCTCGGAACACCTTTCCCTCCATGGAATCTCTTTATTTTTCTTCTTTTCTGTGATAATTAGATAATCTGGATACCATCAGAAATAACATAATACTAATCCAGAAATGTGTATAAAAATAGTTCTCTTTTCATGAAGGTACAAATGGAAATGAACTTGAAACCGGAGAACGTTTGGACATTGCTATTGATGTGGCTCATGCAATCACCTATCTTCACATGTATAAAGGTGTGTACATCATTTTCAATCCAAACTACTCGACCGATAAAGATGTTTTCATCTTGCTTCCCATTTAATTTGATTAGGATATTATTGTGAGGCATTTGACAACCTGAAGCGTTTCATGTATTTGACAGATCCTCCGATAATCCACAGAGACATAAAATCTTTAAACATCCTCATCACAGAGAAACTTCGGGCTAAAGTGGCGGACTTTGGGTTTGCACGATCGTCTGCAGACCCAAATGCAACTCACATTTCAACTCAAGTCAAAGGAACGGCAGGATACTTGGACCCCGAGTACCTCAAGACTTATCAACTCACCGTAAAGAGTGATGTTTACTCCTTTGGTGTCTTGCTTGTAGAACTTATGACAGGAAGACGACCCATCGAACCAAAGAAGCCAACCAATGAAAGAATTACAACAAGATGGGTAAGAGTATGCTCATTTTAAGCATCTTGACATTACTAAACTGACACGAAACTGGAATTTTGTTGGGATGTCTGTTTCTATATGTTGCTTCGCGGTAAAATCTGCCCAGATTTCCACCTTACATGATTAATTAGTCATTGCTCAAGTTTTGTTTTACTCTTAATCTCCCCGATTTATTGTAGTTCCGACATTCATCACATGCTTCTGTTAAACTTTAGACAATCCGTCACTCATGACATATTTCTATAGAGGATAAGGGCAAACCACATGAGTCTAGCTCTTGTAACATCCACCTTGTTCCTCGTTGCATTTACATGTGAAACATTCATCAAATGAAACCGCTACGGTTGCGGTAGATCATTTCATCCTCCTCTTCAGATGTCCCATGTGTTATAGACAAAGATTATGTATTAGAAGTGCTACGAACCAAACATTAGCCTAACCATGTTTACATCTGCAGGCAATCCAAATGTTGAAACGAGGAGACGCGATATTTGTCATGGATCCAAGGCTACGGAGAAACCCGGCATCAACGATGGTTTTGGAGAAAGTCCTTCTGCTAGCTCAGGAATGCCTTGCACCTCTAAGAAATTCAAGACCCTCCATGAAAAAATGTGCTGAAGTGTTATGGGGAATTCGAAAGGACTTTCAAGAAAAATCCCTCCTTTCTTCCTCCTCTGATGTTCATTTTTCTGCGAATTATCCCGTCAGAGATGCAAAGAGGACTCGGCGGACATCGTTTGGGATTCAAGATGATGATTGTCAGAGATTTATTATCTCTGCCTAACTTATAAGAATTTTGAGTGAAATTATTTACGGAAAATTGTTTTCTTCTTCTATCCAAGTGTTTAATTTGTACATCTATGTAAAAAAGAAACATCTTTTTGTATAAAACCAGATTATATTCAAATATTAAATTTCAATGGCAACCAGATTATATTACGAACCGAAGTTGGCGTCTAGCTAGCAATTAATGTCAGATAAATTAACTTTTTAAAGTTAAATTTGTAAATTATATGACGTGTTATCGATAAAAATAAGTACGTTAATCATGTAAAACCACTTTTTATGCTTCCAAAATCTTTGGAGAAATTTTGGAAAAAGCACTTCACATAATACAGTGTTGTATTGTATGTTACATCCCGGGCTCGACTCCGCCATAACACGATATTGTCCGCTTTTGGTCCTGACCATGCCCTCATGGTTTTGTTTATGAGAACTCACACGAGAACTTCCCAGTGGGTCACCAATCCTGGGAATGCTCTCGCCTGAACTCGCTTAACTTCAGAGTTCTGATGGTATTGTATGTCACATCCCGGGCTCGACTCTGCCATA
The DNA here is from genome assembly GCF_042453785.1 of Malus domestica. Lineage (NCBI taxonomy): Eukaryota > Viridiplantae > Streptophyta > Magnoliopsida > Rosales > Rosaceae > Malus > Malus domestica. The sequence goes on from NC_091663.1 coordinate 6,536,151, forward strand.
GCACGATATTGTCTGCCTTGGGCCCCGACCACGTCCTCACGGTTTTGTTTCTGGGAACTCACACGAGAACTTCCCAGTGGGTCACCCATTCTGGGAATGCTCTCGTCTGAACTTGCTTAACTTCAGAGTTCTGATGGAACCCGAAACCAGTGAGCTCATAAAAAGCCTCGTGTTATATGAAGGTGGGCATGTACATAGAAGGCATAGAGGATCCACTCCCCTAGGCGATGTGGGATCTAACAATCCACCCCCTTAGGAGCTCGACGTCATAGTCGGCACACTTCCGATCATGGATTGGCTCTGATACCAAATTGTCACATCCCGACCCAGGTTCCATCACATCCCGGGCTCAACTCTGCCGTAGCAACATATTGTCCGCTTTGGGCCCCGATCATGCCCTCACTGTTTTGTTTCTAAAAACTCATGCGAGCAGAACTTCCCAGTGGGTCATCCATCTCGGGAATGTTCTAGCTTTTTTTCTCGCTTAATTTCGGAGTTCCTACAAAACCTGAAGCCAGTGAGCTCCCAAAAGGCCTCGTCATACGGTGGAGTCGAGCCCGGGATGTGGTGGTGGCCCGAGTCTGCATGTGACAATTTGGTATCATAGCCAATCCCTAGCCGGATGTGTGTCGATGAGGACGTCGGACCCCTAAAGGGGGTGGATTGTAACATCCCACATCGCCCAAGAGAATGGATCATGTAAGCCTTAAATGTATGAAATTAAAATGTTTTAAACATGTTGTAAGGAATTGAAATTGACCCCAAATTTGATTGGGAAAAATGTAATTTACCCTTATTTTTTTCGACTACATCAGATCATTATTCCATCATAATAAAACCATATAACAGTGAAATAATAAAGGGTAAATTACATTTTTACCCTCTCATGTTTGGGGTATATTTCAATTTCATACATCCGTTAGAAAATCTATTAAGTAAACAGTTAAGTGATGACGTGGTAAATATGGGATCCATATTTATGCTGACGTGGCAACCAAATTTGTATCACATGGCAAAAAATAATTTTTATGCATTTAAAATAATTAATTAAAGAAAAGTTAAAAAAAAAGAGAAAAAATAGCCAAATCAAACCCAAAAACCATCCATTCCCCTTCCCCGCAACCCCTATTCCTCTCCTCCACTCTTTTCACCTTCCCCAACCGATCTTTTCCCTTTTCTCATTTTCTCAACGCCCTCGCTGCCTTAATCACCACAATTCTCACGTTGCTTAACACCTCCTCGATGACAACATCGAACTCCGTCTTTTCCTCCACGACGGCGGGGCCTCGCCCGCTCCTAGCGCAATGGCCACGGTGGCGGCTGGAGTGAGGGCAGCAATGGAGACGTCAAGCTTGTCCTGGAGGTCGTCAACGAGGATGCTGGCTTCCTTGAGGGTGAGGCTGGAGATGTCGGTGACAAGCTTTTCGATCTTTTTTGGGGCTTTGACGGCGGCGAGGGGGCGGATGTGGGTGGCGCAGTGGGTGAGGGTAAGGGTTGGGGGGTTAAAGGGGAATTGGAGAGTGGGTTTGGTGGAGTGGGAGAGAAAGGAGGAGAGGGGTGAGGGGTTGTAGGGAATGGATGGGTTTTTCTGGGTTTGATTTGGTTTTTTTATTTTTTTATTTTTTATAACTTTTCTTTAAATAATTATTTTTAAATGCATAAAAAAATTGCCACATGGCACAAATTTGGCAGCCACATTAGCACAAATGTGGATCCCGTATTTGCCATGTCATCACTTAACGGATTTTCTAACAGATATATGAAATTGAAATAAAATGATAAGTAAACGTATGAAATTGAAATGTTTTAAAGATGCTGTAAAAAATTGAAATCGACCCCAAACCTGAGGGGTAAAATGTAATTAACCCAACAATAAAATAGTGAAATTGTACTATTTTCTCGTTTTATCTTCTCGACTCTCTTTGTCATCTTGCAATTAAGGAAGTCAATTGCAACCTTATATTTAAATAGAAAAAAATAGTGTGCATCATTTTTCATACATAAACTCATTTGAAAATGTTTTTAAAATGCTTGAAATTTTTTTTGATGAAAATATTTTTTGAATCAATTCTTAGTAAAAATGCAAATAAACATGGAAATACACTTGAAGTGCTTTGGACAAAAAACAATATCTTTATGTGTTTCTTGCAAGAAACACTTCAAGTATTTTTTGAACCTAATTTTTTTTTTTTTTTCAAAAACTCTTTCATTTTAAAAACATTTTCAAACAAGCTTATAAATGCAAAAGATGTTGCCTTGCTCATTAACATGCAAAGAATCTCACATTACATCAAATACGTTCGCATGGACGATTGTCACTGGCATAGCTTAACTTTGTTGAGCTCTGTCCCTAATCTCATGGAAGAATTCTTATATGCACACGTGATCCAAGGCACCTTGGATCAAATGAAGCCACGTGGCATCCCTAACTCAAGTATAGGAAGGGCAAAAGAAAACATGAAAATCTGATCTCCAATTGAAGCAAAGCTTGTCATGTGACTGTGCACCTCTCACTCGCTCCCACACACACACACAAACCCCGCCCTCTTTTGGCTCCATTTTCATGTGACGGTTCACGTTCGCTTCACTCCACCAAAACAAATCACGAAAAAGAAAGCAAAATATACGAAAATTTAGAACCTCCCTCCCTCCTACCATCTTCTTCTTCTTCTCCTTCTCCTTCCTCCTCTCTCTCTCTCCTCTCTCTCTCTCTCTCTCTGATATTTTTAGTTCACCTCCAAAACACACACACACACACTCTCTCTCTCTCTCTCTCTCACTTTTGGCCTTTATACGAAAATATCTCCTCCCCCACACTCAGATTCTCTTTTAAATTCCTTTATGCTAATATTTTCAGCTGATCATTTCATCACTCTTAAGAACCTCACACTCTCACAAACCAAAAACGCACTTCAAAGATGTAATCTTTTCTCTCTCCCTCTTTTGGGTTTTGTTTTTCTCATCAATTCTCTTCTGGGTTTCTGTTTACGGTTTCAGTTCGACACTAATTTGGTAATTTTGCTTTGATTTTTCAGATACTATTGAGGATTGAGAAGCTGCTGGAAGCTCAGCCATGGCGCCTACTGCGAAATCGAACGGGAAAACCATCACAGACTCCGCCATTTCGTCCAAGATTCCGGCAACCGCAAACCCTTTAGCCGAAGAGCCGTCGCAGATTGCTTCCAACATCAATTACCACGCCAAATTCAGCCCCCAGTTCTCGCCGTTCAAGTTCGAGCCGGAGCAAGCCTACTACGCCACCGCCGACAGCGTCCGCGATCGCCTGATCCAAGTACTGTACCGCCGTTTCTCAGCTTCCGGGTTCGATCTTGGCCGATTTCCATTTTTTTAATTTTGTTTGGTATTCCTTTTTTGTAGCAATGGAACGAGACGTACCTGCATTTCCACAAGGAGAATCCCAAGCAGACTTACTACTTGTCCATGGAGTATCTTCAAGGACGAGCCTTGACCAATGCGATTGGGAATTTGAATGTTCAGACTGCTTATGCTGATGCTTTGAACAAGTTGGGGCATCAGCTGGAGGAAATAACAGAGCAGGTAATCTCCGAAAAATACGGTTTTCGTTCAATTATATTGTAAAGATTGAGTTTTTGTTCTTTCACATAATTAGAATTTGTGCGTGTACTTTTAGGGGCCGTATTCAATTGAGAATTTGAGAGATTTTAATGGATTTATAAATCTATCGATTTTTATGGAGTTTAATTGATTTGTAGATATTTCATATAAAATTTTGATTCAATTCCTTCGAAATCTCATGGGGAAAGGTGAGGTTTGTGAATGCTTAAAATACATTACGAAATCTCTCCAATGCCCTCTAATTCCTCAACCTTTCTCAAATTTTTTAAAATCAATTTCTAATTGAATACACCTGCAATGTTATAAACGTCTTTAAAATCCTAATTGAATACATCGGGATTTCTAAGAATTTTAATAAACTATCTTAAAATTCTAATTGAATACACCTTGAATTTCAGATAATCACTTAAAATCCTGATTGAAAAGAATTAAAATCCCTCAAAATTCTAATTTAATATAGTGTCGTTGAAATGAATTATAATTGTTACCTCAGGAGGTTGTTAATCATTTGAAATGGATTCTTAATTGGATTTCGTCACATGAATTCGACGTGCAATCTGTTGATGGATGATTGGTAGAAATGAATCTTTGTAGGAGAAAGATGCGGCACTTGGAAATGGTGGGCTGGGAAGGCTTGCTTCGTGCTTTCTAGACTCCATGGCAACATTGAATTTGCCTGCATGGGGGTATGGTTTGAGGTACAGGTACGGGCTGTTCAAGCAGCGGATTGCCGAGGATGGCCAGGAAGAAACTGCTGAGGATTGGCTAGAGGTTCTGTATCACCTCAAGTTCTGTTAAATTTTATGTTTTTCATGAGTTCTTACTGATATGTTTTTCGATGGAATTTGTGCAGAAATTTAGTCCTTGGGAAGTTGTCAGGCATGATGTTATGTACCCTGTCAGATTTTTTGGCCGTGTTCATGTCAATCCTGATGGATCGTAAGTGTCAATACTGATAACAGAATAGATTATTACACTTTTCTAAAACAAAAAAATTATTTATCAATTATCAATGTCATAAATTCACGTGCAACTTGGTTGGTGGCTTGAAATATAACTACACTAACTCAGCAATTATTCTTGTGATTGTATTATAGCCGAAAGTGGGTTGAGGGAGAGGTTTTGCAAGCTCTGGCTTATGATGTGCCAATTCCAGGATACAAAACCAAGAACACTATTAGTCTCCGTCTATGGGAAGCCAAAGCATCTGCTGAGGATTTTAACCTATTTCAGTTTAATGATGGACAGTATGAATCTGCTGCGCAGCTTCATTCTCGAGCGCAACAGGTTGGTTATTTATATCCTAATGGCAAGTTAGTCTTGGAACCACTTGCCAGTATTTCAAATCTTCCATAGACATTCAATCAAAAGCCTTTTAAGTTTACTATATCTAGATGTGTATTTGTATTACTGTGTGTGTGTGTGTGTGTGTGTATACACACACATAATACTAAGCTAAGTCTTTTTCTATAACTACTGTTCTCCCTTTCAATAATGTGTGGCACTACGTCTTCATGTTTTAAATGTTTTCTTGAACCACATTGTGATATGTGTTTTTTGCAGATTTGTGCTGTTCTATATCCTGGAGATGCCACAGAGGAGGGGAAACTTTTAAGGCTGAAGCAACAATTTTTCCTCTGCAGTGCATCACTTCAGGTTGGTTAATTATCATCTTATCCTTCATTGTTTTGTTGGTGTAAGTATCACCATTATTTTATTTCTTTCATTTGCTGTTTCAGATGACCTTTTAATTTCCACATGTCATTAGAGAAGGTCAAAAGAATCTCACACCTTTAGAAAAAAGTTTTCACATTGACATTTTCCCTCAAAGTGATGCTTGGGTTTAGCATTTCCAATTTTTATCTTCAATATGCAAAAATACATATCCAGTCTTCTCATAAAGAGGCATTTTCAGTTGCTAATTAGTCATCTTGATCCTGTTAAGATGTTGTGATCCTCAATTTAAAATCTTGAAATTACAGGACATTATTTTTAGATTCAAGGAGAGGAAACAGGGGACAGACACATTGCAATGGTCAGAGTTCCCAAAAAAGGTTGCTGTCCAAATGAACGATACTCATCCTACACTGGCAATTCCAGAGCTGATGCGACTGCTATTGGATGAGGAAGGTCTTGGGTGGGATGAGGCATGGGAAGTGACAACAAGGTCAATTATATTTCATGTTGTTTTTAGGATTTCTTCCTGAAGTTGGCACACATTCTTCTTTCTTCTATGGCTACTCAGCTTGTTTGTAGTGCTTTTTGCACAAGGAGCTATAAAGTACTAACACATAATAATTGAACCAGGACGGTTGCTTATACTAATCACACAGTCCTTCCTGAAGCACTTGAGAAATGGTCACAAGCCGTAATGTGGAAGCTTCTCCCTCGCCATATGCAAATAATAGAAGAAATTGACAAAAGAGTAATATTTCTCACCTTTTTTATTTGTTCTGTTTATACTAAAGTTGTTATCTTCTAATGTACATTATTGCATCCTGGCAGTTCATTGCTATGGTACGTGCTACACGAAGTGATCTTGAGAGCAAAATTCCCAGCTTGTGCGTCTTGGATAACAATCCCCAAAAGCCTGTAGTGCGAATGGCAAATTTATGTGTGGTGTCTGCACATACGGTAAGACATCTATTTGGGGAAATTTACAAGCATCTCCTATAGCTTATTTTGAGCTGTCTTCAACGTAAACATACGGTAACCTGATATGGTTATCAGAAATCTTCCAGCTTCCTTCAATAAACTATTATGAAAGGCAACTTATTCCGTTTTCCCCAAAGAAAAAGGGGTTAGGAGGGCAAGCAAGAGATTGTATGCAATAGTGAATACAGAGTCTAAGACTGTAAGGTACAGTCCACCGTGTACGTTGGTGAGACTTGAACTCAAGCTTTGAACGAGAAGCAAGTTCTTCCCAGGAAGACACCCAATGGCAGTCTGCATAAGTGCATATTTTGACTATTCTATTTTATCTCAGAGTCCTATCTTTATTAGTAAAATTTAACGACGCTTGAATATATACATATATTCTGCTTTCCTTTTCTTTTTCCCTCCCACAATATAAGAACCCCTTATTTCCACATTTGAGCTGTTGAGTGTTGACTTCGAGAATCTCATTGCTTTCCGTGTCATTGTAGGTTAATGGTGTTGCCCAATTGCACAGTGATATTTTAAAAAATGAGTTATTTGTAGACTATGTCTCTATATGGCCAACAAAGTTCCAAAACAAAACCAATGGGATTACTCCTCGCCGGTGGCTTCGGTTTTGCAGTCCTGAGCTCAGTAATATAATCACCAAATGGTTAAAAACGGATGAATGGGTTACCAACCTGGACCTACTTGTAGGTCTTCGAAAGGTATGCATCTCACATATTATGGAATTGTTTGTCCTTGTCAGATCGTTCCTGCAGTTGAAATATTAAAAGTCAGTATGTTTACTCCAACAGTTTGCTGATGATTCAAAATTACAAGAAGAATGGGCGTCTGCCAAGATGGCCAATAAGAAGCGTTTGGCGCAGTACATAGAGCATGTGGCAGGTGTCAAGATTGACCCAAACACTCTATTTGACATACAAGTGAAGCGTATCCATGAATATAAGAGACAGTTGCTGAATATTCTGGGCGCAGTTTATCGGTACAAGAAGTTAAAGGTATAAAAGGCTTCTCCTTGTTACTTGACTATATAGTTATATGAAACAATCAACATTGCTTAGTGATACTACCCATTATATGAACCTTTATGCTCTTTGAACTTGGATTTCTGTGTACATCTCTTTCAATTTGTTCGTAATGGTGTTGCACCCGCTAAGTACATCAAATAAATAATTTTTCAATCAATTTCTTTCTGCTTTTGGTTGTTATTCTCGAGCCTTAAAATTATAATTTGCAAGCAGTGTTCAACGGATTTCTTTTTTAAGGTTATATATCGTTTTTTCAAGTTTATGCATGATTTTGAGAACTTGCTTGGAACTGAACTGTGGCAGGAGATGAGCCCTGAAGATCGGAAGAAGACAACTCCACGCACTATCATGATTGGAGGAAAAGCATTTGCAACATATACAAATGCAAAAAGAATAGTCAAGCTGGTAGATGATGTCGGTGCTGTGGTCAACAATGATCCTGATATCAATAGTTACTTGAAGGTTAGTGAATATTTTTCAAGCGTGCTTGCTTCAATTGGTTGATTCTGGCCTAATAACCATTAATGTTCAGGTTGTATTTGTTCCAAACTACAATGTATCTGTGGCCGAGATACTTATCCCAGGAAGTGAGCTGTCACAACATATCAGTACTGCAGGCATGGAGGCAAGTGGCACGAGCAACATGAAATTTGCTCTGAACGGCTGCCTCATAATCGGCACACTGGATGGGGCTAATGTGGAAATCCGTGAGGAAATTGGGGATGACAACTTTTTTCTCTTTGGTGCAACAGCTGATGAAGTCCCTAAGCTGCGCAAGGACAGAGAGAACGGCCTGGTATGAGGCTTCATTTTCTCTTTATTATATGTGTCACTTAGATCAATGCAAGTAGTATGAAAGCTCTGCATTCAATGTTCGTAAAGGTAGATGGCTTCTTATCGTCGTTACAAAATGGTATTGAATCATGAAGCTTTTCGGGAGAACTTGCCAAAGCCTGAGCAATATTAGTTCTAAGTTGGAGCAACAGGGCTATCAGGATTTCGATAAAAAGACTAGTTATAATAAGTTTCTAAATCTATGGATACCAAATAGTTCGATGACTGTTAATTATCTATTCAAGGTATCCAATATAATAGTTCCCAGAAAGGGGTTCCTTAAACTAATCAATGATGTGAATTTCTTACATCCAGCTGAAAGTTAAATTTATCTTTTGTGCATACCGGTGAACGAGCACAAGTCTTTCTTATATGACTTTTTTCTCTTCTTGTAAATCATGCAGTTCAAACCCGATCCTCGGTTTGAAGAAGCCAAGCAGTTTGTTAGGAGTGGAGCATTTGGGAGCTACGATTACAATCCACTTCTTGACTCTCTGGAGGGGAACACTGGTTATGGTCGTGGTGATTATTTTCTTGTTGGCCATGTTAGTGTAACTTGAATCAATGAGTGTTTTGATGTAGATGGAGCTGTACAGAAAAACAAACGATGAAAAAAAGGCTGGAGAAAACGAACGGTTTCTTGTTCTTTTCTCTGCAGAAACTTTACAGAGGAATATTTCTTCTTATATCAGAAAGGAGCACTAACTTGCTTTACATTAACTGAAGGTCCTTAACTTGGGACCACATAAACCACTACATTTCATCCTAGACACACATCTTTCTAATTTCATGGATCTATCAACACATGGCACTCATGGCCTTTTTACAAAACTAGACATTTACACTTTGCCTCATTCTGCACAAGTGGATACACCAATTTAAACAAACTTATTCTAAAACTTTTCAACTCAAATACTTATAGTTCAACACTCCTCTTTAAGTTTTGAGCTGATTTCACACCAAGCATATCTCGAAGATAGTTGAACCGATCCTTGGACAAAGGTTTTGTGAAGATATCTGCTACCTGTTTTTCAGTGGGACAATACACCAAATCAATGATTCCTTCTTGCAGTGCATCCTTAATAAAGTGATACCTTCTATCAATGTACTTTGTCTTTTGATGGAACACAAAATTCTTTGTAATAGCAATGGCAGATGTGTTGTCACAGTGAAGAGGAGTAGCTACAGTTTGTAATTCTCCAAAATCTTCCAAAACAAACCTTAGCCATATTGCTTGTGTAGTTGCTTCTGATGCACTTATATATTCAGCCTCTGCAGTTGAGAGTGCAACGCAGTTTTGCTTGACTGAAGCCCAGGAAAACACACCACTGCCAAATGAGAATGCATATCCTGATGTGCTTTTGCTGTCTTCCAAAGAACCACCCCAGTCACTATCACAGAAGCCAATTAAGCAAGCTTTTCTTCCTTTCACATACTCTAAGCCATAATCCAGAGTTCCCTTGATGTATCTGAGAACTCTCTTTGCAGCTCCATAGTGTTTGTTGGTAGGACAGTGCATGTATCTGGCCAATAAACTAGCTGCATACATTATATCCGGCCTTGTAGCAGTGAGATATAGGAGACTTCCCACAATGCTCCTATACAATTCATCACTTGCAGATCCACTTCCATCATCCTTAGATAGCTTCTCAGTAGCTACCAGAGGAGTTGAGACAGTCTTTGCTTCATTTAAACCAAATTTACTCAGTAAAGAGCTTGCATACTTCTTCTGATTAATGAAGATGCTGGAATCTGTTTGTATCACTCCCATCCCAAGAAAGTGGTGAAGGAGACCTAAATCTGTCATCTCATACTTCATTTTCATATCTTCTTTGAACTCTTCTAGCATTGGTTTGCAACTACCAGTGTAGACTATATCATCTACATAGATAGACACAATTAGAATATCTTATCCCCTTGCTTTTATATACAGAGTTGGTTCACTCAAGCTTTTCTTGAATCCACACTGAGAAAAATAGCTGTCAATCTCTCCATACCAAGCTCTCGGAGCTTGTTTTAAACCATAGAGAGCCTTATGAAGTTTGTACACCTTGTCTTCCTTGTCTTTCACTGCAAAACCTTCAGGCTGCTCAACATAGACCTTTTCTTGTAGAACTCCATTCAAGAAAGCCGATTTCACATCTAACTGATACAATTTCCAGCTCTTTTGTGCAGCCAAGGCTATTAATGTTCTAATGGTATCCAACCTAGCAACCGGTGCATAAGTCTCATTGTAATCCAAACCAGGCTTTTGTGCATAGCCTTTTGCAACCAATCTTGCTTTATTCTTCAACACTGAGCCATCAAGATTTAACTTAGTTTTGTAGACCCATTTAACCCCTATAACAGGTTTTTCAGTTGGCCTGTCAACAAGTTTCCAGGTGCCATTCTTTTCAATCATAAACAGCTCATCCTCCATAGCTTTTAACCAAGACTCATCTTGTTTGGCATCCTCATACTTCTCTGGATCCATGATACACAGATTGCATTGAGCCAATACATCATTCAGATTTCTCCACTTCAATGGTGTATTATCAAATGCTTGATTTTGTCCTTCAATTACATTTGACATACTTGAAGATTCACCTAAGATAGGTGACCTGAATTGAGGTTCATAGTCTTCACTATTAGGAGCTCTTCTAGACTGAGATAATATAGGTGATGTAGGAGACAACACCATTCTGTCATTGCTCTCTGTGCTTATATCACTGTGAATAAAGCTTCCAGTATTAAGAAGTGTTGACCCTGAGTCCTCTTCCCAATTCCAGACAGCTTCTTCCTCAAATACAATGTCTCTTGATAAGAATAACTTCTTAGATAATAGATCAAATACCCTATACCCCTTTTCACAAGTTGCATATCCCACAAATACTCCTTTTAAGCTTTTTGGTTCAAGTTTATGTCTCTGTTCACTTGGAACATGAACATAACACAGAGATCCAAATACTCTCATATGGGCTATTCCTGGCTTTCTACCAGAATAAGCTTCAAAAGGTGTAATGTTGTTTAAAGCCTTTGTGGGGCATCTATTCAAAATATATACAGATGCATGCACAGCTTCAGCCCAGATAAAATATGGCATCCTCTTCTCATGCAACATAGATTTCGCCATTTCAATCACTGTTCTGTTCTTTCTCTCCACTACTCCATTTTGTTGTGGAGTATATGCAAGAGTAAATTGTCTTTGTAATCCTTCCTTTTCACAGAACCAATCAAATTCTGCAGACTTGAACTCCCCTCCTCTGTCACTTCTCAGAGTCTTAATCTTGAAACCACTTTGTAATTCTGCCATAGCTTTGAATTTCTTAAAACAGCTGAACGCATCTGACTTATATCTCAAGAAATAGACCCAAATCATTCTGGTAAAATCATCTATCAGCAGCATGAAATACTTATTTCCAGCAATTGACTCAGTCTTCATAGGTCCACACAAATCAACATGAATCAGTTCAAGTGGGGCAGTTGCTCTATACACTTGATTTCTAGGGAATTCTTCTCTATGCTGTTTACCAAATTGGCAACCTTCACAGACTCCATTGTAATCTGCAAGTTGTGGCAAACCATGTACCATTTCCTTGTCTCTCAATTGTTTGAGACCACCAAAATGTAGATGTCCAAATCTCCTGTGCCAAATCTCAGTGGAGTGAGTGACACTAGCTTTCAGCACCATTTGATTCTCAGAGAACAAAGTCAGTGGATAACACCTATTCATTTTCTTTTTCACTCTCATAACCAAGCATTCTAGTGATGGACCATCATACACATTGCACATTCCACCTCCAAACACCAAGAAATATCCATGTTCATCCATTTGACCAACACTGAGTAAGTTCTCCTTTAACCCGGGAAGATACATTACTTCTCTAACATATTTTCTCCCTTTATTTGTATCAATAACTAAAGATCCCATTCCTGCAACATTCACAAGATCTCCAGTTGGCATTTGAACTTTACCAGCTACATTTGTTCTAACCTCAACAAGCAAATCTACATTTCCTGTCATATGATTGCTACAACCACTGTCAATATACCACTCTCCATTCACCTTTGGTTCTGTGACAGTGTTGTTTGCATAAAACAGATTCCCTGTCATCTCCAATTGACTTGCATTATTTGCCTTTTGCACTGACCTGCCTACATTGCACTCTCTAGCCCAATGCCCAAATTTATCACAGTTGAAACACTTTGGTTTCCCTTTGTATCTACACTCACCAAAGTGATACTTAGAACACACTTTGCACTGAGGCTTTGCAACCTCCTGACCCACTGACTGAGATGCATTTGCACTCTGATAATTGTGCAGAGAAGATTTCTGCTGAAATTTGGGTTTTGATTCCCATTTCTTGCCTTTAGAATTCCAATTTTTCTGAGTTCTAGATGAACTCGAATGACCCCCACTCTTGTTCTGCTCCTTTGGATTCACAGAAAATGAAGAGAATGCTCTTTCATTTGCATCAACCATATGCAAATCAAACCGTTGTTCTTGACTCTTTAAGATTGCAACTACTTCCTGCAATTCTACAGTCTCTAGACACTTTGTATTTTCTATAACCAAGCAGATAGAATCATAAGGTTTACTAAGACTAATCAGGACTTTCTGCACTAGTCTCTCATTCGACAAAGATTCACCAAATGTTCTCATCTGATTAATTAGATCATTCAACCGTGTAAGATAGCTAGACAAAGACTCATCATCTCGCATCCTAGCATATTCAAATTCTCTTCTAAGATTCTGCAATTTCACAGATCGTACCTGATCACCACCATGATACTCTCCATACAACAAATCCCATGCCATCTTCGCTGACTCGGCATTGGCGATTCGAGGGAAGATTTGATCCGAGACTGCATTCTGAATGATTCCCAAAGCCTTTGCGTCTTGCATCAACACAGCTGACATTTCTTCATCTCCATCATCCTCCGACGATCCTTCAGACTTCTTCTTCTTCGAATCAGACGTTTTAACTCCTTTCTCCACCAGATTCCACAACCCATGTGATTTGAAGATTGTCACCATCTTGATTCTCCAGAACTCGTAGTTCTCACCGGAGAAGATTGGAGTCCTCACTTCCGAGCCTCCAGATCCAGACATGATTTTGATCTGAATCGACAACCTTCACAGAGTTTCAAGAGAGCTTCGATTGAGCTCGTTAACTTCACAGATTTACGCCCAGATTGTTAAATCCAACCTGGCTCTGAGGCCATGTTAGTGTAACTTGAATCAATGAGTGTTTTGATGTAGATGGAGCTGTACAGAAAAACAAACGATGAACAAAAGGCTGGAGAAAACGAACGGTTTCTTGTTCTTTTCTCTGCAGAAACTTTACAGAGGAATATTTCTTCTTATATCAGAAAGGAGCACTAACTTGCTTTACATTAACTGAAGGTCCTTAACTTGGGACCACATAAACCACTACATTTCGTCCTAGACACACATCTTTCTAATTTCATGGATCTATCAACACATGGCACTCATGGCCTTTTTACAAAACTAGACATTTACACTTTGCCTCATTCTGCACAAGTGGATACACCAATTTAAACAAACTTATTCTAAAACTTTTCAGCTCAAATACTTATAGTTCAACAGGCCATGACTTTGCACAGTATATGGATGCTCAGGCAAAAGTAGATGAAGCTTACAAGTAAGATGTCAAACCTTCTAACCTTTACAATATAGATTTCTTGAATTGCAAGTATCTACTCCGACTAGAAAAAGAAAATCCGCAACATTTACCCTTGTGTTGACTGTTGTCATGAATCTCGCTGCTTGAAATGCTTGAGTCCATCGCCACAATATAACTACTTCCACCTTTGACACGAGGTGCCATTTTTCACCTGCAGGGATAGGAAAAGGTGGCTGAAGATGTCCATACTAAGCACTGCAGGGTCTGGCAAGTTCAGCAGCGACCGGACAATTGCTCAGTATGCCAAGGAAATCTGGAACATAGAGGAGTGCCGCGTACCATAGATCCCTTCACGGTGCTGGTTCTGATGCTTATTTGAATGTTATAACCATGCCACGAAAAGCTTAAGGTAAAGAATAAAAGAAGCCAACAGAAGTAGCAACTGCCGTTATATGTTCCATTTTATTTCTTCACTTTTTTGTTCAATTATATGCTTCCTTCAAGAATTATTTTGGAGCTTGTGCTTCTCTATTTGTATTTTATTATGCTAACAGAAGTTACAAATAAGAAAATAAATCAATTACGCGATAAGGTGTTGGCAACGAGCAGGTAAATACCTACCATACTGTGTTTGTATTATTGTGCATGCACTCTAACTTAACTAGGCACCCTTGTTCTTCTACAGACGTTTATTTTTGTACCTCGATCGATCCAAAAAAATTAACCAATGAAGTGCAGGAAGAGAAAGAATGCGTTTGGGAATTGTTTTCGCTATGATTGTAATTGTTTTCGCTATGATTGTATCACTGATATAATTATTTGGTCCATTTATGATTACTTAACAATGTAACTAGTGACCTCAAAAGCTTCTATTTTCGGTTGGAAAGCATTTCCCAACATGCTCATAGTTTTGGTGTATTTTAGTTTGAAAACTTCGTCGATTACTATGAAAGGGAAATATCATTGCTCCATTTGGTTGTTTTGGATGTAGACTTGTATTTGGCTGCCAAAACAGATTATATCAGTACTGCATAAACCGAGTGAGTTTTGTCAACTCTGTCACAAGACCGGCCCGAGACTGCGTCATGTGAGGGAGTTGAGACGAGTTTGAGCAACTCTTGAAGCTCGTTATTGGTTGGATTTCGTAACTCACAAGATTCTCAAACTTCTGCATTAACAAAATCTAAAAGAAACGTCCATTTCCCTGTTCCCAATTCAGTAAGTTATCAAATCAAATTCAATCCTAGACACCAACCGAGTGCTTGGCATCTTGCGCCCGAATGAGGTTACATGAATTCATGTGACAGTTAGTTTCCTATCTATCTTTGTGGCCAGGTCTTAGCCGCAAGATCATGATTCGCGATCGGCCAAATGTAGATTTCTACAGACGATCAAACCAAACACTGGAACCCGAACAGTAGAACTAAAATGACAAACTGACCAACATCACAATACTTTACCGCTAGATATGCAAAGTAACATCCTTCACGAGGAAGGTGAAGTAGACCTAGGGCTAGCAGATCGTGACATGAATCTGGAACTTGTTGCTCGAGTAGCTCCGCTTGGAAGAACCCCCCCTGTGAGACCTTGAGCTCCTGCGTCTGCGAGATCTCTGCTTCGAGAGTACCTCCTCCTTGACCGCCTCTTCACCGGTTCAGGTGATACACTAGGGGAATAACTCCTCCTGGAGGTCCTCCTAGGCCTGGGCGAAAGACCGGGGGTGTAACTCCTCCTCCTATGCCTGGGCGAAACACTAGGTGAATAGCTCCTCCTGTAACTGCTAGTTCCCACGCCTGGGAGTGTAGCTCCTCCTACCCCTAGGAGATACAGAACGATAGCCATGCCTCCTACCATAGTAACAGTTTATCTGGTGAATATATAGTCCATGTAGCGGTGTCTCCTTCCATAGTACAAGTCGTCTGGTGAATCTCCCCGGAGTCATACGGTGAGTAGTCCCGATCATGCCGTCTCACTGGTGACGGAGAGTAAGATCTACGCCGATTGTACTCGGGAGAGTATGACCTCCTTCTACGGTAGGGCGGAGAGTACGCCCTGCTCCTGCTTCTGTCAGATGAATGGGGCGACCGGCTACAGCTCCTCCGATAAGGAGAGTAGGTAGGAGATCGACGAGGAGGGGAGTAGATTGGGGATGTGGTGGGCCTAAAAATCAAGGGGCGTGGTTCAAATGCCGAACCTCAAAATTTCTCGTTAAAGTGGCAGTGTTCCTTCCATGCAGATATATACAAATTTATCAAAAAATTAGAAATAATACATTTATCTTATATAAAACCATGACCATAAAGTCATAATATTTTGAACCAATCATGTGATGTTACTAGAAAAATAAAAAACACTACGGCCATGTTGGTATGTTTCAAGAGTTAGGATATTGGCTCATTAAAGTAGTACATGATTTCAGTTCAGAATGTCATAAGATAGTTCGATCTATACTGAGATGCCACGATGGCGTAGGTCTTTTTGTTTGGACTTGAAGAACAAACAGTTGGGTTTAAATAGATTAGATATGGAAAGTATGGTAAATTACATAATTATTTTTGTGAACAAACGATATTATTTATACAAAATGTAGGGATAAACTTAGCGTTATAATAAGCTAACAATAATGTAATTCAAATTTATTTTTAACGAAATCAAACTTAAAATTTCTTAATTATAAATTACGTAATTAAAAATTACGCACAACGAAATCAAATTAAATTATAATAAAACTAAAAAAAATTAAAACCTCTGGATTAATAACTGGTATTCCCCGACTGGTAATCCGAGTTGATAGCAAGGGCAGTGAAGCAGTGACAACGACGGCACTTCTTTCCACAACCCATCAAACAAAACCCGCGAAAATCAAACACTCGGAATCGGAATAAAAAACCAAGGGTGTTCGAAAGGTTTCTGAACCCCTGAAACGCTCCAACCCTGGAGCCCGAAAAATGGATCCCGTAGAAGCCGCGAACGGGCTCTCGTTCCGGGTCGGGTTCTCCGGCCACAGTGGCCACCTCCGGCTCGAGCCCCTCTCCACTGTCGAGAGCTCCGACCCCGTCAAGTCTCTCCCTGATTTCATTCTGGTCGGTTCTCTCTTTCCACTTCGCAATTCCGCTGCAAATTTTCTTAATTTGGATTCTAGGGTTTGGCTTCGAAATTTGAAAGCTTGAATGCTTCATTGGCAAGCAAACGAGATTGGTTTCGAAATTGCTAAACATGAATGTGACTCGTAATTCAAGTATTAATGTTTGCATTGTTATGTATGTATCAGCCGCCTGCATTTCCTAGGGAGACGCCCGAATCAATAAAAGAGTATATAGAGGAGAAGTATCTTTCGCCAAGATTGGACGACGAAGTATTTGCACCCGAAAAAGTTGGGAGGCAGTGGGATTTCGACTGGTTTGATAAGGCAAATGTACCCTTGGAGCCAACACTGCCGCGCTGCGTTGTGGTTCCCACGTGGGAATTGCCGTTTCGGCGCCAGAAGAGTGGGTCGGCCGAATGTCAATGGGAACCTAAATCCGTGGAGGTATGTGGTTCACTCAGTGTTTGTGTTTGCCCACACATGTCGATTAGCTTAGCAAGTGAAGTCAAAAGCACAATGAGGTGATATGATTCTTTTATTGTTCTAGATGCTATTAGAATATAGATCACCAGTAGTTTTTGTTCTTTAGGGATTTTTGCGTATTTTAGTGCTACATTTGTTACCATTGTGTTTCTAAGTGTGTCCCAGATTTTGCTTTTATATTGGTTTAGGTGGATGTCTCAGAACTTATAGTAGGAGCTCAAGAGTCTGGTTCATTGCCACGTTTGGCTGGACCAGCGAAGGATTTTGTACGGGGAAGCATCAACAACCGCCCTTTTCGTCCGGGAGGCTTGGATGATTCCCAATCTCTAGAAAGAGTTCTTCCTGATGGTGCTTCTAATGGCGAATGGGTACGCGAACTTCTTGTTGGTGGCTCTCCTCAGGCTGTACCTCCAAGCTTTAAGCAAGGAATGGACCTTGGTGATCTGAAGGTTAATTTAATTGTCATCTAGATTGAAAGTTGTAAAAATATATATTATACAAAACATAATATTGATGGAATAGCTTTTTTGGAAGGCCTATCCATGCTCGTGGAATGTATATAAGGATCAAAGTTCCCTGGAGAGCACATCAGATGAAAAACTGGTCAGTTTTGCTTCTCTCTCTCTCTCTTTCTCTCTACTGAGTCATAGTTTAAAAACTCAGTGGTTCTTCCTATAGTTTTTATACTTCTATCCTGTATGTATAATAATTGTCTCTTATCTTAAGTTGACAAATGTTTTGTTTTTATTTGTATGTGTTGCTAGTCTTTGCAGAGTGGGTTGTCTGTACAGTTTGATGACCTGTTCAAGAAAGCTTGGGAAGAGGATGTTGTTGAATTTGAAGGAGATGGTATGTATAAACTGCTAACTGGATACAATTTGTTTATAGCTTTTATAGTTTTATGGAATAAGAGCTGTAACTTAATTCACTGGGCCTTGATGCGTAGGCTTATAAAATTGGGGCAGTCATAGATCAGATTTAGAATATGTCTGCTTTCAAATCAGCTGCAGATAACTTGGCTCTATTAGGTTGAGATTGCTTTGATGTTTATTCTCGACTAAGCATTGAAAGTAGATTTATGCAGAACTATGATACATTCCAAGGTCATGTATCCACATTGGATTTCAGCTTCTAATAGTTGCAGGGTTAATAAACCATGCATCTATAATAATTAATAAAGTGAAAAGTTAACTCTTTTGCCCCCTGCCTATCAAACATTAACTAGGTTTATGGATTATGTTGGATGAATAAATGTGTAATAGGGATGAGAGCCCACATTGTTGTCAACTATTCACTGAGTAACTTTGAACAAATGACAAAATTACTGTGAGCTGTCTCTCCGAGTCTTTAGTGTTTTGCTTTCACTATTTTTGGGCTAATCTGGATGCCATCCACAAAGGTCAATTGTCAGGATCAGAATCTGTTAAGTCAGAGGATGAAGCAAAGGAGGTTGATGTTGCCATCGATACTTCTGAGCCTGAATTGTCTTTGTTGGATGAGATTTTGTCAGTTGCGGCAGGAGAATCAAAGTCAAGATCTAATGGAATTGGTGAAGATGGTGAACAAAATCCGAAGAAGGTATTTATTTGTGAAGTAACTGTTTACAGAAACTTTCTAATATTTGCGCATGTCATGTTTCGTGCTTTTAACTGAATTTTGCTCACTGCTGTATATTTATTTTTTAACTAGTTCGCCATTGGCAGGCTTGGGCTATTAGTGGAGGTACTGAATATATTGCAGAGAACTTTCATGATCTTGTTCCCGACAAAGCACTTGATTTTCCGTTTGAATTGGACAAATTCCAGAAGGAGGTATCGGTCAATCCAAACTCTCTTCTACTATGTTTCCATTAGAAGATTGATTTCTTTTTAGTTACTAAGCTTGGTTTTCCTTGGCTTGTAGTTGAGTTTGTATCCCTTTAACTAATATAATTTAATTATATGATGAAAAAAATTAAGATCAGTAGTTGATTTATGCACATACATAGTACACTCTCAGTCATTTTCAAGAGTGGGATGTTGCTGATGTCCCACATACATTGTTTGTGTTGACTACATAACAAAGTCAACATGGTTAAGTACATTGTACAGTGATGTCATGCAGAGAACAGGGCTAGATATATGTTGTTGTTGGGTGAGTTATACTTTTAGCGCTCTTGAGAAGGTTAAAAGCTTAATAGTTGTGTTGTGTAGCTACTTAATTTATTATCCAACTTGTAACGCAAATTCTCATGTTGAAACAGTCATTAGACTTTTCATGTGACAGTAAATTGCAGGATTCGTGGACAAAAAAAATTACACTTAGAAATTTTTAGTGTAATTTATTCGACTTTCCTCCTTTTCTCTCACTATTATAGATTACAAATTATTTAACATTTGTTATCTTTAGGATTGCTTTGAGAATTCTGTTTTTTATATCCTAAATAAACTTTCCTCTGCACTGTGATGTTTACAGGCTATTTATTATCTTGAAAAGGGGGACTCAGTATTTGTGGCTGCTCACACATCAGCTGGAAAGACAGTTGTTGCAGAATATGCATTTGCTTTAGCATCAAAAGTACAGCTTGAATCCTTGAGCTCGCTGTTACTTTTATTCATATATATTTAATTTTTCGTCAATTCTGACCTTTATGTTAATTTTGTGCAGCATTGTACCAGAGCTGTGTATACTGCTCCTATCAAAACCATCAGCAATCAAAAATATAGAGATTTGTGTGGAAAATTTGATGTTGGACTTCTCACTGGTGATGTTAGCTTGAGGCCAGAGGCTTCTTGTCTTATTATGACCACCGAAATATTAAGGTCAATGCTTTATCGTGGTGCTGACATAATACGTGATATTGAATGGGTAAAAGGCTCATTTTTTTTGTGATATTCTTTTGAACACTAATTTCCCATTATTTTCTTGGTTAATATTGTATTTGTTTTCCCCAGTTTTTTTACAAGTTATTAATATATTTTTGTTACTCTTTCTGCATGTGTGTGGAGATAGGTTATCTTTGATGAAGTGCACTATGTCAATGATGTTGAAAGAGGTGTTGTTTGGGAAGAAGTTATTATAATGCTACCAAGACACATCAATATTGTTCTCCTTTCAGCTACGGTATTTACTTTTTCCTGATACCATTGCCAATGTCCACATGAAACAAATATGAAAATATGAAGTATGATTATCTATAAAAAGAAAGGTATGAGGATTTAGGTTTGTTGACCACTATTGTATTTTTTTATTTTTTTTGACAAAATAAATTTTTTTAGTAGAAACGAGAGAATTTTATTAAAACAATAGAAGGAATTACAACAAGTGGATAAGAAATCCACCAACTTGCCAAACTAGCTAAGACCTCTCAAGTATGACTACTTTACAAGTAACTAAGGCTGAACCAAATTCATTTTACTGCTGCTAACATATCCATCACCATATAAGAAAGATAACCCCTGAACTCATTCGAAACTGATGCCCAGTATCTTACTCTACCCATAATTCCTCAACTCCCACTCCGTTATAATCCTCAAAAATTCTTCTATCACGCTCCAACCAAATGTTCCAGAAAACTGCCAACACCAAACTGCCCCACAAAGCTTTAGCTTTCTTCCCCTTTCCTAAAGCCTTGAACTTGGTGCTTAGAAGCTCGAAACAACCCTTTGGAATAACCCAACTAGCTCTAACTTCCGTGAACTATGTCAACCCCAGTTGTATCAAGTAAGAGCAATGGTGAAAAACATGATTAACACTCTCCTCAGATTTACACAAACTGCACCACTGAGGAGAAATGCAAATAAAAGTCCTTCGCTTTTGAACTTGATCATAGGTGTTAGACCTTCCCAATAGATACTAACCACGCAAGAACTTTGACATTTGGAGGAGATTATGTTTTTCAAATCCGAGAATAGGGTGGATATGTTGCACAAGAAAAACTGAAAGAGCTATCGGATTTGCAAGTGAACAATCCTGACCCATCTAGTTTCCACCTATTATCCGCTCTTTATTGAATCAAACAAACATCTTCCACCTTCTCTAACAACCCAGCCGCCTTTGCTATCACCAACTCATTCAATTTTCTTCTGAAATCAAAATTCCAACTCATTGACTGAAGAGAAGGATCCACAAAACTTGAAATTCTGTGGTCATGCTTTCCCCTGCCTCTGTATTATTATTTTTGTTTGCGGCACAAGATGCATTGTGTTACATATTAGTTATGAATTTGTAGGTACCAAACAAAGTTGAGTTTGCTGACTGGATTGGACAGACAAAGCAAAAGCAAATTCGTGTTACTGGGTAAGCATGAATCTTTGTGGCATATGGATTTATTTATTAGTTATGTTATCTTGGTTTTCTTTTGACAGTTCATATTATTTAAAACTCTCTTTCTCTTTTTCTCATTGCTCATTCTTATTTTTATAAGGATGTGGCTTACAGGAAGTTTGAATTACATTGTTGTCAACTTATTATTTACACTATTTTCACATTTGAGAATATAATTTTGATATCAGGACTACAAAAAGACCAGTTCCATTGGAGCACTGTCTATTTTACTCCGGAGAACTTTACAAAATATGTGAAAGCGAAATCTTCATTCCCCAGGGGTTCAAAGCTGCAAAAGATGCATTTAAGAAAAAGAATATGAGTGCCACTACTGGTGGTAGTGGATCACAGGCACCAGCTTCAGCTTCTCATGATGGGACTCGATCTCAAAAACAAAGTTCAAACTGGGGCGGAAAACAGAAGAAGCAATCTGGTTCCCAAAATTCAGGGAATTTCTCCCGAACTGGAGGAGCAAATCAAAACAATGGAAATGGCATGAACAGTTGGGGTTTAAGAAGATCAGATGCTTCTTTGTGGTTGTCACTTATTAACAAGCTCTCAAAGATGTCACTATTACCTGTATGTTTGAATATAACCCCTGTGCCACATGTCCGTTGCTTTAAATTCATTTGATTCTAGTCATTCATGGAAAGAATACAACCACCACCTGTGAAGATTGTGTAGTGTTTTTTTCCTTTATATGGAACAAAATGTGGAAATGTCAAAATATAAAAATAAGAAATAGAATAGTTTTAGATAAATAAGAGGAAGGCACCATGAAATGTGTTTTCTGCATCATTTTCTTATTTAACAGGGCAAAAAACGTTGATTCCCTCCATTTTTTTCAGCTCTAGCATCTACGAAGCTATTGTTAATAGTCCATGGCAAGATTGGAATTTCTACTCAATATGTAGGAACCAGAGAGTTGTTGCATTATTCTTGTTAATGCCTGTGTTAGGAACTTAGAGTTACCTTCTCTGACAGTAATTAATAATTTACCTTCTCTTATAGTAATTAATAATTATCTAATATTGGTGTCAATGTGTGCCTAGGTGGTTGTATTTTGTTTCTCAAAGATTCGCTGTGATAAGTCAGCTGATAGTATGTATGGGACTGACCTTACAAGTAGTTCTGAGAAAAGTGAGATTCGTGTTTTCTGTGACAAAGCATTTTCGCGCCTAAAGGGATCTGACAGGACTTTACCACAGGTTCAGTTGCATGCTAATTATTTCTTTATACTTAACCAGAAAACCTTGAGACTTGGACATAATATGTTTGATATACAGGTTGTCAGAGTTCAAAGCCTTCTCCATAGAGGAATTGGCGTCCATCATGCTGGACTACTTCCAATTGTTAAGGAAGTAGTGGAAATGCTTTTTTGTCGCGGAGTGATCAAGGTATTTTACTTCTGTGTCGTGGCATTCGTATTTGGATCTTCAAAATGATACACCAGTCACCTGTGATGATCTTTAGAGGTTAAAAAAAATATTGCAAATAGTTTGTATGTGTGTTAATAAGGACTATTTGAGTTCAGGTTTCACCATTGTTGTTTTCCCATTTGATTGAGTTGTCAGGGTCATTTTTAATGTGTAATGTTTCAGTGCTTTATCTCTGTTGTTGTAGGTTTTGTTCTCAACAGAGACATTTGCAATGGGGGTTAATGCACCAGCTAGAACGGTTAGTTGTGTTTACGTGGTTTTCTCAAAATGGGAAGTATAATTCTGCTACACATATAAAAAAATAATTTATGTTATTTTTTCCTTTCACGCATATTCTTTATATCTGACTTCCTTTGTTAAATTGGTTTTCTACTTTTTAATTTTGAATTGATTAACATCAATCAATCTTACAAACCTTCAAAGAAATAGTTGTACAAGTTTACAAATAGTCCTGTTGGCACAATAGTTTGCAAATTTGTTGACTGAACTAATTATTTTCATAATTTGAGGCTACTTACGTAAGATTTTCTATTTTTTACATCTTATAACATGGTCATGAGGAAGAGTCTTTAATTCAATTCCACCATTAAACTGATTCGCTTGATGGTTTTGACTTCATAATTGAGTTCTATAGTCTTAATCATTACTTCATTAAAACAAGAGAGAACATAGTCTCTGACACCTAAATGTATTATAATTTTCTGCAGAGCCACTTCATGTCCTGTATTAGTTCTGGTTTATTTGTATTGATGAAACTTCAATTTTGACAAACATTTCTGATTTGCCAATAGAATATCTTGAGTTCTATACCTGTTTGCTTTGTGTTGGTCGCATTCTAACATTCTTCAAGGTGTTTTGCAGGTTGTTTTTGATACGTTAAGGAAATTTGATGGCAAGGAATTTAGACAATTATTTCCAGGAGAATACACTCAAATGGCAGGCCGTGCAGGCAGAAGAGGACTTGATAAAATTGGTACAGTTATTGTAATGTGCCGTGATGAAATCCTAGAAGAGGGTGATTTGAAGAATGTCATAGTTGGAAGTGCAACCAAGCTTGAATCTCAGTTTCGGCTTACCTATATCATGATCCTGCATCTCCTTCGTGTTGAGGAACTGAAGGTACCTGGTTACTTAATTCGTACAAAAAGGGAAGGAAAAGGATTGCAGATCAGTATTTTACCAAAATTGAAGTAACATTCCAAGTTCTAGGTGCTAAAGATAAAGCCTGCATCTTGGTACATCTAGCTTTGCAAAAATACAGAGACATGCTTCCCATAACTTATGCAACCTTATGGGGGTAAACAAATATATGCCTCTTAGAAATAGAGTGGCCCAGAATCACTAGTATTTCATTGAGGCTCATTAGGAGGGGAAAGAAAACCTGGTAGGTGTGGCTCAGGCTGCATTTAAAGTAACACCCATCGTGGCCCCACTGGGTGAAGGAATAGCTTCTAGATTTTAACCTCATTCTCACAATATTTTATCAGCAAGAGCTTATTTTTCGTAAAGTTATAATGATTGTCCCTTTCAGTTAATTCTTTGTTTATGGAGAATACAAGTCTTCTTTTCATATCATAAGTCCGTAAGGTTTTAGCTCAGGCTGCACTTAAAGTAGAACCATCTTGGGTCTATTGGGAAAATGAATGGCTTCTGCATGTTAACCTGAGTCTCAAAGTATTCTATCAACTGATATGGATTGTCCCTTCTAATTAATTCTGTGTTTTTGAAGAATACAAGTCTGGTTTTCATATCGTAAGTAAAGGTTTTAATGACTCCATTTTACTACTATTGGTTGGGACTATCACTGCAGGTGGAGGACATGCTGAAAAGAAGTTTTGCTGAGTTCCATGCTCAGAAGAAACTACCAGAACATCAGCGACTTCTGATGCGAAAGCTTGCTCAGCCTACAAAAACTATTGAGTATGTTTATGGCAGAGTCATTGTTACTTATTTGTATAATCTTGACATGGGCATGTACATGTTTTGTATGTGACGTCATATGCTACTTCTTACATGATATTTAAGCTTGTTTTACTCAATTCAGTGGTAACCTACTAAATGTGGTTGTAGTTCATTGCCATGCATGTAAGCTTTAAAAAATTAAAAGACTGCTAGACAAGTGATATGTAAAAATGGTTATGTATAAATCTTGGTGATTTTGGCTTAGGCTTATATGTCATTATCTCATAATGACCACATTTTCTGCTATTAGTAAGCTTATTAATCTAATTTGTGGACTTGTAACAGCATATCATTTAACGATATGAAAAAATGATTCTTTTTTAAAACAATGGTCGATGGGTTGTCCTTATTAATCAGTCTAGTAAATGTGTAAGGTGGGCATCTCTATGATACTAATTGTCAAAGCTTCATCTATGCAATATGAGCAACTTAGATGCTGCAGTTCTTTTCTTCTTGTTATTTTTTGCCTTTCATCACGTACAAACCTTTATGTCAGTGTCACATGGTTGTTTTGCATGTAGATGTGTAAAATGTGAAACAGCTATTGAGGAGTATTATGACATGTACTCAGAAGCTGCGAAGTATAGCAAGGAAATATTGGAGGCCGTTATGCAGTCTCCTATTGCCAAACAATTTCTTACAACTGGGAGAGTGGTAGTCATGGGATCACACTCAGTGAGTTCCTTACATATCTATTCCTTACATAGTTACACATCTATTCCAGTCATAACCTAAACCTCTTTTCTTTTTCTTTTTTCCATAAATTCCCCTTGTCCTTCCTCAGGATCAAATTGTAGTATTACTCTTCTGAGTAGTGCATGCAATGTGTTACTAGATATGATTCTTTTCATGCATGACTTTTGGTGATTCTTAAAGTGATTTGTGGTTACTGAAATTATGCTGACATCTGATGTATATCTATCAAAAAATAATTTAAAAGAAGAAAGAGTGCTGTCTTCTGGTGGTGAGTTGGTTGGAAATGTGTTTTAGAAGAATGAAATATTTGTAATTAGAATAAGACTTGGACTTAATTATTTTCTATCTCTGAGTATAATTTAGCTGTGACTTAAATAAACAACCCAATTTAATTCCATTAAACACCCCAAAGCGGAGTCTTCACGGACCACTCTTATGCAAAAGTTGGGAGACATGATCCTACATCCTGGAGGGAAGATCAACATAGATTCTAGGAAGTTTGAGTTACCATACCTTAAGCCTAAAGAAAAAATGGAACTTAAACGAAAAGCTCCCGGTACTGTTCACTTTAACGAAAAACCACATTTTTACACTAAAAAGTCAATCTTGGTACTATTCACTTTACCCTTTATTTTGTCCTTATCGTTAAAAATCAAAGTTTTCAAACCTTTTTCATTAGTTTTCCTAAGAAAAAATTGGCAATCAAGTTTCAGAACTTATTATTTTTACTCTGGAAATGATTGATAATAGAAAATGGCATGTATTAAACCTTGAAGGTCAATTGATAATCTGAGATATTGCTCTGTGATATCTCACTCTCCCTTCCTTCGCCTTTGAAACTGAAGTCAAAGGGGATCATGTTTGTTCATATCATTTTCCCTGATCGTATGGTTGATTGCATCTATTCTGCTGTTTCTCTTTCTCATTTTCAACTGCATTTGTAAACTCTTCTGATTTGCCATTGATATTTCATTATTTCTATCTGGTTCTTTGTTAGATAGTGATTGGTATGCTAATACTGTATCATGCTTTACCAACAGGCACAGGACCACTTGCTTGGAGTCGTTGTGAAAGCACCTAGTGCTAATAATAAACAGTACATCGTTTTGGTGCTGAAACCTGAATTATTGCCCCAGACTCCACTGGGTAGTGGTAACTTGCAAGACAGTAAAAACACAGATTTTCCACAAGGTTATTTTGTGGTACCAAAATCTAAACGTGCTCTTGATGAAGAGTATCGTTCTGGTGTCACACCTCGGAAAGCATCGGGTGTCATCAAGATAAAATTACCACACCAGGGTTCTGCTGCTGGGGTGAGCTTTGAGGTTAAAGAAGTTGACAGCAAAGATTTTCTATGCATATGCAATTGCAAGATAAAAATTGACCAAGTTGGGCTTCTTGAAGACAATAGCAATGCTGCTTACTCCAAGACAGTTCAACAGCTGTTGGACACAAAATCTGACAGAAATGAGTACCCTCCAGCCTTGGATCCGTATAAAGGTACATATTTGTCTTCTTTTTTTTTTTTTTGAACAATCGATATTATCTACACTAAGGTGAGGGGTTGGGCTTAGCCTCACACATATTTGTCAATTTTAAATAAGAAGTAAGATCAAGTAAATGCAGTTGTATCATTACAAAGTTACATTCATCCCAGATAAATATACACTTTCATGTAACTATAGAATTGTGATGCATGCCTTCTTTGGTTTTATGTCGTTGGAAATCTGAATTCCCGACTATGCACTCCTTGGTTTGATATTCGGTTGTCCCCTTTGCTTTCTCTTTTCTGTTCAATTGTTTCTGTTTGGTTCAAAGTTCAATTGTTGAGAAAGCCTACTAGCCTGCTTATATAATATCTTGCATGTGCTCATTAAAACGTGCCTAACACTTGGGATAAATTGGGAATTTTTAGAGCTTAACTCGCCCTTAAAGCTGACTTTCATGGTGGTGACTCTGGTTCAGATCTGAATTTGAGAGACGTAAATCTTGTCGGAACATACTATAAGTGGATTAACTTATTGCAAAAGATGGCAACGAACAAGTGCCATGGGTGTATAAAGTTGGACGAGCACATTAAGTTAGCAAGAGAGATAAAGAGACACAGTGAGGAAGTCGATGCTCTTAAGTTTGAAATGTCAGATGAAGCACTTAAACAAATGCCAGACTTTCAAGGCCGGGTACTTTTCTACGATCCGCATATTTTTTTCTTAGTTGCTGTGGCTTGTGCTAATTGTCTTAACACTTATGAATCATCTTCGTAGTTTAATTTTGTATTTTCACTATTTTCAGATAGATGTTCTGAAGGAAATTGGATGTATAGATGCTGATCTTGTGGTTCAAATAAAAGGCCGTGTTGCATGCGAAATGAATTCTGGGGAGGAGTTGATATCCACAGAGTGTTTGTTTGAAAACCAACTGGATGACCTGGAACCAGAAGAAGCAGTGGCGTTGATGTCTGCCTTTGTGTTTCAGCAGAGGAAGACTTCAGATCCTTCTCTTACTCCAAAACTGTCTCAGGCCAAACAGAGGTCATTCACTCCCATCATCTGCATACAAATTTTCTTCTGTGCCAAGTTCCATGCTTAAATATCGTGTTTAATACAAAATATATGCATAAGGTTTTGGTAGTATGCTTTATGCTTACATTTAGAGGCTGCAATCAACCACCAGATCTGGCCGGATTTGTTACATAGAATTTTTACTTCTCGGTGACTTTAAGCAGAGACTTGTTATCAGATATGAGATGTTTACGAAGTTCTGGCTTGGGTACTGATAATCAAAACTTCGATTACATCATGCTGCATATACCTTAACTTCCATCAAAATTGTGTTCTGTATTATTCCCGTTCCCGTGTAAACTCATTTTATATAATTATTCATTTCAGGTTGTACGATACAGCAATAAGACTTGGCCAGCTTCAAGCCCACTACAATGTTCAAATAAATCCAGAGGAGTATGCTCGAGAGAATCTCAAGTTTGGTCTTGTTGAAGTAGTTTATGAGTGGGCAAAGGTATTTATCTGAGAATTTCATCAATTCTTCGTACGATTTTTAGAGTGGTTGGTCTTACATGCCCTTGTTATCGCAGGGCACTCCGTTCGCAGACATTTGCGAACTTACAGATGTTCCAGAAGGCATGATAGTTCGAACCATTGTCAGACTTGATGAGACGTGCCGTGAGTTCAAAAATGCTGCATCTATTATGGGTAATTCTGCTCTGTACAAGAAAATGGAAACAGCTTCAAATGCGATAAAGCGTGACATTGTATTTGCCGCTAGCTTATACGTCACCGGAGTCTAACTGCTTCGCAACCTGAAGGTATACCACTCCAGTTCATCCCTGTAAGTACTGAGTGGGAGGATCTGCCTGGAGAAGCACACTGCATTCAAACCCGTTTGTTGTATGTTACCATACGCTCAATTTCCGCAAAGTTCCTCAATCTTCGGTCATAGAATTTGTTTATTGTACTGTAATTGATTCGTTCTGCTAACAATTTTAGATGCAGAACTACATCAGGATTTCAATGTGCAATTGTAGTTCAGAAATAGAAAGCTAACTAGTGACATTTTCTTTTTCGCGCTCGAGCTAAATTTTTCACCGAAGAAGAGATGTCATTAGCATCGAAAACCATAATCTTAGGATTAGTTTTGGTCATTTATCGTCCTCACCATTCATGTAAATCGAACCTGAGACTTCCATCCTCTCCAAGACAAATACATCAGAAGGCTAGTTGGCAGCTAACATGCAATTTATGCAGCAGAGAGAGTTTGATAAGTGGAATAATAAAGATTGAACTTTATAGAAGCAGCATTTTTATTTTTATTTTTTAAAATTTATTATAAGTACGGACAGGAGAGAGTTCGAAGTTATTACATTAATTTAGAGAGGAGGAATTTCAAACCCGAAACTCATACATTGAAATTCTCAAATTGCAGAGGAACAATAATATGCAGACAAAAATCTGCAACGTAATTACTTCTCGTTTAATCCTAATTTTCACTCCTCCTTGGCTTCCCTGAATCAAAACCCACCTGGAACAAAAGCAAATCAAATCAAATAACCAAATTTAAAAACAGTAGCAAATCCCTGAATCAAAAGACAGAAGCGCGTAATGACATTTTTGAAGCGTCAATAACAATTCCCTAGTAAAAAACGAACGGTGGTTAAGTTTAACCTACCGCATTGGCAGCAGAAGCGTCCGGGATCCAGTCATTAGTTGCTGGGTTGCACTGGCAAGAAGCATGGACGTCGGTGTCGGAATCCGGTGCTAAATTGTAACTGTTGTTACCTTTGTTTTGCACTTTGATGAACCCAGTTCCTGTGGTGTGGTGTTGCTTGTCAATGTCGTTCAGGTCCTTGTAGTAGTCTGTCTCCACAAACTCCTCACCAACTCCACTTCCATTCACCACTATTTTCTGCTCAAAAAAATAAATATTAAGAGGAAATGAAACAAACAAGCAAGCGTTTGTAGTCCAACGGTTAGGATAATTGCCTTCCAAGCAATAGACCCGGGTTCGACTCCCGGCAAACGCATTTTACTTTTATTTTTAAGAAAATTTTAACCAAAAACTCTCTGATTATTTTAATAAAAAATTATATTTGTACTATTCAAATTTCTCTTTATCTTTTCCAGGCTTAAAATTTTCAATTTCTTTTCATTAATTTTTCTTATTTTTAAACTACAAAAGTTAAAGTGCAAAACTACATTTATTTTTAAGAGAATTTTATCCAAAAACTTTCAGTAATGTTCACTTACTATTCAAATTATACTTTATTTTGTCCAAATAGTTAAGGTGCTTCTTTTCATTAATTTTTCTTATTTTTAAACTACAAAAGTAAAGTGCAAAAACTACATGGATCAAAACCATGAAGGACCAAAACCATCATAGAACTAACCTGCGAATCGTTTTCGAGACGATGGAACTCAACGAGTTCAGGAATTTGGTCTTCGTTTTTCAAATCATCCACATACTTTGACGAATACTCACTGCGTTGAGGTTTGGAGTGACGCTTGGGAGTCACTCCGTCGAAGTACTCTCTCGTCTTCGACTCGATCTCTGCCTCTTCCTCTCTCGACAAATGAGCGTCGCTCCTGTTTGGCCTCCCACAGCACTCCATTTTTCTTCTTCTTCCTCTTCTCTAATCTCTTCTGTATTTTCCCACAAACCTTTTCTTTCTGTTAATTGGGTTTTATACAAAAGAGAGAGACTTTTGCTTACCTACCTATCGTTGTTGACTTTATGAAATCTGGTGGGAAGTTTTGGGATCCAAAAGTATCCAACTTTTTTGAGAGAAAATATCTCAGCGATCTTATCCATTTGTCCCTTGCTTACCTGGCATGGTTTGGTGGCAATTTCAAGTTGGGTTCTCTTTTTTTCCTAGATTTTTACAAATTTTTTATTATTATCAAGGAAATGTAAAAGGATTTGAAACTATTATAATACTTTAAAATAGGAGTTTCGAACACGGGACGTATGGGTAGAAATCAACATCCTATCAACTAAGATATTGAACTAGCTCTTCTAGATTTTGATTATTTGAGGTTCTATTGTCTTTAATTTTAGTTACATAAACATTTGGAGTGGGCTAGAGAGCTTATACGCTCACAATTTTTATGCAAATTTGAACAAGTTTTATGGTGCAATGATATTGTGAATCATTTAGATTGTCTTTATATTGTCAAGATGAAAGCAAGAATTCTTACAACTCAACAACATTTGTTACATATGTACTAAAATTAGTGAGAAATGAAAGATTTGAACTCCTACTGTGAATCTGAGAGTAAACTGATTTATAATTGAAGCTATAAGCCCTACAGAAAGTTAGTTGGGAAAGAGAAAAAAGAAGAAATGTGTTTGGTTTATACCTAAAGTATAATGTGTTTGTTCACGTTGTTCAGTTTGGGACAGTGGCAAAGTCAGAAATTGTCGAAGGAGGGACAAATTATAAAAGGGTAAAAGGTCCCCAAAAAATGTGGACATCCAAGTTTGCAAGAAAATTATGTGAAATACCCAGAATATTTGAAGGAGGGTTTGGATAACCGAAATATTCGAAGGAAGATTTGAACTACCCCAAATATTCGAAGAAGGGTTTGAACTAACAGCATTATTTGAATTTAAGCATTGTTTCTTGTTGTATCGTTCCATTACATAACTGTATGATGAACAAAGTTCTAAAAGACGCTAAACGCTAGTTGGACGGCCACATGACCTAACGCTCAAGTGAGGACCTAGACGGATTTAAATAAATTTATTATATATCGTATAAATAAGTGCCCATTTATTATATAGCACATAACATCTAAAAATATTGATAAATTTTCTGTATTACTTTGTTGAATTTGGTTGTAAAAGAAACAAATTCAAATGATTACGAGTTTGTAATACTTTACGGAATATTTTTTTAAGCTCGTAAGGATTTATAGTTTTAAAAGAAATAACAGTATAAAACACTTGACTTAAAAAATATTGGAGAATAATTAAAAAAACAAAACAAATCCAATATAAATCAGCACTTCTAACTAGCAAACTAGGTAACGCAAATTGATTGGACACTAGTTAAAAGCTTCTATAGCTTCACCGCAGGCTTGGGGGCATACTCATCTTGCAAGAAAGACGGTGATGATTTCGGTATGGGTTAAAAGCCCAAAAAAATTGTTAAATGGGCTCAGGCCCACAACCTGGTGCAAATCGAATAGAACTGGAACCAGACCACCAGTTTGGTTCGATTTTCATGACATGTTTTTGGATTTGTTGCATTAGTCGGCAACTGTCGAAATCAATTTGGAAGGCATTCTTCTGTCTGTTTTCTTTGTACTTTGATTCTTGTTCGATCATTGCTTTTCGATTTGTTGAAATACTCTAGTACTTCCGACCAAAGAGGAAAAAAAAAGGGTATCGTAACAAACATAATGCATGTGCAGGGCACTGTAGCAATGTGATTACAATTTATAAGTAAAATCCGAATGAGGATCCTGAGGATCCTTAAATCGTGTCTTTTCATCGTATATCGTGAGATCATAAATTATTTTAAATATTTGTATTTAAAATTAAACATGAATAGTACTTGATGAAAACTGGCCGTATGATGTACGATAAACGGACACAATTTGAGGATTCCCGGGATCCTCACAAAAAGGATCTAGAGATGATCCTCATTCCTAAAATCCATCATACCATCAAGTCTAAAATCACATACCACTTTGTTGGGGTACATATTACAACTTATAACTAAAATCCATCAATAACTTCGTCAATTACGTCACTTGATCCGAGTGGTCTTACAGTCGTGATATGACTAAAACAATAGAGTTTTAACTTTGATCGACCAATTATGTAATTCTTCTTTGGTAAGACTTATCACAATGCGGTATAAAATATATAATTGTTATTATGAGTATCTCTCGTTTAATAATAGGCTTGATCATGAGATATTCTAGCAACTATATAAGGATTGTTCCTGTTCTCACAATATATACATTCCATTTTGAACAAAACCTATTATTACTAGAACACTTTCGTCTACTAAGAGTAGAAAACTTTTTTTGTCATCCGTAAGAGCCATGTCATCCTCTTTCGTACATATTTCGTGCACATTGATCTTTGAGAATCAAGTCAAAGTGCCGATGATCTATTATTGATGTTGGTTTCAACTTTTATACTATCACATGCATGACTTCATAGAAATGGGGTATACAACCCAAAGCTAACTTATAACATTAGAGGTAACAAAGCGAGTTCGAAAGACTCCAATAGTATCATCCATGAGCGATGGTCCAATCCAAACAGGAGGAGTTTTTCTCCACTTTGACATCCTTTAAAGTTTACTGTTCGCTTGATAGGTCAAATTAAAATATTATTTTATTACATTAAACTATTAAAATAAATGTTTTTAAAACAAAATACAATAATAAGATTAATAAAATACATTTAATAATCAATTAAAAAAATCAAGGTACTGTCAATTTTGACAACAAAAATAAAAACTGCTAATCCATGTCATGACACATCAAATTTGATTTTTCAGTTGAAAATTATTGTTGCTGGACGAAAAGAAATGACATAGACATGGACAAAAAGAAGAACTACCCCAAGAAAAGGCACTAAACGCTATTAACCCCTTGACCGACAACTAACATATGCTCATGGCTCCACATTATAAGATTATATTCTCATGATTAAATTTTTTAATTTCTGAGTCGGAAGTCTATAAATACCAACGCACTTGCACTCGTTCATCAACATATCCTCATCTATCTATCCATCTTCCGACTTAGAACTAAATACTTGAGCTCTCAGTTCCCTCTGGGATTGAAAGCATCATCATCATGTTCCTTCACATATTTACTTGTTGCACCAGTGTAGCAAGGTAACCTACATATATGATATACATACATACATACATATACATACATATATATATATATATATATATATATATATATATATCGTATCAGACCCTTTAAAGGAAGATATTCCCATTTTATTTGAAAAATGGGGGTTAGTTATGGAATCCACTCCACATCGAACTTCAACAATCTGAACGTCTATTGTAAGTCTCAATTCATATATCATCCTTGTAAAAATTCAATTCAATCCAAAAAGTATTCGACAATTTCTTTGAGCTCAATTAGATGCCTCAAATATTTTCGGTTTGACTAATATTTTGCAAGGATGGTTTATGGGGTACAACTAAAAAATAAATGGTTTAGATCGTTAAAGTTTAATGTGGTGTGAGCCCCACAACTAATCCCATTATAAAAATAGAAATGCCTCCCTTGAAATTGAGGCCTCATATATCATAATATTTTCAGTTTGACTAATATTTTGCAATGATGGCTTATGGGGTACAACTAGAAAAATAATTTGTTTATATCGTTAAAGTTTGATGTGATGTGAACTCCACAACTAATCCATATTTTAAAAAAAAAAAATTAGAAATCCCTCCCTATTAAGGCCTCATATATCATAATATCATAGACTTGTTCATTTCATAAGTTAAAATTTCTTGGTTACATTTTAAGTTGTTTTAGGGTGCATATTAGTCTCATGCAATAGATTTCTCGTCAGCCACCAATATTAGTCGGCGGTGAGCGTCGCCACCACATTTGTATAGTTTTTTATTTTATTTTTTATTTTTATTTTATGAAACCATCCACATATGTATAGTTAAATGAGTTTAAAATAATTTATTAGTTGACAAAATTATAAAATTAAACTCATTGGCGGTGGTTGTTGTTGGAAAATATTTGGATTTTAGTTTATTTTAATATTTGATTTTTTAGGCTTAACCCGTTAGCATTAGGGTTTCGGTTTCTTACCTTTTAGGGTTAGGGTTAGTTTATTATAAATAACATGCTTGTTATTTAGTTTAGAACAAGTCATTCACAATGTAGTTTCTTAGGGTTTTGTAGCTGTTTCAGCATTCTCAGTTAGTTTAATAATATTCTTATTATTTTGTTAGTCTTGTTCGTTGCGCACTCTGATATTCAACTTGGTATCAGAGCAGGTTTCATCCTTCGAGATTTAATCTGCTTTGGGTTGGTATATGTTTGTTTGTTTCTGTTTGTTCGTTCGTTGCTACAATTGAGATATGGAAATCTCGTTCGTTTAGTGACGGGTTCTTTCTATAATCTCAACTTTAGCCAGTTTGCCAACCAGAATCAAGAATTAAGTCAAGAATCAAGAATCAAGAACCAGTTTACCAGTTTGCCAGTTTGCCAGTTTGCCAGTCAAGTCAAGTCAAATCAAGTCAAGTTTGTCAATCAAATCAAGTCAAGTTTGCATGCCTACCAGTCTGTCTAACGGAGCCAGTCCGCATCTGCTTATTTGCAAACCCATGTCGTATACCGTCATGAGTTTGACGGGTGTTGGAAAATATTAGGATTTTAGTTTATTTGAATATTTGGTTTTCTGGGCTTAACCCCTTAGCATTAGGGTTTCGGTTTCTTACCTTTTAGGGGTTAGTTTATTATAAATAGCATGCTTGTTATTCAGTTTAGAACAAGTCATTCACAATGTAGTCTCTTAGTGTTTTGTAGCCGTTTCAGCATTCTCAGTTAGTTTAATAATATTCTTATTATTTTGTTAGTCTTGTTCGTTGCGCACTCTAATATTCAACTGTTCTTAGCATGAAGCAAGTCTTTTGCTAAAGTCCATGATTGATATGACCGAGATTTTTTTCATTGTCCACACCTGCTTATTGCTACCTCTTTATTCAAGACGAGAAAATTGTGTATGAAAATAATTTCTTTGTGTATTGTTAGATGAGTTTAATTTAAAGGATAACGCTAAAGATATCAAATTTGCAAATCAAATTATGTGTCATCAATAATAACAAAAGCATGTTAATCGACACTTAATTAATAATTCAATCATCTACAATCACATCATTTGGTTTGTAAATTTAGTTTAAAAATGTTGATCTCCCTAGTATTATCCTAATTTAAATTATTGATCCTTGTTCGACAGCTAATCCAGTGGTGATCAATGTGAGAGGATCCTCTCCAGAGCCGATTCCATCGGATCCTCCTCCTTTCTCTTCTTTCTCTACAAGTTTTCGGCCCCTGGAGTTGGCGTTGTGGCCTCCCCGAAGCTAGTTATCGACAATGTCGTAGTAGTCGTTGCCGACTGTGTGGTTTTGAAGTTTTCCGATAACTAGCTCTGGGGAGGCCACGACGCCTACTCCGACCGATGCCCACTCTGAGGGTTGAAAACCTGCAAAGAAAGACGAGGAAGGAGGAGGATTTGGAAAGGATCCTCTTCCGTGATCACTGATCTTGGAAAAGGATCCTCGCCGAATCTTCTTTGTGAGGATCCGGGGAATCAAGCAATCACGGCCGTTCATCATATATCGTGCGGTCAGAAATCATTTTAAATTCAAAATTTACAATTGAATATGAATAGTATATAACAAAAACTGATCATACGATATACAATAAACAGCCGTAATTGCTTGATCCCTAGATCCCCACAAAGAGAATCCGGCGAGTACCCTTTTCCGCTGATCTTAGCAGTGAGCAAATCTTTTGCTCAAGTCCATGATCTTGCATAACATTTTGGAAACTCTTTCCAAAAAATAGTTACAAAAAAAAATTAAAAATTGGAAACTCTTTTTTCGCATTCTGCAACTTCTTATTTATTTTTAACCTTTTTTTTATCTTTCTTTTCATTTTCAAACTTTAATTTGTATTTCTTATTTTTGGACTAACCATGACTCGATGCCAGTCACTTCTTTATAAAATTATGGTTTATTTTTAATTGCATTATCTGAAACTTCATTTTGATATCACTTTACCTTTTATAATTCAAAAGTCGATCATTTTACTCCCTGAATTTAAAATTTGTTCAATTTTGACTTGTGAAGTCTCTTTTCTCTGAAACTTATAGGTCGTCTCTTAAGACATATGTGGAACCAACACCCAATAAGACTATGCAACATTTGTAATAAATTTGATTATAAATCTTCATTATGCATTAATATTCAATAATCAAAGAAATTGATTAGCTTGGCGTACCCAAATCAAACTCACATAAGAAATTAATAGATCTATGAAAATATGGAGTAAATTTTGAGTTTTATAGAAACGACTTTTAAAGTTCAGGGGGCAAAATATGATCAAAATCGAATTCTTAAGGTTAAACGGACTTTGAATTTCAAAGAATAAAATAATAAATTTTAAATTACTAAGAGATAAATGAAATTAAAAAACGAGTTCCAAAAATCATGGCTAAAAAAAATATGCGTTAGAATTAGAAAGTGAATCTTTCCATGGTCAACCGTAACTCCAAATCCTGGACGTACACGTGTAGGATAATCACACACATCAGCCTTTACACTCTCTTTCTTCACATGCACATGCACATGCCCTCCCCGTCCTCCACAGTCCACTCACTAGTCACTACTGTGCCCATAACTCCAGATAACCTTCCACTTTTGACGCCGTAACACCAACTAACGCCGTTAATTTTCCGCTCACTCAGAAAGAAGGTCGCTGCCGTCAACGGCAGCCGGGTCATCCCGTTCGCCGTTCCGTACCATAGTGATCCTTTGCCGTTTGGGAAGCTTCAGCAAACACGATTGTCTCTGAGCTCCGAGAGGTCAGTCTCACTCAGATTTTTCATTTATTTATTTTTTAATAATTCATCAATTAATTTAATATGCTATCCTAAACGGTAAATTTTCTTATCCTGCGCACCCACCCCTCACTCAAAGAGCAAAGCCACTGGTCTGCGAATCTGATCTACCTTGTTTTTCTCAGAGGCGAAGAAGTACTCGAGGCAAAGAAGAAAGCGGAGAAAATGGCGGGAAAGGTTTCGAATTTCTCGGATCTGATTCAGCGAGTGGCGGCTTCTTGCTTGCTCCACCCACTCGCCGCCGGGCGCCACGATTCCTGCGATTCCCCCGTGCATCGACGCACCGGCGATGAGCATGACGAGGACGACGGAGATGAGCAAGACGAAGACGATGAAGTGATTGACGGTGGAGGCTTAGGGTTTAAGGCTGGGGAGGATCGGGGGTCGACGAATAAGGAGGTTGTGGAGATGGAGATGTCAATGCGGGAGGTTTTCGACGCCGTTGCGGCGATGAAGAAGGCGTACGTCAGCCTCCAGGAGGCCCACAACCCGTGGGACCCGGCGAAGCTCAGGGCGGCTGACGCTGCGGTGGTCGGTGAGCTGAGAAAAATCGGGGTGCTGAGAGAGAGGTTTCGAAGAAGGCATTTTACCGGCGGGGGAGAGCGAGTGATGGCGGGGAGTACGTTGAGAGAGGTGGTGGCGCCGTACGAAGCGGCAGTGGACGAGCTGAAGAGAGAGGTGAAGTGCAGAGAGGTCGAGATCCAGAACCTCAAGGAGAAGCTAAACGGCGTCGCTAACGGGTCCCACTCTAAGAAGGGCAGGTCCGTGTCCAGAAGAAAAGTCGGTTCCATCGGTCTGACTGAAGGTACACACTAAAATCTCTCTCCCAACTTTGTCTTACACTACGTAATGACAATTCTACCCCTTAATGGCTTCTTAATTACAGTTGCAGCGGCTCCAGCGCCGGAGCTGTTCGAGGCGACGATGAGCCAGGTGAGAGAGGCATCCAAGTCGTTCACGTCGCTGCTCCTCACCCTAATGCGCGCAGCCCACTGGGACATCGCCGCCGCAGTCCGGTCAATTGAAGCCGCCACCGCTACCACCGTCGGGACCAACACGACGTCTTCGACCATCGCTACCCAGAACGGCGACGCCAAGTACGCGCTGCAGTCCTACATTTCGCGGAAGCTCTTCCAGGGATTCGATCACGAGACGTTCTACATGGACGGTAGCCTCTCGTCGCTGCTCAACCCGGACCAGCACCGGCGCGACTGCTTCGCCCGGTACCGCGACTTCAAGGCCATGGACCCCACCGAGCTGCTCGGGATTCTGCCCACGTGTCAGTTCGGGAAGTTCTGCTCCGCCAAGTACCTGGCCGTCGTCCATCCCAAGATGGAGGAGTCGTTGTTTGGGCACTTGGAGCAGCGACGACATGTCGTAGAAGGGGGGCACCCGAGGAGCGAGTTTTACAGGGAATTTTTGGGGCTGGCGAAGGCGGTGTGGCTGCTGCACTTGCTGGCGTTTTCGCTTGACCCGCCGCCGAGTCAGTTCGAGGCGAGTCGGGGAGCGGAGTTTCATCGGGGTTATATGGAGAGTGTTGTGAGGTTTGCGGGCGGGCGAGTTCCGTTGGGTCAGGTTGTCGGGTTTCCGGTTTGTCCCGGGTTTAAGCTTGGGAATGGGTCGGTTATTAAGGCCAGGGTTTATCTGGTAAATAGGAATTAAAGGGGTTTATGCGGTGGGTTTAAGACCTAACCTAGGTTGCTAGTGAGTAGTGTGCCTAATGTTACTAGACTAGTAGTCCTCCTGTACTTTTGAGGATAAATTGTGCCTGCAACATAGGGCGCATCGTCAGTATTTCAAGCACATTGAAAATGTCTTAGTGTTGAGAGTGTAAACGTTATTGCATTGTTTAGTTTAAACAATAAATTTCTCTTATTAAATTAGAAATGGTTTAGCCCTTTGATCATTGTTGTGACTACTTTGCTGTTTATCAACAAAGTCAATATGTTTCTCTATTTATCATGTCATGGTTAGATACCTAAACATCTTTCGATTTTAGTGAATTATTGTAAAGATGATCTCTCAATAGTAGTCTAAAATGGTAAGTGAGATATTGTGAAGGTGACCCAAATGACTACAATTATGTCTTTTGTCTAATGTCAACCATTGTGGAGGGTTTAAGCTTGAAAATTCAACGAAATTTGGAAATTTCAACATTTTAACTTTTAAGATGCATTTCAATTCCGCTTGTTTTTTTTTTCTTTGAATTTTTCGAATGTTAGATTTGATTCAGGTGTTCCCAAGTTAACAAATACGAAGTTAGGCAGTTCAATCAACAACACCTCCACTTAGCTGATGCCATGAGAAAAATAATTAATAATAAGGATATCTGAGATAAAGTAGAAGTAGCTACAATTGAAAATAAGATAAGAGAAATTCAGTTGCAATGGTTTGGATATGTGAACTGAAGCGATTATAAGACAGATGCTCAGGGTAGAAGGGGTGGAAAAAGACTTGAAAGGATACTTTAAGAAAAGACATGGAATGCTTGCAGCTAACAAAAGACTTAACACAAAACCGAGCATAGTAATGTTCTAAAATTCATACAACTGACTTCACTTAGTGCGATAATGCTTTGTTATTGTTGTTGTATATTAATTCAAATGGCAATGCAAATATAAATAACAACATTTATATAATAGTCTAGTATAGTTGAAGGGAAGTAGCTTCCCAAAGAAGGGTACAAAGATATGACTCCCTTTCAAACCCTCTCCAATGATACAAAGATACAAGGATTTTATGCCTAAAATGGAAAAGCAGAAGAAATTTGGGGGATAAAAAATGAATCTTTAATTCCAAAGCAAAAGCTGTCTTCGTGCTTCGTGGTGACTGAAATCCGAGGAGCCTATTTATACCCGAATAACATTTTTCGCCTGCCATGGAAAACGTACAAGAGCGAAAAGGAATCATTACGATTTACAAGCAGGTTAACGGAGTAAACATGAACTGCCTGTGCAATTGAAAATTCCACATTAATGCAAATCTTACTTGCTCTAGCATTAGAAACATAAGCACGTTCCACGATCCTAGCCGACCGAAGTTTGGGAGGAACCCTTTATAGAAGGCCAAAAATCCCTGCAGTATGTCATGAGTTCCAAAACAAAGGAGTCACAAAAACCCATGTAGATATTGGCCTTTTATTCTTTTGGCCCTTTTAGTAATCAAAAACTTCGAAGGCGAATGGCTTACAGAATCAGAGTGCACAACACGGATTAAAACTGATTAAAAAGCATACCTCATACTTCAACGTTTTGACGAAGCAATCAAAGGTGTTTTTGTAAGTTGAATCTCCCATCATTCTGGATTTCACCTGGAACATAACAAGGAAGGCATCCAAGCCAACATTGCCTTACTAACTCACCCACTCAAAAACAATATAAAATTGTTTCATACAATAAGAAAATGTCATCACAATCTTTCACTAGCACACCGTTGTTACAGCCTGTAACGAATAATTGCAATGCAGGTCGTTGCTACCATCGCAAAACCAGCATTCAATGATGATTTAAAATTTGTGAACAAATATAGCAAGCGCTTATCATTTCTGTTTTTCTTTCTTAGGCTGGAAAATAGCGCACCGGGAAGGCATATGGATATCATATGATTACTTTTCTTTAAATTTTGTTTAATGTTTACAGATCTGTTGTAGTTTCCATATGTTGCAATCGTTACTTACACCTCTGCCAGTAGCATTCAACCTAGAAAACCACGGAACTTAATGTCACAACTAAAAGGTTGCAGAGTGCATACCACGTCAACAGGAGAGCCAATCGAAACTGCAAAGAAACCGGCACCCAGACCAGCTAGGATATGAGTTAAAATATTGTCTGTGGACCCTGGAATTTTCAAAATTGTCTGCATAAGTATGAAGAATCAGGAATCACTGGGATAATTATCCTAGTTATAGCAGATTATATTAACTTGCAAATTAGAAAGATAACTGCATTTCCGAGAAGGAATGTTATGAGATTACCTCCTTCACTTGATCATAACTGGCTAGTTCGGCAGCATTTACAATAGCGTTCCGTGCTACATTTGGCCCCAGCCCAGTCCACAGGGCCCCTAATCCTTCCTAAGTGTTAACAAATATTCAACAACTAAGCTGGTCTGCAAACAGTATTCAGGAACCAGAACAAAGAAAAACACTGCTCTACTATGAAAAAAAGCTAACCTGTCTGACTATAGTGGAATAAGCATCTAAGGCTCCAGCATATCGCCTAGGAACTCCAGCTGGCAATTTTCCTTCAGATTGAAGTCGAACCTTCACAAGGTCAGTTGGATTAGCCACTATGATTGCCAGAGCACCTGTCAACATAGAAGTTAACAAAAGAGTATGCTGTTAAATTTACTTTTTTAGATCAAAAGGCAGGGAAGATAATGGCAATAGTTTCGGCGCCTTCAGATAGGTAAAATATGTTAGTGAACAGAACAAGTTGCATAAATCTAGTCTCGCAATATGGTTGCCAAGTACACTTACCAGTGAATAGAGCAGCAAGTATTTTGTGGAATAGAGGAATATCCCCACCAAAAGCACTGCCAACAAGGAAAATTTTGACCTGTTCAACATTCAGTTTATAGATATGCAGAATGTGTCACAAAGGAAGCATTAAATAGGTAATTCATAATTTTATTTATGAAAG
This sequence comes from Malus domestica, assembly GCF_042453785.1. NCBI lineage: Eukaryota > Viridiplantae > Streptophyta > Magnoliopsida > Rosales > Rosaceae > Malus > Malus domestica. The sequence continues at coordinate 6,578,646 of NC_091663.1, forward strand.
TAAACGTATTTAGAACTCACAGGATCATATAATCCAATTCTCAAGCCTCCGTAAATACATTGGCGTTGTAATCCTGGAATTATGCCATTCCAAAGTGCTGCTAAACCTTCTTCCCTAGCGATCGTAGCCATAGTACCCAATAGGCCCCTATACTTTGGTGCACCAGCTCCATCCCCCGCGACTGCTTTCTTTTGGAGCTGAAGCCTGACTTTAGCAGTGTCTAAAGGAATGGTACAAAACTGCAGAATATTCATGCATACACCATTAAACACCAAGCTTCGATTTTTATGCACACGCACACAAACACACACATGAAGTTGAGACCTTGTAGTTGTAAGACCGTCAAATCATACTTCCAAGTGCTTAAATTGTTCAACAAAATCTTAACCACCAAGATAAAATAATTAAGCCACATTATCCATTAAATTGAGACCTAGTAGTTGTAAGACCATTAAATTGCTCAAATTGTTTCGACTCTAGCCTAGCATTCGCCATTTAACCTAATTTGTTCCAATTTTCGATCCTAACCTATCAGTTTGTTCACATTAAGCCACATTATCCAAATCTCTGAACCATCATACCAGAACCAACTGTCAGAAACTCACAAAACCCAAGAAGAAAATACAACAATTAAGCTAAAAACACAGAAATTAAAGCTAAATTATGATCAAAACCACCGACCCAGTAAACCAAATTTCACAACTAAGCAGTAAAAAACTATAATTTCCGCTGAAATTTAGAGCATGAACACAAACAGATGAAGTATCATCGATTACCTCAGCGAAGCAGGCGGCGAATGCACTGCAGAGGAAAGTTTGCAAGAAGGAGATCTCAGACCTGGGGCTGAGATCTGCCATTGGAAGGCGCAAAACGAAAGCTTCAAAAGCAAGGAATTTGGGGAAATGGGGATGGAAATTCAGAGCGAATGGGGGGATTAAGGTTATATAAAGAAGGTGGTTAATGATTACTTTCGAAGGAAAGGGACATGGAAAAATATCAAGAAGAAGGAAGCTTTTGCAATTGCAATTGCCTTTTTCACAACTTTGCCATTTTCTTGTCGGTTGTCGACATCGACGTCGACGTCGACGTCGCGTCGTTTTTAATTGTTTTAGTTTAGGGGGGTAAGGTTAAGTGGACTTTTATTAGTTAAATTGGGTTTTGTTGCTTAATTTGATTTGTTGTGATTTTGAAAGTTAGAGCCTCTCAGCTCGCGGTAACATGCTAACCGTTTGGTTTTTTGTCTGTTGTTGACCTATTTTTGGAAAACTCACAACGCTTATTATTCAATAACAAATCACGTTATCTATAATTCAACTAGTGTGGGTGAAAACTTTACTAACTATCTCAATGCGTGTTTAATTAGATCTAAACAACATGTGACAATGATTTTCTTGACGACATGACTTATTCTCGCGCTGCTAAGCTCGATGACGAACACTTGTGATTTGAGAAGTGAAAGGAAATATGGCTTCTATTTTTAGCATTATTTGGTTAACTTACATTTTACAAGATTTTCACTCTTAGCATTTTATTTAAAAAGGAGTATTTGTTGATTTTTCGACATTTAGTCAGATGATAAAATGCAATTAAAAGAGAAAATAATTCACTATGATATGTTATTTTCTGTCTAAAAGGGATTGATTCAAGTTCATCAACCGAAAAAAATGTGGTGGGAGAAGGGTTCGGTGTCAATACTAAATGCAACAAGTTTGACACCAAATATTCCCAAAAAGAGTTTTCAATTGAATCATAGATTTTAACTCTAAAAATAGAAGAAAATTAATTGGTATGCAAAAGAAAATTAATTGTTACAAACTATAACGAGAAAATATTGTGATGTATCGTAAGATAAAAGAGGTGAAAAATGAGATATAGCATAATCCATTCATCATATAAAATTCCAGCTTATGTTTGACTTCTTTATACCTTGTGCTACCATGACATTACTTCAAACAAGAGTTGTGAACAAACTTTGGTTAAAAATTCACTATAAAAATACTAAAGACATATTACGAAGCTACTTTAACTTTCACGGTCTAATTTGTTCCAATGCCATCGGCTTTAACAGTGATGTAAGTATATAACTGAGTGACAAACCCAATCGTAGAAATTTATGTTGTTTTTCGTTAACTTAGACGAGAGACATGCCAATCAAGCGGTTAAGAGTATTTAATTTAATCCACCTTGAGGTCTTGCATTCAATGGCGTAACCACACCAAGGGCTACGGTGGGCTGTAGCCCAGGGAGGATTTGTGTCAATATGTATATATACTTTGGTGTATGGTCTATATAATGGACAAAAAATGTGCAAGAAGAATTATTTTCAATGAAACTAGTCCAATGAGTATTTAGCACAACTAAAAATATAAAAAGTACCATGAAAATTGTGATGTTATTTTGTTCAAGATTATTCTGCTTTGATTTATATTAGTTTCAACCATTTTTTTTTAAGATTGCCTTTACTTCTACTTTTAGTGTTTTGTTTTGTGCTAGTTGTGCGGTTATAATTGAGATATCAAGTTTTCTATCTCTTCTTGTGTTTAAATCTAAATATATGTGAAATTTGATAATTCATTGTAATTTTTGTAGTTTATAATTGCGAAACGTATTAAGTTCATACCAAACAAATTTTAAGCATACAAATATAGAAGTTAAACTTAAATTTTTACATACAATACTTATGTAACAAAAGAAGAACATTTGATTTTAAGGTAATTTTTTTAGCTAACCCACCCATAAAATATTTTCTGGGTCCGCCCTTGCCCGCATTTGATTCTTCCTTCCTCAGTTATTGATTGTACATCATAAAATAAAATAAAAAATAAAAAACCAAAACAAAAAAGCCATAAAAAAGGGACTTTGGTGGTGTTAGTTTATTCTTTATGGGCCACCCGGTCCTGGGCCATTAATTTAGTTCACTTTCTGGATCAGAAATAAGTCCAAACAACTGAAGGTGCAGGAATAATTACACTGTACCCTTACTGCAGCCAATCCCTCCCCGTCAAAGTCCTGCGCGGGAACACGAACCCACCAAATCCCGCCAATCAAACCCCAAAATTCCCAAATACGCTTCCCATTTCCCCCGCTATATAAACCCTAACCCCCCACTCCCTCGCTCAAACCCTCCAAATCTCCCCCTCGAATTCTCCAAATCGAACAACCCGTACGCCTCCGACGACCCGGAAACGATGTTGGAGCTCCGACTGGTCCAGGGCTCGCTGCTGAAGAAGGTGCTGGAGTCCATCAAGGACCTGGTGAACGACGCCAACTTCGACTGCTCCTCCTCCGGCTTCTCCCTCCAGGCCATGGACTCCAGCCACGTGGCGCTCGTCGCCCTCCTCCTCAGATCTGAGGGCTTCGAGCACTACCGCTGCGACCGCAACATGTCCATGGGCATGAACCTTGGCAACATGTCCAAGATGCTCAGGTGTGCCGGAAATGATGACATCATCACCATCAAGGCTGACGACGGCAGCGACACCGTCACCTTCATGTTCGAAAGCCCCAGTATGTTTTTTCTTTCCCCCCCTTTTTTTTGTATTAATGTTTTTTCCCTAAATAATTTGATTCATTTGGGATTTCGTTAATTTGGGTTTCTTTTTTGCTATTAATTTTATTTCTTTATTATTGCTTTTTGTAAATTGCTTCTGTTGTATGCAAGAAATTGTAGGAAAGCAAAAAGAGACAATTTTTTCAATTTCTTTTTAAGAATTTGAAATTGATACTGGATTTGATAGTCATTTTTCTGTTATTTGGTTATAACCTGCAAATTTGTTAGTAGAATTTAAGCAAAAATGGGGTTTTATCTGATAATTCCGTGTTTGCCGGTGTTGATTACTTTGTACCTCACTGAGGTTCTACCATAGAGTTTCATTTATATGATCCTGCAGTGGCTCTTATTCTTTGCGTATGGAAACATAGAAATACTGATATGAGGAGAAATTGAATTGTAAGCAACGAAAATTGTACTGGTAGCTAAACATCGTATCTAATAGTTGTGATTGTTAATTGGAAGTTTTGCAAGCAAGGTTTTGGTTATGTGATAGTTTATTACCATGCTTCAATGTTAGTTTTGTAGTTGGTGTATTTGTTTGTTGTTTTGATTTTCGGTGTTTTCTATGGGTGACGGATCACAGCACAAGATAAAATTTCTGATTTTGAGATGAAGCTGATGGACATTGATAGCGAGCACCTTGGAATTCCGGAGGCAGAATACCAGTCTATTGTGACAATGCCCTCTTCTGAGTTTGCTAGAATATGTAAAGACCTCAGTGGCATTGGTGATACTGGTACTTTTTACTCTTTATCCCTTTACAAGATTCCGCTTTATCCAAATTTTGTGTATTTGTCTTGTGGATATGTGAGTAATGGTTTGATGTTGCTTGCAGTTGTGATATCTGTGACCAAGGAAGGAGTGAAGTTCTCTACAAGAGGGGATATTGGCACTGCTAACATTGTCTGCAGGCAGAACACTACTGTCGACAAGGTATGCTGTTCTTTTGAAAACATTGTCTGTTAGGTTTTTGCTACTGCAATCCGATGCCTAACCTTGTTTTGCTGATTTTTGGGAATTGCAGCCTGAAGAAGCAACTGTCATAAATATGAGCGAGCCAGTGTCGTTGACATTTGCTCTGAGGTACATGAACTCGTTCACAAAGGCTACCACATTGTCAAACACGGTCACAATCAGCTTGTCTTCTGAACTCCCAGTTGTGGTTGAGTACAAGATTGCAGAGATGGGCTACATTAGGTTCTACTTGGCTCCCAAGATAGAAGATGACGAAGACGAAACCAAGCCTGAAGTTTGAGTGTTATGCCAAATCATCATCGGCACACTCTTGCTGACTTGAACTGCTCTGTTTAAAAATCCATGTAGAGGATTCTTAATACGAGTTTTTTCTCGCTTTCTCTGTGACAATGAGTTAGCAAATCTGTAGTTTAGGAGTTTTCGAATCCGTCAGGTAAAGATGTTGTAGGTTTTCCATTGAAAACAATGTTATTTCTCCCATTTCTTTTCTCTTTATGATTTCTGGGTTATTATGTATAGCGAAATCATCACGTATCGACGAAATCAAACAATAATACACAAAATTTTAACTCCCTAAATCGAACAGAAAAATTTTGAGCTAGCACATCAGGGCGCAAGGTTACAAGGAAAATGAAACACGTTGCTTGAGCTGTCCTCTCTGATTTGGGCAGACAAAAGCCCCTTGTTCCTCTCTTTTGCACAAAAAAATTGGAGTGCAGCTCAGGAAATCTGCTCCATATATATACCCATAAAAATACTTAATCTACCTCCCTCGTTTCTTGGCTTCGCCGTAGAGGATGACCCCTGTTACTGTGAGACCGTAACCGAGCATTCCGGTCACTGAAACCGGATTTCTGAATATCAAAATTGAAACCACCACTGCAACCGCTCCTTTTGCATTTCCCAACACCTGAAAGACACAGGATACCATATCTCAGCAATTACCATCCATGAGATATGTATTTTTTAACATAGCGGAAATTGAGCGTCACTACACCAGATGATCATATTGATTTATTGGCAAACGAGTTTGCATTTGTCCCACATTAAACCTTGTTTGGATAATTCACATGGAGAAAGGGTTTGGAAGGAACATAACAATATACTAGATTATAGGGCGACCCAAGCCACCAAGGCTTTGCGCCTTGCGAGGGTCAGAGAAGAGAATGTCTATATCATACGCAGCCTTACCTTTACTTTGCAAAGAAATTGTTTCTGCGAGTCGAACCCATAATTGTAACACTATTACTGTATAACATAGTTCGAGTGTGTCGACATCATCTCGATATGTTGAAAAAATATTCAATTACCTGGAGAGTCAAGGCACTGGTGTGTTTGGTTACCACGAAGTTGGTCAAATTGACAAAATATGCAAGAGCGGAGTTGAACACCAGGTACCAGACGATTGACACGTCATCTCTTGCAAGTGCAATTGTTATTCCAACTACGTTCTCTTCCATCAAAAGAGCTGCAGGGAGAAGGATTGCCACGGCTACAGGAGCCATGTACATGAGCAGGTTCATGGAATTCAGCTTTTCCCTGGGAAATTGAACTGGAATTACAATCTCATTTAATTAACTCATAATTTTGTTTAATTAGTTGGTAATTAAATGTTAAATATTAGTGGAGAGGGTTACCCTTCAGAGGAGAGGAGTATCCCTTGAAGCACTGACTTGAGTGCCCTTGCTGCTGTAGCACCAATACACATTATAAATCCAAACAGGTGAAAACTTGGTTCTCCCTTCATTCAATTCCAAAAAAAAAAAAAAAAAGAATATGAATAACTTCTCTCATATTTCCTCCAAAGAAAATAACATGAAAAGTTATATTGATCAAATCCTTCCCTTTAATGTTTTTGACATTGATTAAGAGCATACAATGAGAAACCCTTAAAAATTTTAGCTAGAACAAAGTTCTTTCGGCCAGAATATCTCGCACGAATTTTCAGAAGTTTATGGTGTAGCAAAAATGCCACAAAACTGTACTTTATGATTGTGGTAAGAAAAAAATTGTGTACGATGATATGAACACTTGAAAATAGCCAAGATCAAATTAAGGTTTGGTAAATTATGTTTTACATTTCAAATCAGGCAAACAAAATATTTAGAAAAGTGAAACCAATGCCCAATTCCAAAAACAAAAAATCAAAATTAATTATTAAAGAAAATTAAAAGGTCAGAGGATAATGGCCAAAATTAAGTTCAGGGAAGAAATTGTCAATTATAAAAGTTTTAGGGGGAGAAATTAGCAGCTCCTTACAAGTTTGATGGAAAAATCGACAAATGCCTAGCTTGATATTACGGTCTTACCCCGCTGGCAATGATAACGCCGGTGACAACCGGAATAAGAGTAACGTACGTGACCCAGCCCTCCTTTTTGAGAGTCATAATATACGCAAACACAGCCGTAAAGAACGGCGTGGTGGCGCCGATGGCCTGGTTAAACGACACGGCGAGGTACCGGAGCGAGATGTTCCCGCCAACGACAGACAAACAGAAGATGAGACCGAGGGACGATATCTTGAAGAACTGGACGCGTGACTTGATGCTCTGCATGGGAACGACCTTCATCCACGAAATGGCTACGTAGCTGAGGAGGGAGCACGCGAGCATGTGGCAAAGGGTCAAGAAAATCGGGTACTTGAACCCGTAATTGCTCAGGAGAAACTTGTTCAACAGCAAAACTCCGATGTTCGACGAGTACCATGCTGTTATTAATCCGACCGTGACGAACTTCGACATGTTTTCGGGGTTTCGGATTTATCAATTCTTGTGGAGGGCAAGGTGGAGGAAGGAAATGGTGGAGTGCATGGATTTGTTGAGGTTGTTTTTGAATTGTTGAAGGATGTCGGAGAGAAAGATTTGAATGGAAATGGGGGATGGTGGGTTGGAGGGATGGAGGAGATCAGGTATTGGATCTGGGGAAGGAGATGGAAAGAAATCTGGAACGTAGATTTCGAGCTTTAAATTCGGAGGTTTATTTTGTTTCTTGATTTACGTTGTTCCAATGTTTTAATTTTTGTTTTGGATTATAATTTTATATAAATGAGTGGGTGTTATCTTTGAAATAATTGTAGGTAGGGTGACAATTTTTTATACGATTTGTTAACTTGACTCGAAACGATACGAAAATAACAAGTTTTGGATTAACTTGTTTATGAGTCAAATCGTTATCAAGTCACCCATTAACGAGTCAAGATGTTCTCAAGTCACTCCGTTGAGAACCCGATAAGATATCGTTTGCCAGATCTAGACATTAGGCATAACAATTTCTTGCAGGATACGTTAACTCAACACGAAACGACATGACTCATTAACGAATTGGGTAACACTTTGAAACAACACGGTCTATCAAGATAACGAGTATAATACAAAAACAAGACGAACACGAGAAACACAACTGTTTGCCAAATCTAATTGTAGAATGAGAAATGTTAAGACTGATAATGCAAATTGCAGATTAATCAACGGTAAGTTAATCCTCGTATTTCATGTTAAAAATGTTCAGTCAAATTAATTTTTGGTAACAGGCAAATTGCAAATCAATTAATGTTTTGCATTTTCTGTTGTTTAATTTCACATGAGATCAAGGGATCATTGAAGAGTTAAAAGCACTTTTTAACAAAAATGCTATTTCCAAAAGCATTCATTTACAAGTCTCAAGTCGATTGACTGGCTTTTGATTAATTTCGAGCTAGGGTTCTACTCATATTTTTCTCCATAATGTCTAATACCATTACCAAAACAACATTATTAAGAGTTCAGTAAACAAAGCAAGCTTCCATTCCAACAAATTGCCAACAAAAGTTCAGATTCAGAGGATTATACGTCGAGCCTATCGCACTTTCGTCAATCACTCAAGTCAGTCATAACTTCGTAACTCCTCATAGTAGTCTTATATCAACTGCATACAAATGCATTTTGATGAAGCAAGTACAAAGACATGCGTCGGAGCCAGTTCTTTTTATCTACCAAAACCTTGGTGCACGCTAGAAGTTCTGAAAATTTACTCAAAAATGTTTTTTCTTTCTGCAGTGTGCATCTGAAAATTTCATTAGGCGAACCGTCCATGTCTAGAACACCTTAGCAAACTTAATTACACATTTCATACTGCTCTCCACTCTATCCGGGGAAAACAAAGAAGAAAACACTCTGATAACAAAAACAACGAAGCAGAAGCAGGATCGGGGAGGACCGGACTTTAGAGGAAGAATATAAGGAGAAGAGAATTGTGAGAAGGAAACCTGGGAGACATGATCAGGATGATTGCCTCCAATCCTCACCAGCATAAAATGCATCGTCCCCAAGTTCTTCCTCAATTCGAAGTAACTGCAAGAAAATTTGGCGCATCAGTTTCAAATCACGTATTCCTTTGTACCCGAACATATGGCTGCATAATACAAATTAAGAAACTAAGAGCATGGAAGACCATAAAAAGAAAGGGAACTTTAACTAAGAGCATGGAAGACCATACAAAGGAAACTTGCTTTGTTTATTACAGAAGATTTCTCATAAAAAGAGTAAAAGGATGAATTTGGCCAGGAAAGATGTGTTTTGACTTTTGAGTTATATAAACAACAAAAAAGTCTTATTCCACTAAGTGAGGTCAGCTATATGGATCCGAGAACGCCACTGCGCTCGGTAATAAATATTTCTGTTGCATCGACACTTGACCTTGGACGATTCCAGATGCAATTACTTGTTTCTATAGCATAAGCTATGAAAAAGGGAACTCCGCATGGGGATGGAATATCAAGTATGGTACTGCAAAGTAGTAGTGCTATCCGTGCAGAATTGCACCATAATATCCGATACCAAGAACTTGTTACGTAGCTGGTAACACAAGAATGGTGGACACAGTAACTGAGTATAAAAGTTTACCTGGTTATACTTGGCCAGCCGTTCACCTCTGCAAGGAGCACCAGCTTTGATCTGACCCGTTGATAGACCAACAGCTAAGTCAGCTATGAAGGAATCTTCCGTTTCACCACATCTATGAGACATGACCACTCCCCAGTGGGCATCCTTTGCCAGCTTCATCACTTCAATGGCCTCTGTCACTGTTCCAATCTGGTTTATCTGATGAATTCTAAAATTATCAGTTGCCTCTATCTTATCTCTCGTCCAAAAATAAAAACCATAATAGTAATATAGTGTTAAAAATATCTCAAAAACGTAGAATAAAAACAGAATAAACATCTAAATCGAAAACATCACATATCATCCAAATATAGCTATATACCTTTACAAGTAGAGCATTGCAGGTGGACTCCTCTATAGCTCTCTTAATACGCTTTGGATTTGATGTTATCAAGTCATCTCCGACTACCTGAAAAACCGAAAAACCATCCAGTCTTCAAATTAAGACATCTAACCATATCTCAGGCCTTCCAAAGGAGAAAATCTAGAGGCATCTAACAAAAAACTAACTAATTTATATAGGCAAGATTCTACGTTGCTCAGCGACCGTGATAGGCAAGGCAACCGAATTGTTTTTACAAGTTACCGACAGACGAGGTCGAATATTCATGATAATATCTGATAGAATTTGCAGTGTACTACGGCCTTAAAACATTCACAAGGATGTTAAACAAAAGCAGTTGTAGGCTCATGTCCATCTAGTTACTACATAGTTTTCCATATGGAGGGACAACAAAAATTATCAATCTGTTCTCTTGTCAAAGCTTCTTCGGCAAAGAATGAAAGCACCAGGATACTAAATAAATATATCTCACCAACAAAAGAAAAGTAAACAAACCTGACAAATTCCAAGGCTAGAAAAGCGTTTAGTGTGTTCCCAGTCCTCTTTATCAAATGGATCTTCAATTGACACAATTTGGTACTCTGACACCCCAAACACAAGGAAGGAAGGCAGAAAAGGTAAGTTACAGTGCAAAATTGCAAATCAAATACAAACACATTGACAAACAAAAAAGGAGAGACTGATTTACCACTACAAAGTTCTTTATACATCTCAATCATATCATCAGCCGACTTGAAATTTTGTCCCTTATCCGCTGATTTGTAATCCAGGTCATACTTTGTACCTGTATCAAGGGGGAAATAGAAAGGAAAATATTGCATCTAAAGTATACATGAATTCATGTTTTTTCTAAAAAGAAGATAAATTTTAATCATTACTACAAGATAATTTAGCCTTGGATTTCCATCAAGAAAACGTAAAATGCAATTATTTTCCCAAACTGCTATGTTACAGAAAAGATCAATTCTCAAGAAAGATCCATCACCTATGCAAAAGTCAGTAGCAGCAAAATCAATTGCTAGTTTGATTTGCTCATTATAACCTGTTCTACAGATCGCCTCTTTTACAAGATCCAAGACTTCTCTAACGCTGCCAAGAGATACAAAAAATAATTAAAAAAAAATTGGCATATCATCTAATTAGTTCAGAAATTTCTCACAAGGCACAAAGTAACAACCATAGTAAACAGTTCAGAAAAACCTAAAACAATGTGTGTATGCATTTTAGGAGCATCTAAAATGATTTTTCTCTTCCAAAGACTTCTCTCTCCTTGGGGAAGGCTGTCTCAGGCGGATTCATGAGGCAAAGAAATTAAGGAACATTACAGATCACACAATAAATACTTGCCTCGAGATGTTGGGAGCAAAACCGCCATCTTCACCAACATTACATCCATGTGAGCCATATTTTTCTGTAATAACAGCCTGCTCTTTTTGTGAACAATAATAGCTATCAATAAAAATGAGAGAAAAAACTATCAAAACAAAATGGGACATAATGGCATAGCCTTGTTGATTGTTCACATGTACATAGAAAAGTTCTTCTCCAATTTCTTACGCACATGGGATGCTGAGCTATTGACTTTATTATTTGAGCCAAATAAATTACATGCATAATCATAGATTGGCCACTTAAGAGCAGCTATGAAGAGCCATGAAATTTACTTCAAGGATTAGCATAATGGAATGAGAAAACAGAAATCAGTGCATACTCTGATATTTAAGATTTGGAAAGGCACATGTCACTTAATATTTACACGAATTCTTCCTTTTCAGAGCTAATTTTCATTGTCATTAATAGAGCTGAATATTTGTTGGAAAGTTCGGCACTAAATAAAGCTTTAATTGAAACAATTTTTTATAAAGTCATGAAACTTTTCATCCTAAGATGTGATCTTGATAGGTTGTAAAACGTGGTCAAAGACTTTGGTGACAAAAGAACACTGAAATTTAGGTCAAATGAATACTTATTAAAATGCGAGTGAAAAAAGTTGCATTCAGGTCCACATAAAATAAGGTGATTGCTTGCATGAAATGGGCAACTCATCTGGTCTCATAAGATGAAAAAATATTTTTTTCACATCCGTAAAGGAAAAATGTTTTATTCACACAGAATGTAATCTCCAAAGTCAACAGTTGAGATGAAAAGTACCTTCAGGTGATGATAGGTTTCAGATCCCATTTGCAATGCCTCCTCAAACTTGCTAGCTCCAATTGGGAGAATCATAATTTCCTAAAAATTTCAAGTCAAGTTTAATTAGAAGGACATGCCACACAAAAGTTTGAAGAGTTCATGCCAAAAAAATTGTATTGAAATCTATATAAGCAACTTCAGTAGGCATAAAAACAATGTTATAGGAGGAACCAAAGAGAGCATTAAGCAGTCGTTACTGACACAATCAAATTCATGTAGAAGTGTTTGACAAGTGAACTCCACTGTAGTTTCCCACAAGCCAATTTCAAATATTTAAAATTTTAACTTCATTTTAAGGTAAAATGTCATACTTTCATGATGTCAATACAAGTACCCACATTAGTAAATGGTCTAAATATTGAAACCCCTCTCCCCACATACATTAAAACCGAAAATAAAAGATTTGGCAAGTACATATCTACAGACTCAAGCTTACCAGAGCATACCTGAATGGCCAGATTATTCCCAGCATGCTTTCCTCCACTAATAACAGTAAAAGCAGGGACAGGCAGGGTCAGGTGGCCTTTTCCAGAAAGGTCAGCAATATGTTTGTACAGTGGAACCTGATATTAACCTTGACTCAGACATTTTCGAGAAAAAAGTGAACAAATTTTAGCAATACCAATACTTAGTAAGCAGTAACAGAGAAACAGTCATGCCTCCTTTTGAGCAGCTCCAGCTTTGCAAGCAGCGATTGACACAGCCAATATGGCATTTACTCCAAGTTCACTCTGAAAGTATATTCGAAAATAATCATTAATCCAGAATCATAAAAAAAAAGTAAAATACAAATGCTTAATAGAGTTATCCTTCACAGTTATAGTTACGCAAACGATATAAATTATGACTAATGTCTATTATTTATAATTTTTTATAGCCAGACAAGGACAGTCATAGCATGAAAGCACCAATATATATTAGTATCAAATTCTCAAACAGATCATTTGAAGCTGCATTGAAAAACGAAAAACGTTACCTTCTTTTCTGTTTTATCGAGGTCTATCATTGCCTGATCAATCTGCGACTGAAGCGTAGGATCCATGCCTACCAATGCTTCAGATATTTTCTCATTGACATTCTTAACAGCTTTAGTCACACTATTTCCAAGATATAATCCCTTGTCCCCATCTCGCAGTTCAACAGCCTCATACCTGGTTTCAACAAACACCTCCTTGATAATTAATCTCAGAATTTATAATTTTGAACGTGATCGAGCTCAAATAGAATTGTATACAAGAGGCATAATACACAGTTACTTAATAGTTAATAGCAATGCTCTTGACAAATGCAATAACAAATCAATTTCTGAATCATACAAAGCATTTCCACACGCAAAGAAGAAAAATGCAATTCAATATGAAACAAAAGGTCTATACAAATTCTCGGCAGCCAAACAACAGAGAGAGAGAGAGCTTACATTCCGGAAACATCAGAGCTAGGAGCTGAAGCACGAAACGTTCCTTTGTTAGTGTGGAGGTCGACTTCAACAGTTGGAATTCCTCTGCTATCGAGGATCTGCCGAGCTTTGACCTTTGTTATCACTGAAGGTACCGCTTTCTTCATATGATTCGACTGCGTAATTCAATTCAAAAACAAAGACATACAACAAAATCATTTCACAGCTCAAACAAAACTAATCAAGAAACTACAATTTCCTTCTCTTTCCAGAAACTTTCCTGCACATTCATTTTCCGAGTAACCAAACAGAATCACAGACGAGAGAGAGAGAGAGAGCAGAGATTTACGATGAAGAGGACGGGATCGGGGGCCTTAGCCCTAACGGCGGCATTGACGGCGTCTTCGATTTTCCGAGAGAGCATGTGGTTATCCAAGTAATCTTGCACCGACATTTCTTCTTATTGATTTCGGTCGCTCACCAAAACACCGGCGGTTTTCAGATTCGAGCTCGGCGGAGAGAGGCGGAGCGATCCCTAATTGATTCAGAGCTTCACGCGCAATGAGAACAACGACTGAGAGATGCTCGTGACTGGTGCCGAATATTCTTTTTAAATTTCTGAGTGCGTTGTGTTCCGGTTTAGGGTTTAGGTCCGAAGGCCGAGGCTTCTCCAAGCTTTCAGGTCCCCGGCTCTTGGATGTCAGCCGCAGAGAGTGTAGCAAAACGCAGCGTTTCCGTGTGTTAATTTCAAGTGGCTTCTGGTTCTCTCATGCTTTATTACAACAATTTTAATTGGGTTTTATTTGATGCTCCATTTTAATAATTATTGTGGTAATGATTTTAGTTATGGTCCCTTTTTTTAATTCCTTGATGCAGTTTGGTTTGGTTTAATTTTGTCCGTTATTTTTGTTTAATTTATTTGGTTATGCGAAAAAAATATAATAAGAATTGTATACAACAACAACAAAGCCTTTTCTCACTAAGTGGGGTCGGCTATATAAATCTTAGAACACCATTGCGCTCGTTTTTGTGCCATGTCCTATGTTAGATCCAAGTACTCTAAGTCTTTTCTTAGGGTATCTTCCAAAGTTTTCCTAGGTCTTCCTCTACCCCTTCGGCCCTGAACCTCTGTCTCGTAGTCACATCTTCGAACCAGAGTGTCAGTAGGCCTTCTTTGCACATGTCCAAACCACCGTAACCGATTTTCTCTCATCTTTCCTTCAATTTCGGCTACTCCTACTTTACCTCAGATATCCTCATTCCTAATCTTATCCTTTCTCGTGTGCCCACACATCCAACGAAGCATCCTCATCTCAGCTACACTCATTTTGTGTACGTGTTGATGCTTCACTGCCCAACATTCTCTACCATACAGCATTGCCGGCCTTATTGTCGTCCTATAAAATTTTCCCTTAAGCTTCAGTGGCCTACGACGGTCACACAACACGTCGGATGCACTCTTCCACTTCATCCATCCAGCTTGTATTCTATGGTTGAGATCTCCATCTAATTCTCTGTTCTTTTGCAAGATAGATCCTAGGTAGCGAAAACGGTCGTTCTTTGGTATTTCCTGATCTTTGATCCTCACCTCTAACTCATTTTGGCCTCCATTTGCACTGAACTTGCACTCCATATATTCTGTCTTTGATCGACTTAGGCGAAGACCTTTAGATTCCAACACTTATCTCCAAAGGTTAAGCTTCGCATTTACCCATTCCTGAGTTTCATCTATCAACACTATATCGTTTGCGAAAAGCATACACCAAGGAATATCATCTTGAATATGTCCTGTTAACTCATTCATTATCAACGCAAAAAGGTAAGGACTTAAGGAGTGTTGATGCACAAAATCAGTGAGGACTTTGGTACAACAGAAAGTATTAAGTTTGTGATCTTCGCTAGATTGCTCCAGTCATTAGTGTGTATAAGTATGTAAATGGATAGAGACAAGAAAGCAAACACAAGATGTACGTGGTTCACCCAGATTGGCTACGTCCACGGAGTAGAGGAGTTCTCATTAATTGTGAAGGGTTTACACAAGTACATAGGTTCAAGCTCTCCTTTAGTGAGTACAAGTGAATGATTTAGTACAAATGAAATTAGGCAATATTGTGGGAGAATGATCTCGTAATCACGAAACTTCTAAGTACCGAAGTGTGGTATCATCTTCACTTGTCTTATCTGTCTCGTAGGTAGATGTGACATCTTCTCTGGAAGTACTCTTTCTCCATCCAGGGGTGGTATCTTTAACTGGTGGAGATGCACAAGGTAATGTATCAATTTCACTTGAAGCTTACTTGTAGTTTCAGGCTTGGTCAAGCGCGATACAAACCATGTAGTAGGAGTCCCCCATGTCGCCGAGCTAGGGGATCTATTGAAAGATGTGACAGACAAGGTAAGCAATCAGAGCTCCAAGCAATCAGTCCCAGATCAGAAGTTTGATTTCGAATTCCGGCTGATTGTTCTCATTCTCCCTATCTTGCAGGCAGCATGAAGGATAAAAATAAGAAAAAGGAGAAGAGATGATATGAGATACTTTTGCTTTTGAAGAAGTAACTTTCCACAGGCTTATTCTTGAACTGGGCTAGAAGGTTTTTTGGTTTCCTCCAAAGTATAAGGCCGACTGAAGAATTTGAGGGTCAAAACAAGTCCATCAAATTTAGAGTACGTTCGACCCTGTTGATATGGGATACTTTTGCTGTTGACAAAGTAGTGGATGTATCGGCACGTGTTCTGTTACGTTTATCTCCACATGCTTCATTGTATCCTTCTCACTTGCCCTATCTGTTTCTTAGGCAGATGTGGTAACTTCTCTGGAACCATAAGATGTTGAAGATGAGTACTCGAGAGCAATGCCAGGTAAGTAATCAGGTAAGAGGTTCCAAGCAGTTAGTTTCTAACTGGAAGCTTGATTCCAAGTGCTGACTGATTGCTTTCTTTCTCCTTGTCTTGTAGGTAAGAACAAGGCCAAAGGAAAAGACAGGGAAAAAGTATGATATGAGATACTCTTGCTTTTAACCATGATGACATGAGATATTCTTGCTCTGGTGTAGCTTGTTTGCAGAGGTATTATCGGGGGGAAAGAAAACTGAGTATTTCGAGAGGCTTCGTTGGGAGTGCCCTCTCAGAAATAAGGAAGGGTTGAGCATTTTTGCAAGTCTGCCTGTCCGTTGAGGATGAAGGTCGACTTATATAACAGTCTCCCTAACAACAAGTAGTAATGTTATTCTTTTACCCTGCTTGGTCATAGCACTGTAGTGGGAGCTGCCAGCTTCATGTGTTTTAAATATGTCAGAGCACTTTGAAAAAGTGGTATGTGGTATCTGGAAAACTGATGTTGCGTGTGAAGATTACAGACAAGCTTTATCCAATGAGATCTGGCTCTCGAAGTTGAGAAAGCGGTGCCTTTTCGGTTTTCGAACAAGCAATCCTGTCGGGGATCTGGCTCTCGAGATTCAGAGAACGGTGCCTCTTCGATTTTTGAGAAAACAATCCTACTGGGAGTCTGGCTCTCTAGATTTGAAGAGCGGTGTCTCTTCGATTTTTGAGAAAGTATTCATGTTGAAAGTCTGACTCTCGAGATTCGGAGGGCGGTGCCTCTTCAATTTTGAAGCAAGCAATCTTGTTGGGAGTGTTTTCTCGAATGTGAGTAAAGGTTGGGCATGTTTGCTAGTTTACCTTGACACGAAGCACAGAGGTTGACACACAAGAACTTTCCAATTATCCAGCAGTGGTGCTGTTCCTTTACCCTTGTGGGTAATAATATGGTAGATAGACCTTCAAAATTTATGTGTTTAAACTTTGTTAGTGCTGTTTCATTGCTATTCTTCTACCTTTCTTGGTCATAGCGATGTAGTGGGAGCTGCAAGCTTCACGTGTCTAAACTTTGTCAGAAATCTATGGCAAAGTTATCTGTGGTACCCATGAGCTGATGTTGCATGTGGAAAGTGGATGATTGAACAGTAAGATTCACGTGCTTTCTACTTCACCAGAAATCTTCGACAGAATGCCCGTAATTTCCGCAAAGCTGAGTGTGCATGTGACAGATGCTGACAAGGCTGAAAAAGCAGGTGCCTCTTCGATTTCTGAGATCGGCCCTCGTGGTCTCTGAGTAGCCCAACTTTTGAGAAAGCAAGCGCCTCTTCGATTTCTGAGATCGGCCTTCGTGGTCTTTGAGTAGCCCAGCTTTTGAGAAAGCAAACGCCTCTTCGATTTCTAAGATCGGCCATCGTGGTTTCTGAGCAGCCCAGCTTTTGAGAAAACAAACGCCTATTTGATTTCTGAAGCTCCGTCGAGTGCAAATTTTTATAGAGGCTAGCATTAAGTTCCAAAGCACACTTGAATCTTCACCAGTAGAAGCTCCATTCTTGCACTTCTAAGATCTTGATTTGTTCGACCTCTTCTCTCTTCAACACCTTTGAATATGTATGGCCCCTCTAACCATCGTTTTGACTTGAACCTTGTTGAAGAGGCAGCCACGCCTTCTCCAGACAACATATGGCGCCCATCATTCTTATCCCCTACTGGTCCTCTTACCGTTGGTGATTCCGTGATGAAGAATGATATGACCGCTGCGGTGGTGGCCAGGAACCTTCTCATTCCCAAACATAACAGATTACTTTCCAAACGGTCTGATAAGTTGGCTGTTAAGGATTCTTTGGCTCTCAGTGTTCAGTGTGCAGGTTCTGTGTCTAATATGGCACAACACCTATTTGCTCGAACCCACCAAGTTGAATCATTGGCGGCTGAAGTGATGAGTCTGAAACAGGAGATTAGAGGGCTCAAGTATGAAAATAAACAGTTGCACCGGCTCGCACATGACTATGCTACAAGCATGAAGAGAAAGCTTGACCAGATGAAGGAATCTGATGGTCAGATTTTACTTGATCATTAAAGGTTTGTGGGTTTGTTCCAAAGGCATTTATTGCCTTCGTCTTCTGGGGCTGTACAACGTAATGAAGATCCAAATGATTAACCTCCGATGCCTCCTCCTTCTAGGGTTCTGTCCCGTACTGAGGCTCCGAATGATCCTCCTCCGGTGCCTTCTCTTTCTGGGGCTCTACCGACTGCTGAGACTTCTCTTAAGCAACCTTTATGAAGGCTCCCTCTTGTTTGTTTATATTGACTCATGTATATGTACATATTTGTAACTTATCAGAGATATCCATAAATAAGCTTTGCTTCATTTCAACATATTGTGTTAAATACACCAAAGCATTCTTCACTAAGTTCTTTGAATTTTTCTTTTGTTAAAGCATTTATGTTGAAGCTTTGTGAGTGGAGCATGTAGGTTGAGGTAGTGTTCCCTTAATTTTCCGAGTGAGGAAAACTTCTCGGTTGGAGACTTGAAAAATCCAAGTCACTGAGTGGGGTCGGCTATATGAATCTTAGAACGCCATTGTGCTCGGTCCTGTGTCATGTCCTCCGTTAGATCCAAGTACTCTAAGTCATTTCTTTGAGTCTATTCCAAAGTTTTCCTAGGTCTTCCCCTACCTCTTCGGCCCTGAACCTCTGTCTCGTAGTCGCATCTTCTAACCAGAGCGTCAGTAGGCCTTCTTTGCACATATCCAAACCACCGTAACCGATTTTCTCTCAGCTTTCCTACAATTTCGGCTACTCCTACTTTACCTCGGATATCCTCATTCCTAATCTTATCCTTTCTCGTGTGCCCACGTATCTAACGAAGCATCCTCATCTCCGCTACACCCATTTTGTGTACGTGTTGATGCTTCACCGCCCAACATTCTGTGCCATACAGCATCGCCGGCCTTATTGCCATCCTATAAAATTTTCCCTTGAGCTTCAATGGCATACGGCGGTCACACAACACGCCGGATTATCATTTACTTTTTATTTGTATGAATTTATCCTTATATTTTTGACATCATTTATTCAATTAGTGGGTAAAAAAAATAAAGGTTAATGATGTTCACACTATTGATCTTTAATTTATTTGATTGGACGGTCAAAAATTAAAAGAGGTATGTGAGAGGCAAAAATGAATGTGTAGATAGACTTCTGGCTCCTCCTTGAAAGCTTTGCGGTTAATAATAAGTAATCCAATCTTCCTCACGCTCTTTAGTTCATCTCGATAGAGGGACTTGAGTGACTTGTTTGGTACGAGCAGACAAGGGACAAGTGGTGGGAGCCAACAAATAGTAGTGCTGGTTTAGTGAAGTCAAGCATTAACCCAAAACAAAATTAAGGTGAATGAGCAAACTGGTTTGGTACAAGCTACATTATTCCCTCCTTTTCTTTAGGACGTAAACATACCAAACCACAAGAAAATATTTCCAAAAAAACCTAGAATTTTTTTCCAACCGTAGCAAGAAAGAAAAAAAAAATTCTTGAGTTCGTCGCAAATGACTATTTGTAACAGAAAGCATCAAGCCCTTTTTTGACAAAGAAGCACAACCGTTGCGAGAATCCTCTGTTGTTGTTGTAGTCATTTCCTTGCTGCCAGAAAGCTCATTAGTCGAGGTGTAAAACAACCATAATAAAAGAGAAAAATAAAGACTAAACTTGATATATATCTAATTTTGTGAGTCGTTAATGTTATTGAGTTTTAGTCCATTTTATTTGGTTAAGTCCATTCACTGATTGTCCACATCATCATATTTTTATTATATTTTTACTAAATTGTAATGAATACCATCCTTTATTTATAGGTTTATATTTTACTAAATTATGGTGAATAATTAATTTTGGATTAATCTCAATTTACTACCTTTAACTAAATTGTGGTGAATAATTAATTTTGGATTAATCTCAATTTACTACCTTTAAGTTTCTTGGTTCAACATTTGGTACATCAAGTTTTTTTCATCCTAGAGTGATACCTGAAGTCAAAATTTTCGAACAGTTTCATACATTCCTTAAGGTTGTTGTTAAGTAAGCCATTAACTGGTGATGTGACACTCACGTAGAAAATGACTGGACGCCACATGTCAATATGTGCCCACATGGATATTAAAAAAATTAAAAATTAAAAGAATTAAAAATTTGGGTCCAAGCTGTCGTCTTCATCCCAAAGGAAGAGTTTGACCTCCTCCCTTCCCTCCTCCACGTCCCACGCACATCCATCTTCTCCGAAGTACCCACCTTGTCACCTCTATCTTTTATGGCCAACTATATCCCAACCACACCCACTTCTCCTCTCGACAATCCATTCCCGAATTCCCCAAATTGCCATTTCCACCCACGCATCACACCCAGAACCCACACAGAAATCAAACCTTTTATTTTCACCCACCACACCCAAAATTTGTCTTTCTACTTCGCTAAAGACACCACCGCTGACCTAGTATCGCAGTGCCCAATCGAAGAAGAAATTAAAACAGGTCCACCTTCACATCAAGATCTCTAGCAAGGCCATGAGAATCATGAACAACTTGATCAACGACATTTTCGAGAAGCTCGCCCAAGATTCGTTAAGGCTCGCGAGGTACAACAAGAAGCCGACGATCACTTGCCAGGAAATCCAGGCTGCCATGAATCTCATGCTTCCCATTGAGCTCGCCAAGCACGCCGTTTTGGAAAGGACCAAAGTCATGACTAAGTTTACTAGCTCTTGAAGGTTTAGGGTTTGTTGGTTAACAGACCCAATTCTCCCGCTCGAAGTGTTCGTCGACTGTTGTTAACCCCTTGCTGTCACACCTCCCTTGCCGAGGAGATTCTGGGCGAGAGTTGCAAGAACTTGATCTAGTGTTGGCGAGAAGTGAGATGACGGGTTTTAGGTAGGGGTGGAAGAGGGAATTGGGGGTTGGGAGAGTTTTGGAACGGGGGATGAGGAGGGGAGGAGTGAGAGAAACCATAGGGAGGAAATGAAGGTCGGGGGTTGGGAAAGCAAATCATGGAATATGCGAAACAATCTTAGGGTTTTAGTTTTTCTTAATTTTTAATTTTATAAATTTTTAACTTTTAACAGTTAGGTTTTTTTAATTTTCAATTTCAATTTTTTTTTAATTTTTAATATCCACGTGGTGCCCAGTCATCGTGTGACATCTCACATTGACCAATGGATAAGGGGTGATGTGCCTTATATGTACATGCCCACCTCCATATAACATGGGGCATTTTTGGAACTCATTGGCTTCGGGTTCCATCGAAACTCCAAAGTTAAGCGAGTTCGGGTGAGAGCAATCCTAGGATGAGTGACCCATTGGGAAATTGCTCTTGTGTTCCCAGAAACAAAAACCGTGAGAGCATGGTCGGGGCCCAAAGCGGACAATATCGTGCTACGACGGAGTTGAGACTAGGATGTGACATAATGGTATCAGGGGCCACTCTGCCGTGTGGTGCGAGTGTGCCGACGAGGACGTCGGGCCCCTAAGGGGGGTGGATTGTGACATCCCACATCAACCAACGGAGAAGGGGTGATGTGCCTTATATGTACATGCCCACCTCCATATAGCACGAGGCCTTTTGGGAACTCACTGGTTTTAAGTTCCGTCGAAACTCCGAAGTTAAGCGAGTTCGAGCGAAAGCAATCCTATGATGAGTGACCCACTCGGAAGTTGCTCATGAGTTCCCAAAAGCAAAACCATGAGGGCGTGGTTGAGGGCCAAAGTGGACAATATCGTGCTACGGCGGAGCTGAGACTAGGATGTGACACATTGTTCACATGAGTGCTACGTCACCAGTTAACGGCTAACTTAATAGTAACTTTAACGAATGTATGTCTCAAAATTTTGACATCAAGTACCATTCTGGGATAAAAAAACTTGATGTAACAAATATTGAAAATCAAGAAACTTGAGGGCAATAAGCTAAGATTAACATATTATCACATGTTAAATGTATTTTAATAATTTATGGAATAGATATTTAATAGTTTATGGTATACACATATCATGCATAAATCAAATTAAAAATAGAGTATGACATATGAAATCAAGAAATTTGATTAAAGTTGATAAAATAGGAAAACTCCAATTTGAAAAAATTAAGCGCAACAACGTTCTAGAATTCACAACCAACTGCACTTGTTGTTTTTGTTTTGTAAAGATATGAAAACTGGACTAATTCAACAATTGTTATGTAGGGGGTTTTCTTACTAAAGTTTATATTGCTGCAGCAATCAATATGATTTTCCACACATAACGAGTATAACTAAAATATATCTTCCAAACTTCCTCATTATCTCGAAGGAAACTCTACAAACAAATGTCTTGCTGAACAACTTTTTTAAGTAGGTTGGACTCGAAAAAATTATGGAAGGACAACCTAAAACCCTAAAGTTAGTTTCATTGGACCAGACTCAGTTTCGTTGGGGCCGAATGCCATTGGGTTTGGGCCGAACACCGTTGGGTTAAGCTGAACCTCAGTTGGGTTGGGCCAAACCCTATTAGGTTATGCCGAACCAAGCCGAACCACGATTAGGTTGGGCCGAAGCTAGTTGGGTTAAACCAAGTCCGATTGGTCCAACCTTGTTCGATTGTTAAATTGGGCATATTCAAGTGTGGACTGACCCGGTTCAATTGTTAGACCGGGTTTATTTGGTTGTATACGATCACCTCAGCTAGGACCAAGTTAGCCTCTTTCCGTTTGCACAAGCCTCGTTCAATTGTTAGACCGGGTTTGTTTGGCTATATATGATCGCCTCGGTTGGGACCATGTTAGCCTCTTTCGTTTACTCAAGCCCCGTTCAGTTGTTGGGCCAACCTCGTTCGGTTTAGGGTTTAGGGACCGACCTTATTCGGTTATTAGACCAACCCTATTTGATTGTTAGACTAGGTCTGTTTTGCTATGTTTGATCACCTCGGCTGGGACTAGGTTAGCCTCTTTCCATTTGCGCAGGGTTATTAAACCGACTCCGTTAGGTTGTTGGACAATCCCTGTTCGATTATTGGACCGACCCTGTTCGATTGTTGGACTGACCCTGTTCGATTATTGGACCAACCCCGTTCAGTTGTTGGACCAACCTCGTTGGGTTATTAAACCGACCCCGTTGGGTTTGCGAAGGGTTATTAAACCGACTCCGTTGGGTTGTTAGACAATCCCCGTTCGATTGTTGGACTGACCCTGTTCGATTGTTGGACCGACCCTGTTCGATTATTAGACCAACCCCGTTCAGTTGTTGGACCGACCTCGTTGGGTTATTAAATCGACCCCGTTGGGTTGTTAGGCCAACCTTGCTCGATTGTTGGACCAACCTTGTTCGATTGTTGGATCGACCCCGTTCGATTGTTAGACCGACCCCGTTTGGTTATTAGGCCGACCCAATTCAATTGTTGAACTAACACCGTTCAATTATTAAACCGACCCAATTCGATTGTTGGACCAGCCTCGTTCGATTGTTAAACTGGCTCTGTTCGATTGTTAAACTGGCTCTGTTCGATTGTGGATCGACACTGTTCGGCTATTAGACCAACCCTGTTCAGTTGTTAGACCCACGTTCGATTGTTAGATCGGGTTTTTTCGACTATATACGATCGTCTCGGCTGGGACCAGGTTAGCCTTTTTTCGTTTAGTCAAGCCCCACTTAGTTGTTGAGCCAACCCTGTTCAGTTGTTGGACCAACCCTGTTCAATTGTTGGACCAACCCCGTTCGATTGTTAGGCTGGGTCTGCTTTGCTGTGTCTGATCACCTCGATTGGGACCAGGTTAGCCTCTTTCTGTTTGAGCAAGTTGGACCAACCCCGTTGGGTTGTTGTTGGACATGCCTCGTTCAATTGTTAGACTAACCCCGTTCGGTTGTTGGACCGACCCTATTCAATTATTAGACTAGCCTCATTCGACTGTTGGACCAACCTCGTTTGGTTGCTGGACCAGCCCTGTTCAATTGTTCGACCGACCCTGTTAGACTGACCTCGTTTGGTTGTTGGACAGGCCCCATTCGATTGTTAGACTGACCTTGTTAGATTGTTGGACCAACCCTGTTTGATTATTGGTTTGTCTAGCTGTATCTGATTGCCTCAATTGGAACCGCATCAAACTCTTTCCGTTTGCGTTGACCCCCATTCGGTTGTTAAATTGACCCCATACAATTGTTAAACCAACCTTGTTCAATTGGACCAAGTCTGTCTAACTATTCGATCTTCTCGACCAGGACCGCATCAAACTCTTTCCATTTGAATCGGGTTCGTTTAATTGTTGGACCGACCCTATTTGATTGTTAGACCAGCATTGTTCAATTAGACCATATCTATCTAACTGTATCCGATCGCCTCGATTGGGACCACGTCAAACTCTTTCCATTTGCGCCAACCCCATTAGATTGGGCCTGGTTTATTTGGCTGTATCTGAAAAATCCAAAAGCATTTTGGTTTTTTTTTTTTTTTAATTTCTCTTTACGAAAAAAGTCAATATGTTTTTGTTTTGTTTTTTTTTTAATTTCTTTCATATTTTACTTGTAGATTTCAAAATCTGTGTTACAATTTTTAACCTGCATATTTGCTTGCAGAAAATAAATCTTGATAGGAAAAGGGTTTGTGAAACATGCTTCTGATGCAAAAATTGGTGAATATGCAGGTTGATTTCAAAACATGCAAGGTAAACGAGATCGCCCCGGACGGATAATATAGGGCTGGATCCTGCATCCAGCAGCAATTCTACATTGACATCAACCACAGCAGTTCTACTAGTATCATATGGCAGAAATTAAAGGCGGAAATCCAAAGCAAACGAGCAGATATGAGGTCCTAACCTATCATTACATGACTAAGTTTCTAAGGCCATACCTAATCATGCACATCTAACAGATATAACCCTAAGCATGTTTCTAAGCAGTCACAGCAGACATCAGTTAACAAGCGGGGTTTTCAGAGATCATACCATGGCGATTCTGATGAAGCTTCTGCACTCAGACCCACTCACTCCCACCCCATGAATTAATTACATACCATTTCGAAATTCCTAATACATTTTCTAAAGTTCGGGTCCGAGTGCAGAAGGGTCCACATTGCTTAATCCAGTTTGGTCCAAGAGTTCATTTCCATTTTTCGCTTACTGGAAACAAGCACAAAAATAAAACTCAGAGTTCAAAAAAAAAAAAAAAATCACCAGCAGATTCATACATTTACAGATGAGTTATTTACAGTGAAGGACAGTGAAAATTTATACCTTCCATGTAGTGGATCTGAGCCTCACAACTCAGGTCCGTTTGTCCTTGATGCCTGCTGGATCCGAATATATCATGGGCATGCAAACACAGATATGGTACATGAGATGCAAACTTCACAGATTCAATTTATTCAAGAATTCAAGTTTGGGGGTCCCTAGGGCTCTACAGATTGCACATTCAAAGACACTAACACAGATCAAAATTTACTCAGTGCAGGGATTCACGTTTTGTACCTTTAAAAAAAGATGGATCTGCGATTTCCTGTGTTCCATCGTCTTTTTTTTTACGGATCTCAGGTCCATGCAAAAGAAACAACACAAGCATTAGGATTTTAAGATTTTTCTTGTATGGTATATTTCAATCGGTGAACCTGAGTGCATGAATCGATAAGGGAGGGCGAGAAGTTTACCTCTGAGTGCGTCGGCACCAAGATCGGTGCTGCTACCCTTCTGGTGTTGCAGCAAATCCACGGCTGGGAGATCTTATGGGGTTGATGATGGAAGATTAAGGTTTGTTTTGCAGAGACGGAGGTTAGGGTTTGAGAGAATGTGGAGAGAGGAGCTGCGGTTTTAGGGTTTGCTTGGAAGAAATGAGAGAGAAATGAGGGAGAGCTCTCGAACGGCTAGAATTTGAAAATTTGAAATTTTGGAGAAATGAGCTGCTGAACGAGTTTATATAGCTTTTTTTTCTAGGATTTCCATCGGAATGGCTTGCACGTGTGTCGCGTGAGAGTCTCAGCGCCTCTGCCACGCTTCCCACGGGTCACGACTCACGAGTTCGATTTCAAAATTTCAAAGGAAAAATAATTAAAAAATTTTAAAAACTTTAAGTTTTAATGATAAGGACAAAATAAAAGGTAAAGTGAATAATACTAAGATTGTTGTAAACATTCCTAGTTTAAGTATGATTGTGTAAATCCTAGATAAGATTTGATTCTAGTTATCATTTCCTATTACAACTTGTATTACTTGGAGGAGAAGGAATATCTTCTCTCCCTTTACTACTATAAATAAAGGCACAATGTAGGAGGGATAACAACACACACATTCCCCTACAATTCTACAAACACACATCTCTCTCCTCTCTCTCTCTGCCGTCGGCCCTAGTCCCTCTGTCAGATAAAATAGACCACAACACGTTATCAGCACGCTCTTCACGCTGTGCTTAGAAGAATTTAAAGAGAATTTATTCGTCTACAATCAGGGGAGTATTACGTTTCAATTATTTTTAATTGATTAAATCTTGATTTTATTGAATTCATATATTGTTATTGATTCAATTTATTTTTCTTCTTATGTTGAACGTGATACAAGCTTGAAGATGAAAGCCGAAATTGAAGAAATAATTTTTCTGCATCAAACCAGTTCATCCATATAATCACGCAATCAGGTTCTTTCCAAACAACGGCTTTTAACTCGATATTTTGCAAGCCCTGATAGCATGAACATTCACCATGATGCATGACCCAACTTTACGTTTAACGTATTTTAGATTCTACATAAATTGTGTATGCTTCATAATCAAAATTGCTACAATTATGTGAATTTGATATTTGTCATGAATTGAATCCTACATATGTACATGCATTGAAACTATTATTTGCATATGCATAAAAGTAAATATGTGATTCATTAAAATTATACATGCATATAATATAATTGAATACAAAAAAAAAAAAAAAAAAAACGAAAAAAAAAAAAAAAAAATTTCTGGGCTCGCCTGGCACGGCCCGAGAAAAAAAAAAAAAAAAAAAATTTTTAGGGCTGCACACAGCAGCCCATTCCCCTCTTCTCACCCCGTGGGCCTGTAATCCCACCCGAGGGTTCTTGGCCTATATTTTTAGGCCCCGAGATTTTATTATTTAATTTTTTTTAAAATAATATGGGTTTTTATATTTTCACCCACACTTTAATTTGGCCCCGAAGACCAAAAATAAATTAATTCACTTATCATTATACAATATCTCTGCATATATTCTTTGCATATTTGTTTGCATATATATTTGTGTTTGCCTGCAGGAATATATGAACCTGAAGTTCATAATTACTTTGAAACCCGAAGTTTCTTATAAACATGTCTTGTTTGAAAACCCGAAGTTTTCACTTAAATATATCACCCATGAAAACCCGAAGTTTTTCATGCAAAATTAAACCAATACATGTCTATTAGAACCTGTATGTTCTACTCCTATGTGAATGGATTGATTTTTCTCCATTACACTAACCACATCTTGTCCATCTATTTTGATAGGACCATGTCGAATTTGAACAAACTCGACTTCACCGCTTTGGAGGTTTCTGGAAGGAACTACCTCAAGTGGGTTCAAGATGTGAAGCTCCACCTCACTGCAAAGAACTTGCGTCCTGCTATTGAAGAAGCAACAGATAAACCTGTTGGCGAGGCTGAAAAAGCCACTGCTATGATCTTCATCCGAAGACATATCCATGACGCTCTACAAACTGAGTACCTTGCTGAGGAGGATCCGCGTGCATTATGGGTCGCTTTGGCTGATCGTTTCGATCACCAAAAGGACATATTCTTGCCTGAAGCAAGACACGACTGGCAGCACTTGCGCTTTCAAGACTTTAAGTCTGTGAATGAATATAATTCTGAAGTTTGTCGAATCCGATCACTTCTCAAGTTTTGCAATGAAACTTTGACTGAAGAGGATCTCCTGGAGAAGACCTACTCGACCTTCTCTGCTTCTAATATTGTCCTGCAGCAACAATATAGAGCTCAGAAGTTCACTAAGTTCTCGGATTTGATCTCTGTTTTACTTCTTGCTGAAAAGCAGAACCAGCTGTTGATGAAGAATCATCAAGCTCGACCTACTGGGGCTACTGCTGTGCCTGAAGCACATTATAGCACTAATCAGCACCCAAAACGCCAAAAGAGGCGTGGTAAGGGCGGCCAGAAGCCATCCCACCAAGGTCAACAGAGCCAAGGCCCATCCAAGGGAGGAAACAAAGCCCAGAAACGCCCAAACCTCGCTCCCAAGGCCCCGAACTTCAAGAATAAGGGCAAAGCACATGCCACAATGAATGACGATATGTGCTATCGTTGTGGTTCCAAGGACCATTGGTCCCGTATTTGCCGTGCTCCCAAGAAGGTTGTGGATGCATATCATTCTCGTCGTACGAAGTTTGAATCAAACTTCCTGCAAGTGGACGAACCGGAGACTACAAAGATGGAAGTTTCTGATTTTCAGGAGGATACCACTCCTATGGAAGATTAGAATCTTAGACATAGACTTATTTTTCAGTTAAAATAAGACAATTGGGGCCGAATTCCACCTTGTGGCCGAACCCCACCTCGTTTTTTGGTTGATTTTTGAACAATTTTCCTTTATGTTTTGGATTATTAGTTGGCGATTTATTTTGGATATTCAGTTTTTTCCTTGAATAAATGAAATTATTTTGAATTGATACTTAACTTTTATGCATGTGACCGATTCAAATTAATTTTTCATTCTAGGTATGACTAGTGGGAAAGTTAGTTGTCTGGCAGATAGTGCAACCACGCATACTGTTTTGCGTGAACGCATCTATTTCACTAACTTCGTACCTAAGAATGCACCTCTGACAACCCTCTCAGGCCCATCCAACCTGATTGAAGGATACGGTAAGGCACGTATAATGTTGTCCAATGGTACAATTTTGACCATTGCTGAGGCACTCTATTCTCCACGTTCCGGAAGAACGTTACTAAGTTTCAAGGACATTACAGATAACAATTACCACGCTGAAACCCACGTAGAAAACGGAGTTGAATTTCTGTGTGTAACTTCCTACGAATATGGCCAGAAGCGTATTCTAGAGAAGATGGAGCGTAACTCGAGTGGTCTGTATACTACGACCATACGCCCCATAGAATGCCACTATGTGGCCGGCCCTACCACAGGGACCGCGCACGAAATTACACTTTGGCATGATCGTTTGGGACATCCTGGACGAATAGCGATGCGCCGTATCCTCAAAACTTCACACGGGCATCCACTAACCCGAAGCTTAGGTTCGATCCATGAAATTGCATGTCAAACATGTTCTATGGGAAAGCTTATTACTAAGCCTTCTTATGACAAGATTCGTTCGAATCCTCCCATTTTTCTACAACGGATTCAGGGGGACATTTGTGGACCGATTCAACCTCCCTGCGGACCATTTAGATATTTTATGGTTTTGGTTGACGCTTCTACACGTTGGTCACACGTGTGCTTGTTGTCCACAAGGAACGCTGCATTCTCCAAACTGTTGGCTCAGGTTATCAAGCTCAGGGCTCACCACCCTGATTATCCGATCAAATCTATTCGATTGGATAATGCTGGAGAATTCACATCTAAAACTTTTGATGACTATTGCATGTCGGTTGGGGTTGAAGTTGAACATCCTGTACCCCATGTTCACACCCAGAACGGCCTGGCAGAGGCTTTCATTAAGCGTTTACAAATGATTGCTCGATCGTTGGTCATACGTACCAAGCTCCCGATCGCTGCTTGGGGCCATGCAATATTGCACGCAGCAAAGTTGGTCCGCCTGAGGCCTGTTGCGACACAACCATTTAGTGCCCTTCAGTTGGTCACCGGATGCGAACCCGACATATCGCATCTGCGCGTTTTTGGTTGTGCGGTCTATGTGCCGATCTCGCCGCCCTTACGTACAAAAATGGGGCCTCAGCGAAGGATGGGAATCTATGTCGGATATGATTCTCCTTCGATTATTCGTTACTTAGAACCTTTGACAGGCGATCTGTTTACCGTTTGTTTCGCGGATTGTCACTTCTATGAGACAGTCTTCCCGTCGTTAGGGGGAGATAAGAACGTCAACGTTCCTAATAAACGACGTGAATTATCGTGGACGACTCCCACTTTGTCTCATTTAGATCCCCGCACCGCTCAGTCTGAAGCTGAAGTGCAGCGCATATTAGATCTCCAGAGCATAGCTCAGAGCATGCCAGATGCTTTCACCGATCTAGCGCGCGTGACAAGATCACATATTCCAGCTGCGAATACGCTTGCAAAGATGGATGTACCAAATGTACGACGGACTACCCTCCTGGAAGCCCGGGACGCCAATTCTGGTGATCCACGTACATTAGCGGCTAGCCAATCTCTGCCCCTACACAAAAGCGTGGCAGACCCCTTGGTTCAAAGGATTCACACCCCCGGAAGAGGAAAACCACGGCACAAGGTCCTGAAGAGCCTACCGTGAATCCGACTATCGCTTACTCATTTTACCCAACTCATGAGGAAATTCTAGATTATGGAAGCGTCCTTGAAGAGACGAATCCTCTTCCCGAGAATCGTGAGATTTCGGTCTATTATGCTAGCTTAGATGATGTGTGGCGTAGAAATGAGATGATTGTCGACGATGCATTAGCATTTGCAGTAGCTACTGAGATCATGTTGAGCGATGACATTGAACCGCGTTCCGTTGATGAATGTCGACGTAGAGCTGATTGGTCAAACTGGAAACAAGCAATCCAAGTCGAACTTGATTCACTTGCGAAACGTAAGGTGTTTGGACCTGTAGTTCCTACTCCTCCACATGTGAAGCCCGTTGGCTACAAGTGGGTTTTCGTTCGGAAGCGTAATGAGAAGAACGAAATTGTGCGTTACAAAGCTCGTCTTGTAGCACAAGGTTTCTCACAACGCCCCGGGATTGACTATGACGAAACTTACTCACCCGTTATGGATGTGATTACTTTTCGATACCTTATCAGTTTGGTAGTTTCCGAAAAACTGGATATGCAGCTGATGGACGTAGTAACCGCGTATCTCTATGGGGATCTTGATACGGAAATTTATATGAAAGTTCCCGAAGGACTTACATTGACTGGTTCAAATATTTCCAAACCCCGGAACACGCTCTCAATTCGGCTGAGGCGTTCACTATACGGTTTGAAACAATCCGGAAGAATGTGGTATAACCGTTTAAGTGAGTATTTGACTAGTCAGGGATATGTGAATAACGAACTATGCCCTTGTGTGTTCATTAAGAAGTCACATTCCGGATTTGCGATTGTTGCAGTATATGTCGATGACATGAATCTCATCGGAACTCCTGAAGAGCTCGCGAGAACTGCTTCGCACCTGAAGTCGGAATTTGAGATGAAAGATCTAGGTAAGACTCGATACTGTCTCGGCCTCGAGATAGAGCATTGTTCGGATGGAATCTTAGTACATCAATCGAACTACACCCAGAAGGTGTTGCGCCGTTTTAATGAGGATAAAGCGAAGTCTTCGAGTACTCCTATGGTCGTTCGTACGCTAGATGCAAAACGAGATCCCTTCCGTCCGAAGGAGGATGATGAAGAGATTTTGGAGCCTGAAGTTCCTTATCTAAGTGCGATAGGCGCTTTATTGTACTTAGCTCAATGCACTAGACCCGACATCTCCTTCGCTGTTAATCTTTTGGCAAGATACAGCAATGCACCAACACGCAGACATTGGACTGGCGTGAAAGACATCTTCCGTTACCTTAAGGGTACTACGGATTTGGGCTTATTCTATCCCTACGAATCCTCGAGTGATGCCGCACCCTATGCTCATCGGGTTGATTCTCGCCTTGTTGGTTATGCCGACGCTGAATACTTATCTGATCCGCACAAGGCGCGTTCTCAAACGGGTTATGTCTTTACC
The DNA here is from genome assembly GCF_042453785.1 of Malus domestica. Taxonomy (NCBI): domain Eukaryota; kingdom Viridiplantae; phylum Streptophyta; class Magnoliopsida; order Rosales; family Rosaceae; genus Malus; species Malus domestica. The sequence continues at coordinate 6,610,726 of NC_091663.1, forward strand.
GTTGGAGGCACCGCAATATCTTGGAGGTCAACTAAACAGACCTTAGTTGCCACTTCGTCTAACCATGCTGAAATTCTCGCCTTACATGAAACAACTCGGGAATGCTTTTGGTTGAGAGCAGTAGTGGGCCATATTCGAAGCTCCTGTGATCTTCATCCCGCCGTTAATGCCCCGACGACGATTTTTGAAGACAACGCAGCTTGCATCGAACAGCTCAAGAAGGGTTACATCAAAGGAGACAACACCAAGCATATTGCGCCGAAGTTCTTCTTTACACATCAACAACAAGAGCATCAGAAGATTGAAGTCACGCAAATCCGATCACAAGACAATCTGGCCGACCTCTTCACCAAATCACTACCGAATGTGACGTTTCAGAAGCTTGTTCATGGAATTGGTATGCGTAAACTTTCTGAGTTGTAACTTTGCTATTTCTCTGTGGAATTATGTCAAACTCAGGGGGAGTATCTTCTGGATACTTGCTTGATCTTAATGTACTCTTTTTCCCTACGATTAGGAGCATTTTTCCCACTGGGTTTTTGCTGCCTAACTAGGTTTTAACGAGGCACCCACCTTGGGCTGGTCATATCCCTGATGACGTCCTGTAGACGTTTCTTTTGACTTTGCATTTCTCACGCATTTTTCCTTAGACTATGGATTTTGTCCCTACTTGGGTTTTTGCCATAGCCTTAGGGTTTTTAGTGAGACTTACTACTTATGCAAGTTCCTACCTTATTGAGAATAAGCGTTGTTCCTTGGAATCATTGCCGACGAGTCGACTTCCTCAACTTCTGCATGATGCTGAATCTACCTTGAGTATTTACCCACTCAAGGGGGAGTGTTGTAAACATTCCTAGTTTAAGTATGATTGTGTAAATCCTAGATAAGATTTGATTCTAGTTATCCTTTCCTATTACAACTTGTATTACTTGGAGGAGAAGGAATATCTTCTCTCCTTTTACTACTATAAATAAAGGCACAATGTAGGAGGGATAACAACACACACATTCCCCTACAATTCTACAAACACACATCTCTCTCCTCTCTCTCTCTGCCGTCGGCCCTAGTCCCTCTATAAGATAAAATAGACCACAACAAAGATTAATTTTTTAGTGTAAAAATATGATTTTTCGTTAAAGTGAACAGTACTGCGAACTTTTCGTTAAAACTCCATTTTTAATCCAAAGAGCATGCCGTTTATCCATCTTTCTTTGCCGTTTTGGTTTTATTTTTACTTTGCGCCAAAGACAAGAATAGACAGGCCACACACGTTCTGGATTTGGATCTCAGAAATCCTCACATTTTAATCGTTTATCGTAAATCGTGCGGTCATAAATTATTTTAAATTTTTTTATATAAAATTAAACACAATTAGTACCTAACGAAAACTGACAGCACGTTGTAAAATTTACAGCCATAATGTAAAGATTCCTAGAATCCCTGCAAATAGAATCCGGCAAGGATCCCCATCCCACAAGTTCCCACAAAGGGAATAAAAATTGTTGGATTCTCAGACGGCATTTCACATTTGCATACCAAATTTCCAGATTTAGCAAACAGCAAGAAAGTAGTGTAAAATTATATTGCACAAACAACGTCGTGATTACACCGCAACATAGTACAAAGGAAGGAATACGAGATGCTCTCTGTACACGCAAGAGATAAGAGTCCGTGGTAACTACTCGGCCGTATAATTAGCACAAAATACTAACAAGTATTCGCGTATAAAGTTACAGATAATATACGCCATCTTATGCTACCACGAATGCACTAGATGAACCTGTAAAATGGCGAATGGATCCCACGAAATTCTTTGACGCACCGAAATGTCTAATTCTGTATACGCTGGGAGTTGCAGACTGAGGAATTCTCCATTCTATGGTTGCCTGACTTCTGGTACTAAGTTTGGCGGGTCTTGACCACTTAAACCGCAGGCAGAAATCATCGTCATCATAAGCTGGAACCCAAGTATCTTCTCCATGGAGAATTTCCACAAGGGCGAATGTACCTTCAGTCATAAGGTCATTCCGAGGGCAAGCAGACCAGAAGGTAACTGTCACCATGTCATGGCCTTTCTTGAAGGTGGAGTTTTGAGGAACATCGGAGCTGCAGTCCCCAAAACTAATGCCCCGAGGGGTTCCATCCATCATAACTGGTGTAAGTAAGCTTATTTGTTTATCAAGGAGATCTGGGGGTTGTGGACCTTCTGCAATGGATTTGCCACTGGTGAGAGCGGTAGCAAGCTTCTTGAACTCTTGAATGTAGGCACTGAGTGTGTGTGGCCCATACAGAGTGGAGGCACCCTGGGAAGCACAACAGGTTAAAGAATGAACATATAGTACAGTATGACATTCCTCACACAAATACACCTATTTATGAATTTTGACTCATAACGCTACAATAGAAGTAATAAAAACAAAATTAACGAAAAAAGGGTGAAATCAAATTGTTTTCGGAGACAGGCTGATGGAATGTGGCATGAATTTTACCATTGACAGCACAGAGGCTTTAGTCCTAGAACCACTTCCTAGTCCCACAAGGGAATATCAAGTAATCTATTCTGGTTACTAGAAAAACGTTTAGAGTATGAGTTCATCGCTCATTTTATTTAGTCTATCCATGATATTTTATCAGTTACTCTTTTAAGAATGTATTAGCAATTCATCACTTCAAGAAAATAGGAACTAACCTCGTATCTCTGCACCTGATACTCTTCAAAGGTAGTGATATACTGTGAATATGTATTAGTCAATCCAGCTATAACAACGTGAACATTTTCGCCATTACCACCACTAGTCAGTACTGACTTCACAGCATCACGGAGGCGCCTACCGGCCATTGTTGTAAATTCTAAAACAAAATCATCAAAAACTTTAGGAGCCATATAAAAAGTTGACCAGTTGAAAGAAAGAGAGGAGCTTTAGTTTGTCCAGAAGCAACTTTAACTTATGAACAAGGAAATAATAAATGAACGAGGACAGTGAATGCATAATGTGGTGCTTAGAAAATTACTGCAACAGCATTGTTTAGCCCCTCTACTATTTTCCGAAATATGGGGTATTCATATGTTGGTTTTAATTATTAAAGCAGAAAACTCAGACAACACATTAAAAAATGAAGGTATTTAGGCATGAACCTCAGTTGAAAACGTTAAATACTAATTCCTAGTGTTTGTTTTATAAAAAGATGGACAAGATACTACCTCCAGGTACACTGAGAATGACAAGCTGTCCTACTCGGATGATCTGAATTGGAAGTATTGAAGGCTGCGTAAACCAGGGAGAAAGAGTTATTTGAATATGTTAAATCATTAATCTCTCACGGCAAATATCATCCAGAAGATATCTACCAAGCATAGTTTTGTAACTCATACAGAATACAACTCAAATGCGCCTATACATTAAAGATAATTTGGATTTATCTTGGCTATGCAGATGATCCAAACAGATAAAACACGAACTGCTATTTCCTATCTCAAATATAACATGAATCAGATATGATCTTGCATAAGATACGGACCTCAACTATCTAATATAATAGGTGAACTACACAGCTACGGAGGGTTTTAAGAGGTTTTAATGAGATACTATACGATCCAACCATTACGGAGTTTTCATATAACGCAACATCTTTGTCCAAAGAAGTATGTCCACAGAAATTGCAACCTACCGCCCAGTCATATGGTTCCTTCATTTCACCAGTATCAAGCAAGATTGGCTTTGGACTCTGACATTCCACTTGTTCCTGGCCTGGCTTTTTAAGCACATTGCGCACCAACCTCCAGAATGGATTTCCCTGATATAACATAATAACCATCGAAATTAGTTACTTTGAAATTATAATGGGAGAATAGAACATGCACTACGTATGAAATATTGCATTTACATGTTACCTTATCATCGCCTTGCTTGAAATCAAAAGCCCCAGGTCCATCAGTGGTTCCAGCAGCAAATCCAAACCCCATTGCAGCAGGACATGTTTTTACCACCTCCGAACCTCCTCCCTTTTTGGGAAGTGTTACTTCAAGTTGGGAGAAGTCTACATAAGTATGACGATAGTCAACTTTCCCCTTCAACTTCTCAGATGCCTTGTTGAAAAGATCCACAGCTTTTTTGAGTTGCCTTTCACCAATTATACGTGTACTTTCAAATTCATTTGGGTAGCTGTAATGCCACGTACAAGATGCAATTTAGCATTCGCACAGGCGTCATAAACCATAAACATATGTACACATGTCGGTAACTAAAGATATATATGTGCGCAGAGGAAGAAATACCCTGGTCCACGGCCATAGCACAACTCATTCTTCCCACCACAGGTACTGTGATTAAATTCACAAGGTAACCCAGTGTCTGTACAGAAAGCGCCTAGAACATTGGGGCTTACATCACCACAGTTCGATTGACAAAATGCAGAAACAAATTGAGGCTTGTCCGCCTGCCTTAGTGCACCCCTGACACGTCTTGCAACACTCAAGGTCCTGGTTGCTGGCTTACCAGGACGAGACTGAAAGGACGCAGCAAGCTCTAGTAACTCATGGTCTGAATCAGAAAGCAAAACAAATAAGCAATTTCTACTCCCTTTCTTATTGTTCCCATGACCAAAGTAATATGATGACTCAACACAATCTTACTTCTACACCTTTGGTAGCAAGTTTCACCATAGTTCTGAATGTACAGTGAAACCGAACATATTACATGTAAATGCGTCAAAGTCTCCTTCAAACTATGTGAAATATGTTTATAACAAGCACAGATAAAAAACATTTAAGGTAGAAAGTTGAAAGGGAAGGGATCCTATTAACACGTCAAATGATATCTATGATTTTGAGAGCAACTCCTCTTGCCTACTTGGTTTGTTTTGAAAAATCTTCTTATAACACAATTTCAGTTCATTGGTTCTCCTCATTTATAAAGGGAAACATCCACAGGCAACTGGTTAAGTCAACCATGCTTTGTTTTCAGTACCATGTGCATCATATATGTATAGGCAGCATCAACCAAACATCAGCATGTAATACAGTTAGCTTAAAAATCACGCACGTGAAAATCAATATTAACATCCCAAACAAATATCATGACACATTAAAGAGGGTGTTGGCATGTATAGTTCAATTCAGCTATTTCAGAATAACCAAAAACCAATTTTATGTTAATATGAGGTAATTAAATGCAACTAAAGAATAACTCACGATTGTCATGACGGTCATAAAGTAAGTTTGAGACTCTTCGAGGGATTCCATCAGCAGCAAATTCATGAGAGTATGCACTTTTAGCACCATTCTCTTCAAACCAGTCTTCCATAAATCGTGCAGCAGCACCCTTGTTATCCCCACTAATCAATGAGTTACTACGACTCATAGAAGTTCCATGAGTCGCAAACCAATTAAAGCTACCCACTGGACCCCATTGATCATCAACAAACTTCAGAAGAGTCATATCTTTATCAACATCATACTTGTAAATACTGCGCTCTGCTGCAGGGTTATTGAGATAAGCACTAGGACTGCGATTTACACCAGCGTCTAAAATTTCCCCTGTAAGGAACCAAAACTAACATTAGAATTCAGTCACTAGTATTTAAAAAGAACCAGAAAAAATGACCAGGACTCTCCAACTTACCCTTATTAACAAAAATTGATCCCGGCGCGAGATTTTCATGAGCTTGAGTAATACTTTTTTCAATTCCATCAACAAGAACATCAAACGACTGACGCACGAATCCAAGAGATGTCACAATATACACCACATATTGCAGATAACCACCAGGGCCAGCGTGGGTGTGAATTCCACTAATAGCTACATTCTTTTCGGTGTATAAATCCCCATACCTGCCAAACAAAAACCCAGTACCATTTCCATCACATACCCGAAAAAGATGAAATCGGTCTCGAAACAAACTCAATACACTTGATACCAATTAACAAATTGCAAAAGATTTTAGGAGAGATTAACAACATATCAAATAACATGAATTATAAGATTACCCATCAAATTAATTCAACAACAACAAAGCCTTTTCCCCCTATCACATTAATTCAAACTATAAAATTTAAATTTAATACACTTTGAACAACTGCAGCTCAGCTCCAAAATTAGTCATATAAATGGCTTACCTTGCCTTCAACCTCTCGACCACCTTCAATTTCACAAGTTGCGACGCCATGCAAGCATCGAGATTCACAAACGCCACCCGGTTCCCTTGCGGCTCCGCCACAATGAATGTCCGAGCCCGCAACCGGAAGTGGACTCCGGCAGCGACCTGCTCCGTGTTCGCGTACCCCATCATGTTGACATCGGCGGCCGGCCCCGTGATGTCATAGCTCCCGAGACCGATCAAATACTCTGAACCGGAGACTGCTCCTCCGCCACTACACAGAAGGATCAAAATTACGAATTTAGCCCACAAACCTCTGTACTTTCCTGTATCCTTGGAATTGGCGATACCCAAAAACTCCATTCCTGCTCTCTCCTCAAAAGAACCGATTACAGCTCGATCATCACCTTCCGTTGAAGAAAAACACAAAAAACATCAACTTTTAGCGACGAAAATTCAACGAAATTAGAGAATTGAAAACAAACCCAGTTCTATTTTTCACTGATGGAGCTCTCAGTGATGAGAGAGAGAGAGAGAGAGAGAGAGAGAGAGAGCATGGGAGCAGACCTGCAGTTTTGTAATGGAGTCAAAGCGAAGAACGACAGGTTCTGGTAGCGGGGAAGGGAAGGCACGCATGCTTAAATATAGTTTTTTAACTTGGAATTTTCAGCAACTTTTTATAATATTTTTTTATTTGACGTTGCGGGAGCGTTCCTTTTGTGTACTTTGATGAATATTTCACCGATTTTCGACTTGAATTTGTACTCTATTGCCAAATTTGATTTATAAGCTTTTATTTTGGTCCTCTTTTCTTAAATATTACAAATGGCTAATTTTGCACTCCCATCCTCAGATTTACAGTGAATCATTTGTCACATTTCATCTAATTTTCCGTCCACGAAAGTCACAAGCATGTCACCAAATGTTATTTTCTATTGTCTTTTCTTAATGTTATATGTTTTTTTTTCCTTCTTGATATATGACATTTTTAATGAAGATTAAGTTATATGAAATGTGGAAAAAGACGATGTAGAGGTGAATGCATTTATAATAGTTTAGGAGAAAAGTTAGTCCAAATAAAAGTTCCAAAGGGTATTCGGCATCGGAGTACAAGTTTAGGAGAAAAATCGACAAAATACTCAATTTTAATATTTGCAAAAATGAGTTTGGTTTTTACATGTGAATGATTCTCTTTGAGCAGGTCGCCTAATAAAAAGGGAGTGTCGATATAATATCGATAATATGTCTATAACATTGATAGATAATATGTCAATGTGCACGAAGAAAACCCTCATATCCACGTGTGGGAAAGAACATGGAAACTTCCATGTTTTGCTGGTGATAGTGATATATACCTACGTACAAACAAACATTCTGTTTCATACATGAATCTTTCATCACGCCCACTAAGGCACGTCAAAAGCCAGTCCTCTTCATTTCAAACTTGTAGAATATAGAAGTCGTAAAGCTAACCCTAGATTATGCCAAAAATGTACTAGCACGACGAATGATCGTTGAAATTCCCGTAGGGCCATCTCGAAGATAAAGGTATCACACTAGGACATAAACCCATAATAGAGATCTTCTTTGGATCTCGCAATCCGGAGTTTACATATCGAGAAATTTTGGCAATTCATTTAAAATCCTACGACTCCTATTAGCCCATCACACTAACATACCTCACAGAAACTAAGGGTTCGGTTCTCTCTCTCCCTCTCTTGAACGATTTTCTCGGTCCGTCGGCTCCAAACTGCGAGATTTGAAGAGGATTTGGTACTCTTAATACTTAATCAAGTCATTTTTCATTGCTTGCGGTAAAAGCCACATAATATGATGTAACCGTGTAAACCATTTCGGCAAAACACGTACCGGTAAATAATAATCTTGGTTGATTCTCTTAAGGAACTGAAAGTAGTCACATAAATCTGTTTGCATGATTCTGTATAAAGGGTTGTTGTGTCACTTGAGTTGTATTAGGGTAAAAAAAGATTATTTTACTTTTTATTTTGTTAGAGAATAAAATAATCACACTAAATTATCTAAACTACATGGAAGGGTAATTGAACTTTTGTGAACATTGGACTCTAGTCTACTTGGCTAAATCCAGGCATGCGTATTGTGGTAAAACCTTAATTAGGAAGATAATAGGAAAATTATGAAGTTATCGGTGGTGCGGTGGGATTCAATTTCATAGTGTATCAATTTATCAACCTTTATTTTTACTTGCTCTATCTAGTTTTTGCAAGCTTAGTTTAATAAATAACATTAAAACTGCCACTTCGTACTATGATTTAGTGGTAATTGCTTTTTACCTGTAAGTTCGACTTCTGTAAATAGAGAGTTCAATACCACTTATTATACTTAGCTTAATGCATTCTCTCACCCCTTACGAACATGACTTCTTTCATGTTCTTTGAGCCTGAATACCAACATCTTCGTTATCGTTAATTGTTCAAGATATGTTTGTTCATTGTACCGTGTCGGCTCATCATTGTGAATTTTAAATTTGAGGTTTCTGCAATGACATTCAGCAGCATTGCAGGAAGCAACAATATGTCTCTATATGCATTTGATCGTAAGACACGTACACATTTGAATCGAGGATATTGAAAACGATGGTTTTTTTTATACAGATCGAAAATGGAGTCTATTTATAAGACAATAGGTTTCTTTGGCACATGAAAAGTTTAAAGGTGATTTCAATAAGTTCTCTTGATTTATTGTAGATCACTTGAATCATGTTGGAAGACGAAGCATCAGGTGAACCAAATAAATACATTTACCATCGTAAATGTGGAATTTTGAAAAGGAAGTCGTTTAGGTAGAAATTGCAAACCCCAACGATGACTTGAAGACTATTCAATGCTCTAACAGCATCTCCAATAGGAGAAATTCTTCAGCACACTGAATTCGTCTTGGTACACAAGTGTCACGTCCCGATACACTAATTATCTCTCTAATAAAGTAGGATCTACAATACAATATAAGTACAGAGCTGAACATTATCACAAGGTTCACCTAGATACAACCGATTTTTATCATAATAGTTCGGCAGCCTTTTACCAAACCATACAAATTTGACAGAAACAAACCGAAACTGGCTAAAGCTAACCAGGTCCAAACACCATTCGCTACCAGATCTCAAATTTTTCACTTTATATCAAACCCAAAAGTTACCATGTAAATAAAATTTAATCTCACAGATAGGAATACTGTGGAGTTCTTATGCAGTAACAACAAAAGCAGCTCTTCTTTGTGTGACCAATCCTTCCTTATTGTTCTTGCTTTGGCTCCCTAAACTTTCTAATGAAGGTATTGGTAAGGGCAGAATCACCAATAAACGAGGCCACCAAAAGAAGCAACGCCTGCAAAAAGTAACAAACTCTGAAGTTAAAAGAAATTTAAACAGATAACTAATGTTACATGTCCACAAAATGGGATTCCTTCAACTTTGAAGGTGGACGTATGGATTGGCTCAATTAAGTATTCGATTACATGTTTGGGATTATGGTATCATTTTCCAACAATTGACTACCCTTGTTGGTTACAGCAATCAATAACATAACATTGTGGACTGTTGCAAATCAACAACCGTAACAAGGGAAGTCTACTGACAGATTATGTTGAGAATCAATGTCAAGCCCAAAACCATAAGTAATCCACAACCCAATCTAAAGTCCAAGTCCATATCTAGTTTGATGATGTAAGTGCTTACAATTGCAAAGTTAGACAAAGTTAGGTTGTGTGTGAAAACAAATAATTAGGTGCAATTAATGTGTTTTGTGTGGTAGTAAATAATCTTAGTTTAATTAAGTAGCTTTCTTTTGGTTTGCTATAAATACCCAAGTCCCCAAGCCTTGTAATTCATCCAAGGAAAAACAAAGCCTAGAGCTAAATAAGAAAAGCTTTGCTAATTAGTTTGTTTTGTGAGCTTTCTTTAAGAGTGTGCTCTATTTTTCTTCTTCTTGGGATCATTAGAGTTGTTGATGCACAAAATCAGCGAAGACTTTGGTACAACAGAAAGTGTCAGGTTTTGTGACCTTCGCTTGGTTGCTTCGGTCACTAGTGAGGATAAGTACGTAAATGAATAGAGACAGAGAAGCAAACACAGGATGTACGTGGTTCACCCAGATTGGCTACGTCCACGGAGTAGAGGAGTTCTTATTAGTAATGAAGGGCTTACACAAGTACAAAGGATCAAGCTCTCAATTTAGTGAGTTCTTGTGAATGATTTAACACAAATGGCATTAGGCCATATTGTGGGGGAATGACCCCTATTTATAGAAAAACTTGTAGCTTTGTCACATTGACATGTGTCATGTTATGATTGGTTCTTGATGTCGACACGTGCTGCGCTCTGATTGGCTTCTAATCTTGACACGTGTCGAGTAGTGATTGGCCTCCTGGTCGGAGGGGAACTCTTCTGGGTCCTTGACAGTATAGCGTTGGCCGGTGCTCGGTAGTTTCGGGATTGGTCAAGTATGGTACAAACAAGAGTTATCTTGGATACTCTTCTTATTCAACAATTGGTAACAGAGCCAAGTCGGTCAGGGATCGTTCTTGGTAGAGCATTGGTTGTAAAGTCTCTTGAAATTCCGAGTATGCTCTGTGGTTGCAGTTTTTGACTGATCTTCCACATCAGAAAAGATTTCTTGAGATTATTGCTGGGGTTATCACAAACCTTGAGAGGGAGCTTCTTTGTGTCGAGAGTAGTGTATTACTTTGCACGGTAGTCACTCAAGCTTGTTCGGTGTAGTCAAAATCTTGCTGATACGATGGGTGATCTTCAAGTTGTTGGAGGAATCAAGAAGCTCAACAACCAAAACTATAACACGTGGGCAACGTGTATAGAGTCTTACCTTCAAGGTCAAGACTTGTGGGAGGTTGTCGGTGGTAGTGAAGTTACACAACCGGCAGCGGAAGATGCTAACGGCGTCTTGCGGAAGTGGAAAATTAAAGCATGCAAATCAATGTTTGCCTTAAAGACCACAATAGAAGAAGAAATGTTGGAGCACATTCGGGATGCTAAAACGCCAAAGGAAGCATGGGACACTTTTGTTACACTCTTTTCGAAGAGGAACGATACAAAATTGCAACTTCTCGAGAATGAGCTGCTATCGATGGTACAACGCGACATGACGATTGCCCAGTACTTTCACAAGGTGAAGTCGATATGCCGCGAAATTTCAGAATTAGATCCAACAGCTCCTATTGGGGAAACCAGGATGAAGAGAATAATTATCCATGGTTTAAGACCCGAATATCGAGGGTTCATTGCCGCTATACAAGGATGGCCGACACAACCATCGCTTGTTGAGTTTGAAAATTTGCTTGCAGGTCAAGAAGCTATGGCCAAGCAAATGGGAGGAGTCTCACTGAAGAGTGAAGAGGAAGCGCTCTACACCAACAAAAGCAAAGGCACCTTCAAGCGGTACACTGGTAGTGAATCTAAAAAGGATGGAGAAAAGGTGCAAAGTCACCAAGGAAATGGAGGCTCTCATTCTGGGGGAGCTTGGAAGAATCGCAGTAATAGTAGAAAGTTCAATGGCGAGTGTTACAACTGTGGGAAGATGGGCCACATGGCAAAAGATTGTTGGGCCAAGAAAAAATCTGCTGAAAGTAATGCTGCTACTTCCAGTTCTAAGGAGAATAGCGAAGATGGTTGGGATGCTGAAGCACTATTCGCTACGGAGGAAGAAGAATTAGCTCTCACGGTAACAACACCAGAACGAATTGACTACAATAATGATCCAACAAGTGGAAGATGTTACACTTCACGAGATGTGGTGTTTGATGAAGCTTCCTCTCGGTGGTCCTCAGAGAAGGAGGTGCTACCAGACTCCAGAGAATTTGGAGAACAGCTGCAACAGAAGATGGGGGAGCATACTATCCAACTCCAACCAAGTTCAGATGAATCAGGAGATCCAAACGGCGATGATGTCGAACAAAGAGTGACTCAGAATCCTTGGCAAGTTGGCATGTATCAACAACCAGACGAAGAAGGTGGGCCTAGTGAACCGGAAGAATCAACTCCACAATCTCAACTCTGAAGGTCAACAAGAACACGAAGGCCAAATCCTAAATATGCCAATGCAGCTATAATTGAAGAAGCAACTGCAACAGAACCTGAGACGTTCGAAGAAGCATCGCAGAGTTCTGAGTGGATGACAGCTATGAAAGAAGAGCTTGATGCACTTGAGCAAAATCAAACTTGGGATCTAGTGCCAAAGCCAAGAGATGTGAAACCCATATCCTGTAAGTGGGTTTACAAGATAAAGCGCCGTCCAGATGGGTCAATCGAGAGGTACAAGGCACGATTGGTAGCTCGTGGTTTCTCTTAACAGTATGGACTAGACTATGATGAAACGTTTAGTCCAGTGGCGAAACTTACAATAGTACGAGTCTTACTTGCACTTGCAGCCAACAAAGACTGGAATATGTGGCAGATGGATGTGAAGAATGCTTTTCTTCATGGAGAGTTGGATCGGGAGATCTACATGATGCAACCAATGGGCTTTAAAAGCGAAGCTCATCCTGAGTACGTGTGCAAGTTAAGGAAAGCACTCTACGGATTGAAACAAGCACCCAGAGCGTGGTATGGTAAGATTGCTGAATTTCTAACACAAAGTGGTTATTCAGTAACACCTGCAGATTCCAGCTTGTTTGTCAAAGCCAATGAAGGAAAGCTAGCTATTGTGCTAGTGTATGTGGATGACTTAGTCATAACCGGTGATGATGAGGCAGAAATTCTTCGGACGAAGGAGAATTTATCAGTCTGTTTCCAGATGAAGGAACTTGGACAACTCAAGCACTTCCTTGGTCTAGAGATTGATCGCACACAAGAAGGAATATTTCTCTGTCAGCAAAAATATTCCAAAGATTTATTGAAGAAGTTTGGAATGCTCGAATGCAAGCCGACTTCGACACTGATGGAACCAAATGCCAAAATGTGTGCACATGAAGGAAAAGATTTGGAAGATGCAACTATGTATCGACAATTGGTAGGTAGTCTGATCTACTTAACCTTGACTCGACCTGACATTTCTTATGCAGTTGGTGTGATGAGTCGGTACATGCAAAATCCAAAGAAGCCTCATTTGGAAGCAGTTCGACGAATACTGAGATATGTGAAGAGTACAATTGACTATGGTCTTTTGTACAAGAAAGGTGAAGACTGCAAGTTAGTTGGTTACTGTGATGCTGACTATGCGGGAGATCATGACACCAGGAGATCAACAACTGGGTATGTGTTTAAGCTTGGTTCTGGAACCATCTCTTGGTGTAGCAAGAGACAGCCGACGGTATCTTTGTCAACTACAGAAGCAGAGTATAGAGCAGCAGCAATGGCAGCTCAAGAGAATGCATGGCTAGTACAGTTGATGAATGATCTACATCAACCAGTAGATTATTCAGTACCATTGTACTGTGATAACCAATCGGCAATTCGCTTGGCAGAAAATCCAGTCTTTCATGCAAGAACTAAGCATGTGGAGGTACACTACCATTTCATTAGAGAGAAGGTCTTGCAAGAAGATATTGAGATGAGACAAATCAATACAGATGATCAAATTGCAGACTTGTTCACAAAAGGTTTGAGTACTGGCAAGTTTGAAAAGTTTCGTCGTCAACTCAGCATGGAGAAAAGAATGAGAGCTGACATTGAGGGGGAGTGTTGAGAATCAATGTCAAGCCCAAAACCATAAGTAATCCACAACCCAATCTAAAGTCCAAGTCCATATCTAGTTTGATGATGTAAGTGCTTACAATTGCAAAGTTAGGCAAAGTTAGGTTGTGTGTGAAAACAAATAATTAGGTGCAATTAATGTGTTTTGTGTGGTAGTAAATAATCTTAGTTTAATTAAGTAGCTTTCTTTTGGTTTGCTATAAATACCCAAGTCCCCAAGCCTTGTAATTCATCCAAGGAAAAACAAAGCCTAGAGCTAAATAAGAAAAGCTTTGCTAATTAGTTTGTTTTGTGAGCTTTCTTTAAGAGTGTGCTCTATTTTTCTTCTTCTTGGGATCATTAGAGTTATCTTGGATACTCTTCTTATTCAACAGATTAGAGATGTTGGATAAGATAGCGAATCAGTCAAGGTGATATGTGTTGCCGATGATTCATAAGGAAATCTCAAAAGGACATGAAATCTGGTAACAAAGATCACATAAACGAATAAAGCATAGCATTAGTGGATGAACATCAAACATTATAAATGACAACTCACCTCCCTCTTGCCCACATGCACAATATGGTCCTCGATGTCGGTGAAGGGTACCTTCAATTCTTGAAGAACAGACATTTCAAGGATTAGAGATAACGGTCTTACAACTAGATTGTCAGTCACTGTGAAGGTAGCAGGTCCTTTCAGAAATCCTTGAGCACTTTTATCACTATCTTCATGAGATTTGGGATCCACAACATTAAGTTTAACTGACTCCGCTGAACTATTATCAGGAATACAGGACTTATCAATCATTAAATTAGGGTAGACATAATAAAACGAGGTCTCCTCGATTCCTAACAGAGGGCTCTCGTTTCGAAAACGAGGTGGAAGCTTTGGATTGACCAACAATTCCTTGTGGAAATTTGACTTCAAGTATTGCTCATCAAGATCTTCGACACTCTTGTACAACTGATCGAGACAGCCTTTCCATGAAACATTCCGCATCTTTTCTAATATAAACCCAAGTGGGAGAGTCAAGAAACTGCAGAGTAGATTAACAAAATCCTCTTGTGCCTCTGCATAACAAACAATCTTCTTAGACTTGCTAACTACAAGCTTAAGAGAAATGTTTTTCTCTTCCTCATTGATTGTGTCACCATCCATTTGAGAATCAATTGATATTCCTTGACAGGAATGTACATCTCCCAAACTTGGTATTGGTTCGTTTTTCAGAAGAATTTCAGTCAACGGTGTCCTTGATACAAACGAATGCATAAGCAAATTCAAAGCCTGGAAAAAAAGACATCAAGCTAGTTAGAAACCACTTCTATTGTTGTTGATGAAAAAAAAAATTGAAGGCACCCCCCACAAGAAAGAAATACCTCCTGAACTCCCATATTGAAAGTCGACTCCTCTGTAGTTTTAGAATCCGTGACCCCTAGCCTCGAAAGCAAACAAATGCTTGTTGCACTTACTGGGGAAATGACCTGTAAATCATCGGTAATTATCAGCCTGGGTCGCCCTTTCACAAATACGCCTCCAACTTTAGTATTATCCACTGGAATCTCCCGAGAAAAGGAACAACCACAGGAAGGACAGATGGCACTTTTATAATAGCTAAAAAAGCGTCTTTGACAGCACTTAAAGTACCGTGTTGGCCAATCTTTGTCAATTTTCAACTTGAGGTTCTTGCATTGAAGATATGCAGAATTGCAGGGAAATAACAACATAACTTTACAAACATTTGATCGGAAGTTATGCACATCAAATTTCATAATACTCTGATACAAATTTCTCATACAACCTATTTCCACTGGTACTGAACACTCAGCAAGCGTGACAATTCTTCCCATGGGCATTGTCAAGAAACTGAAGAGAACATCAATAAAATCACCGTCGGACTCTACGAAGATAACTTTGTTGCTTCCCCTGTCCACCAAGGCCTTCAAGGTAATAACATTTTCGAGATCCTCATTCAACCCAGCCTTTTTTTCAGCCATGATTGAAAGAAAGTATAAAGTCGGATTGCTATCCTGTTGTTGAACAAATTCAGTAAGCAATTGTCACAAATATTTGTTGTAGGATATTGACAACCGAAATAAAGCCTGTGTAGTCCGTGCCGATGTTAAGTTGTTTCCCTCCTCAAACATGAAAGAAGCTTCAAAATACAAATCAACTACTGGGAAAGAGATAAAATCTTGAGGAAAAAATAGCTTAAGCTATAGGAAACAGATTATCTAAAACCGGCAGACCCTATTTTTATTTGAAAATCTTCTAGCAGATAACAAATATGATACTAAAAGATTGAAAAAAATAACCATCTTATTGAATTCTCTGGAAAAAAAAAAAAACGTAAAAAAAAATCATAAATCTTTCTCAGAAAATTTCCAATAATCTTTTTTAGAATTGTGACTGTTTGATAACCAAGTTATCTTTGGTTTTTGGTTTCAGTTAGTGATAGAGGGGATATATTTCGGGAGAGTTGAAACAAAAATCATTTCATTTTCACTTTGAAGATTTTGTTTTCATTTTTTTCTTCCTTATTTCTTCCCCTCTCTCGTCACTTTCCCTGTATACTTTCTTCGTGTCTCAAGCACAAAAATGAAAATCAGGACCTAAAAACCAAACCAAAAGGCCCGCAATATGACGTTGTTATTTTCTTTTTTCATTTTATGTAATATGAAATTTGAAGTGTCAACCTTTCTGATAAAGGGAACCATTTTGCGTAGAAAAGCTTGGATTGATCACAAGAAATTATATAAGTACTACTAATATAGGATCCAACATGTTTAAAAATAAATAAGACAACAAATAAGAGGTTCTTAATTACCTTAGTTCAGAAACTCCTTCAACCTTCCAACATGCAAAATCTGAATATGTTACCCACAAACATTAATGAGAATCCTAACTCAACATCTCACGTAAACTTAACCGTACCAGAAAAAAAAAACATGAAACTTGAAGAACAAACCTTCCTGGGTTGAATTGGCGAGCCGAAGTAATGGATGAAATATACGAAAGCACACAAGGAAGATCATCGACTTTGGAGAGAAAATATAGTGATAAAAAGTAAAGTGAGAGGAAGAAGTAAAGTGATTGCTTTGTTTCACAACATTATCTTTTTTATTTTGGAAATTTTAACAAAAAGCTCTCAGTACTCTTTAACGAAAAATCACATTTTTACACTAAAAGTCAATCATAGTACTATTCACTCTACCATTTATTTTGTCTTTATTGTTAAAACTCAAAATTTTCAAGCCTTTTTAATTAGTTTTCTTTTTTTTTTTGGCTAGACACAACATTATCTTTTCATAGCAGGAATGGTGCAGTAGATTTGACATCATTGGTTAATTAAAAAAACAATGCTAAATAGACTCTTTTAAATTGGAATTCTCCATCCTATAAAAAAAATTGGGATTCTTTATAAACTCTTTATTAGTTTACAGCTTAATGTCAATTATCATGCCAAGTTTATAAAAAATTGTAAATAAAATATGAGATGACATATAATTTATAAATAATCTCATTTTGAAAAAATCTTATTAACTTTTCATAAGGAGATGTTACCTAAAAGTAATAAAATTTTATATTTAAAATTTCAAAGCGTTTGGAATCCAATTCACTAGTCTTCCTAGTTAAGGATTGAGATTGATAGTTTTAATGTTTTACATTAGATTTTTGTTGACGACGAGTTTGATTTTTAATATGTGCCATATCACTTGTATTAAAAAGAGTAGTTATCTTCACATATTCATTTTTACTTTGTACATTTTTGTTAGTTTTTATCTATTAAAATTATTTAATTTATTTGATCCAACAATTGAAAATTAAGAGGAGTGTGTGAGAAGTAAAAATGGGTATGTGGATTGCACCACACAGAAAAAATATATTGACATTGCATGACAAGTGCCCTTTTTGGAAAGCTAAAGCTAAAATTAGACTTGGTAATCGTGTCATATTTGTTGTGTTCGTGTCGTTTTCGTGACATATACGATATCTTCATGGAACGTGTTGTGTCAAATCCGTTAAAATGAACTGATAATATGATATGAACCAAACTCAACCGGTTAAAATTAACGAGTAATATCACCCTATCCGTTCCCATTAAGAAAATATATTTGACTTCCATTAATAATCGAATGAAAAACGTCATACTAAATTAGTATCTACACAACACATTGACATATTGTTTAATTAAAAAAAAATGTCAATGAGACTTTTAAAGTGAGACTCTTTGTAGATTATTTGCCATCTTCAATTTATGTGTTAATATTATAAAATATAAGATAGCAGACTGTTCATAGACTCCCACTTTTGATATATTCTCCTTAGCTTTTGACAAGGAGATGTTACCTAAGAGTGAAAGTAAGAAAATTTTATATTTAAAATTTCAAAGCGTTGGCATCCCACTCACAAATTTCTTCCTAGTTAAGGATTGAGATTGATACTTTTAGGGGGATGTTTTAAGTTAGATTTTTGTTAACCTCGAGTTTGATTGTTTATTATGTGGCATAGCAATCGTATTAAAAAAAGTAGGGCTATTTAAACACTTCTTTTTATGTCTTATACACTATTATTAATTTTTATTCGTTGATTTTTTCAATTCATTTAATTCAAGTACTAAAAATTAAGAAAATATATTTTGGCATTGAATGACTAGTGCCCTGCCCATTTTGAAAAGCTATAGCTAAAGTGGTGGCCCATAACATGCACCTCTAGACTCATGGTTTTTTTTTCTTTAAAATGGTGGCCCATAACATGCACAAAAATGTTTGATCTTTAATTTTATGTTTTTTCCCTTTCTGAAATGTATATTCTTGTACTGTTGATCTGTTTGGACTGATTCAGTCTGAGTACTCTGCTTGATTATGATTTAATTTAGTCCAAGAAAATTACACATATTATTATAGCGTTTACACAAAACGCTATGATGATGATGTACTCGTGCTATTAAAGTTGTTCTTGCCATTACTCTAGCAGAAAATAACCCAAAAAACAGAAACAAGGGAAATTAAAAGAAAAACCCAAAACCAAAGAACAAAGTCCAAAGTTTAAATTTAATAACAAATGCATCCTCGATCCCCGACGATGGTAAGGGATGGATGCTTAATTATAGCAGAGTCGCCATGAAAGAAACTGTTGAATAAGTGGCCAAGTGGCCAAATGGACAACAAAACAAAACAACTTTCGGCTAATAAACAAACCAAAAGGAAAAAAAAAAGGTGAAAGACAAAATGATGAGGGAACATATGATTATGTTTGTTGAAAAGAAAAATTGAAGGTCATGATGATGTTTTTGAATTTTTTATTTGGTGCTTTTGTATTGATGAAGTGAGCATACGGAAGTGAGAAATAGAGAGGAAGTGTGCACCATTTTTTCTGTTTTAGTAGCCCATCTTTGAGAGAGCAAAGAGAGCTGCAGAGAGCAGAAAACAGAGAGCAGAAAAGAAGAAGAAGGGCTCTTCTCTTTGGTTAGTAATCACCCACCAAGGTAGTTGTTGTTGTAATAGCTTTGAGCTTTGTATAGAGAAGAAATTAATCACTATATTTCTCTTTATTTGTTTCTTTGGTGTGTGAAAACTATTGGTTATATTGGGTTATTTGGGTTGTGAGATTGCCAACACTTTGTAAACTCCCATTTGGTTGATAGTGGATTATTGGGTGAGCTCCTACTGCTCCGATGACGTACTCCAGTTACACTGATTGTTGAGGAACCTCGTTAAATCTTGGTGTTCTTTTATATTCTTATTCTTGCATTTCATTTGATAAATTTCATGTGAATTAGCTTGAGTTGGTTCCATTTGGTTTGGTGCTATCCTAGCACAACAAGAAGCTACCTAAAAGTGGAAGTTTCAACCTTCATATAAGTTTTTCAAGCAACCAATTCCCAGTGGAAAAGAATAACGATTGGAAAGCCTGATAATTGTTCCCACTGGAATTGTCAAGAAACTGAAGAGAACATCAATTATCACAAACGAACAAGTTTTTCAAAAAACACAATGTAAAAATAATATCATCCATATAAGAACCAGGTCAGTGAGCAATTGTCACAAATATATTATCTCAAACCGGCAAACCCTATTTTTATTTGAAAAATCTTGCGAATAGATTGGAGAGAGTTAAGTGTTAAAAAGTAAACGGACCTGGTTTCTCTGTCATTCTAGTTTTCATACACTCTCATTCATTTCCATTTGTGAGGTCACGATTAAGCCACGTCAACATTTTATATCACTATTACCTTTTGTCTTATTATCTCTATAAAGAAAATTAATATAAAATGTTGACGTGGCTTAACTGTGATCGCACAAAATAGGAGGGGATGAGAATGTATGGGAAGTGAGAGGGTAGAGAAGTCGGGTCCAAAGTAAAGTGATCGCTTTGTTTCACGACATTTTCTTTCCACTGTTCAGTTTGACATTATTGTTTAATTAAAAAAAGTAAAGTTAGGGAGGCGTCACCATTTTTACTTTCCACAAGAATAGATGTTACTTGAAAGCTAAGAATTTTTTTTATTATGCCGGAAATATGGTTTAGTATACCAAGTGTTATAGTTAAAAAATTTTATTTAAAACTACAATCACTTGTTATGATATTTTGTGTACTAAATCGTGTTTTCAATACACTAAAAAAATCTCTCCTAAAGTGGAAGTAACAATTTTATATCTAAATTTAAAAGATTTGGAATCCAGTTCACTAATTTCTTCCTAGTTAAGGAATGAGATTGATACCTTTGGGCGTGATGTTTTAGGTGACAAAGCACTCATGTTAATAAAAAGGATATATTACACAAAACTACCTCAATTATAAGTCGAACCACAATCACATACCTCATGTTTTAAACATCACAATGTTATACCTCAACTTTTGAATTCATTGCAATGTTAGATCTCTGTTAAGTTTTCTGTCAATTTAACTGTTATACCTCAACTTTTGAATTCGTTGCAATGTTATACCTCAACTTTTGAATTCGTTGCAATGTCCGAATTAAGAGTTTTTTTTTTTTTTTAAGAATTTTAACGAAAAACACTGGAGTGTTTATTTTAACGAAAAATCACATTTTTACACTAAAAAGCCAATCATGTACTATTTATTTTATCCTTTATTTTGTCTGTATCGTTAAAATTCAAAGTTTTCAAGTTTTTTTCATTAGATTTTTTTAATATTATATTAGATTTTTTAATTAAGTTTAATTGTTAAATAATTTTTTATTAATTAATTTTTTATTCCAATTGGCAAAGGAGTGGGTTCTGCTCTTGTCACGTCATCATTTAATAGGCAAATTGACAAAAAAGTTAACGAAACTCTGATATTGCAATGAATTCATAAGTTGAGGTATTGAAATGTTTAAAATATAAGGTATGAGATTGTGATTCGATCTATAGTTGAAATAGTTTTAGTCTAGAAATATTTATTGACATTGAATGACTGGCACTCTTTTTGAAAAGCTAAAGCTAAAACGGTGGCCAAAATGGTGACCCGAACTAGGCACAAAAGGTTTGATCTTTAATTTCTTGTTTTTTTCACTTTCTTATTTGCCCTTGTACTGTTGATCTGTTTGTACTGATTCAGTCCGAGTATTCCGCTTGATATGCTAATATATATTCATCTAATTTAGTCTGAAAAACTTACACGTAACGTTATATCATTATATCATCGACACAGAATATCATAATAACAGTGTATCCATGCTATTAAATTTAAGGGTTAAGATCTGAGAGTTGAGGGAAGGGAAATAAGCACAATAGGTGGGGTGTTTGTGTGTGTGGTGGCGGTGGTAGGACTCCTACCGTAGGAGTCAGAGAAGGAGATGGGGTGGGTGTAAAAGAAAGTGGTGGAGGAAGATGGAAAAAATGAAGTCCTTAATCTCTATTTTGTTCAATGCCATG
Organism: Malus domestica; assembly: GCF_042453785.1. Taxonomy (NCBI): domain Eukaryota; kingdom Viridiplantae; phylum Streptophyta; class Magnoliopsida; order Rosales; family Rosaceae; genus Malus; species Malus domestica. The sequence continues at coordinate 6,632,369 of NC_091663.1, forward strand.
CGAGGTATACGAATTGTCAGGGATGATGAAATGAGATCATATTTTGTAGATCACATTTAAATTATTTCTTTAATAAAAATAGGATCCACAAGTACAGACCTGAACAATATCACAAAGTTCGCCTAGATACAACCGATCTTCATCACAATACAAACCAAACCCTACATATTCGACAGAAACTAACCGAAACTGGCCTAAAGCCAACCAGGTCCAAACTCCCTTCGCAACTAGATCTCACATTTTTCACTTTATCTCAAACCCAAATGTTACCATGTAAATAAAAATTAGTCTCAGACAAACAGGAAATACTGTGGATTCCTGTGCAGTAACAACAAAAGCAAGCTCTTCTTTGTGTAACCAATCCCTCCTCATTGTTCTTGCTTTGGCTCCCTAAGCTCTGAAATGAAGGTATTGGTAAGAGCAGAATCACCGATAAATGAGGCCGCCAAAAGAAGCAACGCCTGCAAAAAGAGTAACAAACTCTAACGTTAAAAGAATTTAAACAGATGACTAATCTTACATGTCCACAAAATGGGATGTCTTCAAATTCAAGGCTTCAACTTTGTAGGTCAACGTATGGATTGACTCAATTAAGTATTTGATTACTTGTTTGGGATTGCGGTATTAGAGATGTTGGATAAGAGGACGAATCAGTCGAGGTGATTTGTGTTGCCGATGATTCATAAGGAAATCCCGAGGGACATGAAATCTGGTAACAGAGATTCCACATAAACTAATAAAGCAACACATAAGTGGCTGAACATCAACTGCCTGCGCTAGCTAGTTTGCCCGTCTCGAGTCAAATCTACGATTTTTCAATAGGGATCATTTCACCAACCTGATATTCTGTTGACATTTTCTAAATTGAATGTAAGCTCTCGATTTTATGATAAACCAATGGCCTAAATTGTTAAAAGAACTTGCAAATCTGAAACCAACGGATTCTTTCAGTAAGGTTAATCAAACATTATAAATGACAACTCACTCACCTCCCTCTTGCCCACATGCACGGTATGATCCTCGATGTCAGTGAAAGGTAATTCTTGAAGAACAGAGATTTTAAGGATTGGAGATATCACTCGTACAACTAGAATGCCAGTCACTCTGAAGATAGCAGGTCCTCTAAGAAATCCTTCCACAGGATCTGAATGTTTACGAGCAAGCTCGATAACTGTTCCCATGGGGATTGTCAAGTAACTGAAGATAGTATCAACCAAATCATTACCAGACTCCACGAAAATAATCTTGTTGCTTCCCTGGTCCACCAAGGCCTTCACGCAAATAGTAGGATTAGAAGCCATTGATTCTAAGGATAAGACCTACAACGAACGTTGGCTAAACGAAAATGGAGTCTATTATAAAGCAATAGGTTTCTTTGGCAGGTGAAAAGCATAAAGGTGAATTCAATAAGTTCTCTTGATTTATTGTAGATCATTTGAATCATGTTGGAAGACGAAGCATCAGGTGAACCAAATAAATACATTTACCATTGTAAATGTGGAATTTTGAAAAGGAAGTCGTTTAGGTCGAAATTGCAAACCTCAACGATGACTTGAAGACTTTTCAAAGCTTCTTTAGCACACTGAGAACACGTCTTGATACACAAGTGTCAACGTTTCGATACACTAATTATCTCTCTAATAAAAGTAGGATCTACAATACAAGGCCTCGTTTGGCACGCCGTATAGAGCATCGGATAGGATAAATAATACGGGAGCAGTTGTTTGGTGCACTATCGTACTAAATAAGCACCCGCTTAATTATCAGGTCTATCAAATTTTATACGGTTGACACCGTACTATTAAAACACCACAAAAGCTCGGGATAATTAGTCGGGGCGATATCCCTTCCATCTTCACGACCACCACACCAAACCGACTGCGTCCGTGCTGTAGATGTCCTGCTCCTGAACTTCTTCAAGCATCGGATCCACATGCTGGTAGTCTAGATCCAGATATGTATCCATTTCTACGACCTGAGTTCAGATCCGGATTCTCCATAGCCTTTAGGTTCGAGAGCAGCCTCACCATCCTCCCTGCTCACCTCGGTCTCTCGATCCTGGAGCTTGCTCGCAGACCTCGCAGGGGCTAGACGCAGGGTGATGAGAGTCGCAGTTGACGCAGAGGAAGACGGAGTCGAAGCGACAAAATAGAGTTGTCGTCGCCGGGGAAGAAGAATAAGGGAGAGAAAGGGAGGGAGTTTGGGGGTGCCGCGGAGAGAAGCGGGGAAGAATTATTTGGGATGCTTTTGCAGTCGGGGAAGAAGAAGGAAGAGAGAGGGAGGGAGTTTGATGGGTGCGGAAAGATCTGCGAAAAAAAAAAAGATGATTTCACTTTTTTTTTAAGTTTTATTCCTCTTATCCGCTATAATACCAATTTTAAGTTTTATTCATCTTATCCGGTATAATACCAAACACAGTATAAATAATACGGTCATTAATCCGATACTGCACCAAACGCTCGACTAATTTAGTCAGTACTATCCGGTGGCTATTTATCCTATCCGACAGAAATAGTCAGTACAGTACGAGCTGCCAAACGAGGCCAGTACAGAGTTGAACAATATCACAAGGTTTGCCTAGATACAACCGATCTTTATCATAATAGTTCGGCAGCCTTTTACCAAACCAAACCATACAAATTCGACAGAAACAAACCGAAACTGGCTAAAGCCAACCAGGTCCAAGCACCCTTCGCAACCAGATCTCAAATTTTTCATTTTATCTCAAACCCAAATGTTACCATGTAAATAAAATTTAATCTCACAGATAGGAATATTGTGGAGTTCTTATGCAGTAACAACAAAAGCAAGCTCTTCTTTGTGTGACCAATCCTTCCTTATTGTTCTTGCTTTGGCTCCCTAAGCTTTCCAATGAAGGTATTGGTAAGAGCAGAATCACCAATAAACGAGGCCACCAAAAGAAGCAACGCCTGCAAAAAGTAACAAACTCTGAAGTTAAAAGAAATTTAAACAGATAACTAATGTTACATGTCCACAAAATGGGATTCCTTCAACTTTGAAGGTGGACGTACGGATTGGCTCAATTAAGTGTTCGATTACATGTTTGGGATTATGGTATCATTTTCCAACAATTGACTACCCTTGTTGTTTAGAGCAATCAATAACATAACATTGTGGACTGATGCAAATCAACAACCATAACAAGGGAACTCCACTGACAGATTAGAGATGTTGGATAAGATCACTTATCAGTCAAGGTGATATGTGTTGCCGATGATTCATAAGGAAATCCCAGAGGGACATGAAATATGGTAACAAAAATTCCACATAAACTAATGAAGCATAACATTAGTGGATGAACATCAAACTTTATAAATGACAACTCACCTCCCTCTTGCCCATATGCACGATATGGTCCTCGATGTCGGTGAAAGGTACCTTCAATTCTTGAAGAACAGACATTTCAAGGATTAGAGATAACGGTCTTACAACTAGATTGTCAGTCACTGTGAAGGTATCAGGTCCTTTCAGAAAACCTTGAGCACTTTTATTGCTATCTTCATGAGATTTGGGATAAAAAACATTAAGTTTAACTCACTCCGCTGAAGTATTATCAGGAATACAGGACTTATCAGTAGTTAACTTCTCGTTGAGATAATAAAATGAGGTTTCCTCGATTCCTAACAGAGGGTTCTCGTATCGAAAACCAGGTGCAAGCTTTGGATTGACCAACAATTCCTTGTGGAAATTTGACTTCAAGTATTGCTCCTCAAGATCTTCGACACTCTTGTACAACTGATCGAGACAGCCTTTCCATGAAACATTCCGCATCTTTTCTAATATATACCCAAGTGGGAGAGTCGAGAAACTGCAGAGTAGATTGACAAAATCCTCTTGTGCCTCTGCATAACAAACAATCTTCTTAGACTTGCTAACTACAAGCTTAAGAGAAATGTTTTTCTCTTCCTCATTGATTGTGTCACCATGCATTTGAGAATCAATCGATATTCCTTGACTGGAATGTACATCTCCCAAACTTGGTTTTGGTTCGTTTTTCAGAAGAATTTCAGTCAATGGTGTCTTTGATACAAACGAATGCATAAGCAAATTCAAAGCCTGGAAAAAGAGACATCAAGCTAGTTAGAAACCACTTCTGTTGTTGTTGATCGAAAAAAAAATAAAAAAATTGAAGGCACACCCCACAAGAGGAATACCTCCTGAATTCCCATATTGAAAGTCAACTCCTCCGTAGTTTTAGAATCTGTGACCCCTAGCTTCGAAAACAAACAAATGCTTGTTGCACGTACTGGGGAAATGACCTGTAAATCATCGGTAATTATCAGCCTGGGTCGCTCTTTTACAAAGACGCCTCCAACTTGAGTATTATCCACTGGAATCTTCCAACCAAAAGTAGAAGCACAGGAAGGACAGATGACACTTTGATAATAGCTTAAAAAGCATCCTTCATAGCACCAAAAGTACTGTGTTGGCCTATCATTGTCAATTTTCAACTTGAGGTTCTGGCATTGAAGATCAGCAGAATTGTAGGGAAGTAACAACATATCTCTACATTCATTTGACCGGAAGTTACGCACATCATATTTCTCAATACTCTGATACAAATTTCTCATACAACCTATTTCCACTGGTACTGAATCTTCAGCAAGCCTGACAATTCTTCCCATGGGCATTGTCAAGAAACTGAAGAGAACATCAATAAAATCACCGTCGGACTCGACGAAGATAACCTTGTTGCTTCCCTTGTCCACCAAGGCCTTCAAGGTAATAACATTTTCGAGATCCTCATTCAACACAGGCTTTTTTTCCGCCATGATTGAAAGAAAGTATAAAGTCGGATTGCTATCCTGTTGTTGAACAAATTCAGTAAGCAATTGTCACAAATATTTGTTGTAGGATAATGACAACCGAAATAAAGCCTGTCTAGTCCGTGCCGATGTTAAGTCGTTTCCCTCCTTAAACATGAAAGAAGCTTCAAAATACAAACCAACTTCAGGGAAAGAGATAAAATCTTGCGAATAGCTTAAGCTATAGGAAACACATTATCTAAAATCGGCAAACCCTATTTTTATCTGAAAAATCTTGCGAATGGTTTGGAGAGAAAGTTAAGTGCTAAAATGTAAAGTGATCGCTTTGTTTCACAACATTTTCTTTCCACTATTGAGTTTGACATTATTGTGTAATTAAAAAAAAAGAAAGTACAGTTAGGGTGGCCTCACCGTTATTGCTTTCCACAAGAATAGATGTTACTTGAAAGTAGAGAAATTTTGTAGTATGCCGGAAATACAACTTAGTACACTAAGTGTCATAGTTAAAAAAAATTTGTTTAGGGCTCCAACCACTTGTTCTGATATTTTGTGTATTAAATCGTGTTTTCAATACACTAAAAAATCTCTCCCAAGCGGAAGTAATACAATTTTATATCTAAATGTCAAAACGTTGGAATCCAGCTCACCAATCTCTTCTTAGTTAAGGAATGAGATTGATACTTTTAGGCGGGATGTTTTAGGTGACAAAGCACTCGTGTTAATAAAAATATACATTGAATGACTGGTGCCCTTTTTGAAAAGCTAAAGCTAAAATGGTGGCCAAAATGGTGACCCGTAACAGGCAAAAAATGGTTTGATCTTTTAATTTCATGTTTTTTTTCTTATTTGCCCTTGTACAGCTGATCTGTTTGTAGTGATTCAGTCTGAGTACTCTGCTTAATATGTTCATATATATATTCATCTAATTTAGTCTGAAAAACTTACCCGTAACGTTATATCATGATATCATTGACACATAACGTCATAATAACGGTGTATCCGTACTATTAAATTTAGGGGTTGAGATCTGAGGGATGAGGGAAGGGAAATAAGGACAATAGGTGGGGGTGTGTGTGGGTGTGGTGGATGCAAGGGGACCATATTTTGTAGATCACATTTAAATTATTTTTCTAATTAAAATAGGATCCACAAGTACAGAGCTAAACATTATCACAAAGTACTGCTAGCTACAACCGATCTTCAACACAATACTTCGGCAGGCTTTTACCAAACCACACCACATATATTCGACAGAAACTAACCGAAACTGGCCTAAAGCCAACCAGGTCCAAACGCCCTTTGCAACTAGATCTCATATTTTTCACTTTATCTCAAACCCAAATGTTACCATGTAAATTAAAATTAGTCTCAGACAAACAGGAATACTGTGGATTCCTATGCAGTAACAACAAAAGCAAGCTCTTCTTTGTGTAACCAATCCCTCTTTATTGTTCTTGCTTTGGCTCCCTAAGCTCTGAAATGAAGGTATTGGTAAGAGCAGAATCACTGATAAATGAGGCCGCCAAAAGAAGCAACGCCTGCAAAAAGAGTAACAAACTCTAACGTTAAAAGAATTTAAACAGATGACTAATCTTACATGTCCACAAAATGGGATGTCTTCAACTTCCAAGGCTTCAACTTTCAAGGTCAACGTATGGATTGACTCAATTAAGTATTTGATTACTTGTTTGGGATTACGGTATTAGAGATGTTGGATAAGAGGATGAATCAGTCGGGGTGATTTGTGTTGCCGATGATTCATAAGGAAATCCGGAGCGACATGAAATCTGGTAACAGAGATTCCACATAAACTAGTAAAGCATCACATAAGTGGCTGAACATCAACTGCCTGTACTAGCTAGTTTACCTGTCTTGAGTCAAATCTACGATTTTCTGTTGACATTTTCTAAATTGAATGTAAGCTCTCGATTTTATGATGAACCAATGGCCTAAATTGTTAAAAGAACTTGCTAATCTGAAACCAACGGATTCTTTCGGTAAGGTTAATCAAACATTATAATGAGAACTCACCTCTCTCTTGCCCACATGCACGGTATGATCCTCGATGTCAATGAAAGGTACCTTTAATTCTTGAAGAACAGAGATTTCAAGGATTGGAGATATCGGTCTTACAACTAGATTGTCAGTCACTGTGAAGATAGCAGGTCCTCTCAGAAATCCTTGAGCACTTCTATCTTTATCTTCATGAGATTTGGGATCAACAACATCAAGTTTAACTGACTCCACTAAACTATTATCAGGAATACAGGATGTATCAGTAGTTAACTTCTTGTCAACATAATAAAAGGACGTCTCCTCGATTCCTAGCAGAGTTTTCTCGTATCGATAACCAGGTGCAAGCTTTGGATTGACCAACAATTCCTTGTGGTAATTTGACATCAAGTATTGCTCATCAAGATCTTCGACACTCTTGTACAACTGATCAAGACAGCCTTTCCATGAAACATTTCGCATCTTTTTTAATATAAGCCCAAGTGGGAGAGTCAAGAAACTGCAGAGTAGATTAACAAAATCCTCTTGTGCTTCTGCATAACAAACAATCTTTCTAGACTTGCTAACTACAATCTTAAGAGAAATGCTTTTCTCTTCCTCATTGATTGTGTCGCTATGCATTTGAGAATCAATCGATGTTCCTTGACTGGAATGTACATCTCCCAAATTCGGTATTGGTTTGTTCTTCAGAAGAGTTTCAGTCAAAGGTGTCTTTGATACAAACGAATGCATAAGCAAATCCAAAACCTGGAAAATATAAATCAAGTTAGAAACCACTTCTATTGTTGTTGATGAAAAAAATATTAATTGGTGGAACAGGAAAGAATTACCTCCGGAACTCCCATATTGAAAGTCGACTCCTCTGTAGTTTTAGAATCCGTGACCCCTAGCTTCGAAAACGAACAAATGCTTGCTGCACTTACTGGGGATATGACCTGTAAATCATCAGTAACTATCAGCCTGGATGGCCCTTTCACAAAGACTCCTCCAGCTTGAGTATTATCCACCGGAAGATGTATCTCCCTAGTCAAGGGACAAGTACAGAAAGGACAGGGGATATCTCCATAATAGCTTAAGAAGCATTTGTCATAGCACAAAAAGTACCGTGTCGGCCTACCATTGTCAATTTTCAACTTGAGGTTCTTGCAGTGACAATCAGCAGCATTGCAGGGAAGTAACAACATATCTCTACACGCATTTGACCGGAAGTCATGCACATCAAATTTCTCAATACTCTGATACAAATTTCTCATACAACCTATTTCCACCGGTACTGAAGATGTACAGGCAAGCCTGGCAATCCTTCCCATTGGCATAGTCAAGAAACTGAAGAGAACATCAATAAAATCACTGTTGGACTCAACAAAGATAACTTTGTTGCTTCCCGTGTCCATCAAGGCCTTCAAGCTTACATTTTTGCGATTCTTTGATCGCTTTTTTTCAGCCATGATTGAAAGAAAGTATAAAGTTGGCTTGATATCCTGTTGTTGAACAAATTCAGTAAGCAATTGTCACAAATATTTGTTGTAGGATAATGATAACCGAAATAAAGCCTGTGTAGTCTGTGCTGATGTTAAGTTGTTTCCCTCCTTAAACATGAGAGAAGCTTCAAAATACAAAACAACTACTAGGAAAGAGAGAAAATCTTGCATCAAAAAGAAACTTAAAAAAAAAAAATCATAAATTTTTCTATATTATTTGCAGTTATCTTTTTTGGAGTTGTGCCCGTTTGATAATCATTTCACCTGGAAAGTTGGAGTGAAAATCATTTCATTTTCACCTTCAAGATTTCTTTTTCATTTTTTTCTTCCCATCTCTCAGTCATATACTTTCCTCGTGTCTCATGCACAAAAACGAAAATCAAAATCTAACACCAACCCAAACGGCCCGCAATCACGTTGTTATTTTCTTTTTTTTTTCATTCTATGTAATATGAAATTTGAAGTGTCAACTTTCCTAATAAAGTGAACCATTTTGTGCTTGATTACCAAGAAACATATGATCCAACAAGTTAAAAAGTAAATAAGACAACAAATAAGAGGTTTTTAATTACCTTAATTAGATGCAAAAACTCCTTCAACCTTCCAACATGCAAAATCTGAATATTTACCAAGAAACATAATCAGAATCTCCTCATCATCTCAAGTACACTTGACCGTACCAGAAAAAAAAAATGAAGTTTGAAGATCAAACCTGTCTGGGTAGAACTAGCGAGCCAAAGTAAATGGATGAAATCAAAAAATACACACAAGGAAGATCATCGGGTTTGGTGGAGAGAAAGTAAAGGGAGGCAGATTCTCTGCCCTCCTGTTATGTTACGGTGCCGTTCCCATTCCTTCCTATTTGTGCAATCACGGTTAAGCCACGTCAACATTTTATATTCTTATTGTCTTTTGTCTTATTATTTTTATAAAAAAATCAATATAAAATGTTGACGTGGCTTAATCGTGACCGCATAAATAAGAGGGAATGAAAATGACACCATAACTGGAGGGCATCTGCCTCCAAAGTAAAGTGAGTGTGGCCCCACCATTTTCGAAGAAAGTAATGCCCTTAATGAAGGAATATGATCGTCTTCGGATCCTCTTTGTGGGGATCCGGGATCAATCAATCGTGTCTATTCATCGTAAATCGTGCAGTTAAAAATTATTTAAAATTTAAAATTAAAATTAAATATAAATAGTTTCTAATGAAAACTGACCTCAAGATGTACGATGAACGGACACGATTGATTGATCCTTGGATCCCCACAAAAAAAAATCTGGAGAGGATCCTTGTCCCTTAATGAAAAGCTAAAGCTAAAATGGTGACCCATAACATGAACAGATTTTTTAGCATGCCTAAAACACAAAGCGAAATACTACATGCTTTTATATATAGGAAAACTAATGAAAATTACTTGAAAATTTTGAGTTTTAATTAAAATGACAAAAAGGTTTTGTAAGTAAATAGTATTAAGAATGGCTTTTTAGAGTAAAAATGTATTTCTCGTTAAAAATGAACAGTACCAGAAGTGTTTTGTTAAAACTCCATTTATATATTGAAGGAATTTTTTTTTGGAGTGCCTCTCTAATTGTACAACGAAATGCGGTCTTCCACTCTATATTCTAAGCCCACTGAAAAATCTTTTCATAACATGCACCTCTAGACTCATAATCTTCTTCTGCTTGTGTATTACTTCAAGTTGAACCTGATTTCTTTTTCAGCAGTTTTACACAAAATGGTTTGAACTTTAATTCCAGAATTTTATTTTCTTTCTGAAATGTATATTTGTCCTTGTACTGTTGATCTGTTTGGACTAATCCTGTCCGAGTACTGCTTGATATGTTAATATATATTCATCTAACATACTTAAGAAACTTGCACATAACATTATATCATTAACACAGAAAGTCATGGTATCGATGTATCCGTGCTATTAAAGTTGTTCTTGCAATTACCCCAACAGATAATAACCCAAACAACAGAAACAAGGGAAATAAAAAGAAAAGAACCAGAACCAAGGAACAAAGTCCGAAGTTTAAATTTAACAACAAATGCATCCTCGATCCCTAACGAAGGTAAGGGATGGATGCTTAATTATAGCAGAGTCGCAAACGAAAGAAGCCACTATAGAAAGCCTGCAATAGGTTGGAATGCTTGTGTTTGACAACTTCATATGAGCAAGTATTCTTAATACTACGCACCAATTAACATATTGGCTTTGGTTCAAGTTTGTAGCAAGTCTAGCGACAGAAGCATCGCATCATCATATTAGTAAACCGAGCAATTCGATTGATACAACCCGCACCATGGTGCGTAGGCTCGTAATTATTTGAAATGTATTTGTGGCCTTATCTGTTTACTACCATGTGTTATCCAGTTAGTGTTTGAAATTGGAATTGGCTCATCCGTTCAAGTTGCAGATTGCCGGTTCTTAATGACATTCTTTCGTTGATGGCTAAGGAATACACGGGTGAGAGCAGAATCAGATCGAAAAGATGTCACCAAAAGACGTAAGGCCTGCAGCAAGTAACAATACAGGAGACAACAACAGTTAAAACGACGAGACATACAAACTGAAGCTTTCATAAAAACAAGCATGGAAGATGCAAAAAAAAAAAAAAAAAAAAAAAAAAAAAGCATGGAAGATGCAAGAGCAGTTAAATGGAAGTGTAACCAAATATTGAGGACTCAAGGTCACCTCCTCCCTGCCAACCTTCAAATTTTGCACCTTCATTTCGTTCAAAACAGAAATTCCAAAGAGAGGAGATATAGGCCTTACGATAAGACCATCAGTTATGTTGAACATCATCGGTCCATTTAAAGATCCTTGAGCACTTAAATCACCTTGAGATTCTTGCAATGAGACTCAGCCCCATTGCGGGGATGTAGCAACATCTCTCTACATGCTTCGGTTTGAAAGTGACGAGCATCAGCATTCTCAACGCTTTCATACAAATTGCTCCCTTTGGAATTGTCAAGAAACTAAAGGGAAAGGCATGAAATGACAAAGGCAAACACTTGAGATCATTAACTTGAAATTACCAACAATCTTAAAGGACAAGAACTAGTGTACCTGCAGCCTCGGAAATTTTTTTGGGTATGACCTTAACACCGAAACTGCTACCTGGATTAAATACTAATTTCCTAAGTATAAAATTACTGTTCACCTCATGTTATAACACGTGGAATAAATACCAACTGACGGTATTAAAATGAAACTTGTATGTTCGAACTTGCACACACACACGCAAACACCAATCTCAAGTCTGCATAATCATGAAAACATTACAGTCCTATTTTGAAACAAAATCATTGTATCCTCTTCATCAAATGTAATCAAGCTCTGGTTATTCTTGATATGGCTCGCTAATGAAGGCATTCGTTAATGCAGAGTCAGAAGCAAAAGAAGCAACCAAAAGACTCAGAGCCTGCAAACAAATAAGGAATGTTTAAGGAGTCTTTAGCAAACTTTTTAATTAGTTTCCGAAATTCGTTATAACTTTGATTAGAATAAATCAACTGTCTTTGCCAAATGGCCTAGAGTGCTTAAAAGATCATGCTAATTAAAACCCAGAATTCTGTTGGTAGAGGTAATTGAAAAATATAACTGATAACTCACCAACTTCTTGCCCATAAGCATAACTCTTTCTTCAATGTCAGTGAAAGGTACATTCAATTCGTCAAGAACAGACAGCTCAAAGATTGTAGATATCGGTCTTATGACCAGATTGTCAGTTACTGTGAAAATCGCCGGTCCTTTTAAAAATCCTCGAGCACTGGAGTTGTGATCTGTGGGTTCGATTTTAAATGACTCCGATGACCTATTAGAATGGATAAGGGAACTATCCGTAGTTAGCCCACTGCCGAGATAATAATATGCGGCTTCCTCAATTCCTAAAAGACTGTTGTAGCAAAAACCAGGAACAAGCTTCGGATTGAGTAGCATTTCCTTGTGATGATTTGACTTCAAGTATTGCGCATTGAGATCTTGGACACTCCAGTACAACTGATCAATGCATCCCTTCAGAGACCCATCCTGTATCTGCTTTGTTACAAACCCAAGTGGCAGAGTTAGAAAACTGAAGAGTAAATTAACAAAATCCTCCCCGGCTTCTGCGTAGCAAACAATGTTCTTAGATATGCTAATTATAAGCTTAATAGAAATGTTGTCTTCTTCCATCAGCACCATCTCTCCTCCTGTTTGCGGATCAATGTGTACAGCTTGATAATTGTTGTCATGGTTCAGTTCGGCCACGGGTTTATGCTTCAGTAGAGTTTCGGTCAATGGTGTCTTTGATACTAAGGAGCTTATAAGCAAATTCATAACCTGGGAAAAAATTCACGTCAGAAATTGCGGATTGCAATTTTAACGAAAAGCTAATTAAGGTACGCATGAATCAACAACTGAGTACCTCATCAACTCCAATATTAAAATGCAACTCCTCCGTAGTATTCCTATTGGTGACTTCAAGCTTGGTAAATAAAGAAACGATTGATGTGCAAAAAGGGGAGATCAGTTGTAAATCATCGGTAATTAGAAGCCTGACTCGCTCTTTTACAAAGGCGCTTGCAACATCCACCGAAAATGAAATCTCCCGATGCATGGTATCCATGCACCCTACACACAAGAGACCTGGGTAGTAACTAAAGAACTTACTTGTGGCTGTGGCCAGGCAATAACGAGAGCATACAAAGTACTGTGTTGGCTTGGCATTGTGATCAATTTGCAATACAAGGTTCTTGCAATGAGATTCAGCCGCGTTGCGGGGAAGTAACAACATTTCTCTACATGCATCTGACCGCAACTCACGCGCGTCAATTTCCTCCACACTGGAATACAAATTGTTAATGCAGCCGATTTCCACTGGTACTGAATGCTCACGACCAAGCTTGATTATTGTTCCCAAGGGGATTGTCAAGAAACTTAGGAGAACATCGACAAAAGCATGGTCGGACTCTATGAAGATAACTTTGTTGCTCCGCTTATCCACCAAAGCCTTCAAGTTTATCTTGTTCTCCATAGTCGGACTAGCTATGAATTGTTAAGAAGTTGTCTTTTTTTTATCCCTTCTCTGAAGAATTTCAGTAAGTAAAGTGGCAGAAGCTATTTCCTGCTGAACACGACAGGAGCTAATGAGAAATAAAAATTTGCGGTATTAAGTTTCATAAGTAGGCAGGGTTTACGCGGATAACAAACATGATTCATATCTAAACAACCCGAATGCAGCACTTAATTGTAAATTCCACCTCCTACAACTGATAAGTGATGAACTGGAACGTAGAGCAAAAATAATACGATCTCTAGAAGCAGTTATGACAGAGACCGTACTAAATTCCAGGTTGGTATTAACATAATACGTATCAAGCAGATTGAATCAGTCCGGACAGATCAACATTGCAAGTACAATTAAAGTTAAAAACCTGGAATTCAAATATCAAACCTTTTTGTGTAAAACTGTGAATCTGAAGTAATGGGTGAAGGTAATGAGAAGACAAAAGACTTATAAAACAAGCTCAGCTTAAAGTAATACACAAGCGGAAACACATTATTAGTGTAGAATGCGTAGAGAGACAGTAAAGCGACGATTACTGAAGTTTTGGGGGCAAGAGGTGCATGTTTTGGCCCAGCATTTTAGCCTTTTGCTTTTGAAAAAGAGAATAACTCAAGTGTTAATAGCATCACTAAACTTAATATGAGATTAATTACTTCCAATTCCAGCCAATGAGGTGTTGATAGCATCGCTAAACAAGATATCAAAGGCAAGAACTTGTCTGCTTCGCCCTCACGGAGTTTTATGGTGACACTACTATGTTGTGTTACTAATCAACGTGTTATAACATAAGTGAATTGGTAATAAAATGTGAAATTGTGATTGTACCGGTGAAAAATTACTCAGCATCGTCGTAAACTTTTACCGACTGCGCTTGTGTGGGCCAGAAAGTCTGTGGCTTTTACTGTTAAAAAAGACCCGTCCAGAATAAAACAAGGATTATGCTTACGCAGTCACTGATTCTCATTTAACTGATCTCACACTCACAGTGACGAAAATGCAAAAGTCCTTGCATTTTCATCACCATCAGGTTGATCGCATCACTGATGCTCAATTCCAAAAAGGACAATTGATCTCGCAGTGATGAAATTGCAGAGTGGAGCATCGCAGTGACCTTCTAATTGAACAACAAACTGATGAGATCGGTCAAACAAATGAATAAATAAGGGAGTTTTAACGAAAAGCTCACGGTACTGTTCACTTTAACGAAAAACCACATATTTATACTAAAAAGTCAAACCTGGTACTATTTACTTTACCCTTTATTTTGTCTTTATCGTTAAAACTCAAAGTTTTCAAGTCCTTTTCATTAGTTTTCCTAAATAACAAGGGAGTTTTAACGAAAAGCTGAGCTTGTTTTCAAGTCCTTTTCATCTGTATAAAAAATAAATAAGAAAAACCCCGCACTAGATACCGAGAGTCAATAATCAAAACCAACCTTCATTACAATATCCGTAAGTAATATCTTTAACCAACTAGTAATAGTATGCTGCCATTAATATACATAGCACACCGACATAAATAAGTGCAGATGCTGTATCATCCATCCATCTCCAGTTTATAGAAACAAAACAAGCATCACCATCGTGCATAAGATGACCAACATCTCTGTAATTATAAACTTTGTTTATGATTAATCGTTCTCGGCTGCCTAAGAAAGACGTCAGTTAGAGCAGATTCGCCTAGAAAAGAAGCCACCAAAAGCTGCAGAGCCTTTTTTTTTTTTTTTTTTTTTTTTTTTAGAACCTCGGCGGTACGAGGGAAATTTATAATATCAAAAGCTGCAGAGCCTGTAACAAGGAACAACATAAGAATCGTCGCCAATTAAAGTTGACAAATTAAGGTACCTTTGTCAATAACTAATGACCAAAATTGGAACCATCAACTCACCTTTTTCTTGCCAACCTGAACACTTTCCTCCTTAATGTCAGTCAAGGGTACAGTTAGCTCGTTCAAAACCGAAAAGCCAAAGAGAGGGGATATAGGCCTTATGATCAGCTTGTCAGTTATCATGAACACTGATGATCCTTTCAAATACCCATGAGGATTTTTACTGTCCAGCAATTTGAGTGGAACCATCACTGCAACGGAAGGGATTAGTTTTTTATCTGTTGTTAATATATCCCGCAAATCTCCCTCTTCATTCCAAAATGCATAATAATATGAGGCTACTGAGCCATCCTCGACTCCCAAAAGATAGTTCTCGTAGCAAAAACCAGGATAAAGCTTGGGATTTAGTAGAATATCCTTGTGGTACTTTGACTTCAAGTACTGCTCATCAAGATCTTGGACGCTCTTGTACAGCTGATCAATGCACCCCTTTGAAGAGGCTTCTCTCATGTGTTTGACTATAAATCCAAGCGGAACAGTCAAGAATCCGAAGAGTAAATTGACAAAATCCTCTTCTGCTTCTGCATAACAAACAATATTTCTCGACCTGCTAACTGTTAACTTAACAGAAATCCTTTTTTCTTCTTCCCCAATCAGGATCATGTCTCCTCCAAGCATTCGAGATTCACTTCGTTGATTAAGATTTGCATTACTTAATAACTTTGGTTTGGGATTATGACCCAATAGAGTTTCTGTCAATGGTTTCTTTGATACGAATGAGCGCTTAATCAAATTCAGAACCTGGAGAAAAAGACATGAGGTGAGAAACACAAAACTACAGCTATAACGAACATAAAATTAAGTGCGAACAACGCTCAATTACCTCATCAACGCCTACATTCAAAGTCAGTTCTTCGGTAGTACTATTCTCACTCGTGACTCCAAGCTCCATAAACAAGTGATTGCTTGCTACAGATAATGGGGATATCACATGTAAACCATCAGTTACTATAAGACCACCGAATCTGTTGACAAAGATGCCCCCATTTTTCTCAGAAGCGGATGAACCTGAAAGTCTGCACTTCAAATTCATGTATGCTCCACACTGACAACGGACACCTTTGTAGTGACTTAATAACTTATTGTCAAAGGTGCATTGCCAACTGTCACACAGAAAGTACCCCGTCTGCTCATCATCATCAATCTTCAGTTTGAGATTTTTGCAATGATGTTCAACCCCACTGTGGGGACATAGCAACATCCTTCTACATGCTTCAGTTTGGAGATGCTGAACATCAATATTTTCAACACTGGCATACAAATTGCTCATGCAACTTATTTCCATCGGTACTGAATGCTTTCGGGTATTTCTGACAATTGTTCCCATTGGTATTGTTAAGAAACTAAATAGAATGTCGATAAAATCGTCAGACTCTATGAAGATAACATTGTTCCTCTCCTTGTCCACCAATGCCTTCAAGCTTATGATATTCCTTGTAGTTTCATCAGCCATGGATTGTAAGAAAGGATATATATACTCGTCGTTTTTATCTTTTCTTAGTACAATGGCAGCAAGCAGCTGGAACAAATCAGCTACATACGGTGAAAGATTAAAGGTTGCAGAATGAATAATTCAATAAAATTACACCCCTAAGGTACCTTCCAGCATATAATTTTCAAATTACTACCGATACATGTGATGAAATATGTACAATACAAAGATTAGTAACGTTTAATTTTCAGATGAATATATTGAATATCAAGCAGAGTATGCATAAAACACAGTGCAACAGCTCAATTCCAAATTACATTAGAACAAAAAATAAAGCATGGAATACAAAGTACAAACGCTACTACTAGCATTGATATCCATATCACTAACATAAGAAAATGGAGACAGAAGAAGCATTAGATAACAAAGCTATCTTTGTAGACTTTATCGCTAATTGGCGCGTGCCTGATGAAGACATCGGTTAGAGTAGAATCGCCAAGAAAAGAAGCCACCAAAAGATGCAAAGCCTGCAATAAGGAACAACACGAGAATCGTCACCATTGAAATGGACAAAGGTGCAGTGAAAATGACAAGACTAGATCGTATCCGATGGCCAGAATCAGAAAGACTACAAAAAGTACGATAACTCACCTCCTTTTTGCCAACCTGAGCAGTTTCCTCCTTTATATCGTTCGAGGGAACCTTCAATTTTTTCAAAACATAAAAGCCAAAGACCTTTGAATACTGAAGATCCTCTCAAAAACCTTTGAGATATAGGCTTCACTGCATTCGAAGGGATGAGGGATTTATCAGTAGTCGAAATATAACTGATGAATGCACCCTTGGAAAGAAGTATCCCTCACATGTTTAACTAGCAGACCAAATAGAAGAGCCAAGAAGCTGAAGAGTAAATCTAAAAAATTTCTCCTCTGCCACATCTTAACATGCCATTTCCCGAATTAAACATCAATTACTCCCTCTGCCTCTGTGGCCCAACGGAGTAGGATTCTCTACTCTCTTATTCCCACCCTCTTTCTTCACCTCCTCTCGCATATTATTTTTTGTCTTATTATTTTTATTAGAAAAACAACATAAAATATTGACGTGATTTCATCGTAATTGTTCAAGTATGATCTCCAACACTCTCGGCGTTGTTGCACTAGTGATGTGGGTCAAAACAATAGAAAAGAAGAAAAAAAGCGCTACACATGCCACAATCTCATAATAAAATATATGTAAAAATAAAGGCCTTTTGGCTGAAATAATTTAATTTCATCGTAATTACTTAACTGATCAGTTTCTAATGGCTTTTTGACCACAATGATTTTTGATATTTGCATAACAGATAATTTTAGTATCTGGGATTGGAAATCAATAGGAGTGGTCCTTGAAATTGTTCACCATCCATTATTTTGGTTATTCAATTATAAAACTCCGTTAAGTAATCCTTGAGCTTTTTAACGGAATGACCAAAATGATGGATGATGGACAATCTTAGAGGCTAAAGTTATGTGTTATGCAAATCTCATGGACCATTTTGGCTAAAAATACCCTCAACTTAACGAAGTTTTTTAACAGAATGACCAAAATAATAGATGGTGAACCAGTTCTATTGATCTTAAGAACCAAAATTATGTGTTATACAAATTTCAATGACCATTTTAACTAAAAAACCGTTTCTAATATATCGTTTTTTTTTTCTGTCGACTAATATATCCTTGTTATTTCATAGAAATTTAGCCGAAATTTGATTTGGATTAATTCATTAATTGAGATTTGATTTTAGTAAAAAAAAATAAAAATTTAGAGTACAAAAGAAAAAAAGAAAAAAAAGAATATAACATGACCACAAACAAGTGCTCAAGCATAAACTTGTTTTTTGACAGAAAAAAGAACACACTTGTTTTATAAGCACCGTGGTCTTCTTGCGCCGGTCTTCCGTTCGCAATTAGCATCTCTCTTGTGCCGAGAGACTTTTTGCGTTTCTCGACCAATCCGCGCCAACTGTAACTTTTTCACACTCGATTTACTCTTGGCGCACAACAATTTCGTTCATGAAAGCCCTAAGATTTATTCAATTTTTCCATTTTTTTTACAGGTTTAAGCTGGGCTAGGGTTTTAGGGTCGCGAATCGGATTGGCAGACAGCAGAGAATCTCCAAGGTACCGAAATTCTCTTACTTTAACATGTTTGGCTGCTGAGAAAGTTTGGGAATAGAAATTTGGAAAGGAAAAGTTTAAATCTTTTGATATAATTGTTGTATTTAAATCAGTTTGGACTTGGGAAAGTGGAAACCGCACCCATCTGAATCTGATAACGAACAAAAAACTTGATTTGATTATATTATAAGCCTGCCTTGTTCTTCGCATCGGAAGGTTTGATTCTCATTGTTTTTGTTTTAATGTGATTTTCTGATTATTACCAAATGCTAATCGAGTGATGGGTGCATTTTGGATTTTCATGTATCCACTTGCATATCACTGGCTGTGTTCCCTGTTTCCGTGTTTGGTTTTGTAAAAATGGCAAATTGCTTTAATGAGTTTGGTCAGTTTATGATTTGTTTTATGATTTTGAACCAAGTAATGCTGATGGAAAAATGAATGGTTCTTTTTCTTCACCAAGGGCTCAATTTTTTTGCTCATTCGGGTTGATAGCATTGATGCACTAGGACTTGAAGCTGAATTGATAGGGCGACATGGGATTTGACAATGAGTGCATATTGAACATCCAGTCTCTTGCCGGAGAGTACTTTTGTCCGGTTTGTCGTCTGCTTGTTTACCCAACTGAAGCACTACAGTCGCAATGTACTCATCTGTATTGCAAGCCCTGTTTGACATACGTTGTGAGCACCACCCAAGCTTGCCCATATGATGGCTACTTAGTGACAGAAGCAGATGCCAAGGTCCTTCCTTATACAACCTTGGTTGTAGCAAAACCTTTACTCCTTGTTGTCTATTTATTGATAAACCTTGACACTAATCAATGCAGCCACTCACGGAGTCAAATAAGGCCCTCTCTGATACCATTGGCAAAATACTAGTTCATTGCTTATTTCACAGGAGTGGATGCACATGGCAGGGACCATTATCCGAGTGCACACCTCATTGTTCTGGATGTGCCTTTGGCAATTCTCCTGTAGTATGCAACCGGTGTGGAGTCCAAATTGTGCATCGTCATGTGCAGGAACATGCACAAACATGTCCTGTAAGTATTTTCGTTTGTTTGTTGTATTAATTTTCAATCCTTTGACTATCAGACTCAGTTGGTTTTTATGGTTATCTTTCAATAACAGGGTGTGCAGCCTCAAGCGCAGCAGGCAGAGGTTGCTCTGCACACTTCTGCTTCTGGCACATCAGCAGCTACTGCTGATCAATCCCAGGCTGCAATTCAAACAGGAACAACTACATCTCAGGCCCCGGTTTCTCAAACTACAAGTGCCACTGCACCTGGATCTGATCCAAATCAGAAAGTAAACTCAAGTTCTCAAGCTCAAGCGGCTGTGCCGACTGCTGATCAATGGTACCAGCAGCAGCAACAATATCAACAGTACTACCAGCAGTATCCTGGATATGACCCATATCAACAGCAATATCAGAACTACTATCCCTATCAACAGCCAGCAGTTCCACAACAACAGCAGGCTCAGCCACCATATGGGACCGTCCAGAATCAACCTCAGACATACTTGCAACCTCAGCCTCAAACTCAACCTCCGCCACAGCCCCAAACTCAACCTCTGCTACAGCCCCAAATTTCTCAAGCTCAAGCTCAACCCCAAATTCAGCCTCCAAATGGCCAGGCTCCTGTTGTGGCTCAAACTCAAAATCAGGTACAAGCCAACCAACAGCAGCAACTCCACCCGACAGTGCAGACTTACCCAGCAGCTCATGGGCAGACACAGCCATATTTCCAAGCTCCATCTCAGTCACAGCCTCATTCTCAACAGGTGCAAGTGCTTCCGTATCAGCAGCCCCAAATTCAGCAACATACCCAGGCCCATCTTCAACCGCAGCACCATCCCCTTTCTCAACCCCAGTCTCAGTCACAACCTCAGCAACAGGTACAGGTTCAACACCATCCCCAACTTCACCCTTCTCAGCCCATGAATGCTGCTGTCCAACCTCAGGCACAGCATCCACCATCTCATCCCGTGTCTGGCAATAACTCATATCCTCAACCTCACCTTCACCAACCAGCGCAACACAATATGTACGTGCAATCTCAAGGTGTGCCTCACTCTCAGTTACAGACTCCTGTTCAAATGCCGAATCAGTTTCCTCCACAACCCCCACTCATGCGTCCGCCTTCATCTCATACAACAATTCCAAACCAGCAGCAGCCAGCTTTGTTGCCTTCACCCGGTCAAGTCCAAAATATCAATCCTGCACAACAGCAGCCAGTTCCCTCTTATGCTCAGCAACCTGGAAATTCAGTCTACCAGCGCCCTATTATGCAAGCAGTTCAACAACCGATGCCTCAGCAGTATTTCCACCATCAGCCATATGTACAGCAGCAACCATCTACACAGTTACGTCCCCAGAGCCAATCTCATCTGTTCCCTCAACATATTCATGCCTCTACACAGTCTCAGCAGAACATTGCATTGTCTCAGGGCATTCAACATACTCAGTCTAATCTTGTCGGAAGACCTATGATGCCAAGTCATGGAGTACAACCTCAGCCTTATGGACAAACTGCTGTTCAGGTGAGGCCAATGCATTCTTCTGTAAACCATCCATCTACAAATCAGAATAATATGGTCAGAACAAACAACCCAGTGCAATCTGGAGCAAACTCAAGACCAACTATGTCTGAGAGGCAAGCGGAGAAAGAATCTGAGTCATCAGGTCAGAATGTTGCACATGATGCTGAATTTAAATCCGTGAAATCTGAGATGGGTATGAAGTCCGTTGATGATGAGCATAAACCTAGTGGTGGAGTTAAACCTAATCAGGGGGATACATCTTTCAAGGAGATTCCAGAGTCTAGGGGCTTGTCGGAGGCAGATCCAAATTTACATGCACTTGATAATGGAGGTTCTGTAAATATCCCAATGTTGAAGGAAGAGGGTATGGATAGTGCTATGGAGCACTCAAGTAATGGTAAATTGGGTGAAGTAGCTGAGGGCGCAAAAGAAATCCCATCGGAAGAAGCTCAACTTCATGAAGAACAGGGTCGAAGGTTGCAGAAGAATGCTAGTGGCATTCTGCAGCCTTCCAATGTACAAATACAAGCTGGCGGGGGTTCTCAAGCTGTATCTACTCCAGCTCCAACTGTTCAAGTACAAGCTGGTGGCTCTACACAACCTTCACATCCTGTATCAATACATCATGGACCTACTATACTCCCCCAAGGGCCTGGTGCACCTCCGCATCATACACAGGGGCCTGGGCAGCCCTTGGCTCATTTAAGACCTCAGGGACCTGCACATGTACCTGGACAGCCTTTTCATCCATCTGAGCATTTGCAGCCACCTGGTCCCAACCCGGGTTTTGGACCATCCTCTGGAAGGGGAGGTCAGTATGGTCCTCAAGGTGTACTACCTCCTTCCCATACAGGGGCTCCCAAGATGCAAGGTGAACCTGTTGGAGGCCCTCCATTTAGTGGAATGATGGCACCATATGGCCCTGAAGGTCATAGGAGTTACCAGCGGCCTGCCTTTCAGATTGATCAAGGAGCAATTGGACAGCCATCTGGTATCCCCCCAAATATGTTGAGAATGAATGGAACTCCAGGCCTCGACTCCTCATCAGTTCATGGGTTGAGGGATGAAAAGTTCAAGGCTTTTCCAGACGAACGAATGAATCCCTTCCCAGCAGATCCAACTTATCGTGGTTTTGACCGGGTAGCGTTTGAAGATGATCTCAAGCAATTCCCTAGGCCTTCGTATCTGGATTCTGATCCTGTTTCTAAATTTGGGAATTATTCATCAAGGCCCTTTGATAAGGGACCTCATGGGCTCAAGTATGATATGGGTCTGAATACAGATCCTGCTGCTGGAGATATTGGGAGAATGGAGCCTTCTCGCGGTCGTCCAGATTTTGTTGGACGACGCCATATGGATGTTTTGGCTCCCCGAAGCCCAGTTAGAGATTACCCTGCGATCCCATCTCATGGGTTTAGAGGCTTTGGCCCTGATGATTTTGATAGAAGAGACTTTCATCGATTTGGTGATCCACATGGAAATTCATTCCATGAGGGTAGGCTTTCTAATTTTCCTGGTCAATTTCGACGGGGTGAGTTTGAGGGGCCTGGTAATATGCGAATTGTTGATGGGCACCCTGGTCATCTTCGGAGGGGAGATCATTTGGGTCATCAGAATGTGCATAATCATTTGCATTTGAGAGAAACTATGGGTTTTGGTGATCGTCATCCACGGATTGGAGACATGACTGGACCTGGGAACTTTGAATCATTTAGAGGCAAGAGGACAAGCCATCCACGTCTTGGTGAGCCTGGATTTAGGAGCAGCTTTTCACTTCAGAGATTTCCAACTGATGGAGCTTACACAGTTAAGTATTACTTCAAGTATCTGTGTGTGTTAAGTGATGTTCTTCTGTTCTCATATTACTACAGCTTCCATTCTGATATTTTATTGTATTTGATTTTTAGTTCAATTTTTTATGCTCTTGATATCTTCAGGGAGATCTAGAGTCTTTTGATCACTCAAGGAAAAGGAAACCAGCTAGTATGGGATGGTGCCGGATATGTAAAGTTGATTGTGAAACAGTTGAAGGTTTAGACTTGCATTCACAAACAAGGGAACACCAGAAGATGGCTATGGATATGGTGCGAACCATCAAGCAAAATGCCAAAAAGCAGAAACTGTAAGTTCTCTGAGCACATAGTTACTAATTGGCTATTGACCAAAATCATTATCATTATTTTCAAACTTTGTCTTAAAAAAGAGGTCGCACTTGGTGCGATGACAAGTGCCTTTGCCTATGAGTGGTAGGTCTCGGGTTCGAGACTTGGGAGCAGCCTCTCCATAAATGGGGGTAAGGCTAGCCGACATTCACCTCTCCCAGACCTTGCGTAAAGTGGGAGCCTTGTGCACTGGGTACGACCTTTTTTTTGTCTTAATAAAGTCTGATGCTTCGTTTATTATTTTTTCTTCATTTTGTAGAACCTCTGGTGATCAGTCCTTGGTAGAGGATGAAAATAAGTCAAAAAATCCAGCTTTAAAGCCCGGGGAGAAAAGCAGCATTGATGGATGATGTGTGCTGTAATGTGGATCTCTTTGGTTTCATTTCACTTGGGGTCCAATTGTTTCTTTGGTATTATTGCGTTAGCAATATAGGTGATGCACCCTTCCATGCCTCTTTTTTCTAGATTCAGGGTGGTTTATGCTAGTTTTGTCATTTCAGGTTGCCGCCATGTTAATGGAGATGGTATATGGAACTGGAGTTCAATGGCAGTTAAGTTTGTTGTTTTTGACTCTCAAGTTTTCTACTTTCACTAGGATTGTTTTTCGTTGACATTGTCATTATCGGTTCAAAAGTGGTATATTGCTATCACTTCCTTTTGCATTTGGTACTATTGAGATGGCATTGGTTTATAGCATTTTCGAATGTATGCTTGACTCTTTTAATCTTATTTATTAAGTTTATTCAACTGCTCCCAGAAAATTATGGTGACCAGCAATGTATTAAGTTTAAGTTTTACTGCTCTCAGATATGTATTTATGGTTATAAAATATATCATTGCTAAACATGGACATTTACTTTGAATGTTGAAGCTATAAGCATTTTCCTTTATGCTGTATGTAACTCTGTGAATTTTGCATTATCGTCAATTTTGTCACTACTGTCGACAAGAATATCTGTTTTTAAATGTAATGACACTGCTGCTGTCTGACTTGCTTCATCATTTCTATTTTAGGCAGAGATAATTTTATGCAATCAACCTGATCCTTGGCCTTCAGTCGGTAGAGATTGGACTGACCACATTAAGCAGACTAGTTATAACTAACAATTCAGCATAATTTTACCCAATTAGTTGGAAGTGTTAAAGTAGTGTTTTCTAAAAGATGAATATTTCTGCAAAACGAATGAACTTTGTGAGAAATAATGTCAATCACTAGTACCACAGTAGGCTTCAAAACTAAATATTTGAGGTGTACAGGCTTTTATAGAAGGCAGTCACTGGAGTACATATTAATATAGATTACACAGAATTTTGCACGCTGACTCTTAAGAAAACGTGAGAGACTTTAAGGAATTAGGTATCTTAGAGACCATGAAATCATAAATCCTAGACTTTTCCTTTTTAGTAGCTTTTAGTAGCTAGCAGAGACGGCTTCATGATTTTGCTTGTTGGACTGCAGCATCTATTATATTGTTATCTGTTTTGATGGCTTGCAAATTGACATATACTTGAAGGGTATTTTGTTTTGCTGATAAATTATACAAATGAAACCAATATTAGGTGTACTGGCTATATGGGTTGGAATGGTGTGAAACTAATTGAACAACTTGGTCTCCACAATTCAGCTGTATATTCTGCAGCTCAGTCGTCATCTGATTGGTTTTGTGCTAATTGGTGTAGGACAGAAGCGGAAGCTACTGTCTGTTTGTTGTAGCAAAGCAAAACAAACTATAGAGTAGAGAAGGATATCCTGCACGAAACAACATCAAAACGAGAGAGAACAATGAAATTCGTAAAAGAGACTAGTATCTAATTTTCTGGAATAACAGACCTGCATAAAAAGTCTCGTAATGGTATGTATACTAGGGTTACATCCTTAGCATCCTAGCCTTGATTACTTCAATAACTATTCAATTAGGCCTCCATAAGTTACTTACAAACACACAAAACTATCATCCGACTATAAATATATAAAAAATAAAACGACTAGGAGTAGAAGCAATACTATCATCTACAAAGCAACATAAGACATAAAGATTAAACGAGTCAAATAAAAGGTAATCTGAATACCTAAACCAAGGTTGCTAGCCTTTTAATCTTGGAAAGCCTTGTAGATCTTCTCTTATTAGTTTTACATACGGGGAAAGGCTTGAACCATTTCATAAGTTCGGTTTTTATCTTTATTGCTATTTGTTTTACTACAGACTTGACGATTTTATGCTAACACTGTCATGTTATTTTTAGCTTCTAAGGTCGATTTGTTGTTGATTTTTCTTTTTGGTGGAATTTCTCTTTTTCTATTCTAGATCTTTTCAATTCAACCCGTCATTTTTTGGCAAGAAGACTCCATATGGACCGAAAGTTTAGCAGAAAAAGGTTTACTCTGTCATCTATTTTTGATGTGGTAAGGTTGTGTTCAATGTACAGATTTTATTTAGTTGTGGCAAAATTAGCTTCTTAGTGTTGATTATATGACCTGCTTACATGTCGGGTTTCATCTGCTTCTACATTTTTACGAAGAGTATATTTACATCTTTTGAAGTGCTAGGATAAATCTTAGGAAACCTTAGGAGACATGTAATTTTGATTACCTTCCATCCACTAGGTATATATAGATACTAACTTTAAGGGGCCATGGGGCTTACATTTTAAGATGTCTACTTGGAACGGGTTAGGGATCATGATTTATCTAGGACAGTTTGATGGCTAGGTTTTTTTTTATATTATCTCCGCCCATGGTGGTCGTGGTTGTGGCCATCGCCCTTGCCGCCCTCAACATGGCTGGGCAGCACCCCAAGAACACCACATCCTTAATGCTTTGTCATATACGTTCTCTAACAATAAATTCAATTCTGTTTGTATGCTGACTTTTGAATGAATTTTGCAATTACTCTCCTTCAACTATAGCAATCACTTCCTATCAATTTTCCATATGCATAGATTCGGGTTCATGTTGATGTTTTGAGGCAGCCTTGCCGGTTGAACTCTAAATATATTTTTTTTAATATTTTGGTAGCAATATTTTTATCTATTTCAACAGCTGATAAGTCTCTCTCTCTCTCTCTCTCTCACGCACACAAAACACATCCTTTCACCATCACCTACCACTGTAATTTTCTTTAGAAAAGTTCGGGTGGTTGAGGAAGGGAAAAAACCGGTTTTCTTGTTTTCCATCAGGGTTTAGGTGGTGACAAATGCTAAGGGGACTCTCTCAAAAGTGGATCTCTCTATAAACTCTCTGCCACCTCATGTTTTTAGCACAATGTTTAATAATATTGATATGGAAATTGACGTTAAACGCTGAAGTGTCAGAGAGTTCCATTTTGAGAGAGTTCCCTTGGCATTCCCCTTTCTTGGTTTAGGAAGGGAAGAAGTGGCGTTCTTTCGATTGTGAAAGCAGTACACCAAATCTTAGTTTTGTTGAACAGTATTACCATAATTTCTATGGATAACTCTGGTGGACATGATTCGTGCCATGAAAGTTCTTTATAAGATTGCATCTAGTGATATCTGGCGTCTGCTAAAGCATCCCTTGAGCAACTTAAATAATAATACACAACCTGAGAAGTTTTCGTCGCTTAGAAAATTTATCCTTGTTTTTAAACACTGTCCTTGCTATAGATGTTTTAGCCTTTTACATGTCTCGGAAATACGCATCTTTGTTCAATTACGAAGGAACAAGAATAACGCAGGGTTCCAGTCCGAAGAAAAAAGAATACAACGTAGTAAGGCGAACGCTAGGATGGTTTTTTTCGGAGAAAATTGCTAACGAAGTAAAGTGTTTGATAAAGATTGCAGTGTGGTGCAGGGACTGATAGCATGATTGCACAGTGAGACAATGTAGGATGGTTGCTTTGCTTATTGTTTCTCCTAGTGCTACCTTATTCTCAAAGCGTGTCTGTGGGTCTCGCGAAGCTGTACATCGGAAGGTTATTCGGCGATGGAGGCTCCTTACCTTGCCAACTTTAATGCCTTTCAAGGCCTTTGTTTAACTGTGTTTTGTTTTGCAATTTTGGGTAATATGGCTGTAAACGAATGATTGTGTAGGCTATATTTACGAGAGACGTTTAGTGATACCACTTCTATGTTTTCTTGTTAAAGAAAAACAGAATTGACAAAAGAAAATATGTTATGTTCCGATTTACTTTTATGCATAACGAGGGAGAAAATATTCAAAGTGCGTATTATTATGGGTGGGCACAGTTTGGGCCAATCTGTCCGCTTTGCGAATGTTGTTGTGGCATTATGGTTAAATAATACAATGTTATAATTTATATGTAAGTTTTTCTTTACGTGATATTGTATTATTAGACCAGAATACCATGTAACGCTGAATTTCTATAAATTTCTCTCGCTATCCAGATATATTTAGGGTGTGAAAGTAAAGCTTCTTCATAGTAATCAAACTCAAAACATTTTGCATACGTTAAAGACTATAAAACATAAGACATATCATTTACAAATTAAAAAGAATATCGTTAGATAGTAATGTTAAATTGATAAGTTGATATTTCTTAGTTGCTTAAAATATCTTTACCAAACCAAGAAAGGTTTTTATCAGTGGTTTAAAAATTGGGGTCAGGATTCGACCGCAAGCAATGCCAGAATCCCCACGCTGTAACAGATCACGAATAACCTTTTATACCACGGACCTCGAGGCTGTACAGTCTCACGTCACGTGATATCGAACCCGCACCAACCAGATCGGCAAGGGGCAATTCCGTCATTTCGCAATTTCAGGATCCTGGAATCGTAAATAAACCAGTGGGCCACACCGTATCCAGCTGTATCCCTAATTCTAAAATTCAAAATCTTCGTTTTAGGCTCTAAAAATTTAAAACCGTTTCGGCACCCATCAAATTAGGTGGCGCAAATCCAGCCGTTGATTCTCCCCATTCCAGTTAATTTAAACAGCCAATGAAAAATTCGAAAATTAAATAATTAAATAAATTAGCAAAGAGCCGTTGTAGGGTTACAGCTCACTCCCTCTATATATCCGCCCTCTTACTCCCTCGCTGCCCCTCATCCTCGCCGTTCCCTCCTCTTTCTCTCTCTAAAACTTCATCTCTCTCTCTCTCTCTCCCTCCCCCTAGATCTGCCGATCTACTCTGCGCCGAAACCCTAGAGCCGAAAATGCGTGAGATCCTTCACATCCAGGGAGGCCAATGCGGCAACCAGATCGGGGCCAAGTTCTGGGAGGTGGTGTGCGCCGAGCACGGCATCGACTCCACCGGACGCTACCACGGTGACTCCGAGCTCCAGCTTGAGAGGGTTAATGTCTACTACAATGAGGCTAGCGGTGGCCGCTACGTTCCTCGCGCCGTGCTCATGGATCTGGAGCCTGGCACCATGGACAGCATCAGATCTGGGCCGTACGGCCAGATCTTCCGCCCTGACAACTTCGTTTTCGGTCAATCGGGTGCTGGGAACAACTGGGCCAAGGGTCATTACACTGAGGGTGCAGAGTTGATCGATTCCGTTCTCGATGTGGTTCGCAAGGAGGCGGAGAATTGCGACTGCTTGCAAGGTATGTGTGAACTCAGACGAAATCCTAATTGTAATTTGTGAGATTTTGAGATTGGGTATTTCATTTCTGTGTCGATTAAACCCTAGTTTACCGAAATGAAGAAACCCTAACTGTATTTTGTGAGATTCTGAGATTTGGGGGTTTACATTTCTGGATCGGTTAAACCCTAATATTGGCTTGTGATTTGGTGGTGCAGGGTTTCAGGTGTGCCATTCGTTGGGAGGTGGTACTGGATCTGGGATGGGAACGCTTCTGATCTCGAAGATCAGGGAGGAGTACCCAGATCGGATGATGATGACTTTCTCTGTGTTCCCATCTCCCAAGGTCTCAGATACTGTTGTGGAGCCTTACAATGCTACTCTTTCGGTTCATCAGCTTGTGGAGAATGCTGATGAGTGCATGGTTCTTGACAATGAGGCCCTCTACGATATTTGCTTCCGCACACTTAAGCTCACCACCCCCAGCTGTAAGTTTGCTTAGATCTATGTTCTCTGTTGTTTGGTTGAATCAATTTTGTGCAAGTGTTTGTATGTTTATGATTTACTCTTTATCTAAATATCAAGTTGTTTGACCATGTTAATTACTCACTGTTGGATGAATAATTGTTGCATGATTTGAATGTCCATCCTGTTTTGCTTTTGAGTTTATCGGTCATGTGAAGTGTTCGGTGTTTTCTTATTGATTGTTGAGTAATGGGTTGCCATTCATTTCTTTAGAAAAGCAAGTTTTGGCAATGAATGAAAGTTTGAATGTCTTAAGTTTAGCTGGGTTTTTAAGTCATGAGGTCTCTGTTCTGATGTTACGTTTTGTGGTGAGTTATGGTAATTACTGTGAAAGTAAATGAGATGTCATTTTTTTTCTTGGAAAGCATGAATTGATTTCTTGGAAAATGAGGTTTGGTGAGCAATGGATGATTGATTTTTCTGTACTTGTTTATTTTTTATTGTTGGGGTTTGAAAGCGTGATTTGTAGATTGTGTGTGGTTGCGATGAAACAGATACTAAGTTGAACTACATGCTCCTTGATTGATTTCTGCTTCCTCATAGGACTGATTCTCCTTGATTGATTTCTGCTTCCTCATAGGACTATGATTGCTGATGATGTTTCCTCATAGGACTATGATTGCTGATGATGTTTCCTCATAGGACTATGATTGTTGATGATGTCTCTGTTTCTTCTTTTATGTTTACAGTTGGTGATTTGAATCATTTGATCTCTGCAACAATGTCTGGAGTTACTTGCTGCCTGAGGTTCCCTGGTCAGCTCAACTCTGATCTGCGCAAGCTTGCTGTTAACCTGATCCCCTTCCCCCGTCTCCACTTTTTCATGGTGGGCTTTGCTCCTCTTACTTCACGTGGCTCTCAGCAGTACCGGGCCCTTACTGTTCCAGAGCTCACCCAGCAAATGTGGGACTCCAAGAACATGATGTGTGCTGCTGATCCCCGACATGGACGTTACCTAACAGCATCAGCCATGTTCCGTGGTAAGATGAGCACCAAGGAAGTTGATGACCAGATGATGAATGTGCAGAACAAGAACTCTTCCTACTTTGTTGAGTGGATCCCCAACAATGTCAAGTCAACCGTCTGTGACATCCCACCAACCGGGCTTAAGATGGCATCAACCTTCATTGGGAACTCGACATCCATCCAGGAGATGTTCAGGAGAGTGAGCGAGCAGTTCACTGCCATGTTCAGGAGGAAGGCTTTCTTGCATTGGTACACTGGTGAAGGCATGGACGAGATGGAGTTCACTGAAGCCGAGAGCAACATGAACGATCTGGTTTCCGAGTACCAGCAGTACCAAGATGCAACAGCCGATGAGGATGAGTATGAGGATGAGCAGCAAGAGTACGAGGAGGAAATGTAATTCTATCGTCAAAGCAGTATCGCTTCTTTTAATATCGACTTTCCAGTTTAGTGCGTTTGTGTAGCATGTGAATGAATGAATTTCCGGTTGAGAGAGGGGATCGGGGGACAAGTTTTAATATCA
The DNA here is from genome assembly GCF_042453785.1 of Malus domestica. NCBI lineage: Eukaryota > Viridiplantae > Streptophyta > Magnoliopsida > Rosales > Rosaceae > Malus > Malus domestica. The sequence continues at coordinate 6,663,413 of NC_091663.1, forward strand.
ACTTCCAGTTGCTGCTATGTGCTGTAACTTTGCTTATTTTCGACATTATGTATTTGCGGTAGTGATATATTCGCTTGCTTCCAGTTTCTACTTTCTGTTCTCGCTAGCATTATCAAACTTCCGGTTATTGTATTGAACTTCCGGTTATCCCTACTTTCGGTTCCCTTTCTGTATGTTGAGATCGTCGAATGAGTTGCCGATGTTAGAAGAGGTTCAAAGTTTGAAGCCGTATGAGGATTCTAAGATTTTGGGGATTTTTCGATCATATCCGTTTTTTGTTAGATATTGTTTCTATTTAATTTTAAATAAAAAATTTATAATAATTTTTTACTACACGATAATACGATGAACAAATATGATTGAAGAATATTCAAAATCGAATCCAACGAGAATCCTCCTGGATTGATGTCCAAAATATCAAAACTTGAGTTGCACAAGATTTTTTAGCATCTTATTAATTTTGGAATTTATTAATAAAAATTGCATTTTAATACTTATTTGAATTAAATGGAATTGAAATTCTCACATTATCCCTTCTCAAAGTATCTCCTCATATGCTAGTCACTTTACCACTGTTGCAAAAAGCAACATTTTGTATACTCTTTATATCTTCTCACATGCTAGTCACGTGATAGTTGCTGCAAGATGGAACACTACACTCGTTAGTTATGCTTATAAACTCATCATATGAAAGAAATAAGAATTTACTGTAATGCCAAAGGGGCGATCAATTGTATTTTAAAATGTTTGATCTCGAGCGGTTGATTTAGTGGAAAGCTACCAAAAGTTTGAAACTGCAACCCAAGTTTAAACTCCCACGATTAAATTTATTAGGATCACCGACTTTACTTTGGTGTACAATTTGACCTGAGGACCACAAGTACGATGATGATACCTCATGTGATACCAGAATGGCAGAATTAAATGAGAAGGGACCAATCTTCTTCAAAAATAAAAAATCTCATAAGTAATAATTTCAAGGAATAGGGGTCATTTACCAATTCGAGAAAACTCACGAGGTCATTCCGTAAATAACACAAACCTCTCAAAAGAGTTCCGCCTCCCCGCAAAAACACAATTTACACAAACGAAGCTCGTTACAGAGAGAAAGGAGAGAGTGAGAAAGCCGAACCGGAAAATGGCGAGCATTTTCGCAAACAGAGCATTAACAGATCGAACCGGAAGCCTCTGGAGGCTCACATCGAGCTTCCTCCGAAGCTTCAGCACCGCTTCCCAAAACCCACCCGCCGGCGCCGCTTCGCCTTCGGCGTCAAAGAAACCCAAGCGGAAGAAGAAGAAGAACCTGTTCGAGGTGGCCCAGTTTCTGCCCAACTGGGGATTGGGGTACCAAATGGCTAAGACCCACTGGGTCGGCGTCTCTTACCAGATTACAAAAATCAATCTTTACAAGGTATTAGTTGCTACCAAATTTTCCCAGATTTTGTTGGGGGTTTTGCTCTGTTTGGTTACTGGGAAAATATGGAAAAATGATTACAAAGTTGGGATCTTTCGCCTCGAACTGTCGTATTTAATTGCTTGCATTAGATGTGGGAATTTCATCCATTTTTCCTTTTTATTGTTATTATTGTTGTTAGGGGTTTAATGGTTTAGGGTTTATGCGGTTTTTAATTTTTCAGGATGGTAGACATGGCAAAGCATGGGGAATCGTTCATAAGGAAGGTCAGTTAACCTTTACATTTCCTGGAATTTGAATTTTTTCGTGTTCTCAGTTCAATTGAGTTTCATTTGTATTGGCAGTATAAGGGTTTTATGACATTGCTAGCACAAATGATAAATGCTAGATAATTGTGATTGTTTTCGATAGCACAAAAGTCATAGAATCCTGATCTGATTGATATTTGCGTTCTCAAAGTTGTTTGATATCGTTCTTATGTACCCCGGTGATCCAAAACGTGTAACTTTTTTGTTCGGCTTACATGATTTTGGTTGCATTTGTATATTCCACTTGTGATCTGGTAAGAATTATACTCTTCATGTTCGTTTGCAAATGAAACATCCTGAATGGTAGGGAAATAATGCATTATCGAGTTTTTCTATGGAGCGCTCCCCTTGTCATGGTATTTTTATTTGTGACAGTGAACATGCATCCTAATTTCAGTTATAAGTTACAAGTGAGAAGTATTTTAGGGGTATTGACACTCTTTACACCTCCACTATGTGCATACATGTACATATGTAATACCTGTGCACTTGCATGGATCATATAAGGCTTCCTTTTTGTTAGTCTCAGTTCTCTATTTGTTTGTCATTTTTGTTTAGTAATGACTAATTCTTTAGAGTTCTGAGTCAGATTTGTAGCTGTAACGTTAATAAAGAACTGTGAAAATAATGTTTGATCATTTTCTGTGTTAGGTTTGTCGATTTTAAGTTACTCTCTTATATGAAAGTGAATATAGTGGAATTTGTTGCAGGCTTGCCAGCCGTAGATGCCCCCAAGAAAATAAGCGGAGTCCACAAGCGTGGTTGGAGGTACATTCCAAACTCGAAGAGTGAAATTGTTCCATGTATGACTAAACCTACGGAAAGTGCTCCAGCAGCTGAAGTTCAAGCAGCTTGATACGTTTTCCTCCAATTTTAGGGAATTTAGCCTGATCTGTTATACTTGGATGTTCTTTTTCAGTTACTCAGTTGTATCCTCCATCGGTACAATTTTTTGTTGGATAAGGTAGTGTGTTTTTTTTTTATAAATCAGTTTGTTATGACGATCCACTGTAGCATCCTCCCTTGTGCACTGAAACTAGAATAATATCTCGGAACTGCAAAATCGGAAGGGAATTGTTATTGGCGCTCCAAATTTCTCATTCTACACTCCAAAATTTCTATATTTAGAAAGAAAAATACACTTGTAAGGAGTGCAGAATGAGATTTTTGGAGTGCCAATAACACTTCCCAATCGGAATGGATTATAAAAAAGGATTGAGCATGTTTGAGTTTGGTTATTGTAATGTTTTCTCTTGTCTGGTTCGGTGCCTGTTCCTGTTTCTTCTTATTGTATGAATGCAATCGGCATGGTGTCCGATTTAGGTTTAAAAATTATGCTGCTTGGATTGATGGTTGTACTTCATATGGAGCAAGATTTTCATATTTTCATGGCAATATAGGGTTTTATGTGTTGTCTTGCAGTGTCTCTTGTATCTGGTGTGAGTGCTCGTTTCTACGTTTATGTTTCGTTACAATTGCCAGAGTCCTATCCCGAGTTGGCATACAATACAGCACCTACAACTCCCCCCACGATTAATTGGTCCCGAGTTGGCATACAATATAGCACCTACAACGCCCTCCACGATGGTCACTTGACCAACATGTGAGGGGATTATCGTATGGTAGGCGCCGTATACAAATGTGGTAAATAATTTTCACAACTGAGATCCCCTTGAAAGATGTCATGAAACCCTTTTGCCCCAAGTTGCTTTTAAGAATCCCGTTAAATTTGTAGGCGTGTCATACGGAGTAATTTGATCAATGGGTTGGTGGATTCGAACTTAGATCTTGATAGGATTTTTACCACTTGCAAAGTAGGAATAAAAACACTTAAAAATACTTGCAAGAGTGTAAGGTTGTCGTAGTATAGCAACTAAAACGTTTTTCAAAATTAAAGTTGTGAAAGCCTAGGGTTCCGTCGTCACCATTAACAATCCTACGCAATTTTACCAATTACTTATGAATTTCTACATACATGCTTTAAGGTTAGGTTTTCCTAATACATATTTTCCTTGTGATCATGTTCAAGCGAAAACGTATATCTAACATGCAACATGTCTGTGATGTTTAAATCAAATATAAACATGCAAGACTCATTAAGCTTTGTGAAAACTCTTTAAAAAACCAAGCAACCCTTAAGAGCGTAATGTTCGCCTTAAGTGAACTTATAATTACTAATTACAAGAACCCCTCTTCAATTTCAAGGTGATGTTCTAACATAAATTGCATCAAATTACTTGTCTAAAAACCCTAATGGTCGTGAATCACTAAGACAATTAGATAGTTTAATTACGGTGATTAATAATTCAAACCAAGCATGTATCCATTCATAAGTAAATTAATAAAACCACATATTCATGCTAAGGCTTGTGGCTTCGCCTTAGCAAAAGAACTAGTTATGAGCAACTATAAAAACTAAAGAAAATATTAGAAAAATGATTGAAAACACCTTGTAAGTAAAACATCTGAAGTTCTCCAAAATACTGCGTGCCTTCCCCCCCCCCCCCAAAAAAAACCCTAATGGCTAAAAAGCCTTATTTATACTACTCCAAATTAAAACCCTCATAGAAAAGGTTCTCTAAAAACTAAGAAATAAAATAATAAAAACATAACTAGGAATTACATTCCTATTATGACTAGGAAATCTACCCAACACAGAGATAGCCACGTTTATAGACCTTCAGGGCTCCAAAACAGGCCCAAAATGAGTCAAATTAAAGATTAAGACCTCCTTTTCAAGTTCCAAGAAGAGCCCAAGTTTAAAATCCATCATCTTTCAGCCTAAAAGCTCTGCAGCCCAATCTGCTAGCATTGTGCGCTGGGCATAAATTAATTCGCCACGATTAAATGCTTTGGGATAAAATTATGAAATTTTGAGACAACCTTCTTTACAGATTCACGAACCCGCTCCAATTGGAATCGCTAAAAAATTCCACCGTTTGATTACTTTATGCTTAGAACAAGTTTGCATGTCCTACATTAAAAATGCATAACAAAGCATCAAAATCTCACCAAAATAATAACCAAAATATACCAAGAATAGAAAAATAATATATAATATAGAATCGACTCATCAGATCTCTTCCAGCAGTCATAAGATGTTTCCTTAGCTTCTTGTATGCCCTACAACAATATGGACATCGGACAAAATCCTAAATTGTCAGCATACATCGCCTCGGAACATTGGGCATATGATAATTTGTGAATCACTGTGTTTTCTAACATGGAGCAAACGAAAAACGTGCTCCATATTTCTCCTCTAGTCAATCCCTCACTAGATAGTCATCATATCCCTAGTATTTTGAGAGGCGAAAACCAGAGGGCAACTCACATTGCAGCCAAGCCGCTAACCGACATGTCCACAACGTCCAGAGGGACTGTTAAACCGTCCATAGCCACCAGCCGAGCAAGCAAGGCGAGCGGAGGCTAATAACGCTAGCAATGTGAGGACCATTCAGCACAAACGCCATAAGAAAGGACCACTTGTTTAAGAAAGGACCAGTTGTCTTAACTCCTGTGTCTGGGCATGGAAAACTACAGGTGCAGAAGTGTGGAGCATCAAGTTAGCCATTTTCTATCTTCTATACACACACGTGTCGGTTTCTCCACCACCAAAACCAAATTCCGTAAGTCACAATGCAAACCCGTGTGACATCATTCCGTGCGTCACAAAGCAAACCCTTGTGACCCTGGATTAAACAGACTTTAATTTGTTCATTATTTCAGACACTTTTGGAGGAGTAAGTGAGCAGTTAGTGTTTTTTTAAGGGCCTGAGTCGTTGATTCATGTGTTGAGTTGAAGGGCGTTGCAACACCTTGTATTTATAAGAATAAATTGTTAGATATTCAAATCGCAACTGTAGAGTTTAATCCTGAAGTATTATCTCATGTCAGTTGAAAACCACATGCAAATATCTGCACACTAATCCAACCCTCAACAGTCCGTGCTAATCCCATCATGCAATTGCATATCCACTTAACCACTTTCTTTTGGAAAAATGAGACTCGTTGAGAAGGATTTTTAAATTAAAATGACTGAAAACACTTTTAGTAAAAATGTTTTTGAATCAATCTTTAGTAAAATGGCAAGTGAATCTTGGAAAAACAATTTCTTGCTTCATGCAAGAAGTATATAAAGAGGTCGCACTTGGTGCGATGGCAAGTGCCTTCGCCCATGAGCGGTAGGTCTCGGGTTCGAGACTTGGGAGCAGCCTCTCCATAAATGGGGGTAAGGCTAGCCGACATTCACCTCTCCCAGACCATGCGTAAAGCGGGAGCATTGTGCACTGGGTATGACCTTTTTATGCAAGAAGTATATAACTTGTGCTTTTTGCAAGAAACATTTTAAGTGTTTTGAAACTCAATAACAGTTTCTCTAAAAACGCTTTTAATTTTTTTAAAAACAGTTCCAAACAAACTCATAATCAGTTCCAAACAAACTCATAATCAACAAGCTAGGATCAGCATATTTATTCGCACAGAACCATCTCTCTCGGCTAGTCATCTCAAGTCGACTAGTCATCTCAAGTCGCATGTAATTCCAATCTTTAACCCTTTATTCAAGCCAATCTTATCACATCACCATTTTTGCATAAAATCGAAAAATTATGGTAGTTTTCGAACTACTGCAGTCTTATTCCACACGGTAAAGACTTCTATCAAAAGCCGCCCTTGGATCATAAAACACAATTTGATTTGTTTGGAGATCAAATTAGAAGATCGATTTTTGCAAAGTGACTTACCCCAAAGATTGAAACCCTGTTTACTTAATAATACAAAATTGTTGCAGGAATTTAGCCAACTATATCAAATGACGTCGCTGCCATGTTCACGAGTACTTCAGGTGAACCGATTAGTGTCACAGCTCGTAACGCCGGCAAAGCCAACACCTCATGAAACAAAACTGCTATCAGATATTGACGACCAGGAAGGCCTTAGGTTTCAAACTCCAGTTCTAATGTCCTACAAAAATAATCCTCTTATACCGAAAGATCGAACCGATCCCGTTAAGGTGCTTAAAGAAGCACTGAGTAAAGCATTGGTGTTTTACTACCCTCTAGCTGGCAGGCTCAGGGAAGGACCTAACAGAAAGCTTATGGTGGAGTGCACTGGAGAAGGTGTGTTGTTCATAGAGGCTGATGCTGATGTAACGCTTGAGCAACTCGGGGATGCACTTGTACCCCCGTGTCCATTCTTAGAGGAGTTCCTATGTGATGCGCCAGGATCTGATGGTATTCTCGGTTGCCCCTTGCTGTTAGTTCAGGTAACAGTACTTATATACGCTCATAAGCGTTTTTACAATAAGTACTTCTATTTCGAAAACTTTGATTTAGTTCGATCGGTTAACCATAATTACATATGTTGGATAGTACTTCCCTCCCTTCCTTCCTCATAAGTAAAAAAGTCCCCTTCCCTCCTAACATGACAGTCGGAACTTTTCATTCTCTTTATTATCGATTAAAGATCATTTTTAGAAAAACTCAATCGATTTTGAAACCGTCTAGCCATCCATATACGGTTATGATAATACGTAGCAATATCCTCATAGTGAACCATCAATTTCTTTTATCCAATTATGTTATGCCCCTTGCATACTTGTAAGAATCACTATTTATATCCATATTACTTTACCCCCAACGTCGTTCTGTTTCTATTTATTTAGTTCGAGAAATTAATTTCATAAAAAATTATGCAACGTAGGTGACCCGTCTGAAATGTGGAGGTTTCATATTTGCATTGCGCATAAACCACACGATGTGTGATGGATTTGGGATGGTCCAGTTCTTGAACGGAGTCGGGGAAATGGCTCATGGTGCACATACACCATCTATTCCGCCTGTGTGGCAGCGTGAGCTCTTTGACGCTCGAAATCCTCTACGAATTACATGTACACATCATGAATACGAGGAAGCGATTGATTCTGATGAGGGCTTGTTTGCGGTTAGAGACCAACAAAACATGGTCCAAAAGTCTTTCTATTTTGGTGCCGAGGAGTTGAACGCCATTCGGAAACATCTTCCAGCACACCATTCTCCTTCCTCCACATTTGACTTGATAACAGCTTGCTTGTGGAAATGTCGAACTCTAGCCCTTGAGATGAATCAGAAAGAGGTTGTGTATATTTCGTGTATATCTACTGCACGAAATGCGCGTCTTCCATTGGGATACTATGGCAATGCATTTGCACTCCCATCCGAAGTTTCAACGGTCGAAAGCTTATGTAAAAATCCGATAGGATATGCGTTGGAGTTGGTCAAGAAGGCGAAAGCTAAAATGAGTGACGAGTACATAAAATCAGTGGCGGACCTTATGGTAATGAGAGGACGACCTGACTTTTCTTCGACAAGGAACTTTGTGGTTGGTGACACAACGCGTGCTGGTTTTGGTGAGGTTGATTTCGGATGGGGGAAGCCGGTGTTTGCTGGACCGGCCAAGTGCGTTAATATGATAAACTTGTATGTTCGGCACAAAAACAAAGAAGAAAATGGGATTCTGGTACTAACATGCTTGCCGCTATCGGCGGTGGAGAGGTTTCAGCAGGAGCTTAAGAGGATGACTGTGGAACCGGTTGAGGATAACACTAAACCTGTTAGGATTAAGTCAACACTGTGATAAGTTGCTAAGGTTTTAGATATTTTAGTTCTGAAATTTTTCCATCCAACTTGTTACCTTTCTTTTTCTCGTATTTTCTTTTTCAAGAGGGTAAGTAAGTGTATGTCCCGAAAAAGAAGGGTAAATAAGTGTATGTTCCCCTCTTTTCTTGCAAGGGATACGGTTTGTATCTCTCTTGATTAAGTGTACCCCCTTTTTCTTATATTTTGATTTTCTTGCTTTATGAGAGATACGGTTATGGTTTATATCTCCTGAATAAGTGTAATTTTTTTTTATATCAATAAATTTCTCTCGTACCACCCGAGGTTCTATAAAAGAAAAAATTTGATGCAAATAAAGGCCTATGCATAAGGGTCTATGTCTGTATTTCAGCCAGCTTCCTTACCAAGTTGGCCATGTTGAATGATGAATGGAAGAGAACAAAGTTAATTTTTACCGCTTTGCTTCTATCATGCTATCATGTGGCATATAACATTTTATCAATCGCAATGACAAGAAATTAATGCATTTAATAGGGTGTAATAGCAATGATTAATTGGTCACTTGACCAACATGAACATATTATTGAGGTGGACGCTATATACACCCGTTAATAGATACGTATGATAACTCGATTGGTGTATTAACCTTTATTTGGTTGTCCTAATTGGTATTCTCATGGCATCTTCCGACGCTGTTTTACGATTCTGCTTGTGCACACGACCTTGGCACCTTTAACATCTTAAAATCCTGAAAATGTCAGCTTCCATCCTTCGCAGGAAATTTCTTACATGGGGTGATTGGCCGTAATATCTTTACAGTCTGGCTAGGATGGATTGAAGACATACTTTGCCTTTCAACTTTTTACAACCTTTCCCTATGAGACCACATAAAAATGTTTCCACAAAACGTTCATTTCATTGGGTAGTAGGCAAATGTAGTGCATGGTTTTGCTTCAAATTCCACATGATGATTAATAAGAAAACAAAAGATACAACATTTTTTTTTTCAGTCAGACGAGAACGAATAATATTCTTTGAAGTTAAGCAAAACAATAAATGTCAATATAAGAATCCTAACTGATTTGGGAAACTTTACCCTGTATTTGGATGAAAATTTAATATTATTAAGGAATTTCAAAATGTTAAAAATAGAAATGACATAATTTTATCTTCTATAATTTGTGAATTCTCTTGTTTGGTTAACCTAACACTAGTTTTGGATGATGAAAATAAACTTGAAATTTTAACAAAAGTCAGAATTTATAAATTGACATGCATAAGTTCCCTTGTTTGGATTCATAAATATATAACTTTAAAATTTCTGTGTGGAAAAAAAAAAACATAAAATTTGAGACCTCCAATTCCTTAGTTTAAATTCCGTATAAATATGTGTAATTTTCAAATTTACGTGAGTGAGTGTTTAAAAATAACAAATTTCATGGTTTACATTCAAGAAGTTCCAAGTGTTTGTAGCCGTTGGAGCAGTTGGAGCAGTCTCTGGGCGTTCTAGGACTTTTCCAGTTTTGTGTGATTCTGTGCAGAGTTGTGCCCAAAGGGTTTTGGTTCCCAGGCCAATCGGAGGGGTTCATGTGGCTGCAGAGTGACGGGTTCGGCTAGGACCATATGGTTGAGTTTCTGGGAGAAGAGGTGCTGGGTGTGACGTGTTTGAAGGGGATGGAGTGGTCCTCGCCATCAAATCGAGAGAAATGACGGAAGAGATGAGCCGCCGTCAAATTGAGAGAAACAAGGGAGCGAGAGGTCTGAGATGTAGAGAAGAAGCAAAGAGATCGAGAGAGATGGACTGAGATCAGTGAGATCCGTAGGAGGCAGGAGGTGGAGGTCGAGATGGTGTTTGGGGGAAGTGAGGATCGAGATTTGGAGCGGCAGGGGGAATCTTTTTGTTGGCAATTGGGGATTAGGGTTCCCGCGAGTGTGGTGGTGTTTTTGGCTGGGGGCACGATTTTATTATTTTTAAAATTTAAAACAATTTTGACCAGAAAAAACTTTAAAATTTTAATTTTTCAATGACTTTTTATATTAGTACCTCACAAAATGTTAAATGCACTCTACATTAAAATTTAATATTAAATAATTTATTTACTTTTCTATGCAATGACAATTTTGACCTTATTAGGTTTAAAAAAAAATCTAAATACATCCCAAATCATTTTTAACGTATTATTTATCTTTTTCAACTATCAAAATCTCTTCGACCATGCATTGTTGAACAAAACCTTAACTAATGAAACTACAAACATGTTGATTGAAAAAAATTATTTTTGACGAATGAAACAAAATCGATTTTTCGGAAGCTTCAAATGAGGTAAGACTTCATATTTTTTATTGTTTTAGTGATTTTGACGACATCGATAATTATTTAATTTTTCTTTTGCTGCGTTATTCAAGTTTCTATGTTCATATTCATCTTTTAGGAATAACAGAGATTACATGAAGAATTAAACACTTAAAATTACCACCAAATATTAAAAACAGACGACATGAGTTTTAATGGTGGAATTGAAAACAAACCACATATGTTTTAAATCCCAGGCAGCATCTTTTGTTAAAATTCCAGTCGGCATTTTTTGTCCAAATTAAAAGTTTGGGTAAAGTACAAAAAACTACCTCAACTATTGGTGTCACGACACTTTCATTCCTCATCTTTTAAAATTGACAATGTCATACCTCATTTTACGCATTTGTGCCAATGTCATACATTCCGTTAACCTAACCGTTAATTTGTCAGTTAAATGCTGACGGGGCTTGATTCGGAACCCCCTCTCTATTAAAAAAATTAATAAAATATTATTAAAAACTAAAAAAAAGTATTTAATATTTTTTAAATATTAAAATAATAAAAAAAGTCAAAAAAAAAAAAACAAACAAACAAACAAACAAAAAAACAAAGCTTCGTCCCTCCCCACCCTCTCCTTCCTTCCTTCCTCCCTCCCTCCCTCGTATCCTCTTCTCCCCCATCTACCAGCTGCAACCCAGAAAAAAGAAGGAAAAAAAAAAAAAAAAAAAACCTACCTTCGTCCCTCCCCCCCCCCCGGCCGGCGTCATTCTCTCTTCTCCCCCATCCCCCTCACCCCCTCTGCAACCAAGAAAACAGAAGAAGAGAAAGGAAAAAAAAAACCTTCGTCCCTTCCCCCCCCCCCATGCCCAGATCCGATCACATCCCTTACCGCACCAACCCCACCCCCCCCCCCCCAAGATCCCAAGATCCCCACACCTGCAACCCAAAATCCACCACCCCCCAACTTGAAGAAGAAGAAGAAGAAGAAGAAGAAGAAGGAAGAAGAAGAGAGAAGGAAAGAAAAAAAAAAGGAGGAGGAGCAGTTCGTCCGTCCCCCACTCCCCCCAACCCAACCTCCAAAAGAAGAAGAAGAAGAAGAAGAAGAAGGAGAGAGTGAGGGAGAAGGAAAAAAGAAAGAAAGAAGGAAACCAGTTCGTCCGTCCCCCCTCCCCCAACCTAACCTCCTGAAGAAGAAGAAGAGAGAGAAAAAAAAAAAAAACCCCTGTTTGTAACCCAGTTCGTCCTTCCCCCCTAAAGCCAACCTGTAACCCATAAAGAAGAAGAAGAAAGGAAGAAGAAGAAGAAGAAGAACAAAAAAAAAAAAAAAAGAGAAACCCAGCTCGTCCGTGCAGAAGAAGAAGAATAGAGAGAGAAAAGAAAAAGAAAAAGAAAAAGAAAAAAAAATATATATATATATATATTTAACTTTTCTTCATTATTTTAATATTTAAAAATTATTAAATGATTTTTTTTAGTTTTTAATAATTTTTTAATAATTTTTTAATAGAAAGTAAGGTCTGAATCAAGCCACGTCAGCATTTAACTGATAAATTAACGGCTAGGCTAACGGAAGGTATGACATTGGCACAAATTCGTAAAATGAGGTATGACATTGTCAATTTTAAAAGATGAGGTATGAAAGTGTCGTGATCCCAATAATTGAGGTAGTTTTTTGTACTTTACCCTAAAAGTTTTATAAGATTTGAGAAATGTGGGGTGTATAGAAAAATATAGGGTGCATGAAGAAAATGTAAAGTGTATTCTGAGAATGTGAGGTGTGAGGGTATTATGGAGAAGTATGTGGGATGTATTAAGATAATTATTCATTGAAAAAGCTAATGTGGGGCTGTATTAAGTATGTGGAGTTTATTCAACAATTTATGGGATGTTAATATAATAAGCATTTTTCAAATTTTATTTGAAATTTGTTTTATCCCACATGTCAATCAATGGAGGGTCCAAGCCAGCATGATGTTTAGTTAAGCGAGGATTAGGTCTCGCATTATTCACGTTATCATTTAACAGAAAAATTGACGGAGGTATGACATTGCAATGAATTCGTAAGTTAATGTATGACATTGAAATATTTAAAACATGAGGTATGAGAATGTTATGCGATCCAAAGTTGAAGTGTTAAAATGTAATTTATCCAAAAATCATTTATTGTTTGTTTAACCAAACATCTCCATGTAAGTAAAAATAAGAAAACTGTTTAAAAATGGGGCCAAAATCAAAAGCCTCTTCTTTTGGGAAATATTATTTTGGGCCAAGTTGCTAAAGGCCCGAAGCTTGGTTATAATGCTTGACGTCCAGAAGAAGAAACCCAAAAAAGCACAGCAATCAATCGAAACAGCTTTCCCTCCCATTCTGCTCACTGCTCTTCCTTTCTTTCCTTCCCAAACCTCAAATCAACGAAACCAACCATGAATCCCAGACACCTTTTCACCATTGTTGTATGCTCCTCTCCTCGCCTTGTTCTCTGCCTATGAGGATACCACAAACAAGTTAACCCCGTGCAACGAAAATGTGTCATCCACCATCCATGTTCCTGTGATCACTTACGGTGATCTTCCGACGGGAAACCAAGAAACCCCTGACACTAAAATTTTTCAAAGACTTATTTCGTCTTAATTTCATATCTGATACCACCATCTGTTAACCAATTACCCACACTTTTCCGTCTGCTTCTTTGAGCTATTGATTCTCCAAGTCGCATCGAAAATCTCATTGGACGTCCAGCTGATGGCAGTTTTGGTGGCTATTATGATTTTCGAGAGTTTGAAGCACATCTTCTTGGCAGCGTACCTAATCACCTGCCAGTAAGAAAGTTTCTTTTCTTGCTTTATAATCAAATTAGAATTTTGGGAAAGTGGGTATTTTCCTGGATTATGTTTCTTTTTTTTGGGGAAATGACTATTTTCTGTTGCTGTTAAATTTGGTTGTCGTTATGGGGAAATCAAGATTTTAATTCAATATTTTTGTTCTAATTGGTGTTTTTTTTGTTTGCTCAGTTACTTGTGCTTTCTTTGTTACCCAAATTGTTCATGCTGTGCGGATGAAGCTTTAATCTTTTTGTTTTTGTTTATATGAGGTTCTTGATTTGGAATAAAAACAGCATTAGGGAAAATGGGTGTTTTCCCAATTGTTGTTGGGGAAATGGGTATGTGCTTTCTGCTCTGAAACTTCCAAATTTTTCCAAATGGGTGGATTTGTGTTACAAATTGAGTTTTGTGCTTATGGGTTTTTGAGTTATAATTTTCAGTGAAATGAACCCCATTTAGAACAAAAGATTATAACTCAAAAACCCATAAGCACAAAACTCAATTTGTAACACAAATCCACCCATTTGGAAAAATTTGGAAGTTTCAGAGCAAAAAGCACATACCTATTTCCCCAACAACAATTGGGAAAACACCCATTTTCCCAAATGCTTTTTTTTATTCCAAATCAAGAAACAATTATCAAGAACCCCATATAAACAAAAACCGAAAGATTAAAGCTTTATCTGCATATCATGAACAATTTGGGTAACAAAGAAAGCACAAGTCAAAATAGAGCAAACATATAAAAACACCAATTAGAACAAAAATATTGAATTGAAATCTCGACTTCCCCAGAACAACAACCAAATTTCACATCAACAGAAAATAACCAGTTCCCCCAAATAGAAACACAATCCACGAAAACACCCACTTCCGCGAAATTCTAATTTGATTATGAAGCAAGAATATCAAGAAAGAAACTTTCTTACCGGCGGGTGTTTAGGTACGCTGCCAAGAAGATGTACTTCAAACTCTCGAAGATTATAAAAGCCACAAAAACTGCCATCAGCTGGACGTACAATGAGATGTTCAATGCGACTTGGAGAATCAATAGCACAAAGAAGTAGATGGAAAAGTGTGGGTAATTGGTTAACAGATGGTGGTATCGGATATGAAATTCATACGAAATAAGTCGTTGAAAAAAATTAGGGTCAGAGGTTTCTTGGTTTCCCATTGGATGATCACCGGAAGTGATTGCGAGAACACTGGATGGTGGATGACGCATTTTCATTGCATGGGGTTGTCTTGTTTTTGGTATCCTTATAGGCGGAGAACAAGGCGATGAGAGAAAGGCATACAACAATGGTGAAAAGGCGTCTGGGATTCATGGTTGGTTTCGTTGATTTGAGGTTTAGAAAAGAAAGAAAGGAAGAGCAGTGAGCATAATGGGAAGGAAAGAAAGGAAGAACTCTAAAATGCTGGTGGTTTGAATAGGTATGGGGTTTAATATGGTTTCGTGTGTGTGTGTATATATATACACGTTTCATGCATTATGCAATTTTTGCTATGTGGAATATATGAGTCAAAGAATTGATCATGCATTATGCAATTTTTGCTATGTGGAATATATGAGTGAAAGAATTGAAAAAAATTAGAAGCAATTAGGGTTTTTTAAACCCTAGAAATTGAAAAAAAAAATCTGAAAAAAAAAGAAAAGAAAAGGAAGCCGTGGTTTGCAGCCGCGTTCTCGCCTAAGCCACCTGAAGCCAAGCTGGCTCTGCCCCAAAACCCAGATGCCCAGAACCACTCCCAGGTTCGAGACGACGCCTTTTTCTAGCGTTTTGTCACCTACATCCCCGAATTCACCATATTTCCAGGTGGAAATCTCGATGCCGATGGATTATTTGCACAAAACTCGATGACCCGCAATCGTCTTCGTGGGCAGATTTTTTCGAACGGATTTAAGAGATTCCCGAAGAATCTTTAAGTTTTTAGATTTCTCCGACATCGTGATCATTTCCTATCGATGTTCTGTGGATTCCGACCTTGGTTTTGGATTGATATCATCGCCGCTGAGACACCGCCACCTTCTTCCTCGGCGATACCACACACCCATAGTAGCTGGGGCGCCCCAAATCAAACCTACCTCTTTTGGGCCTTGTCCAGGCTTAGCCCATTTGGGCTTCATGTTTTTTTTCTTTATTTCCTGAGCCCGTTGCCCTCTCGGCTCCTAGCCAGCCTGAAGCTAGGCTAATTTTTCCTACCAGCCCACTTGGGCTTATTTTTGTTTTGGCCCACGACATCGCAGCAAGCATGCATATTGCTTTGTAGGTTATTGGGCTGCCCAATGCAGCCAACCTGAGCCCAATTTGGGCCTACTTTTTTACATGTGGCTTGCAGCCCACATTAAATCACATATGGGCCTAGACAATTTTTTTAATTTTGCTTTTACGATCGACCCCGAATTACCCTGATCTATTAAATTAATCAAAAGTGACCATTCTTGGTGAGGTTGCATTTGATTTTATCACTGTCGGGTTCGAATTGGATGTGAGGGACTCGTGGGAGGGAAGCTTGCAGAGCGCATGGCTGAAGGTGCGAAGTGAAGAAATCCGGGGGTTTTGGATCAGCTACGATTCGAGGCAGATCATCGCCGACGGTTGTGGCCTTTAGATTTCAGGTGAGTTCGAGTATATCGATGTGATGGTAGAGGGCGATAGGTTGTTGATGGAGAAGAGAAGCACGTATACAAAGATTCAGAAAATAGAGAACGAAGATGATAAGAAAGAAGGGGCATAAAATAATAGTTTAATAAAATAAAAAGAAAAGAAAAGAATGTAATAAAATAATATTTAATTGATATACCAGGTGGAGAGTAAAATTTTGAAAGATGTCAAAATGTCACAGACTGTCAAATTTAAATTTGATGTTTAAAATTTAACATCTTATTTGAAGATGCTCTTAAATATAGCATTAAGTACTAAATCTTATCTTTATACTTTCCTAATTTAAGATCAACTCAATCAAGTAATGAATCACAATGGTATGTAATCGTATAAGATAATCACAAAATATTATTTAATTAAACAATATCCGGATAATTCTTTCCTCTTCATTTTACAAATGAAACATCTGGACCAACGGGATGTCGACACATGGCATGTCAAACCCTCCCCATGTGACCAGCCTTAGCTCCTATAAATATCTAGCTCCTATAAATATCTCATTCTCCACCAAATTTTGATAATCTTTTGCTACGCAATCAAGTTTTAAAACTCTATCTCTTTTCAAAGAAACTAACTTAGAGCATCTTTAAAGGAAATGTTAAAATATCCAAATCAACAATAACGATAATAAAAGACAACATTAATATTTTCCAATCAATAAACCAAATATGATGTGGCATGACATGGAATGACACTCTCCTCTTGCTGCCAAATTTGGCAGCACCTTCAAAAAAATTTAATTAATTATTAAATGCTTTTTATTAGTTTTTTTTTAAATTGGTTTAAAGCATTATCAGTTTGTTTCTTTTCATTACCAATGCAAAGCAAATACATATGAATATATTTTTTTATATTTAAAATTTGGCATATAAGTTGGAAAGCAAAACTGTAAAACATGTCAAAGTGCTATGTAAGCCTTCAAATTTAAATTTTAAGTTTAAAATTTGACATCTCCTTTAAAAATGATCTTAATCATTTGGCGTGCTTTGATTCTTGATCAAATGTGTTTGTTTATTTTTTAAGTAAAAATTCATCAAAATCGAAGATAACAAATTTTTGCTCACAAAGTTCATGGAAGAAATCAGCAAAATCAGCAAAATACTATTAGAAAACGTGTTATGTGAAATTTCTTTATGTTTTCTTACTTAAGTAAACACTTGGAAGTACACACTCATAAGACTTATGTCTTACCTGTGTCTCTATCATTAACGCCTGTGCCTCTGTGTCTGTGAGTGTCCCACAACTGGCAGCCTTAAAGGTTACAAGTCTTTTATCATGATCCTTTTAAACACTTCTCTGATCGCTGCAGTTTTGCCCCCACCATCCTCCTTATAATTCGCCTTGGCTCCCGGACTCCTCTCTCTCTCTCTCTCTCTCTCTCTCTCTTCTCCCCACCATGTTCGATATCCAAATGCCGCTACTTTAACACTGCCCTCCACCATTTCATTCCATATATCCTTCTGGGTTTCACGAATGTCAGCTTCCGAGGCAACCCACCACCGCCGTTCGGCCACCGGAGGCAGCGGCGCGTCGGTCTCGGATGACTCCGACGATGACCAGTCTTGGCACTCGATGTCTGAGTCGGGTAATGTCCAGAGGAAGTCTTGTGAGTCGGATTGTCCAGTGGAGTTGGTGGATTTGGAGAGTGGGGTTCTGGAGCTGAAGAAGGTGGTGCATTTGAGTAAAGTTGAGAGAAATTGCAGGATTTGCCATTTGGGTTTGGAAGGGGGCGGTGGGACTGACTCTGGCTCTGGGGTCCCAATTGATTTGGGGTGTTCTTGCAAGGGGGATTTGGGCGCTGCTCATAAGCAATGTGCTGAGACTTGGTTCAAGATCAAGGGAGATACGTGAGTACAAACTTTTTCTGAATTCAATTCATTATTTTCTTTGATTTTTGGTGTTTCTGTTTGTGATTACGAACATCCATCTGCTGGATTCTGGATGTTTTCCTCGTCTGATTGTTTAATTTTCATCCGAATTACGCTTAATGGAACAAATTGGCTTGTTTTGTGGTGAAGTTTTACCTTTTGGAGATCAAAAACAATATGAGTACATAAACTTCAGGATTATGTTTCTTTCTGTCTCTGCAATTCTGCATTGAAGTGCACATGGATGTAATTGTAATTGTAATTGTTTTCGGGAGTTGGATCTCTCACCTTGATCTGGTTTCATTTCAAACTATGATCTTACTATGAGTTCAGGTTCCTGCTCCCGAGAGTTCAGCTTATTCGATATCTTACTAGCTAGTTAGCTTCTTTCCTTTCATGTAGTGGTCACCATTGTTCTTATTATTTTGCTTCTTACTGGAAAGTTGAATGAGACAGATCACGTTGCCCACATGATTGAGAAAATTTTGTAGAAGAACAAATCTTGGTCAACACTTGTACAGTCCATCCAAACTCAAAGATATCGATCACCATAGGTTTAGAGTTTTTATTGGCACGTCTTCTGCGGCATTTACATTAGTGGAAAGTAGGGGGTCCAATGTGAGCTAAAGGAGTCGTCTTTGTGTGCAAGAATTGAGTTCCTGTGTTTAAATGTAGATATCTTGTGCCATGTATTTCTTTATATATGCTTCTTATTTAGAGGTAAATGTTTCATATAATCATGCCTATGGTTTACTAAAAGTTGATATTTGCGTAAATGAATTTTAGCTCTTTGGTTCAGTCACAATTTTATTTCGTTTATAAATTTGAGAAAAAAACTATACGTGGATTCTATTTTCTTTTCTATTTATAACTCCAAAGATGATAATATGGTAAATTCTTAGGACCTTGCACACTATATCCCCTGCAAGGAAATCTCCAAACTTTGGCAACAGGAAATTATAGTCTACCTAATCCGAATCACATTACAAATACTATAACGTACACTATAGACAGATTGGTTAAGACTTGAGAGTCTTAAGACTTACTTGATTAATAACCAGGATGAGTAAAGGATACCATGCTAATTCTATTTTGATTTTGGTTATCATGGCAAGCAAATGGAATGACATGTTGACGTCAGGACTCTTTACCAAAAACAGGAATAGAAGATTCCTGGCTACATTGTTTGATAGTGATTGTATAGCATTCTGGCCTATATTGTTGATATTTGAGTGCTTTCTGGTAGTTAATTATTCAGCGCCTTGATGTTGAACTCAAGACCTGTTGCCAACAAGTTACTGACGACCGGTAATATTTGAGTGCTTTGATTATACACTTTTATGTTTGTTCAAAATCCCCATAGTTCATTTCTTTCTGTCTCTCTGTTTCCACAAGCGATCAATACGTTGCATTACGGTTGCAATTAGTTGTCTTGTCTGGGTGACATGTTTTCTGTCTTTGTATTTTCATTTTTCTTACTTCAATCTGGTCTTGTTTTCGCATGAAGTTTAATGGTAAAGATAATTTAGTAAACTGCACATGTGGTTCAATTCATTCAATTCTTGTTCTACATAGGTTTTATTCTACTGTTACAAAGCATACTTTAATTTATTTAATTTACAGAACCTGCGAGATCTGTGGCGTCACTGCATTCAACATTTCCAGTGAGCAGATAAACGAGTCAAATGCCATTACTGCCACATCCGCATCAGTACCAGCAGCACCCATGATCCTGGTTGAAACGCGAACCATGTGGCATGGCCGCCGCATTATGAATTTCCTGCTTGCCTGCATGATCCTTGCCTTTGTAATTTCATGGCTTTTTCACTTCAAAGTGCTTTCATGAACACCAGCAGGGAAAAGAAAAAGGCTCTGAATGTGTAGGGGTAAGTTGCAGTTTTCCACTTCTCCTCTTGTTGATGCTGCTACTTTGTCTGTACGCCTTCCTACTAGGCCCTATGTTCTTGTTCGAGGCTTAGCTCCAAATTTCTACGCACGTTCTCCGTCATCTGTAATATAAATTGTTCCGCATGGCTATCGATAGTAAGTTATAGTATCTTTGGATAAGTGGGGGTAAGAACCTGTTTTCCATCTGCTGTCTTCATTGTGTGCTTGGTCTGGCAAAGCTTTCGTGTATGCATGTCTTATTTGTACAGTTAAGAACTCCTCAGTGTGGAAGAACTCAGTGGAGATGCTCATCAAGCCCTAGTACCTGTAAGTCATGGTTCATGAAGCATGACAACGAAGGTTGTTGGCGTCTTCGTTGATTTAAAAGGTTAATGACAGTATGTACCTACTCAATGATCCTTGTAATATACAAGTTACCGGCATGAACGCCATGAATTCGAAATTTTCGGTTCATTCAAATGCTATGCCTGAGACTTCAAGTGTTTCAGATTGATTCCTTCAAGTTATGAGTATTATTCAGTTCACCTGGTGTTTGTACTGTCCGCACCAGTATGTCCGCATAACATTTTGCTTAGGCTCATTAGCAAATTTAAATCAGCACGTGAGCAATTACGCTTAACCATTTAAGCTACCAATCATTGCAGATTGCAGATTTTGAAAGGCATTAAGAACAAAAAATTGTTATCCAATAAACACCAAAACATGTTTCCATGATTTTAACGAGATGGTAAAAGCATTAAGGGAGTTTTGTCTTTTCATAAAGAAAATTTGGGACTTCTTAGTAGATTACTAGATTGTAATACCCAAAAAAGTGTTAAAAAAATATGAGTTTTTCGATTCGGAAAATAGTGTACAGTAAATTACCACCAGGTGGCCCAATGGTTAGAGCGAATTTAGGTTCTTATTTCACAGAGCTCGTTCTGTGTAAGAATTTTGGTGTAGGTGAATCGCACAATTGTGATCAGAAGAAGGCTGAAATTGAAATGTCTCTATGAATCTTTTCCATCTCACGGTGAACTATCGTGGCTTCGCCACCATTTGGTCCTCTTAAAAAAAATTCAATGTATAGTAAAAAAAAATATCAAATTGTTTTAGCCAATTTGATTAAATCAGTTGAAATGTGAATTAGTAAAAAAAATCAAAATGAAAATAAAAGTATTTTTCTTTTTCAAAAATTGAAATTTAAAGTCATTTAGTACTACAGTTTAATGATATTTTTCTTAAGTTCGATTCTCACCATAAACAAATTTAAACCACATTATTATTAACACATTGTGAGGCTAAACCAATCTCTTCCGTGTAGATCATATCGTTTGTTAAAAAAAATTAAAAAAAAAACTGAAATTTAAAAAAATTCAAAAAATTAAAATAAGTTATTTAAACAAACATGGGCCTTTGTGAAATTATCCACTACTTGTGTACCAAGGGAAAAAAGAGAGGGCATTAATCCTCTGCTTTTCGGGGATAGAAATTCAGTGAACGGCTTGTGTTTCCGTCTATCTCGCATACGCGGTAGACTAACTCCTAAAACCCTAATTGGTGCAGTATACCTCCACCTCCAGTGCGATTTCCATTTTCACCTGCTTCAGCCTCAAATCAGACACCTAAAACCCTCTGCATCTAAGAGCTTCCAATCACAACACTTTCGGTTCTCTCCCACCGAGTAAGATTACTTAAACCCTCTCTGCTGCTTCATTCTATTTCGGTTTCGGTTTCGGTTTTGAAGGAATCGTGTGAGTTAATTTGGGGTTTTTTTAGGATCTAATGGCTGCCCCTAATGAGCCGACGGTTTTGGACAAGGAACAGGTGAGTTCCCTTTTCTTCATTGTTCTACCTTTGGAGTTTGAATATGATTTCAAGTATACCCAAGATTGGAAATTCATGGTCAGATTGTTTAATGGGGGTTGGGAATCTGTGTATTCTTTGAGTTGGGGTGTAATCAGATTTGGTATAGTTTGTCTAGTTGGTCAATGATGGCGGTGTTTTCGACATTAGTAGTGAAACCGAGGCATTTCACGGGAGTTAGGATGGAGCAATATGGTTGATGTTAATGGATTTCTATTCTTTTTGTTATGAATTGTTGCCATAAAAGTTGTGTTATTAAACAATGTTGGCGTTTTGGAAAGACTTGAAGTTTGTTTTCAATGAATGTGCAGATTTTTGGAATGGCAGAGAAGGAGATGGAATACAGGGTTGAGTTGTTCAACAAGTAAGTTTTCTGTACGGTGTCGGATATCACGGTTCACTATTGTGGTTTTATATGGAAGGGCGGCGAGGGTTGTTTCTTCAAGCCTATATTCTAGTTTGAGAAATTTTTAGGGGCTTTTTTCCATAAGCGTGATCATTTATTTATTTATTTATTTATTTTGGCTTTTACCTGTTTCACTGTTATTTCCGTTGGACTTAATACTTTGTGCTGATGAGCATGTATGATTGTTCACTAAAAAACAAGGCTTCTGAACAATAGTTCTAAAGCAATCGTATTTGGTTGTCTTGTGGCTTCAATGTGTGAGCATTTTAGTCCTTTCTGTTTGTGTTATACACTTTGACTGAGCACATCTATTTAGGTTGCGAATTCTGCTTTGGTATCTGCAATTTTCCATGTCTAATACTTTGGCTCCAGTGGTTACCGGTTTTCACTTACGCATTTAATTGTTTATTGATTCAGGCTTACCCACACATGTTTCAACAAGTGCGTCGAGAAGAAGTATGAGAACCCTTTTCTTTTCTCGTTTTAGTTCTTATGGACCTCTATGAAAGATATGCAGCAGTTTACTTTTAGGCCCTTTTTTGAAATCTAAAGTTACTCAAGTTAGTAAATGCGAATTGTCAAATACATCCAGGTACAAGGAGTCGGAGCTAAATATGGGTGAAAACAGTTGCATTGATCGGTGCGTGTCAAAATACTGGCATGTAAGTATCTATATGTTTCATATGATTTTAGTGCTAGTGTATTGGATTACGTTATAAGAACAATCCCAGTCATCCTTCAAATATTTTTATTTCTTCATTTCTGCTGTCGTTGATATTTATCACTTCGATTTATTCTCTTTAGCTACTTCCACTGCATCTCTCCAAATAATTTCTTTGAAAATCTCCGAAAACTACTGCAATTGCAATTTTTTAGAGTATATATTTTTAAATTTGAGTGTTGGTCTTTACCAGTTGAACGCTTTTGATGGAAACTAAGCAATAAACGTTCACAACTTTTGCTACTGCCGCATCTATGATTATGCAAATGCAAGTTAGTTTTTTATGTTTATATGATTGAAACATTTTGTTGTTTGCAGGTGACTAATCTAGTCGGCCAGCTGCTTGGTTCCGGTAGGCCTCCTATGTAAAATGTTGTCTAGTCCTGTTAGAGAGCTGCTGTTCCTCAGATGGATGCTTGGATGGATCTCCGGCGATGTGGAGATTGTAATTGTTCGCATTGTTGTGCCCTTTTGTTTTTCCCCATTTTGTTGGTCGACGGAAGAATGAGGGACAGTTTTATCATCCGTCGCCCTATGTTCAAGACCATAGTAGAATTGGGCATTCATAATGAAGAGTTCTTAATTATTTTGTTTTCTTGAATAATTGCCATTGTTTTCGATGGTTTGGTTACACCTTAAAATGTTGGAATGCTTCTACCTTTTCGGCAGCTTTGTTAAGGAAAAGTTACGAGGATTTTCGATGGTTTGGTTACACCTTAATAGAAGTGCTTTTATAGCACATTACTAAACATTCAAGTGCTTCATGAAAAAGTTCTTTTCAGTGCTTCTTCAAACCCTTTTTCCGTCAGACATTGCCAGAAATGTTTTTAGCCTTTCTATAAGTACTACCAAATGATCCTTTAACTTAGGATGAAAATACAACATCACCCCAAGTTTAAGGGTTCGTTTGGTAATGTTTTCGCGATAACTTAGGATGAAACTATCCAAGTTCTAATATAATAGAAAGGGGCTTTCACCATCTATTTCTGCCCAAACTCTCTATGAGCTCCAAGCGAACTGGGAAAGCTTATCCCTCACTCGCATTTGCCTAATCGAGCAGAACGCCACTCGGTGCTCATCCTACAACTGATCCCGCCTATAATTATAGAGTTGAACACACATAAGTATAGGTTTTGTTGTCCTTACGACGGTTGTCAATGACCGGGGCTTTGCACTTCACGACCCTATCTAGATAAGTTAGGGACTCACTTTTGTGTACAAAGGTATCGTGACATTAAAGCCTTTCACTCTAAATGCAACATCCCCTGTGTAACAATCTATCGCAGTAGCAAAGTCTTTTGCTCGGAATGCAGCAACCCAATGCTTCTTAAGATTTAATCTTGGAATAAGACTTGGCTTTGAAATTTCACTAGAGATCCTACTAACATCAAATCCTGGGTGGACGTGTGTCTAAGTTTTGATTTTTTAATCAAAACTTGAACACATATCCATCCAGAATTGGCTGTAAGCACGACCTACAGCTGAAATGTTCAGCAACAAAGTAGCCTTCTTAATCTTGTAGGTCTGATTTCTCTGCAGTTTCCTGCTAGGTGGTAGGAGACAGGGAGTGTTCTACTCACTTTCCTTTTTTCTTTTTTCTTTTGTTTTTTGGAAAGACACTTTCCATTTTTTTTAGTTCTGATTTCCATGCAGTTTCCTGCTGGGCCACTCATGGTCACCATTTACCTTGAAAAAAAGTCGTCTGACATAAAATTGTGTGGGGATGCGGAGGAGACATTTGATACCTTTACGCTCCAAAGTCAAGAGGGGGGAAATTTCATGTGTCAACATGATCGGTTTTTTTTTTTTAACAAACAATCATTATTTATACTAAGAGAGTGAGAGCGGGCTAAATCTCACAATGAGATAATAATAATGTGGTTCAAATCCGTCTTTGACGAGAATTGTACTTTAGACATCTCACTTACAAGTAAAGAGGAATACCACTAAATTGTAATACTAAGTAGCTTGTTAACATGATCATACTAGCTACGTAGGTTTTTACATGTCAGTGTTGATTAGAAGACTTTCTGCCTATAGACAATTGGTTTTGGGTTCAGTGTTCACATTTTGACATGGTATTTAAAGAATATGCACGCGTTAAGCCAAACAATCTCTCAAAAAGAGAGAAGCAAACGTAAAATAGTTTGCGGGGTCTAATTAAGATACCCCTAACAATATGGTACCCTTATTCTTTTATAGGTGAACTTTAAACTATTCTAAACTGCGGGATTGGAGATTCGAACTTGGTTGTCTGTTCTTATTCTGCTGTCTCAAGCAACGCAGAACACTCAGTAATCTAATAGGATGTAGTGCTGCTTGGCGTAAATTCTATAAATAAAGCATGCTACACAATGACAATTCCAGAACCTAATATAATGCATCAGTAACTGAACATATACAGAAGAGGAAACAACAACTGACTTGACTTCTATATAGCCACTGGCTGCTACAGATCAAAATAAACAAAAATAAACGTCAAGACCAACCTAAAGATTGTTATGGCCAATTGATCATTTTGTGCTGCATCACAAGAACTCAGACGCCGAAGAGGAAAAACCACGTATTATTCACTTTTCAGCTTATCCAGCTTCTTAACTTCCAAGGATGTGCCAACGTTTAGAATTTCCTCCGCATCATTGTCCATCCCGAGGCTCTTTAGGGCTGCCGCTTGAAGGTAGAAGGCAGTTGGCCACTCACGCTTTTCTGCTAGGGCTTCCTGGCCATCTCGAAGAGCTTCTTGTGCCTTGTTACTCAGCAAGTTACACAAGCACCGTCTAACCAGCATAGTTGGCGATTTCACTGGCACACGATCAAAGTACTGCAACGAAAATAAGAAGATTCACTTAGGACTAAACTGATAAGTGAATCCGTTTCTACTATATGTCCACTTAATATGTGTAGTACTAAACTTGTAAAGCGTATTTTTTAAGTTATCATAGCTTAGTTTTCATAACCCCACCGCTAATTATATCTTGTTCACTAACAAAATCAAGTGAGTTTCCAATATATCTGGACACTAAAGAAATTATGACAAGATAGTTTTGCAGTTCAAGATTAGTGGCTTACTTCCGTATAAGAACTTATCGCGATGGCAAAATTTTTCTCTTTGAATGCAGTATCCCCCTTCTTCCTAAAATCTATTGCCTCCTTCATTGTCTCAGTCCACACATCAAAAGAAAGCTGCGAGGGAATTTAAGTAAGGGTCGTGCGTTAAACATAGTTTAGCATAAACTGTTTGGTAATAAACGCAAGTGATCACTGCAAGATAGAAAGCCAGTTCTTTTCCCTTGGCAGATATTACAAAATAGAACATTCAGAAGTTAGAATTGAGATCACTTACTTCGTGCCTAGGTTCATCTTGCTCGTATTTAACTGTCACCAATATTTCATGTATTGCAGTTAGATCCAATCTTCTGCAAGCATCAGCTAGATGTGAAAGCAATGTGGGCAACTTTGGAGGCACACTTCCGTGGTAGGTACCCATCAAAACATATGAAGGAACCTGCAACAAACCACTGGATGAAAGGATATTCTACCTTCAAGGTATTCCATTTGCAGCATTGATGCAAATCAGCATTTTGAAACAGAGGCAATACCAAATTACATTTCAATGCGTATGCTAAAGCATGACAATTCCAGATAAATAGAGCCTGGCATACCTCAGTTTCTTTTTGAAGAGGTGCGAGGGAATTCTCAAGAGACTTGACATTTGGCCTCTTACGAGGTTCAGACTGCAAGCACTGTGAAGCTAACTGCACCAGTGCAGTTCCATCATCATTTGAGACATGGCCTTCTAAGCACGAGTCCAACAGCATCAACAAATTTTTATCGCGTATGAGGTCAAGCGCCTTGCAGAGAGAAAATTGAAACTAATTTAGCCAGAATATTTAAATGGAATTTTAATCACAACACAACTCAAAAACATATCAGAGCCAAATATTTAATCTTGAAATGAAGCACAGATAGCTTTAACTTGGAGCACATTAAAGCACAAGTTATAGGCCACAAATCTTCCACCGGATGTCAATAAAAATATCAGAACAAAGATCCACGTCAATGAAAGACAATAGGAAAAGAAAATTTACATGGGCTGGCGGGATACGTTTACTTCTGAGCAGATCAAGCAATAGGGTTCCAAAGCCGTAAACCACACTTTCCGGTATCACTTTTCCTGCCAACAGAAGGCTATATGTTAGCTCAATCAAGGATTTCACTGCCTCAGGAAATTTATTCAATACTCGGGCAACATACTGATATAGAAGCTATAAGCTCGTAATTTCCCTCCCCTCTCCCTCTTCTACTAAGCAGTGTACGCATTACAAGATTAAAAACTGGTCTCTGTTGGCTGAAGGAATGAAGGTGTTACCTTTATTCGTGTATTCAGGAGGGTTGAAAGCGAGGTTGGTACTATAACTTTTGCCATCTTTGCTTTTCTCCATGAGTCCGAAACAGGAGAGTCTGGGATTCCAATCCTGTCAAGTGTTAACTCAGTGTAAGCAGTGACAATCAAAAGACTAGCTACAATATCTAAAAGAGCAAAAGACTCACAACCACAATTATATAATTACCTGATCAAACAGGACTTTGCAAGTACTAAGATCTTGGTACGACGCCCGCCCTTTACTGCTGCAATAGGCCAAAGCTTGTGCCGTGTACAACGCCACTCGCATCCTCATTGCCCATTTCATAGGCTGGTTCTCACCTACACCAATTGCAACCAACTCAATAATTAAAGTTTCTACTTCTCTTAGAACGAAAAAAGAAGACCGAAAAATCATAATCTCGAATTATCTGTGTCCATAAGAAACCCGATGATTAATTAACAAATCCTATTTTCATCATAAACATACCAGCAATCAAAAAATAAACATCAGACTAGCAAAGAAAGAGAATTTTAACATTAGAGTGGTACTTACAATGGAAAAGATGCTTGGAGAGAGTTTCATTAGGCATAAATTCTGCTACAAGCAATCTCTCATGGCCCTCACAGCAGCACCCGATCAGATTCGCCAAACTGTTGTTCCTCAGACGCCCCACAGCTCTGGCGTTCTCCTATAACCATACACAACACATTGTTACAGAAATTCTCTGTGCAGGACGCCCGTTCTTTATTTATGCAGCACGTATTAAAGAACGAATGTCTGTTTCATCGCCGGACTATAATAATACATTACATACACAAATTTAAAGCAAATTTAATAAAGAAAAATTTAGCCTGTCAAACTGACCAGAAATCGGCGCGAATCAGGCCAAGCGGAGCAGCTGAAGCGCTTAACAGCGATGCAACGGCCGTCTTGGAGCTTGCCTTTGTAGACCACATTAGCAGCTTCCTCGCCGTGCTTGGAGACAACGTTCTCCGACGAGAACTGCGATGTGGCAGCTCTCAGTTGCTGCAGGCTGAACTCACTGAACCCCGGCACCAGAGACGGAGAGTCCATTTTGTCCCTGCCCCTATTCTCTGCATTTCACGCAAGAAAAATAAGAAAAAAGTCGGGATTTTTCCCGGGAAAGTGACGGAAAAAAAAGTTAGAAAGTGTAAAAGAATCAACAGAAAAACGCCTCGCCTGCGTCTAACGAGTCTTCGATATTCGCTATGGTGTTGTACGGCCGGAAGCAAAGGCAGAAACTGTTTCCCATTTGGCTGAGGAATCAAAATCTAGTGAGAGAAACGAGCTCTGAAATATGTAATATGGCTTTCTCTCTCTAAAATGTTTGTGGCCGACGTCTCTGCTTGTGCTGCCACTTCGCAGTGGTGGTATATTATTTGTAGAGGAAGCCACCACGCAGTTTTCGCATTGACTTCGGACGGGAAGGGCGCAATGTGAACCAGAACTAGAAGGGAAACTTCCTTCCCTGTTTCGTGACACTAGAAGGGAAACCTTTCACACACAACCCTTTGAATTTGTTGAAGAGCATCTCACGTCAGAAAACTGACGATATTGCATAACATATGTTTAAGTTGTTCCATTACTAATTGCATTGAGCGTTTTGTATTTTGAATAAAATTTGAAGGATGATACTAGAGATATCAAAATTTTAAACTATTTCTCGTAAATCACATGACGTGACTTACAAATGATAATGTTAGGAATACCAAAATTTTAAATCAAATTTGCAACCAATTTTGGTCTACCTAGATTATCTGGCTTACAAATCCATCTTATTTAAATTATTAAAAAAAGTTTTAACAATAAACCGCTACATTCGTGTAATTTATAAAAGATGGTCTAAAAATTTAATCTCTCTAGCGTTTTCCAAATGGAGTAGGATTCTCTCATTTCTTTTTTTCCCTCCCCTTTTCTCCCCTCTTATTTGAACGATCATAGTTAAGTCACGTCAATATCTTAT
This sequence comes from Malus domestica, assembly GCF_042453785.1. Lineage (NCBI taxonomy): Eukaryota > Viridiplantae > Streptophyta > Magnoliopsida > Rosales > Rosaceae > Malus > Malus domestica. The sequence continues at coordinate 6,692,611 of NC_091663.1, forward strand.
ATTAATTTTTTATAACAAGAGAAAAACAAAATAAGAGAATGTAAAAGGACATAACGGAAAGAAAAAAAAGGAGAGAATCCTAATCCTTTCTAAATTTGAATTGAGTTGACAAGCTGATTTTTTTTTTTGTCATTGGTGGAAAGAACAAATGGCTACGGGTCCTATAGTTTAATATGCGACATTTTTAAGTACTTTCTTTTGCCTTTTGAATTCCTGCGTCCACGAGACCGCGTAATACGCAAAAGTCTTGCCAGCTTTCTATGAAGTTTCTCTCATTTTCCGACTCCGAAAAGAAAAAAAAGGAGCTAATCACACATTATCTATATGCTAAGACCATCTCCAACCCTGGACTAAAAGCCAAATTACCCCCAAACACTCTCCAACCCATGCTAAAATTTTAGGCTAAATGCCAAATGCTATTTCTGGGCCAAATACCCCCCAGCTTTCCCTCCGGGCTAAATGCGAAATGTTTATCGGAATTTAAATTTTTTTAGATTAAAATGTTCATAAAATTAATTTACAATAATCTACATATTTTTTTTTTTAAAATTGATTTAAGAAAAAAATTTAGGCTAATTTCATTCTTTAATAATTCCGGGCTAAAATTTTAGGGTAGAAGGGTTGGGGCAGAAAAGATGTTTCTGGGCTAAAAGCTAAATTTTCCGGGCTAAAAAATTTGGCTTTTAGCGCAAGGGTTGGAGATGGTATAAGGGATGTGATATCCACACAACCTATTTTACTTTTCATATGTATTTCTAATTTTCGGCCGTTAGATCGGATAAATTAAAGAAAATTAATATACATAAATTAACAAGGGATGTGTGAGAAGTAATTTGGGCTGTGTAGATAGTATCCTATACTAAAACTTGGTTAGGCTAGCACTGTTTTCACTGTTCGTGAACAGTGAAAGGACGATAATGCCCTTTACTGCTACTGATTCTCAAATTTAATTTTCCGTGTTGCACAGTGAAATGACAATTTTATCCATGTTGTCCGCGTGTTGATCATCGCGTAATGGGAAGGAGGACGCAAAAGCCGAGCCACCTCTCTCTCTCTCTCTCAAAGGTTCCTCTTTCCTTCTTCCCTGATCTGAGAACAATCACAGTCAGACTCTCTCTTCCAATACCCACATCAAATCTGGTAGGGTTTCAACGACCTCCTAAAGCCTTTTGTTTTACCAGGCAAGTCATTATTTTTTAATTTTCCCGATAATTTTATGCTAATTTGGCCCGTTTCCCGTCCTGATTCTCTCAGTCTTTGCTCCATCCTCTCAAGCTCTCTCTCGCAACTCATCCATTTCTCCAACAATTGACTGAGTGAGATTTGAATTAAAGAGCTCCTTCATCTTCCCCAATACTGGCGTTTTCAAAAATTTCACTGTATTTCGCAGATTGGAGCCTTCTGTAATGATCGGAGCTGTTGGGATTTTGAAAAAAATGGGAGTAATTTTTCTTTTGGGTTTCGTCTCTCTGGTATTTATATTGAACCCAAAACCCCAAAAGATTTGAACTTTCAGGTAAATTAATATACCTTTTTCTGTTTTTTTATTTCTTTTCTTTTTGGAGAATTTGTGTAAATTACTGCCATTGTGTTATGAATTAGGAGAAAAACAGGGTTTCAGATGCAAAGGACGAGATGGTTATGAGTGTTTTGCGTAATTCATGATATTGTATGAAGTTTGGGTTGAGGTATGAATTTACTTGGAAATGTATGTATGCAGGTTGGATATGCCACTTGAGAAACTTTGGTTTATTCCTATGTTCGGTAATTATTTTCATTTTATTCTGGATTCGTTCAAGTTGCAGTTTGCACCATTGGAAGATGTTTATCTAATTCTAAGTATCTAATTGATTTTGTACCAATATACAGTACTCAAATGCTCTCAACGAATACCCGATTTCTTCCTCTCTTTCTCATGATGATTGTTGTGTATATCCACACCCAGAGAAGGTGAGAATCCAGCATTCCCAAACTTGGCCTGCCTTCTCGGTTGTGGAGTATCAACAGGTGCACTTGAAATTCCTTATAAAATTTGGTAATTATTACTGACATGGAGTGATGTTTGCTATTAAATACGCTCAAATATGTGAGAAATATAGAGTAAACAAAAGAGAAAAGGAATTTTAGAGAGAGAATGATATAATAATTGCTCTGTAGTTGTATGAATGGATTAACTAATCAACAGAGAGAGAGAGAGAGAGAGCGAGAGAGCTAGCATCTTAAACAACAACTAATCACCCTGCTTAGCTCTCACAACACATACTTAACAGGCTAACAAACACTAAACGCTAAGCTGATCTACTGAGCTGGACCATTAACCTCTGTTTATATCCCCGCCACTCATCTTTCGGCACTTATCAATATTTGCAAAATCTAGAGTTGCAGAAACCCCATTTTTAATGAATATTATTTTTAGTTGATAATTAATTGATGATTAATCTATTCCATTGTTCATTATTTTATCGCCAAATACTTTGAATATTTATTCATTAGCAAAAGATATAGGGTCCACTATTTAATGAATAGAATTTTGGTGGTGGATTGCATTTCCTGAGTTATAAATGTGGTGAATTTATTTACTAGCTGAATAATCATAATGTTTGGCCACTTATCCTGAATTTTGTTCAAATTGAAGAAGTCACATGTTTCTTAAATGGAAACCTGTGTTATTTGAATTTGGCTTTTACACTTGAACTACATTTGTAAATCCTGTGTTGTGCAAATTACTTTACACACCTTGACCTGCATTTCTAACTGTTTACTGGTCTATACTGCTGAGATATTGTACATCAATTTACTTTTTGTAGTGCATGTGACTGTGATCTTGAATCTTTGATATTCTTTTCTATTTTCAGCATTCAGGTTTTGAAAATTCTGAACTTTATTCTTTTGTTTTTCTTCCTGTTTTATCAGGAATTGAGCCATGGTCCTTTGAGCAACATTTGGGGCAAGCTGTTTTTATCCCTGCTGGGTGCCCCTTTCAGGTTAAGAATCTTCAAGTAGTTTTGTTTGTAGCTAAATTAATATTTTTGAGGTACCGACTTCGGGTTATTTAATGAAAATGTGAAAGGTTTAATTAGATTGACTTGATAAGTAATTTATTTAAAGCATCTAATTGCACTTGCTTCTGTATTAATTTTATTTATTGGTCATTCGAGGATGTCACATAGCAAACATTAAGTCGTCCAATACTACAACGTACATACAAAACAGAAAAAAAAAGCTATCTTAATATTGGATGACTTAACGTTTTCTGTTGTTTATTTTTGAGTTTTCATTGACCCTGTATAAAAATAATTACTTTTGAATTTATATTGTAGTTATAAAAAATTATAAACTACAATATAAATTCAAAAACTAATCCAGGAGCTTTAAAAATTTGACTGTTTGATAATTTCCATTCCAAAATGTTTATACTTCTGTGAGTCATTACATTCTTTATAAGTCCACCAAATTCACATTGTATTTCAATAAATTTTAAATGTTTTGTATGTGCTCTAAACTTTTTTACTACAATGTATTAGATATTCTAATTACTAAATCAAATTATCACTATTCCATTTAACAGGAAAAAAAATCCTAACATTATTCGTATCATTCACAGACGTGTGCTTTTCAAGCTTTGTTCTATACAAATTTTAATGCACTTGACACTCACTTCAGGATCATTGGCATTGATCAGACAAGGTGACCAAGTTCTTATCATTGATCATTCAATACCTTCTCTCTTTGCTTAGTTTTTATTCACCCCTCTTAAGACTTATTAACTTCGATATGCCTCAAGTTATTAGTTGGTATAGAACCCACCTCAACTGCTTTCAAAATAATAAGATGCTCCTTTACATATTTATGTGAATTATTTAATTTTCAGAAGAACTTGATTTAAACTTTTTAATATTTACGCAGGCAAGGGAAAAGGAATTGATAAAGCAGAAAGCTTTAGAGAATGCTAGAAAGCTTCAGGTAATAATCGTGAATGTATTTTGGGCTATTCTTCTTTTCATAGGCTCGAAATGCAGTCCTTATTTTGTGGTTGAAATTTTCCTAAAAGGTATTAAGATAGCTTTTTTTTTGTCAATTTTCCTTCCTTTTTGATTGATGGTGGGAATAATACAGGTAAAAAAAAACCGCATGTTTCAAAGGAAAAAATACACCAGGGCACACTTGGAAATAGCTGGAGGTATTGGCAAACCTCACTTTTTATATACATGCTTTACAATTCGTGGAAAACCACATGAATCCTAAAAATGATAGCAGCAAATATGATGTATTGGAACTAATATTTTATTAACATCTTTCTTGCGGTGTTGGAGTTATGCCAGGATGGGTAGTTTACCCCTGTTGTGGGTTGATGGTTGTTTTATGTTACGATACTTAAAACTAATGGATTTGTTTCTACTCTGCTTCTTGAGTGATAGTTTAGTTAATTTCTTATTACTTTCTTGCAGGTTACAGATATATGGTTTATACGAAATAAGAGTTTCCAGTAATGGGAATTATCAGGTATCTGCAATAAAGAGAATGCAAAGTAATAAGTTTGTCATCTTTTGATTTATATTAATTTCTTAGGTATCTGCAATAATGAGAATGCAAAGTAACATTTCCCATTTCTTATTGTTTCGCAAATTAATAATCATTTTGGCTTTAATCTCATTAGTTTGATTCTAATTCAATAAATTTGTGTAATATATAGTTTTCTATTAGAAAAAGAATTGACCTTTGAATAAAAGTTGTAGTCTTGCTTGATATTACTAGAATGTCTGTTTGCATTTCTTTAAAAAAAGTAAGATGTCATTAGTGAAAAAGATGTGGTTTAGAGTGGACATCCTTTTCATTCTACCATTAGAGTTATCATTTTATGTCTACTTTACATCCTTTATAGTATAAATTTCTTCATATTTTTTTTTTTTTGTCAAACGATAGATTTTGTTGGATTAGATGTTATAATTTTCTTAGAGGTCGCACTTGGTGCGATGGCAAGTGCCTTCGCCCATGAGCGGTAGGTCTCGGGTTCGAGACTTGGGAGCAGCCTCTCCATAAAATGGGGGTAAGGCTAGCCGACATTCACCTCTCCCAGACCCTGCGTAAAGCGGGAGCCTTGTGCACTGGGTACGACCTTTTAGATGTTATAATTTTCTTCATATCTAAATTCATTACATCTTTTATTTATTTTTTCTTTTCTTAGGCTGCTTTCTTGGCAATCAAGAATGCTACAGGGAAACTTTTGACATTCCAGTGAACTTTTATCATCTGTTATCAATGTAAATCAAACAATACTTTATGATACCTTTTTGCATGTATTTCACAATCTTTTGTATACAAGTACTACTATTGAATTAAAAGCCACAAAAACTACTTAAATAAACACACATCTAATCTTTTTGCCATTCGTATAAAAACTAATCTATGATCTTTTGTATGTGATCCTTATCAATCAATTTTGTTGTATATGAAAATCTTCTTAATGCTGTCAATATAAACAATATTAATCTTTTATATTTTTTAAACACAGTTTTTCATACAATTTTTTAGCCCGCAGCAACATGTGGGTATCAATTGCTAGTTTAACAACTAATTGTCAAACATTAACTAAGTCAGGCAATTGCTGACGTGGATTTTGTGCTGACTTGTAATCTATGGCAATATGATAGTACTCTTTCAGGAACATGATCCTCTTTGTGAGGATTCTACGGATCAGTTCATCCTATTGTTCATCAATCATTCTGTGGTCATAAATCATTTAAAATTGAACACAAACAGTATCTAACGAAAACTAATCGCACAATGTACGAGGAACGGCTAAGATGAATTAGGATCCTCACAAAGAGGATCCTCATCCCCCTTCCAGAAAATAAGGATGGGCACAGTTCGGTTTGGTGCGGTTTTAAGTGAAACCAAAACCAAAACCGTAATTTTTTGCGGTTGGGTTTAGAGCGGTTTCAAACAATTTCAGTTCAATTTCAAACCATTTGCTTGCAAAATGAAAAAAAAATTATATTTACAACCAGAATAAACCAATTTTTACAAATTAAGGTATCCTTGTCAATATCTATTACCATTTCACATTCATCATCCAAAAATACCAATATTGAAGCGATCGGTACCTTGCACAGGACCCACCATCGACACCTAAGAGCATCTCTAAAGGATATGTCAAATATGATATGTCAAAATTTTATTTGATGGTTGATGTAGCAAATTGAATACAAGTGCTAAATATTTTTTTTTTCCAATGGATGTGTCAAATATTTATTTTATTATTTTATTGGGCCTAGAGTTACATTAAATATTAAAAAAATCAAAATTAGTTTTATTTTGTATTCTATTGATTGTTAATGGGACCCATGCATTAAAAATTAAATTTAATATATTTGATTCATTCTTTGTTTGCGGTAAAAAAAGGCAGCTAGAAAGTAAAGAGTCAAATGATTCACATGTCACATTATATTTGGCATATCCATTGGAAAACATTTGAATGTCTTTTAATCCTATTTAGCATATTTGACATCTCCTTTGAAGATGGTCTAAGAAAAGTAATAATTACCCAAACAGAGCAATTGAGGATAAAAAACATACATATCTGAATTTGATTTACATGCATACACATGAACTAATATTATGATAATGTTTTGTCCCCAGTATTATGAAAAATGTCTTGTCTCCAATGCCAAATGAGACCGAAGTAGTACTGAGAAGGAAACAACTAATTAAAACATAACATCTAATATGGATATTTAATTAAAGGTTTTTTTAATATTTGTGGTGTGGTTTGGTTTTGGTGCGGTTTTCAAAAGTTAAAACCAAAACCAAACCATTTTCCTACATTACGGTCCGGTTTTAAACCGAAACCGTTTTAAAACCAAACCGTTCGATGCAATTCGATTTAATTCATGTTTCGGTTTCGATTTTTGGTTCCAAGTGCCCAGCCGTACCAGAAAGAAGGGAACAAGAACAACACCTCTTCTACCCCTTTTCTGTTTAGGTGACTTTTTAAATTGCAAGGATGTGCCTGCTTTTTGTCAAAGTTTCACAAAGGGCCAAATAGTCCAACATCGCGAATCAACAAGATTTTTTGTGTACTCATCAAATGACACAAGCAACGTCTAGCAACCGTAGATTGTGATTTAAGGTCCCAGCAATTAGAGAGAAATAAGATCCACATGGGAGTAGTGTAAACCTTGTATGTCTAAATCAACCCCTCAAAGTCTAGAGAGTATTGGCACAATGTTATCTAAAGGCTTGAGTCAGGCCACAGTGAGCTCGACTTTGTCAGGTTCGGACTTAACAGCTTTGAGCGAGGCCCAACCCAATTAAATACGGTTGGTTTGGGTTTTCTCATGTTGGGCTGGGCCAAGCAGTCGAGCCACAAGTCCAAGCATGTGAAATGAGAACTCTTTTTTTTGGTTGAAATATGATAATTTTTCTGGGATCAAAAAGGTAAATAATAATAAATGGCATGTAATGTAACATATTGTTCCAAAGGGACATCTTACATGATGAAACAAACAAAGAAACTTGATTCCTATATATCAAAATACAAGAAGAAAAAAACACCAAGACCAAATGCCAAATTGGGAAAGAAAACTAAATACAAATTTAAATGAAGAGGAAAAAACACCTATACAATATCAGTTTTTCTCTCTTTTGGCTTCCAAGGATGATCCGTCTTTTAGCGTTTCCTGCGCATCGTTGTCCATCCCTAGGCTCTTGAGGGCAGCCGCTTGAAGATAGAATCCAGTCGACCATTCGGGGTTTATTACTAGTGCTTGCATTGCATCTCCAAGAGCTTCTTGCGCCATGTCATTCATCAAGTAACATAAGCAACGTCGAGCAAACACGGTTGGGGATATCATTGTTCCACCGTCAATGAACTGCAATGAAAAGAAACAAAGATCTGCCTATGAGTAAGATGACAAGCATATCCAGTCCTACTTTCAATCTGTCAAATGAAAAGTAGCCGGCTGGTACAGCTAATATTTACAAAGGGGTTATCGTTTCTAATCATGTAAGATTTATGGAAAGTCATAGACTTCTATTACGAGACAGAAAGGCCCAACCGCTAATAGGTTTTCTATGTAATCTTCTTTACTGGTCTAGATAAAGAAGCAATACTGGTCTAGATAAAGAAGCAAATTATATCGCTAAAGCTTTCAACTAAATGAACATCTTCCTAATATCACAGGTATTGATCAATATGTATCTAGATTCTGATGATAGAACTTATGACCAACATATTTTGTAATCATAAGTTTGTGCCTTACTTCTGTGTATGAATCTATGGCGGCAGCAAAATCTTTCGCTCGAAATGCAGCATCTGCATGCTTTTTAGAGGTCAATGTCTCTTGTATTTGATTTGTCCACATTTGGAAAGAAAGCTGCAAGGTAACTTCAAAGTAAGGGCAGTGCATTACACAAAAACCAACATAAAAAGCAGCTCATACACAGCTGCTGCGGCATGATATTGATGACCGAAAAGATAATAATAATGGCTGGCATATGTCAGAAAATAGACCATAGAAAAGTTAGAATTGAGGATCACTAACATCATTTGTGACCCCCTCATCATCCTTGTATCCAAGCTTCTCCAATATTTCATGTATTGCAGTAAGATCCAATCTCGAGCAAGCTTCACCTAGAGGTGACAACGATGTCTGATTCAGAAGCGTATTTCCATGTGGAATACCCAACAAAACATACGATGGAACCTGCTACAAACCACTACATGAGATGACATAATACCTTAATGGTATTCTATTTGCAGCGTTACTGCAAACCAGTTGTGCAAAACAGAGAAAATCAAATCAGTTTTGCATCAGCACACCTCAGTTTCTTTTTGAAGAGGAATGAGGGCAGTCACAAGAGACTTGGCATTTGGCCTCTCACGAGGTTCATACTGCAAGCATCGCGAAGCTAACTTCACCAGCTCAGTTCCATCATCATTTGAGAAATGACCTTCCAAGCATGAGTCCATCAGCATCAAAAAGTTTTTGCCACGTATCAGGTCAAGTGCCTTCCACAAAGAAAATACGTAATTATTCAGCTAGAAGCTTCCTAATATGACAATCTGAATCTGGTTTCAATGAAATTGTAATCACCATATAATTTAGAACAATTTTAAGCCAATTACATAATCAGTAAATGCTGAGAGTGCAACACAACCAGATAGATTTAACTTGGGAAATTTGGTAAATGCTTAGAGCAATTTTAAACAAGTCACTTTTGTAGGCCATAAAGTGCCACAGATGTCAAGAAAAATATCAGATCATCCACCTCTATTATTATAAAGAAAAGAAATCTTACATGGCTTGGGGGAATATGTTTTCCACTGAGCAGATCAAGCAATACGGTCCCAAAGCTGTAAACTAAACTTTCTGGTATCACTCTTCCTGCCAAATAAAGATAAGAATTAGCCTGACTAAAGACTTTTATCGCTTGAAGAAGTGTGTTCAAACCTCATGCATACAACAAATATAGAAGCATTAAAAGTTTCTTCCCATGCTTCCAGGTTCATCTTCATACATTTATTCTTAGTAGGTTGAAAATTAGCAGTCAATAATAGCACAACTAAAGACACTATCACCTTACAACGTGTTCAAATATCGTGCATGCTAATGTGGAGGTTTTAAGACCTTCTCCCAATGAAATTTTCTTTAGGGGATAAGTAAATATGAATAAGAGATCATGAATAACGTAAAGTCATAGCCAGTCCAAAAGGCCACTACTCCGGAAGCCCTTGTTGAATAATCAGTATTAGTTGCTATATTTCAACTCACTAAGATGACAATGCATTACAAACAACTTCAATCGCTCATTAGTTGACATTTGTATAGCATCCTCACTTGTTTTCACTTCCATTTGTTTTTCATAAAAGTAGATCTTGGAAAAACAGACAATACAAGTTTTTACTCTAGGAAAAAATATGAGGTTCTGAATTTACATGGGAAGACGCGACAAAACTATGTTCATGGGAACGAAACAGAAATAGGAAGATGGATGGGGACCATGGGTAAATCACAAGGGAAGATAAAGGTCATTTTTCATCCTCCTCCCCATCCTATCAAACATAGTGCAAGTGTTATAGCATTAAATGTTGTTTCGGATGGGCTAAAGCAATAATGGTATCAATTACCAGTCCTCAAGTACTCTGGAGGGGTGAAAGCCAGGTTGGTACTATAGCTCTTGCCGTCTTTGCTATTCTTCATAAGACCAAAGCAGGAGAGTCTGGGATTCCCATCCTGTCAAGTACTCACTAATGTAATCAACCGCCAACAAAAGATTACAACAATTTCAAAAGGATCAAAAGCTATTACCTGATCAAAGAGAACTCTATAAGCATTAAGATCATGGTACAATGCCTGCCCTTTACTGCTGCAATAGTCTAAAGCTTGTGCGAGATATAAAGCCACTCGCAACCTCATCGCCCATTTCATCGGCTGAGCTTCCCCTACAACAGTTTAAGTTAATCAATCTAATAAATCTCTGAACTTTTCTTAATTTCAGCCCAAGTAAGTCACAGTTGAATTTGATTGCTTCAACAAATGCATTAAAAACAACAAAAACTCGAAAACAAGCCAAATTTAGCAAAACTAAATCAAGATTAAAACCGAATAGGGATTTTAAATCAGAGGGTAATTTACAATGAAAGAGATGCTTAGAGAGAGTTTCATTAGGCATGAACTCGGCCACAAGCAATCTGTTGTCACCCTCACAGCAACACCCGATCAAATTCGCCAACCGCTCGTTCCTGAGCTGCCCCACAGCTCTAGCTTCCTCCTGCAACCAACAAACCCACCACATATTTTCACACCTAGAATCCCAAAAACAGAAACCAAAAAAGAAAGAAGCACAATTTAGTCAACTTCCAAAATTACCAGAAATTGGCGCGAATCGGGCCAAGCTGATCGGTTGAAGCGCTTAACAGCGATCCAACGGCCGTCTTCGAGCTTCCCTTTGTAGACCACATTGGGAGCTTTCTCTCCGTGCTCGGAGACCACGTTCTCCGACGAGAATCCTGACGTGGCAGCTTTCAGTTGGTCCAGGCTGAACTCGTTGAACCCAGGAAGCGAATCCTCATTTTTGTTCTTATTCTCTGCAGCTTCACCAAAAAGAAGAAAAATATGAAATTTTCTCGGGAAAGTGACGGAAAATGAAAAAGTTAAAAACTTGCAAACAGGAAAAGAGTAAGAAGAAGAAAAGCTCACCTGCGTCTGAAGAGTCGTTGGGATTGGATTTGGTATTGGACGGCCAGAAGCAGAGGGAAAACTTGGAGCAACGAGCTCCCATTTGCTGATAAATCCAATCCTAGAGAGAGAAAAAAGCTGGAAATGCCTCTGTGCGTGAGTTTCTCTCTCTAGAAAGTGAGGCTTCTCTCTCTATCACTTTCCTGGGGACTCTAGAGAGAGGGTTTGAGAAGGGTTTTCGGAGATGAGAGAGAGAGAGACGGAACGAATGATGGATAGGGTAAGGAAAACGATGGAGAATGGAGAAGAAGAAAGATGGTCAAATAAAAACCAAGTGAGGTTGCATTTTTTTTTCTTTTTCTTTCTTTTTATTTTAAATATAGGAAGTTTTTTTTTTTTTTTTTTTTTTTTTTTTTTTGAAAACTAAATATAGGAAGTGTTTGGAAGGTGAGAAAGTGACAGAAAATTTTTAAACCCAAGAGTAACTTTCTGGATCCAATGTCGTCTTCGTTTTTCTGGGTTTATTTCTCTCACTAGCACTTCATCTTTCCCTCCTTTTCTGCATTTCTTTCTCGCTCCTCCTTTTTTTTTCTCTTTTAGTTTTAGTTTTTAATCTTATCCCTTTCGCCTTTTCTCCGTCTATCATTGTTTTCTTCACTCTTTTTCCTCTTTTGCTTTGATTTTTTTTTTCTTTCTTTTGCCTTTTATTTTGATAAGATGATATTTCTTATTATTTAAGTGGTATTATTACTATAAATTACACCAAAAAGAAATGTTTGAACACAGAACAGTGAGTTAAAGAGAAAAAAATAAATAAAGAGAAATTCTAATGTAAGAAAACCATACCACCGGATTTTTACAAACACTTAAAAATTACTTATGCTCATGCGCCCGCACCCACCCTTACCTTAGTTTTGACCCCACTCTCTTTCACGCCACCCACACTCCGTCTCCCGCATAAAAGAACTCCTAAACGTGAGGTCAATCCCCTCTTGCAATAAGATTATGATATTCTAGAATGATTTATTTACAGAAAAGGAAATTTAAATTTTGTGCAAGAGAATCAACCGACTTAATTTACATCTACTTCTTTTATACGTTTGCCCTCTTGCAATAAAATGATATTCTAAATTTGTCTATTCATATATAAAAAAAATAAAAAATTTGTTTTCACTTTTGCTTCATGTATGATTCATATGCGAAGTCCAAGTATGTCATTTATTAGAAAGAAGTAAAGGGATGAGGTCAAAAATTCAACAAATGAAAAATGACATTAGTGGAATTGTCAACCAAAAAAGGATAACGTTAGTGGAATTCAAAGCTTTGAACTTTGATTTGGTATTAACTAATACAATTGCTCCCTAAAACATGTGAGGCTTTTTTATGTAAACTTTTATTAAATGTGTAACGTGAATTGACAATTTAATAATATAATATATTTGTGGATCTACAAGTTAAGTTGTTATTAAGAAAATTTAATCACGAAAATTACTCCTTTAAAATTATGATGTATTATTTATATGGGAAATTTTATTTGAACCCAAACAACTTCACTTTACACCCAACTTAAATCTTAATTGTGAATTGTCTTCTTAGCCCTATTGTCTAATTACCATTAAGTACAAGATGAAATTAATACAAAAATCAAAATGTTATCAATAAACCCACTTCCAATAATTAAACCCTTATCATCACGCAATAATTTTTTTACATTTTATTTTGGCTAAAATCCTAAGACGTTGTCAAAGAGAGAAATAAGCTCTTTTTGTCGGATAGATGATAATTTTGAAGTTTTAAATCTTTCAAATAAAATACGAATCAATTTATGTTAATTTTTTATTTGATTTCAATTCTTTTTGTTTAGGCTTTAGTAGCAGTTGTATACTGCCTGCAAATAGGCTTGAAATCAAGGATAATAAAGGTGGATGATGTATTTCTTGGTATTTTGTTTCTCTGCCACCACATGTTCTAGGTTTTTCAAAGATCCATGTATATGGCTAATCATCTTTTTTAGTGATAGTATCCCGATAAATATATGTCAAAACCAAACCTTTTTTTGTTAAGAGGAAATAGCCATCACTCGAGTAGAAAATTGAAATCAAGGATTATTGAAATCAATAATTGAACTAGGTAATTATACTTGGTAAAATCTCGTCGAAACAATAAACTTGCCCGGAGCACCAGGTGCGAAGGAAACCCACACGATACCTAAACTTTTGCAAATTAAAAAATATTTTGAATACCTCAATGCTTGGGTTGGTTGGTGAAGAAACAAAGCAATGAGAAATATGCAGCAAAAGAAGGATTAAGCGCAAGACAAATATGTAAGATATATTGTTCTCTTTACGTCTTGAATGAGTTGTAGAATACTCATTTTGTGTTTTTATTTTCTCAACGGATGTAAAGATAAATTTACATACTGAATTAGGTTTGAGATGGTAGTTTAGGTAGTAAATTTGGGTTCAAATAGATATTGATGGTTTAATTAAAATTAATATGGGTGTAGAGAGTAAGTTGGGTGTAGAAATAGGTTGTATGGGTTCAAATAAAATTTTCCTATTTATATTGTTCATTTATATTGTGGCACGTAAACTGATAATAACACGTAACTGTATTCCGAAAGCATAAAATTTCACACCCTAATCCCAAAGATAATCAAAAAAGTCAGATTTCAATATTACACGTAAACTTTTTTTTTTTAATCAAATATTATACCTTAGACTAAATTTAGGTAAAGTTGCTGTCATGGATGACGATGTTTTATCTTATAAAAGCTTTGAAAACAAAAAGACTAAAATGGTTAGAACAAGCTGTGAATCATATCATATCAAATTTGAAGCTGACTTGGTACCACCAATAGTACATTTTTTAAGATAGAGATTCGCTTCATATCCCATTATTCAAGCTCAAAGATCAGACAATTCAGACCATTCAAATTGAATTCGACTCTCCATTAACTAATTCGCTTGCCCACGTCACACAAGAGTTCTGATTTCTCTTTTACACAAACCAAGGACCCATATTCCTTAGTCCTTAAACTATAGACACTAAAGTACTGATGAGGATCCAAATACTATTTTTTATGTCAACCCAAAATTTAAAATAATTAAATAAAGCAATCAATTTATTTAGTTTTTATGAAGTTGGACAGTTGAGCAATGCAGATAAACAACACAATTAGTCATGATTTTGTGCACATAAAAGATGAAACTAAAAGCATAATGCAGTGTTGTAGCCAGACATGCCTCAAATGATGAAGAAGGCATTCAAACTAATTTCAGGATCTTCTTGACCAACTTTTCCAGCTCCTCTTGTGCACAAATAGAGGTTTTATAATTGACATAATTATCATATAAAATAGATGTTTGCAGCTTTAATTTACTACCAATATGATAAAGATTTGAGTGTGACAGTGGCATCGTTATGTAGTAGTAACTTGAGTATATATTAATTGATATTATATATATATATATATATATATATATATATAATTAATAGTATACTTTAATTAGGAAACATATGTTTGACATTATAATATGTGAATCTGTAATATCACATAACGATATAATTGTTGTGCTCCAAATTCAATACAAATACAAAAATACTTTGTCTGCCACACCATCACATAGTGTATACTTCATTGATGTTGAGTTTGTATATTATGACAGAGGGCCGGAACTGTAACACTACTTTTTTTACACAATTTTTGGCACATGTTTTTGTAGGGCTCGCTTCATAATGTATTTTAACCATCCGAACCATCTATCTTTAGGTCTCCCCTCAAAGTTCATGTCTACCAAAAATCATCTAAATCAAAAAGCATATGACGTTGGCTTAAGAGTTAGGGTTTCTTTGTAGAACCGTATTTGTCCATTTTGTTTACTATAAATGTATGTCCATATGACGTGGGCTTAAGAGTTAGGGTTTCTTTGTAGAGCTGTATTTGTCCATTTTGTATACTATAAATGTATATCTTAATGACTATGTATTTGTCTAATTTTTTGCAAAGATGATCTATGAATGATGTTCTAAAAGATAGACAATTCGGATCATTAAAATACATTACAAAAGTAAGCCTTATAAAAACGTGTAAAAAATAGTATAAAAAAGATAGTGCCATGAATCTATCCCCATTTATGAAATATTAATTATATAGTCAATAATTATTATCATAATGAGTAAATTGGTAACAACACGTGACGATAATATATTCACATGCTCCAAAATTTCACGATGAGCTCAGCATTTGGAAAGCATGAGGAGAAAGATGAGCTCTTTTTGCTCTTATGAAATGTGCCTTAATTATATTAAGTCCCATATTTAGATGCAAGACCATGTTACCTTATGGACCACATGCTTAATAACATATTGAACAAAAGCTATCCTGACCAACGACCACACCAATTCACTCATCCACTTCACTATTTATATCTTTTTTCTAATTTGGTAGGCGAGGTCAATCATATATCCTTAACTAAGATCTTACCGTTGTCTGTGAATCATACGATAAGTGACTATGGGAGGTTGAAATGTCTTTTTGAGTCTTTCTAATTCCCAGAAGGGCAATTGCCGTGACGAAACCACCAACTGATCCTTTTTTTTTTTTTGGAAAAAAAAAACGAAATCCTAAGAATTATGTAGCCAAAAATTCAAAATTTTCAATATATATTGATTTTTTAGTCCAAAGCAAAAAATTACGTGAGTTGTTATTCACACACTTATAAAAAGTCACCATCCATTTCTTTTCTAGCAATTCAATGAATGAGTAAATTATATCGAGTGTACAAATGACGTTATTAGAATGTAAATGATTGATCAGACTTGATTATCGTTGCTTGTTCTTTGTTAATTGCCAAGGAATATGAATGCGAAACCAAGTGCATCTTAGTTTAACGACTTACAGAGCTCAATTGAACGACAAACAATCAATATTGGTTATAAAATCCGGCATCAGCGTCACTGAAGTTTATTTTGCATAATGTTGTCGCACTGTATCAGACTCTTAACAGAACTATATGAGACCGATGCTAGCTGCGGGGTGGCTAAATTCTATTGGAGCTGTGCTGGAACCATGTAAAAGTTTTCCACATCATCACCCATGCTAGCACAAAATGATTGGTATCTTTCCTCGGTTCTTTTGTCGAGAGAATAAAGTTATACTAAAGAAATTTGAATTCCATGGATGTCAATTTTCTTACACTGTTTATTTCCCAATTTTGTTAAAAAATTAGGAGAAATTCTTGTCTCCGACATTCGGATTAGACGAATTGTCTGATGTGCTCACTTCGGTGATATGCCATGCCAATGTCAAAATAAACAGTCCCGTAAAAGCATGAGAGGCGAGTGATGTGATGAATGATGTGACGAGTGATGTCTTCATGTTTCAACAACTTAGGAAATTATGAAAAGAGAATGAAATTAAGATACTTGGCTCGGTAACTTGGGGATCTGTGCACATAATATTTTATTTGTTCTTTAGTTTTCATGGTAAACTTTATTTAGTTATTGATATTTATGCGTCGGCTTGTGATTAGTAAAGATGAAGAATTCCTTAACTGTCAAGCAATGTGTAAAAAATTGGAAATTCCAAAGTATAGGTTAGTCCCTACAGTTGTACCGAACTTCCATTTGTTCCATGCAAGGAAGAAAATATCGGTAATATCGGAAATATCGGTAGTCCGAAAACACGGAAATATCAATGGAAATATCGGGATAATATCGATATCGATAAAAATTACATGGAAACCACGGAAATTGTAAGAAAAACTTGGAAATTTTTATTGAAACTTTGCAGGATGTTTATTTAGTCAATTATCTATTAGTTTATCACAAAAAATTGGAAGGAAATGCATTGCATGATGGATTTAACATTATCAAGTTGATTATATAGCGAGCTGACAAACATTGTGAGTGTAGAAAATATGTAGAAATTAATGAAAGAAGTCTAAACACACCATAATCATTTATATATAATGAATTAGTACAATATTTTACACTTTATACATTGCATGGTAAGATACATGAGTGACTTAGTACCACATAGAGTTCCTATGAGGTTCAAAATTTTCACTATCTTCATCATCTCTATGTGTAGAGTGAGTGTATTTTGAAGAGTAGTTAGCAACCATGGCAATGGTTTTCAAGAACCAAAACCCAAAAGTCAATAAGAAATCGAATACTTCGGTATTTTTCGGGATTACCAAACAAATGGGATTTGGAAACCAATCCCATATCGAAAATTTTGGTATTTTTCGGGATGGGATTCTCGAACTTCAGGATGGTTTTGGTTTGGGATTTTTCGGTTTGGGTTTGGGACTTTTTCGGTTTGGTTTGGAATTTTTCGGAATTTTTTCCAGCCCTACCATGTAAGTGACCAAATAAAAAATAGAAAAATTAAAAACCACATGCCATTGACTAAGTAATTAATTGACACAATTTAAAATATAATACCACAAAAAATTTGGAAAATGTGCAAATTTGTTTCTTGTAAAAAGAATTCAAAACAAAAGCATATATATAAATATTGTAGCATATTATCACAACAACATAAGTGGTATGGTGGTTAAGGCGCTAAGGAGTTAATGTGGGAGGGTTCGAACCCCTCTGTGTTCAAAATTGTGACTTTTCAAAATTTTCAGGAATTTTTGAACAAAATATCGATATTGACGAAAACTCATTGGATACTCATTAAAATATCGTTAACCCAAAAAAACGAAAATATCGGCGATATTTCGCCGATATTTTGGATATTTTCTTCCATGGTTCCATGTAAATCCCAATCGTAGTGATTTAAACCATATGGTTGATTAGTTGCTGCAGTTTAAGGACAGTAGCTTAATTCCGCAACCAATTTTTCACCAATAGTAACACGTGAGATACGTGTAAGGACGGATTTACATTTAGCCAAGGTGGTCTCAAAATCACTCGGAGTCGAAAAATATACATGTGAATGTGTTTTGAGAACCTTCCAAATGTTTGATAAGGATAATTTTTGTGCCCACCAAATATTTGAGATAATGTCTGCTAGACATATCTCGATAGATTGCGTTGATAACACTCAACAAATTCTCTTGATATCATTTATCAAATTGCTTATTTTGAAATATGTTGACATACATGCAACATGGTTTGACTAACGACAACAAGCCCGCCAAGTGCTCGTAGCAATGCCTCAGTGAATAAACTGAATTTGTGTTTTTTTTTCTGCGTTCACTCTCTCCTTCTATTTATAAAACTTGAACCTTTAACACTGAGACCTCACGATTCGAATCCTGAATCCGGCACTAACACGTGGGGTGTTTTTACACTTAGAAAGTCCAATCTAGTATTTACACTCGCATACATCACTCACTCTCGAGCTAATTATGCCAAAAAAATAAGAAAATTAAGTTGTCCTTGAATAGGACAATTAGTAGAGTACGGAGTTAACGTCCGACAACTGAATCTACAAACAAGGACTAAAATCACACGATTTGGCATCTGACAAAAGAAAAGCACTTCAAGGGGAAGTGGTGGTGTTCCTTGGTGGGCCCATCAGACAAGAAGCATTATCAAATTGCATATTTGGGTCATGCCAGCCCTAATTTCCTAACCTCTTGTTCATTTACCTTAGAGAACACTAAGCCATGTTGTCCTAGGTGCGTTGGTCTCTCCATCTCTCCCATTCTTCACCCACGCAACCTGTTTCGGTGTCTTGTGGACCAAATTTCAAACAATCTTTAAACATGACAACCTGGTGCTCCAAGACAATGACTTGGATTTCATCCAAAATCAGTCACCGCTTTTCTAATTTCTACAATGACGATGATGATGATAGAAAGTGAAAATAGTGAAACTGATAAGCATGTGAAAACCTAAAACATTCCATTTCCATTTCCAGCAATCATACAGATCAGGTTTACCCGCCTCGCTAAACAGACGGAGATTGCATCGTGCTGCTCATGTATGTACCATATACTAACTATTTTCCTATCTCGAAACTTTTTGATCTATCTATCATACTATGTTTCAAGGAAATGTCAAACAGAACGGGACTATAAGAAATATTTACTGATTTTCCAGATTCAAGTGGTAATGTTGGCAGAATTTCCGTTAAGGAATTTGTCAAGCTCTTCTCTGTTCTTGCTATCCTTCTCTCTGGTGCTCATTGGTAGCAGTGGTTGAGATGTAGATCGATCAGGCAGTTCTGCGGAGGATTAGAATTGAGTCAGCAGATACACAGCTTTGGGTATTCTAAAGAGTTGTGTACTAAGAGTTCTGCTTTGTTCTAAATATACCAGAAAAAATATCTTTTTCTTTCGGTCAACAACTATACAAAACTGATTCAACTATAGACAACATAATGATGTAACTGAAAGATGGAATCAAGAACAAACTTTCGCCCAGTTTTAAGAGGAGATAAGATTATAGGAATTGCATTTTGCTAACCTGGCAATTTTTGGTCTATAAAGAACACTACCAAATTCACGGTATACCTGCAGGGCAAAAAAAGACTTATACTCAGACCAGTATATTATAAGATATTCAAGTAGAAACAGCAAAACAGAATCCATGTTACCAGGCAACAACAACATCCACTGTGTAATGTTTGCGAGAAGTTAGAATCAGGAGG
The DNA here is from genome assembly GCF_042453785.1 of Malus domestica. Lineage (NCBI taxonomy): Eukaryota > Viridiplantae > Streptophyta > Magnoliopsida > Rosales > Rosaceae > Malus > Malus domestica. The sequence continues at coordinate 6,712,402 of NC_091663.1, forward strand.
CTCTGAACCACAGCAACTGACCAAGCAAGCTGCTTAAAGCACCTGTAATGATAAGCAACAGTAGTGTCAACAAATTAAGAATATCAGTTTGTCCATAGAACACGCACCCACACTCCAACAATGACAAAAGAAAGTATATACGATCCTCCTATCAATATAGATTAGTTACCTCCTTGTTCCATATTTCTGATATGTGCGCACAAATACTAAGGTAAAAATCATGTGCGATGAAAAAATCAAATCACCACAACCATACACAATGCCTTGGGGAACTGCACATTCATGTACATCATATTAGCATGAAGGCCATTACACTTAATGGAGTTACTGAAGAATTAAACCTAAAAGATGAATAACTCAAACCCACAGTTGATTAAGAGCACTTCAAGTGCACTCTCTGGAGGGGGGAGCCTGGCAAGATTAGAGCCCTGAAAGAGACAGTTGTACCTGATTGTAAAACATCGTTTAATTACAACAATTTAATGATTCAAGATTACATCCAGCTAATAGCCACAACTTGCAGTCTTCTATAAATTTACCTCACGACAATGGTAGCTTGGACCAGGAAGTAGAGTAGAGTAGAAGGTGATGATCCGGAGCATTTGACACACCTAGTCAAAATGCAAAATATAGGCAAAGATAGTAAAATACTGGCAGAAAATATAGCAGGACAACATAAGATACTGTTAAGTCCATTGATCCAATAATGGAAATTAAAAAAATTCACAGAGGTCGTGCATTCTTTATTCATAAATTGAAGAGTTTCCTGAGTGCGATTCCCAGTCAGGTGCTTCAGAAAATGCACCAAGCTCAAGGATTAGTATCATATAAGCAGGTCACATAATATGGGAATCATGAGCAGATTTGGAGCCTTTAATCCGTGCAGTAACCATAGAATATTCACCAAATTGACATAGACATGAATGTTTAATGCTTATTAGAAGATAGGAAACACTTAAAAGCTTCCACCTAAAACAAGGACATATGTAGCCATGATGAATGACTTCCAGAAGAAAGATCAATATGGATGATGTTATAGGACATGCAGATATACCAGCGTACAAAAAGAGAAAGAAAAAAAAAATCATTGAAAAATACAGCTGTACTTACGGCTAAATACACAAATACTCTGCACCATATCAGAACTGTATATATCTTTTTCAACTGGAAAACAAAAGGGTGAAATGTCCACTGCACAGAGTAGACACAGTATTAGCGCAATCAACAACTAAAAACTACGGATTAAGATACTATCAAACTTCTACAGGCAATAAGGAGCAAAGTTAAAGAAATAGACAGCTGCCTCAACAACTAGCATTTCAAAAACAAGAGTGACAAGTCCAGGATAAATCCAAATTAAATTCTAATATTAGCAGCCAGAAAGCTTACCAAGATAAAGGAAAAGAAGATGACAGCGAAGAAAGTCTCACTCAGATAATTTTTTGCTTGACCAAGTTCCTAAGATAACACCATGCAGTAAAGAATGATAAGACAGATGTCCCATTAAACATCAAACCCTCCCAATAAATTGCTAAAGTATACCCACCGGGAGCAGAAAGAACCCAGCATCCTGAAGCGTTGGTCCTGGCTGATGTAAATAATGGACTCCATGAGCGGCTACCCCATGGAGATACTGTTAACACAACCAGAACTACTAGATAAACTTCTGAACAAGCACCAATTCTCATAAGATATCTTAGCAAATAACACAAAGACCTGACCCAGTGTAAGAAAACTCCACTGAATAGGGAGAATAATTTCGGCCAAAGCAAAATCTACTGTCCAACACATAAGGGTCTCAACTTCATATCACCGAAACAGCTACAATTCTTCCGCAGGTTACACACTTTAGCGGAACAAATAATATGAACTAAATCGACACCATTCAATCCATCCCCAGTTCCGAATCATTAATTATGGATTGAAGAGAACCTCAAAGTCCACTCCTGTGGGATTCAAATTTAAACACTAAATTCGAACCATAACTACTACAACTAGTTCACAAAACCATCGTAAACACCATTACTATGATCATGTATTTTCCTATGATTCGATTATAATCGCGTACTAAAATCGTAAGTTCACAAGGTACATGAACATCTATACAAACAAGATGCTACAAAAAACGAACACCTCATGTACAAAATGAATGAAAATTGAAACAGAAAGAAAACCTGAAAAATGAGACCAGCAAGAACAAACTTCCAATTTCCGGCGAGAAGCGAAAGCTCAGTTGACGTCTCTGCGCATACTTTCCTCCATAGCTGCACAACCCAAGCATCAATTCATCAATTAACACTGAAATTACAAATAAAAATTGAAAATTTGACGTGCAAGAACAGTGGCGGCCATGATTGTAAACTGCAGCAACCTTAGGAGCCTCGCGAGCAAAGATAAACGGCATTTTGGGAGGATGTGAGGTTAGAGCTCGTCATGAATCAGCATTAACAACTCCAAATTAACCGCTATAAATTAGAATTCGAATCGTCCGACGCGATAACAATAAATTCAAAAGAAGAGGTTCATTTCAGAAAATTGGATTGAATTTTGAAAATTTGAAAATTTGGGGATTGGGATTTTGACTAATTCAAAAATCGAGATAAAATTCTCTCCGAGTATTTTGTGTCTCGGTCTCCTCAGTCTCGGCGGTGGCAGTTGAGAAGAAGGTTTTGGAGTGGTTGGGGGAGAGTGAGAGGATAATTAAACAGATAATTAGAAGTAATTATAAATTTATTTATTGGAAAAACAACTTGATATGGAACTCCAAAAATTTTCTATATTTAAAAAGAAAAAAAAAACTTTTATGAGAAGTACACAATTAAATTTTTTTTTTTTTTGGTTAAATATCAGAGTACGGTTAGCAATTTGTATGACGCATAAGAATATATATCTTTGCTCAACCCTCCTCATTAGATTAGTTTGATTTGATTAATTTAAAACATGAATTTCGAAATTTAAACTATTCTAACAGTATCAATGGGGTAAGCATTACTCTCACTTAACGGAGCAAAAATGCACTCCGTGAGTAAATGAATTGTCCACTTTAAATCATGTTATTACAGATGTGAGTTAGATTAGTTAAATAATGTAAATTGTCGATCTACACCTAAACCTATCATACTAAGTGATGTATTAATCAACAAGATGAAAGATTCGAACTAATAACATCTTCCACATTGAAATATGAATATCACTAACCCTTGAAATTCTATTTTGGCCATCACAATGCTTTGATTGTGTGCAAGTAGTTAATTACACACAAACACTTTTAAAAAGGGGTAATATCGATGCTTAAAGTAATAGTGTTGGTGCTTGAAGTGATTCGATTTTTCTCGGTAAAGAAGTGGTAGTGTTATGTTGAACTCTAATATAACATTATAGAAAATATAGTTCAATCAATCAAGCGTATTTTTTTCTTCATTTGAGATTTCGAATTTGTTTTTCTCCTTTTTAATATTGCTTGTAAATTGAAAAAATAGAAGTCAAATTATAAAATTAGACACTAATCCACCTTTCTTAGTCTCCCGTCCTCATTTTCGCTTTTGGCTTTTCTCTAAGTTTGGAACAATACTTGGTTACTAAAAAATGAGTTGGAACTCATACTTAAAACTCTTAGAGTTTTAATCACAAAGCTTTGTACTTATGATCAGAATTGTTCATACTATGAATCACACTGTAAAGATCATCTCTGCAAAAGATAAATTAAAAATAAGGTCGTTTAGTCAATCTATTGTAGCAAATACATCGACGGTTCGTAATGTTTTTACCAATACAATTCATTTGTTTTTAAACAGTTTGATGACTAAATGACCTTAGTTTTAATTGATTTTTTGCAGAGTCGATCATTATAGGGTGATTTATAATATGAACGGTTCTGATTATAAAAATGAAGTTCTATAAATTGACAATGAACAATTTTGAGAAATTTTGAGTAGGAGTTTCTACTCATCTATGAGTAGCCAAGTATTGTGCCTAAGTTTGTACTGCATTCAAAAAGAAGCCAAACCAGATTTCCTTTCTTATCCGTGCAGCAAAGAAAGCCAGTTTGATACAACAGTGCATATCCACCTGTTAAATTCCCTTTTGACTGCTATTGAGTGCATTTCCACCCGTTAAATTCCCTTTCAACTATTTAGCGCATATCCACCCGTTAGCAAAGAAAGCCAGTTTGTAAATGCATGTCGTACATACTTTTGTATTGCCGTTGCTTCACAGCCAAGATTTTTTGCAGGGCCCCTAGATCATTGCCTTGCAATTATATAAGATACATAGTGACTTTGTATCTACTACGTTTGTATTAGAGAGAGCGCATGCGTGTGCGTGGTGCAGACGGACTATGCATACCAAATGAGTAAAACAAGGCAACCCCAGGCCAACGAGGCCCCTGCTTTGCGAGGCTCGGAGGAATGTCTATTGTAAGTAACCTTACCCTTACTTTGCAAAGAAACTTTTCCACACCTCGAATCCATGACCTTGGAAAATAGCCTGCAAGCTGCAACAATATTTGGCCTCATATTTCAAGAGGGGTTTGCACCCCCATACTATAGGAATTGGATTATTACTCTCCAAAATATTCCCATCAGAAAATCTTAAGCTTATTGAAATTCAAGTGAAAAAAACATACTATTCACTCACTATATGCAGATTTAAATGGATTAAACACTTTAAACTCACAATACATATGAATTACTTCATATATTGATGCTGACATCTACAGTAATCTGCGGATTCCCGACGCCTGTTATCTTCGCGGGGTTATGAATCTAAAACCCAATACGAGTTAAGGCACCTACCGCAGATTTTGTACAATATCAACCCGGGCAACTGAAGATGTACGTTAACTTCAAGAGGCAATCATGGTAAAACTAGACCCTCCCGACTGGAGAAAGTGGGGGATATGAGGAATATCTTGCAGGAACTTCCCCTTCAGTTCGATCTGGAAGACTTAATCCATCATTTTGCATTAACATCGTTTCCCCGAAAGTTTTTTCTTGTAACGAGTTCCTTGACACAGAGAACTCACACAGATTCCGACTATCTAATACTGCTATACATATGGAGAATGCTTGTAAGATTGAGAGTGAAGGATTGAACTCAACTGAATAGATCCCATCTTTGAATGGGGCCAAACTGAATGCAGGCTGGTTTTCTTGTAATCCTCCCTGTGGATACAAAATAAAGCAAAAGGCCCGATTAGCCGGGAATTTTCAGAAAAATATGGTGGAAAAATTTAACCAAGGTTAAAGAAAAACAACATACCTCAGAATAAAGCTCAAACCGATCTGTGATGTGGCAAACTTTATGTGAGGTCAATTTCTCGCTGACTTGATTCTGATTGTCAAGTATCCTTAGTTTGCAACCCAAATCCCAACCTCCACAGTCACATGATCCGCCTGAACTCCAACGTTTAATCAGTGACGACGGTCCTCCGTTGCTTGGTAGACTATGGGTACCAGTAGGAAGTATCACTGTTGTGCTAATAAGGCCTTGAGTACCAACAAAAGGCTTACCGTCTATAGCTTCCCCAGAATAAGAATGGCGTCTTACACTTGACAAACACTCATCTGAACCAACCACAGGAAAGATACTACAGTTATCCCTATCATGCCAAACTCTGGTAGACTGCTGATTGGTCGTTTTCGGGATTTTGACAACAGCGGCGGCAAGCTCATCGTTTGGCTGGAAGTCTGAGGTTTGACAATCTGCCTGTCTCAGGTTTACAGAGAATAAAACAAACTCTCTAACGTTAAAGTCTTCCAGTCTGACCAAATTGGGAAACTGAGAATCAGCAACCTTCATTTGAGCCACAACATTATGGACATAGTCATGACTCTTGCTTTTGCTGCCTTGATGCATCCAAGTTCCAGTCTTTTTCTTGACTTCCCGGATGCTGAAGAATGTGTAGATGCAGCTGCAGTCATCATTTTTGGAGGTATTTAACTTCTTCACTGTGGCTGCAAGAATGTCAATGTCATTGTCAACCGCAAATGTGAAAAGGGGCAGGCCATTCTTAACTGCAACTCGTAGAAGAGCTTGAACTGCTGTGGATCCACTCCTCTTGACCATAGCTGACTCATTGACATTAATTGTTCTGCAACCAGTCATACCTAGTTTTACCTTCCCTGGCAGCTCAGACAAAGAATCCACTTGCCCCACAGATGACTTGCATAGCTTATTTTTTGATATGGAACCTTTCTCTGATGGCTCCACTAAGGGATGGCAGCTAGCCACCTTTGGTTTCAGCAGTGGATCCAGTAACCTTCTCAGAGGGCTCGACTTGGCTCTGCCAGTGGAATTGGACTTATCATCGTCTGAAGCATCCATAAAAGTGGAAGTTACAGTGTTCGTGGAACCAGGTTTGGCTGAAAAAGTTGTTGAACTCAGCTTCTGTACATCTGAACAGTCCTTAGAACTGGAAATCTTACCGATCTTACCGAGGCCAATGCTAAATCGGCGAAAAGGTGAAGTGCTCCTTACTTTTTCAGCAGTCGCTTTGCTTGGTTTCAGATCTAATCCTTTATAAGGCTCACTTACAGTTGAAGATGCGGAGGCTACAGCTGCTTTTCTCTCTTCTACTTTTATGCCTCTTGATGGGCTTGTTCCTGTTTTAGCTGACTGTGTTACTGAGCAAGGTACACTAGAATGTAATCTGATACTCGTAGCATCTACAGAGCCAAGCTGTTTTACCCGAGAGTGTTTCCTTTCAACTTCAGAAGGGAAAGGGCATGAGTGTGGCATATCAGATCTGAGCTCTGCATGGCATGCCTCCTTGGGTCTACCTGAAAATCTTCCCCAGGTTGCTTTCGCTGCTCTTTGATGAAGCAGACTCATTGAATCAGATGGATTGGAAACACCAGAATCTTTGTTTTCAGGACGATCTCTAGGCAAAAGCAGAACAACTTTCTGGCATCCTTCAGGGATATCTCGTTCAGAATTTTCTGAATATGGTTTACTTAAGTTATCTGATTTCTTCATTAATTCACCGTGAGCTGCAATTTCATGTGGGCCAGTCCGCAAAACTCCTTTTTCTGGCTCACTCTTTGGGTCTGAATCTTTTCTCATGTACTGTTCCACCTTGATGTCTTGGCGGTTTTTGCATAAAGATTTATCTGTTCCAATGGACTTTTCCAGCCCATTCAAGGTGCTACTCCCATCAACTTTAAGATCTTGAAACTTTTCAACCCTTTCTCTAAAACAGTTGACAACTTCAGAATGGCCTTCTATTGGAGATTTCATGAAATGAGATTCCAGTGAAGGACGACGCACCTTTGGTCGGGCAGGAGAACAACTGTGGCCTCGGCTAGAAGGGGTTGATGATTCATCTGTCGAAAAACATGAGGTTGTATTACTACTTGACGGTGAATACCTGCTACTTCTGTGTGGCATCTGTTTATGGCTATGCTGCCATTTTTCTAGGCGCCCCCAGTCTAGGACACCGACATTTAAAACTTTCTCCTGAAGGTTTTTTCCCCTCTCAAGATAACTTGGCAACTTTGACATGTACTTAACAAGCTCATCTTCTTCCGTTTTCTTTTTATCAATCTGCTGCTTTTGGTGGTACCCAACAGAATCACGTCGAATATCATTTATATTCTTTGTAATCTCATGATGGAGATCAGCATAGGACAGACTAGACTTTCTTGATTTGGACTTGTTTTCTTGGTTTATGCTTGCAGTTGTTGGACATGATACGCTTCCAGACGTTCCCACAGATTGTTGATCATTGGAAGTCCTTCTGGGTTCTAAATAGCCTTCCATGTTGCTATCTGCAATGCCCTGCTTTATCAAGCTTGAAAAATCTTACTACAAGGAAGCCCCACATGCATCTTATTCGGCTACACGGTTGCACCGAACCACAAAGATGCTGGCCAATCTGCGGATAAAAACAAAGACAAAGTTGAATACAGCGGCCCTACAAATTTTAATACTAAAACAAGGTTATTCAATAGATTACTAGCAAACAACAGATAGACATGCTAAGCACTGTTCTTTCCTCGCTAACTATATTGGTTAATGGACAAATGAAACTTACCCGTTACACCAATCAAGAAGAAAAGTAACAAAGTCACAGCCTTTTAAACAAGAAATACACCAAGTTGAGGTCTCCCTAGTAAAGCAGCCCAAAAAATGGTGGAAGCGCTCCTCCATAACTTCGCCCAACATTTTAGAACATGACACACATTCTAATTGCAGTATTTACCATAACACCACCAGAACTCAGGAATCTATCACATCCTCTTTTCCAGGAAACTCCGTAAAAAAAAAAAAAGCGAAAGCACAATACAACATGTATCTAGATCATGATTTCACACTCATGACTCGTTGGCTCGGCATACATGGTGTAGTAAACAAGATACACATTCAGATCTTACAATCACAGGAAAAATAGCACAAACGTACTCGTCTACTCTGCTCAATTAAAACTATCAGTAATCTCACTTTCCAATTAGTTACACATACATGGCCTTAAATCCTAATTCCGAAACATAAAATTCCGAAAAACTGTCGTCCACAAAACACAATTGCAGAACAAGAGACTTGAATAGCGTGAAACTGAAATCTCAATGCAACAAGACAATTGGGGAGCTGTATATTGACAAACAGGGAAAGCAGAAAAACAAATTCAAAACCAAGAACTACGGTGGTCCATGGAAATTTGAAACCCCAATCTCAAAAATCAAAGATAAGGTAAAAACGACCTGTCGTCGTCGGCGGCGTCACCGTCGCCGCTAAGCCTAACGGAAACGACAAAGCTCGCCAGCTATTCCACAATCAGAACCAGAACGCTCTGCCCCGTTTGGCAATGAGAAGGAAACCACAGGGTAAAAAAACAACATAAAGCTGTAAAGGAGATATTTTTCTCTCACTTTCTCAGCTGCCAAACAGTAAGTGAACATCTCAACCCCTTTGGCAGTTAAAACGGAATCACGGGGGGGGAAAATAACATAAATAAATAAATAAAGGAAATCTTTTTCTCTCACTTTCTCAGCAGCCAAAAAGAAAATTGAAAATATTTCAACCGAAAATTTCCGAACGGAAGAAAACGGAAACTAGAGAACCAACCGGCACAAAAATCAGGGAAACAGCAGGCAAGAAAAAATGGCATTTTCTCGGGAAACAAACGGAATAAAAAGTCTCGTAATTTCTGACTCACACGAGTGGCATCGTATGCATAGTACTCACCGGAGTGAATCTTCTGTTTCTACAGAGGCAATTAACGGAGAACACGACGGGCTCGAGGGCGGAGCAAAACGTGTCGGTGGTTCATTGGTCTGTGCGAGCAGAAAGGTGAAAAAGCAGGGAGATCAAGGGCGGAGAGGAATCATTAGGTCAGCCTCGGAATCCGAGATGCTTGCGTCTTTCTCTTCCCCAAACTCCAAAGCACATCAGAAGAGATGAGAGAGAGAGAGAGAGAGAGAGCTGCGAGTTAGAGTGAGAGTGTGTGGTGGTGTTTTCTGGCTGGACTCGATTTGTATTGTACCGGGAAGCCATCGTTTTCATCGGACGGCTGAGAGGAAGACCAGATGATCGAGCGGTCACATCATATAGGCTTCTAGGAGAGAGACAATATGTTCATGGGCCCCACTTTTGAAAGGGCATTATTTTATTTGTATCTAATATTTTCCACTGTTTAGTACTACAACAAATGATGGTCATCTTCATTTGTAAATGAGAATGTTTAAGTTTGATTTTTACTTAAGACGAATTTGGATCACATTATAAATTTTTCAGTATGCAAGAACATAACTCAACACACCAAATATAATAATACAATTGATTAGAAACTTAAAAAATATTTAAGTAATAATATCATGACAAAGTGTATCGAGTCGTGTTCGTGACATAATGAATTTTTTTCCATTGAAAATGGCAATTGGCAAATACGTATCATTGGGTACTTAATGACATTTATCCCTAAATAAATATGATGAAGTAAATAGGAAAAGGAAAATAATCAAACTTGGTTCAATTTTTATGAATATACTATTCATACAGTTACACATCAACCAAAAAGATATATCAAAAGATAAAAAGAGGATACGCTTTGAAGAAGTGCCTATTGCCTAGCAAACTAAAGTGATCACTTTCAACTAAAAAGGGGATCAAGGAGAGGCTGAGCAGTAGAAGAAAAAGAGAGCAAAAGGTAAAAAGTTTTACCCTTAATCACCTGTTTATATTTTACGAGTATAATCGTTTATTTGTTTAAATTGTTTTTCATAATCGTAATTATGAATTTTGAATAAGCAGGTAACCGTAATTGCTCGTACCCATGAATATATTGTACTCATATCTAAAGAGCAGAAGAAGAAAAGAAAGTAAAAGGAAAATGTTAGAAATATCAAATTTGTAAATTAAATGATGTGTTACTAATAGAAAATAAACACATTAATTAACTTTTAAGTAACGATCCAATCATAAATAATCACATCATTTAATTTATAAAATTTAATTTAAAATTTTTGTCTCTTTAAAGATAAAAAAACAAAAGGCAAAAGGTAAAAGGTGAAAGGTTGACGGTAAAAGGGAAAAGGCAAAAGGTGAGAATGTGATGAGCAAAAGGAAGTGATGAAATTAATAGGAGAACATGTAGATAAAAAGGAACAATGGAGATCCAAGGTTGTCATAGCCCTATATTAAAATAATTAAATGCATACTAGGGGTAGGGTAGGGCTTATAATATATGAATTATAAAACGGAATAGGATCTTATTCCGATCCTATTTGTAGAGATCTAAAAGATCAATCAATTGTGTCCGTTTATCGTATTTTATGCAGTTAAAAATTATTTTACATTCTTTATTTAAAATTAATTATAAACAGTACTTAACAAAAATTAATTGCATAATATATGATAAATGGATAAGATTGATTGATCTTCCGGATTCCCACAAAGAATCCAGGGGTCCTTATCCTTATGAAACCACTGAAAGAGGATGCCTAATTTCCACATTCAACTCTATGCCTATAAGTTGTTAATAACAATAATTATTCGGTCTAGTGATTTTCCGTCTTTATCTTTTTGGAACACGGTCTTTAATTGTAATATCATGAATGATTGTTGTGTTGTTGAAGCTTGAGTAAAAATGGGGGTACTTTTCACACCTATTTTATTTCTCACAAATCTTTTTTAATTTTTTACCATTGGATCGAATAAATTGAAAAAAAAATCAATGACAAAAATATTAAAAAATATGTGTAAAGGTAAAAATGGATATGTGAATAGCACTTTTATAAAATAAATAAAAAATAAAAAAGGGTCTACCATGTAGATAATCTAACAGTTACAGAAATTTAAGTATACAATCAAGTTGTAAATTGACACCAAAAAAAAAAAATCAAGTAGGAACTTTCTAGGTTAAGATGGTTATAAATGTGTTTTCTCAATAAATATGTCATTTTCTAATAAATAAAAAAGAAAAAACTTGCATCACCGGTTTTTATCTCATCACATAACGTATCTTCACAGTGTAAATTTTAGGGGTGTGATATCCACACACCTATTTTTACTCCTCACACACCCCTTTATTGATTTTTGTCATTTGATTTTTTTTAATTCATTCGATCTGGGGATCGAAAATTAAGAGAGCGTGTGAGAAGTAAAAAGTGCGTATGGATAGTACACCCCAAATTCCATTATCAGTATCGTTTAAAATTTTAATTTTAATTTGAATATCATCCCAAAAAAAATTATTATTTAAATTAGAAATTGTTTAATCATCTAAATATCATATACAGTTGGATGCATAATTGATTTCCAATTTGAATGAAGACAAATCCTAACATACAAATATAGTCATGAATGATACATGAATATTGTAATGGGCCGTTCATTTTGAACCAATTATTATTGTACCGTTTGCACCGATCAATTTTTTATTCAAAGAATGTTGAAAAAGTTCACTCAAATCTAAAACTGTTTTGTCATTGATTATTATAGCATTTAATTGTTTATCGGACACTATTTGGTTGCTACAAATTCAACACCAATTTCGGTTATCCATTCACAGATAAATACGTGTCCAAATAATTAATATTGTAAACCCAAGTGAGTCACGTGGTTATTTGAAACCAATGCTAGCAATTACCAACAGTGGATACCAACACTGGATTACTCCATAATTATAGCTCCAATCTACATATTCATATGTCAGTCATCCACAAAACGATTGTTCAAAACTTTCATTTTTTTTTTTTGGAAAATTAGCGAAAGATTTCATTTCAAAACAAATGGCAAGATTCGGTTGGCAATAATTGGTGGATGGAATCCGATTAGAGTTTCTTTTAAAACAAAGTCATGTTTTCCAGGAGAATCTTTCAATCATATTCGTTCTTCGTACATCGTATGGTTAGTTTTTGTCAGATACTATTTATATTCAATTTTAAATAAAAAAATTTACAATAATTTCTGATCGCACGATGTACGATGTACGATGAACGAATCCTGGATAAAATACAGGAAAAAATGTGGCTTGTTGTGCTTTTCAACATGTCACTTTAGTTTTCTCTAATATCTAGTCAAAATAACTTATTGTGAATTTAAATCTCGGATGAGTACAAAATTATTGAAGCTTAAATAGTATAAACCATAAATTCTTATGAAAACTAATGAAAATGATTTGAAAACTTTGAGTTTTAACTATAAGGATAAAATAAAGGATACAGTGAATAGTACCATGATTGATTTTTTAGCGTAAAAATGTGGTTTTTCGTTAAAATTAACAGTACAGGAAACTTTTCGCTAAAGTACCCTAAATTCTTTTCATTTTTGTTTTACAATAAAAGGTGTGGGATTAGACATACAAAGTTGGTGTGATATTACGATGGTTCACGCCAATCACCAAAGGTGGAGGAATTTGAATTTCGGTCCTCCCTTATGTTTATGTTGGGCTTTATTTGACCTTTTGGTTTGGGTTTGTACTTCTATTGTCTTGTCCTTGTTGTGAGATGGGCCTGAAAATTTTTGGTTTGGTAGTTTGTGGAGTTTTCCCAACGAAAATGTGAAGTTTTCCCAGAAATTATAGTTTTTTTTTTTTTTTTTTGTGCATAAGGGAGAGCATCGGGTGAGTTGTTAGACTCACAATGGGTTAATAATAATGTAGTTCAAATTATTCTTTAGTGAGATTCAAACGTAAGACCTTTCAATTACAAGTGAAGAGGAATATCACTAGACTATAGTACTAAGTGCACTTATAAATTACTCAATTTTAAAATTTTAAAATGAAGTGTGTTGAATAAATTTGTGGGGTGTTAATAATTAAAACAAACCTCGTCTAATTTCACTAAAAAAAGAGAAAGAGTAAAGTTAAATTTCAGTAAAAAAGGGGCCGAGTTCAATGAAGCTCATAAAGTTTTTATGAAAATCTTATATATGGAACATCAATCAAGCTCATAAATTAGCGAGTTTTTGTGATACTTTAGAGTAACGGATAATTCAGATTTTTTTTCAACTATTAGGTCTTTGGACAAAAATATAAAAAATAAAAAATAAAATCTAACGGTTAAAAAGAACCATAGAATTTTTGCATAAGCTAAATCATACTGGATGGATCAGTTTCAACCTTCTAAAGTCAGAATCAAACTAGTGACTTGTGCTTAATTGTATAGCAAGTAAGTCCTGTTTTAACATGAACACAAAATCAAGAAATTGAATCCCAGAAAGAAAATAAATATGAAGTTATTTAAATAAATATCAAACTTTCTTGAAATTCCAATTCTCACTTGGCCCGTTTCCATGCATTTGTTCTTGTTGTTCCCTTTGAGTTTAAACATTATGGCCTACTCCAGCCCAAAGTTACGCTAACTCGAGAAACCTGAAAAGTTCATCCACTAGATAGTATGCCAACAAATAACTTATTAGTACACAGATTATCAATTATCCAATTACTTTTTTTGATTAAACATCGCTTTCTAATAAATTTATTGCATCCTACAAAAGCCCAAGTTTCATAGTTCATCAACATAGAGAATCGGCTAACCCGAGTGGTGAATTGGTGAGGTGCATGGTGATTGTGGCGAAGACGACGTGTGTCAATAGACGAAGTCTTATTGGGACATGCTTGGGTTTCTAATGTTCGAATTGAAGTGTACAAATGAAATGAGTGCATGAAAAACTTTTCATCAAATTAATTGAGTTTATCTGATTTTCGACCCCAACAATTATACGGAAACTAGAAATCGCTTACATTATCGATCTTTATCCGTGCAGTTGTACATTGTGAGAAGCTTCGTAATGGTACATGGTGTGATGATATGATATTTTATTCATGTTAAATGTGCATAAAAAAGTGTGAAAAAAAGCTAGAGGAATTTTAAATTTTCGAATCTTGTGGAAAGGAAAGAGATTTTTCTATGTACTCGGAGTACAAGTCAGTCCACCATGTGCCATAGTATAAGTGAGAAATATATATTTTCAGTATCACTCCATTTATACTATGAAATGTGGTGCATCCACTTGTACTCCGGGTACTCTTAAAAATTTATCTAACAAGGCATGAAAATCTCATGTCTAACAATTCAGTATGAAATTTTTATAACTATTCGAGTAAGTCTCATGCCATTAAATTTAGGATCTTCCACAAATCACTTAGCTACGATTTGAATCACCCAACTACATTAGTGAACCCATGTACTGTCCCTAGGGAAGGAGACCCCGGAAGGCCATTTATTGTCCCTTTGGAATTTGGGGTTTCTTAAGCAATGCATCCAATTCTTCCAAAGGTTTCTTAAGCAATGCATCCAATTCTCTTTCACTTTATCTTTTAATTCTTGTTAAAAGAGAATTACCTCCTCTTGAAGCAATGCATTCACTTTGGAATCACCTCATATTCAAGTAATGCTTGTTAGATATATTTTTTTGCTTGTCTATTTATATTGTTAGAAAACTCTTATTAAGTCTTCCCAATTGAAGTCATATGCTCATAAATTTGCACTGCTGAGGTAACATAACATGTGTTCCTTGTGCATGCTAGCATTAAACGTTCAAATTTTCTAGCAAGTTCGTGAAACACTGCTACCAGTACCAGACATATGATTTGTTGCTGAACAAGGCATACATTTCAGAATTTCACTTTCCGTTTACTAAACAGTTACATTGTGTTGGTTTCCAATATAGGTACGTTTGTACCTTTCACAAACTATGTTTCTTTTCAATATTGAAGTGATGCTCGTTACATATTTTCTGCTTCTCTATTTATATCGTAGCTAAACTATTATTAACTCTTCATCATTGAAGTTATTTCCTCATATACTTGCATTGATGAGGTAACATAATTTGTCCTCCTTGTGCATGCCAGCATTCAACATTCAAATTTTCTTGCAAGTTTGTGAAGCATCACTACCAATGCCAGACATATGATTTGTGGCTGAACAAGGCACATATTTCAGAATTTCATTTTTACTCTGTCAAACAATTGCATTGCGTTGATTTACAATACAGGTACATACATACTTTTTGCAAACTCTATTTCTTTTCAATATTTGTTATTTTAGATGTTTGTTTTTATCCTACCCGACCAAGAAACAAGTGTTGATTTTACATTCTAGTGTCTGCCGAATATTTATTTCAGCAGCTCCAACACCAACAAACTTAAGAAAACAAGTGCCTTTGAAAAAGTAATCAACTAGCATTGAGCTAATCTCTCCTTATAATCGAATTTTATTGTTTTAAACAGAAAAAAATATATGGATAGAGTTAGCGGAAATGAACAAATGTAATGTCATGTGAGAGAGAGAGAGTGAGTTTGGGGATCATAGAAATACATGAGTTATTTTTATCATGTAATAATACTAAAAGTTAAAAATCACGTAGCGCTACGTAATGGTAAAATGTAAACTTTTCAAATTTGCATACTGTAAAAATAATAATGGGCAAATAAATGTACACTTCCATTAAAACTCATATAAATCAACAACAATTTCATATAATTCAAGTTCAACAACACAATAAACTTAAATAAAAATTCAAATATTTTAAACATAATGCAAATGGTATCCAAGCATCAAAACACATTTTCTTGACATTAGGTGGGACTTTGTTGCAAGGTTTCATATCTTTACGGGTTAAAGCTAAATGATGCTTAAGCCTTAAGGTATGGGTCATAGAGGAAAACTAACGAAGATCAACACAAAACTCAAACAAAAGATAAGGATAGAGAAAAATTGAAAAGTTATTTGGTGGGTTTGCTCATTTTCTTGGGTGGAAATGACTTTCAATAGTGTCAACCTGAGCATATTGAGTGGGCCAAAGGGTTGAAGTGCAACCCAACCAACCCACCCAATGCCAACCCCTAGCTAGACATCTGTTTTATTGCACAAAAAAAAAAAATTCAACTCAAGAAGCCTAATTTTCAGTGTACTTAGGCGAAATAATCATGAAATTAATCTATAATAAGATTGAAATATGGCAATCGATAATCAAAATATTTTTCGTTCCCCCAATTTTCTTGTTTGGTCAACAATAGAAATTAACTCCAATGTATTAGTTGATTCTTTAAAGTCATACAATTTCATAATCACACATACCTTGACTTCCTTGTGTCTCAACTTTGAGTTGTCATGTTTCTTGAGATCTTCAACAAAATCCTCAACAAGCAAAATTACTTGCACCTTGACCTCCATCGTTTCCTAGCATAATTATATATCAGTCTTATCACTTTATGTTCTTTTTATGATTGTTTGACTCGTCCTTGCTAAATACAATTTGTAAATTGGAAAAAAAATTGCTTAACAATTAGTCGCTTCAGTCAACACCAGGTTTTGATATGATTTTTATCTTGTAATCGCCTAGACTCTTATATTTGATCCCACCATAAATGCACATTACCATCTAAACATGAAGCAACCATCTTTCTTCCTAAACTAGGTTGTGTCTTGAAAAGTTTCTCTAGATCCTGTCAACCCACAAGAGAAAACCTTATGCAATCACTTCCTAGGAAGTAGGAGTATCTTCAACATCAACAAGATGAGATTGGCTATGATGAATCTCATAACATGTTATCCCCTTCCATATTTAGTACTCCCTTACGAACATCGTCGCTTAGGGTTTGGCTTCTTCCACAATCGATTGCCACTAGAACAGGGAAAATCCCTTCTCTGTTACTAATTGACACAACAAGAGTGTAAAAAATTAAATACAAACTTTACCAAAGATAATATTTTCTTGAAATCTTCTCAAGCAACCCAAAAATCCCAACAAATTATTTTTGTTCCTCTTTTGCCGTCATATGTAACATTTGAGTAGAGTTTTTATCTCATGCGTCCTTTCTTGTCAAATTTAAAGTGTTTCATTTGCTTTACTTTTCTTCGTAGAAACTCACCTCAATGTTGTCCTACATTAAAAAAATGCACCAACAAACAAAATGTACCAAACTCCAAATATACCATAAAATCCAATGTATCCATATTATAGGTAACTAAACGTACCAATATAATTTATTTTTCTTTTTTATGGCAATGGTAAATCTTCATTTGCTGATCGACATTTATATATATATATATATATATATATATATATAAATCTATTTATGAGTTATATTTCTGTAATAAATCTCGTAATTTTTAGGCAATTAGTTGTTCGTTAAGAGACTCATATGTATAGTTTTGTACATAAAATTAATTTAAAATATTTTAAACAAAAGTTTAAAATAAATGGATGTTTAATCTAAAAGTGGTCAACGAGGTATCTAAATTTAAAAGCCTAAAAGAAAAACCTGGTGGAGGTGTGAGGTCTGTGGTAACGGGATGAGGATGGATTAAAAAAAATTATAAAGAAAAATAAAACTAAAAAAGCATCGTGATATCTCGCATTGCTTATCATATTGCATAAATACCGTACAGATAATGGGGGCATCATAATATAATATTATAGTATATTTCACGAAATAGCTTTCGTGATGTGATATATCACGTTATATTATGCAATCTTGTGTGATATTTAATACTATGGTAATAAAAAAACTAAAGAAGAAGTGAACTAGTTATCCAAGAAAAAAAAAAAAAAAAGAACTGAAGTAAACATACATGTAATAGTTCATTTGTCACATAAGCTTATACTTGTCATGTATTTTGTTTGGTAGATCTTTGTGAATGGTTTCTAGTGATACTAGCTAATTGCTCGTCGAAGTGCAAATTTTTTCTGTAAGTGGTGAAAGAGGTTCTAAATTGGAATCCTAACTCCTCATTTGATAAAATAAAAATAAAAATAAAACATTTGAGGACCTGTGAGGTTCTCTTTAACAAGAGCCCTCATATTTATCCAACAGTAAATTAACTTATATGCTTAAACTATATCTCTTATACCTAATTAAATCTTAAATTACAAAATTAGAAAATACTATAAAAACAACAAAACATTATCTCACTAACTGAGGTCGACTGTATGAATCTTAGAACGTTAAAGTTCTCGCTTTTGTGCCAAGTCTTCCGTTATATCGAAGTACTCTACGTTTTTTTCCTAAAGTCTCTCCCTAAGTCTTCATTTACCCCATTTCTCCTGAGCCTCTATTGTATTTTCTAGCTAGAACATCTATAGGTATTCGTTTTAAAATTAAACCCCCCTCTTCTTTCTCTCTTCCACCTTTACTCCTTTTCTCCTGAGCCTCTATTACATTTTCTAGCTAGAACATCTATAGGTATTCATTTCAAAATTAAACCCCCCTCTTCTTTCTCTCTTCCTCATCTTTTTCCTCTCTTAATCCACCTGACATAACAGGTCCTCAAAGCTCTGCTTAGATTTAAACAGGGAAAAAATATCTGATTATTAATGTTGCTTCTTTGGTTATAGGCACTAGAGCACGAGACTTACACCATTTCCAGCCCTGTCTTTGACTTCAGAAGGAAATGGAAATTGTAATTTCAATTGCCTCAAAAATTGGAGAGTACTTGGTCGCACCAATAGGGGCAGAGTTTGGCTATTTGATTAATTACCATTCCAACCTCGAAAGTCTTAAGGGTGAGATAAAAAAGCTATTTGAGAAGAAAGATAGAGTGCAAGGATTGGTAAATGCTGCCGAAAGGAACGGTGAAGTTATCAACCCTGATGTTCAGAGTTGGCTAACGAATGTGAACGACTACATGATCCAAAAAGTGTCGCATTTTGAGGATGAAATCAACAAGAAACAGCGATGTATGTATCGATGGAGCTTGAGTCGGAAAGCATATAAGATTACACAACATGTTCTTCAGCTTCAAAACGAAGGAACGTTCAATGATGTGGCCCATCCTGCACCTCCACGAGAGATATGGTCAACTTTCAAAGAAGGTTTTAAGGATTTTAAGTCCAGAATGGCAATCATGAATGAGGTGATAGAGGGTTTGAAGAAGGAAGAAGTACGAATGATCGGGATTTGTGGAATGGGGGGTGTGGGTAAAACCACAATGGCAAAGGAAATTATCAAAAGATTGGCAGAACTGAACCTGTTTGACAAAGTTGTAATGGCAACTGTGTCTCAAAGTCCAAGTACTAGGAGGATTCAGGAGGAAATTGCAGACCAAATAGATTTGAAATTTGATGTGGAATCCGACCCTGGAAGAGTAGGAAGCCTACATGGGAGACTCATGAAAATAGAGAGGATCCTGATAGTATTAGATGATTTATGGACAGAGCTTGATTTTGAGGCTATATGACTTCCTTATGGACATGCTCATCCAGGGTGCAAAATCTTGTTGACATCACGAGATTTGGAAGTCTGCAACAGGATGGGAAGTCAACAAATTACTGCAGTCCCGACTTTAACAACAGAAGAATCATGGGAGCTCTTTAGAGAAATGGTAGGTGAAACCTTCGATGATCTTGATTTACGCTCCATTGCAAAAGAGGTCATGAATGAATGTGGATGTTTGCCTATTGCTATTGTAACTGTTGGAAAAGCCCTACAAAAGAAAGGGAAGCATGAATGGGTTGATGCCCTTAAACAGCTGCGAAATTCTCTCCCCGAGAACATCCCTGGACTGGACGCCAAAGTTTATTCAAGCATAAAATGGAGTTATGATAGATTGGATAGTGATGAAGCCAGATTGTGTCTTTTACTTTGTTGTTTATTTGAAGAAGATTATGATATTCCAATTGAGTATTTGGTTCGATATGGGTGGGGTCGAGGATATTTTAGCAGGAGCGTTACTTTGGAAGAAGCAAGAAATAGAGTGCGTTCTTTGGTTGACAAACTACAAAGAAGGTTTTTGTTGCTAACTAGTAAAGTGAAAGATGCTACAAAAATGCATGACGTAGTGCGCGATGTTGCCATATCGATTGCTTCAAGAGATCCACATGGATTTTTGATAATCAGTCATGCTGAAAAGAATGGGTGGCCAAATTTAGCTACATATCACCATTGCACTACGATCTCACTTGTTCGCAATCTGGAGATTCCAGCGGGTTTGAAATGCCCACCAACAGTTGAGCTTCTACAGATGATGGATGGAAGTTTTTCACAAGGTAGCATGGACATCATTTGTAATGCGATGAAGGAACTGAAGGTTTTAGCTTTGGTGTGCATATGTTCAGATTTCTCACTACGAGTACTGAAGAACCTGCGGACCTTGTGCCTAGATAATTCTAGTCTCTGTGGCTTGTCTAATGATGTTATTGGGGATTTGGAGAATTTAGAAATCCTCAGCTTTCGTGGTTGTGATTCCTTGCATGAGTTGCCGAGGGAAATTGGACGACTTAAACAACTAAGGTTATTAGATACGACAAATTGCAGGTTTCTTCGGGTGATTCCACATGGTATCTTCTCCAGCTTATGTAGACTTGAAGAGTTGTATATGCTTAACAGCTTTAATAGATGGGAACTTGCTACAGGAGGAGAAGATAAGAGGATGGCAAGCATTGCTGAGGTGATGTCTCTGTCTGATCATTTGAAGGTTCTAACCATAGAAATACCCAGTGTCATCCACTTGCTGCCGAAAGACGTAGTCTTGAAAAGCGTACCAATAAGATTCAATATCCACATGGAACATCTCAGATTCAATATCCACATGGAACATCTCAGATTGAATTACCACATAGAATTAAGTTGTGCATTCGAAAATGAGTTGGCGATTGGTAAAGGTGATGCAAGGGAGTTGATGGAGAGTCAAGCAGTTAGACTTTTGTTGAAAAAATCTGAAGATTTGCAATTGTCCGCGGTTGATAATTTGTATGTCCTCACTGATTTAGACCAAGAGGGATTTCAACACTTGAAATATTTACATGTTTCCGATTTTCCAAATACCGAGTATCTTGCAAATGGAACAAGTGGGACCCAGCATACACTTTTTCCTCGCATACAGACACTTTTTCTCTGCGGGATGGCGCAATTAAAAGCAATATGCCCCAACGACCAACTTTCGAAGAGCTTTTTTACTAACCTAAGATCTCTTAATTTGTCATTTTGTGAAAACTTAAAATATGTTTTTTCACTATCAGTAGCAAGAAACTTGGTACAACTCCAGAACTTTAATATTGGTCAATGTGTTCATATGGAAGAAATTGTCTCAAAGCAGCGGAGGGAACATGAAGAGGCAGCCGATATGATAGCTTTCCATAAATTAACCAATCTGAGACTCCAGAGTCTAGATAATTTCGTCGGTTTCTTCCAAGCCAACAAGCAATACTCCAACCAAGAGGTATGTCTTACCCTCCATATATATCTGTGATGGCTGAGCAGATATGGCAATATTTTATTTGATTAATAGTGATAGTTAGGAAATTTAAAATTGTTTCTTAACACTTAAGTTGGTCTATATTTTTTCTTAAACTGAGAATGCATTTTTTTTAAGGTAACAATGCCAAAGGATGAGCATCAATCTACAGGAATATTTGAAAATGCAGTACTTCCATCAAAGTGTATTTCTTGGTTACAAAGTTTAGAAGAGGTAACATTGATAGATATGAAGCATATGGACGTGTTATTTGATCTAAAAAGCGATACAGTTATGGATGGGCAGGCAGTACTTCCAAAATTTTCTCAGTTACGTAAGTTGGAGATAGAAAATTGTTCGTTTACACACTTGTGGAAAAACATTGCGTCTGGATTTCAAGGCTTCCAAAATTTGAGATGTTTGAAAATGTTTGCTTGTTTCGGTCTAGAATATGTGTTCTTGCATTTAATTGCCAGGGAACTTTTGAATCTTGACGAGGTAAGCATATTAGAATGTCCGAACATGGAAACTATATTCAGAATCACAGAGGAAAATGAAGAAGAGGCGACAAAAGACATGATTTTGTTTCCAAAACTGAACACATTTGAACTAGTAGACCTGCCTCGTCTCACAAGTCTTTGTCCAGAGGGATTTACATTTTTATGGTCATCCACAATAGATATGTTTGTGATAGGATGCGAGAAATTGAAGACATTGGGTGCTGTAATTCCACAGAGAAACAAGTTAGAGAAGAACATTGAGAAGGATTCAATAACTCATGATTTCAACACTTCTCCAACACGTTCATCAAATTGGTGCCCTGCTGGATGTGGATGTACACCGTATTCAAGAGCGAATGCTCATCGCTGCATTGAAATATTGCCACGTCCAATTAATCTGGAGGTAAGCCTTTAAGTTATAATCGCGAGCTACAATTGATATATAATTGTTTTTGTCGTTAATATCAAATGATGTTTAATTAGCATGCATCTTGCTGTTTATAATTAGCAATAATATTTGATGTTTAATTTTCTAGGTTACACCAACTAATCTTGAGGGCTCAAATGATAATGATAATCTCGAAAATCTTCAAGTAAGCAACTGTGCGTCATTAGAAGTGATTTTCCAAGTCAAGGGACCAAGGCATGAAGAAAATATCCACTCCGTTGAAGCATTCAATGAACTGAGGATGTTGGGTTTACATTATTTGCCAAGCTTAACAAGTATTTGGGAAACGGGTACTTCACAACCGATGTTCACAGGCGGCAGCTTCGGAAACTTGAAATCGTTGGACGTCGTTCATTGTAACCAGTTGAAATATTTGTTTTCGTCTTCCATAGCCAAACTTCTTGTCAGTATAGAGGACATAGAAGTTCAGAACTGTGAGCAAATAGAAGAAATCGTTGATGCAGAAGAAGAAACTGATGAAATAATTGCATTACCTAAATTGAACTCCCTCAAGCTTGGAAATCTGTCAAACCTCAAGTATTTTTGTGGTGAAGCTTATAGTTTGAAGTTGCCGTCTTTGGTGTCATTGAGGGTTATTAATTTGCAAAATTTCAAGATATTTGCTCCTAAGCTTATTGACACACATCCCCTACTGCAAGTATACATCATGTCGGATCCGAATCGACCATACATCATGTTGGAACGACCGGCTGAATGGATGGGGGACCTCAATGCCACCGTGAGGAATATTTACGACACAAGGTATGCTTTAATTTAAGGTTTTAATTTCCAGTCAGTTTTGTGTCCACTCGAAAAATCATGTCATCAATGTACAACCTAGGAGACCTCCTATATTGAAGTTAGTGAAAGCGGCGGGCTCACGGCGAAACCCAATATAGGGGTTCCTTTCAGTTGTATGTAAACGTAGAGATGACATGGTCTTCTGAGTGGACTAGGAGTATTTCTCCTAATCGATGACGTCAATATACAACCTTCTGAGACTACGGTAATGCTTCAAGCTGCTTGTTCCAACTCCTTCAATTCTTGATGCATGTGTGGGATTTCTAATGTTTTTACGAAGGACTGAATAATAGCTACGTTGATAATTTACAGCAAGTGAGCTATATATTCTCGATCTTAATATTCAACCAACAAATAGGTTATGTTTTATTTTTATTTTTTTAAACTCGATTATATCTCAAAAAAACATCTGTCTTTTATTTCTAATACAGGAAAGAATGAAGCTGACGGAATTCTATGCAGATACTAGATACAATTGAATGATCAAGGACAGAGGTTAGCATGTTTCCATCTCCAACTTGTTCTAGCGTTTAGTATAAACTGATGAAAATATCCATCTCCAACAAACTGTAAATATATACGCCATACCATTATCTGAGCAATCTGAAATTCTTTTGTGCTTTCCTCCTCCCTTTGTTTTGTTAGCATGTCTCACCTGACCTACAACAAGCATAACCGGCCGTTTTGGAAAACACATGTACAATAAGCATAACCGTAGTGCTAAGTGGCTTTTCTATTAGTCCTTAAAAACGCTATTTTCGAAAACATGTATACAATAAGCTAAATTGTCTCAACTTACTTCAATTTCAGTGATTTCGAATATTTTCCAATGCATGCAGGAGCAGGACAAGAGTTTAAAGAAGGTTGAGGAGGTTGTGAATAGAGTGTGGCTTCAGCTATTCGTTTGCTATCATATGTACAAACCAATAAAACGTCATTTGTTTCATCAGTTTCATTCCAAAATGCTTACTTATATATGTTTGCCTATTCAATGTATAATTAAGAAATTTCGATTGCAATTATTACTGTTTGTTTCTAAATTGTTATTATATATTAGTGTTTGTTTATTGGTGCTTGAGGTTGATTATATTCTTGCACTTCAATTTCAAAATTTATAATGATAATTTGGAAATGAGAATCACCAACCTTCATTTGAGCAACAACATTACCGACATAGTCAGGACTCTTGACTTCCCGGATGCATCCAAGTTGCAGTCTTTTTCTTGACTTCCTGGATGCTGAAGAATGTGTAGATGCAGCTGCAGTCATCATTTTTGGAGGTATTTAACTTCTTCATTGTGGCTGCAAGAATGGCAATGCCATTGTCAACCGCAAATGTGAAAAGGGGCACACCATTCTTAACTGCAACTCGTACAAGAGCTTGAACTGCTGCGGATCCATTCTTCTTCACCATAGCCGACTCGTTGACATTAATTGTTCTGCAATCAGTCATACCTAGTTTTACCTAGTTTTACTTTCAGCTTCAGAAGGAAAAGGACATGAGAGTTTCATTGGGTCTATCTGAATATCTTCCCCGGGTTGCTTTTGCTGCTCTTTGATGAAACAGTTTCATTGAATCAGATGGATTGAAACACCAGAATCATTGCTTTCAGGACAATCTCTAGGCAAAAGAAGAACAACTTTCTGGCATCCTTGATGTCTCGTTCAGAATCATTGCTTTTGCTGCTCTTTGATGAAACAGTTTCATTGAATCAGATGGATATCTCGTTCAGAATTTTCTGAATAAGATTTATGTAAGTTCTGTGACTTGTTCATTAATTCATCATAAGTTGTAATTTAACCGTTCCAATGGACTTTTCCAGCCCATTCAAAGTGCTACTACCGTCGGCTTTAAGATCTTGAAACTTTTCAACCCTTTTTCTAAAACAGTTGACGACTTCAGAATGGCCTTCTATTGGAGATTTCATGAAATGAGATTCCAGTGAAGGATGATGCACCTGTGGTCAAGCAGGAGAACAACTGTGGCCTCGGCTAGAAGGGGTTGATGATTCATCTGTCGAAAAACATGAGGTTGTATTACTACTTGGCGGTGAATACCTGCTACTTCCGTATGGCATCTGTTTATGGCTATGCTGCCATTTTTCTAGGCGCCCCCAGTCTAGGACACCGATATTTAAAACTTTCTCCTGAAGGTTTTTTCCCCTCTCAAGATAACTTGGCAACTTTGACATGTACTTAATAAGCTCATCTTCTTCCGTTTTCCTTTTACTAATCCGCTGCTTTTGGTTGTGCCCAACAGAATCAGGTGGGATAGCATTTATATTCTTTGTAATCTCATGATGGAGATGAGCATAGGACAAACGAGGCTTTCTTGATTTGGACTTATCTTCTTGGTTTAAGCTTGCAGTTATTGGACATGATACGCTTCCAGACGTTCCTACAGATTGGTTATCATTGAAATTCCTTCTGGGTTCTAAATAGCCATTCATGGTGCTATCTGCAATGTCAGCCACACAGTTGCACTGAATCACAAAGATGCTGGCCAATCTGCAGATAAAAACGACGACAAAGTTGAATACGGCAGCCCTACAAATTTTAATACTAAAACAAGGTTATTCAATATATTACTAGCAAACAACAGAGAGACATGCTAAACACTGTTCTTTCCTCGCTAACTATATTGGTTAATCGACAAATGAAACATACCCGTTACACCAATCAAGAAGAAAATTAACAAAGTCACAGCCTTTTAAACAAGAAATACACCAAGTTGAGGTCTGCCTAGTAAAGCAACCTGAAAAATCGTGGAAGCGCTCCTCCATAACTTCTCCCAACATTTTAGAACATGACACACATTCTAATTGCAGTATTTACCATAACAACACCAGAACTCAGGATTCTATCACATCCTCTTTCCCAGGAAACTCCGTAACGAAAAAACAGCGAAAGCACAATACAGCATGTATCTAAATCTTGATTCTACACTCATGACTCGTTGGGTCGGCATACAGAGTTGAGTAATAAATGCAGACAATTCCCATAATGTAGTAAACAAGATAGGCACCCACATATTCAGATCTTACAATCACAGCGAGAAAAATGGCACAAACGAACTCAATAATCTCATTTTCCAATTAGCTACACATATATGCCCTTTAATCCTCAATCCGAAACAGAAAATTCCGAAAAACTGTCTTCCACAAAACACAATTGCAGCACAAGAGACTTGAATAGCGTGAAACTGAAATCTCAATGCAACAAGACAATTGGGGAGCGGTATGTTGACAAACAGGGAAAGCAGAGAAGCAAATTCAAAACCAAGAACTTTGGTGGTCATTGGAAATTTGAAACCCCAACGAAAAAATCAAAGATAAGGTAAAAACGACCTGTCGTCGGCGGCGGCGTCACCGTCGCCGCTAAGCCTAACGGAAACGACAAAGCTCGCCTTCTATTCCACAATCAGAACCATAACGCCCTGCCCCGTTTGGCAATGAGAAGGAAACCACGGGGAAAAAAACAACATAAAGCTGTAAAGGAGATATTTTTTTCTCACTTTCTCAGCTGCCAAACAGTAAGTGAATATCTCAACCCCTTTGGCAGTTAAAACGGAATCTCGTTTTCATCGGACGGCTGAGAGGAAGCCCGGATGATCGGGCTTGTATCATCTTTCGAATATAGATGGGTTTACTAACAAATATGATTTTCATCCCTATTCGAGACATGATATATGACACAATTAGAGCATGAGAATAATTTTTTTTTAATACTTTCCACCTTTTGATCTCGGCTCCAATTTTTTTTGGCCAAGATCTGGTCTCCTATATGAAGAAAAATGCTCATGATTTTGGTGATGAATTGTTGTTTCTAAAAGCCCTCAACGAAATATAGAGATTTTTTAGAGCGCAAGAACACGATGCAGTACATTAAATATAATAACACTATTGATTAGAAATTTAAAAAAAATTCAACTAAAAGTATTATGACACTAGTGTATCGAGTCAAGTAGTGACATAATAAAATTCTAAATATATATCATTGATTACTTAATGACATTTATCCCTAAATAAATATGATGGAGTAAACAGAGAGAAAAAATCTAAATTTCTTTAGTTTTGATGAATATAATACTTGGATACTGATTAGTCAGTATCCATTTTACTCACTAACTAATGTGGTCCCATGAAAACAAAACATGGGTTAAATATTTAAGTTTCATAACCAAGTAACCAAACACCCCTTTCTTTTTATAAACCTGTGACCAAACGAACTTTATCTTCATCCTTCGGCAACTTGTAAATTTTCCAATTCTGCAAATCTTTCTCCAGCTACCTCCAATCTTCCAAGTCTGCTAATATTCCAAATATTAATCCTCCGCCCACCTCCAATCCCTCTCTTCTACACAAACCGCGACTTTCCTCCGTCGGAAACAACATCGATTGTTGAGGACGACCTCCAGTTGTTCCGAAGAGTCTTGTCTCGCGATTGCAGAAGTCATGACCTGGGTCCTGCAGACGGTGGCGGAGTCGATGAGGTAGCGTGGTCGCGGACTTGTGGCTGCGGAGGGCGGAAGATGGAGTGGACGAAGAAGATCCATGTTTGGTTACGGGTTTAAAGGGTAAATTCTGTTTGGTTACAAAGATTGCAAAGGTACAAAGCCATAGAATACGGGTAAAAATGTGGGTAAAAATGTGGCTTCTTGTATTTTTCAACATGTCGCTTTAGTTTCCTCTAATATCTAATACAAAATAACTTAACTGTGAATATGAATACATTCATATTCTTACAAAATTATTGAAGTGTAAATAGTAGAAACCATTAATTCTTTTCATTTGTTTTCACAATCATGTTAATGATATGTGTATTGACAAAATAAAATGTTAATGATAGGTGTGGGATTAGACATACAAAGTTGGTGTGATGATACGATGTTTTGTTCACGCCAATCACCAAAGGTGGAGGAATTTGAATTTCGATCCTCCCTTCTGTTTATGTTGGGCTTTGTTTTACCTTTTTGTTTGGGTTTGTACTTCTGTTGTCTTGCCCTTGCTGGGAGATGGGCTTGGAAATTTTGGTTTGGTAGCCATGTAGTTTTTGAAGTTTTCCCAACGAAAATGTGAAGTTTTCTCAGAAATTATCGTTTTCATTTTTGCGCTTAAGGGAGAGCATTGGGTGTGTTGGTCGGGTTGAACTTCAATGCGTTTGTTAAGTTCGGGTAGACATTATTAAAATTAGGGGTGATCATTTTGGTGGGTCTACTGGCCAATCTGACCAATCCACCTGATATGGGTTGGTTTCTAAACATTTAAATTTTATTTTTAGGTAAAAACCCGACCACCCGTTTAATAGGTGAGTTGTACTAGGTTGAAAAATTAATCCGATTAAAACTGACCACCCGAATAACAATAATTCTTAAACGTGTATGTGTGTGTGTGTGTGTGTATTAAAGTATATTAGATGGACATCTACATAAAAATTCAGTAACTTTTAAATGCACTTGTTTATCAATACTGATTTGAATAGTGAAATCTATGTATTAGCACCATGTAGTAATATAACAAAATCAAATTCATATGATTTAGGCTTAATTCACGTTAGTATTAATTATTTGTCTCCCATACTTACATTAGAAATAAAATAGAGAATTTTAACGGAAATCTCCCGGTACTATTCATTTTAACGAAAAATCACATTTTTACACTAAAAAATCAATTTTGGTTCTATTCACTTTACCCTTTATTTTGTCTTATCGTTAAAACTCAAAATTTTTAAACCATTTTAATTAGTTTTCTTAATAAAAAACCAATTAAGCCCAACATGTGGATCCCGTCCAACCCAACCCGTCTAAGAATAGTTTGCGTGAGTTGGTTTGCCAATTTTGTTCTACAATGAGTCGGAACAATTCCAAATGGAGCCTATTCAGTTAGCTAACAAGTTGAAGTCCAACACAACCAACACAACCAACCTACCCGATACCAGTGCCCACCCCTAGTGAAACTCATTGCCATCTAAGAAAATGGGCAAACACACACACCCAAGCCATTAGGTGGGTTGGGATTAAGTGAATTATTTCTTATTCCTAATTTGAGGAGTGATAAATAATTTAAAATTCATGTAATATTAAGCGTGAATCATGTGAATTTGGTGTCCGCTACATGTTTACTTAAATTTAACTAGCATTTGCCTACACACTTTATGTGTATGAACATATTTTTTTAGAAAATGAGAAGGAGAGAGGGAGAGAGGGAACGTGGGGAGTGAGAGGTTTTTGTTTTTGGTTATTTATTTATTTATATATAAATATTGGAGGTATTTTAACATCACCTGTAGGTGAGGCTTTAATAAAAAACAGTAATATTTGAACCTATGAAATTACATTATTGCCCATCATTTTTTTTTGTGTGATAAAAGACTAATTTGTTTTTTCACCTCTTTTGGTTGACAAATGATTTTATTAATTAGTAGAGATTCTTATACAAGGAAGAGATAAGATTCCCACATCATACATAAAATCTGTAACTTGAAAATTGGATCATATGTCTCTAAAACAACCAAATAACAAAGTTGAAAATGAGCTAAATAAATACTATCTAGCTAATGGCCCAATCGATGTAGTGAGTGCAAAGGAGCCTAACACCTTAGATTTTTCATGGCATGAAATGAAAAATTGTTGTTGGTGCTCGTGCTCATCCCCATCCTTACTAGATTTGTGAACTTCGAGTCTATAGTGGTTGGTCGGGTGAATTGAAGGTTAATTTGGACCTATTCTTTGATTGATTGAAAATGACGCAGGTTGACCCGAGTACGAAGCTCCAACCTCATCATATACAGATGTATTTGTCGAGGCTTGTTTTTGCCTTTTCCTTGGTTGTTGATGGCAGTGGCAGGAGTTATTGCGGCAAAGGATTAGTTAGGGTTACAAGGATTTGTTTTTCTATTTTCAGCTTAAATCCTTGCTTTGGAATTTTTATTTTGTTGTTTGGCTGGTCCTTAGTTTTACTTTTGTGCTTAACTTTGTATTTCAATCTTTTTATTTTATTTTATTTTTTAAAATGGAGACAACTGATGACAAATCACGGTTATCCACTTCTTTCGGCGTCTGAGATGACTCACAGAAACATTTCAGCCTCCCTCTGGCCACAAGTCTGGCTTCCTTTTGTGCTTAATTTTGTATTTCAATCTTTTTATGCAACTTTATGTTTTGTTAATGAATTATCATTTCAAAAAAAAAAAAAACACACTAAGCAGATGCATTACTTTTCTAGGACAAGACTCAAGGCCATTCCAAAACACATAGGTTTGTATAACATCTTATTTAATATGTTATATTGCTGAAGGTTCCAAATTCTTTTTGAATCGTTATCATACCAAAAAATAAAGAAAAAGAATTGACAAACATTCAAATACCATAAAAAAAATTAGAATTGTTATTTTATGTATTTACTTATTAGTGATTAGAGAGGTCGCACTTAGTGCGATGGCAAGTGCCTTCGCCCATGAGCGGTAGGTCTCGGGTTCGAGACTTGGGAGCAGCCTCTCCATAAATGGGGGTAAGGCTAGCCGACATTCACCTCTCCCAGACCCTGCGTAAAGCGGGAGCCTTGTGCACTGGGTACGACTTATTAGTGATTAGGATTTGCTTTGTTCTAAATCGAGGGTGGTAGTAAGTTTATGAGCTTGAAGAAAAAGATTTTTAAGTTGTAGGTTATATTAGGCATATAAATCATTTGATGTTAAGACATATAAGTTACTGCATTTTAGAATTTTAAAGGAAGTGTATTCAACAAATTTGTGGAGTGTTAATAATTAAAACAGCCCTCGTCTAATTTCAATAAAAAAAAAACAAGAGAAAAAGAGTAAAGTTAAATTTGAGTAAAAAAGGTGCCGGGTCCAATCAAGCTCATAAAGTTTTTATGAAAATCTTATGTATGGACTTCATCAATTAAGCAAAGCCGTCTCAAGCTCATAAGTTAGGGAATTTTTGTGGTGCTTTAGAATAACTGATAATTCAGACTTTTTTCTTTCTTTCAAATATTAGATCTTTGGACAAAAAAAACAAAAATCTAATGGTTGAAAAGAACCATAGAATTTTTGCATAAGCTAAATCACAATGGTTTGGATCAGTTTTTAACCTTCTAAAGTTAGAATCAAACTGGTGACTTGTGCTTAATAGTATAGCAAGTAAGCCCTGTTTTAATAAAAACATAAAATCAAGAAACTAAATCCCAGAAAGAAAATAAATATGAAATTATTTAAATAACCATCAAACTTTCTTGAAATTCCAGTTCGCACATGGCCCATTTCTATGCATTTGTTCTTGTTGTTCCCATTGAGTTTAATTATCATGGCCTACTCCAGCAAAAAGTTACACTAACTCGGGAAACCTGAAAAGTTCATCCACTTCAGACTATGCCAACAAATTATTGGAATAAGTCAATATTTAGAAGAAAAGGAATATAAATATCTTGTAATTATTAGAGTCATGTTTTAGGAAGGATATTGTGTTATTTACTTTGTTTCATTTTGTAACAAGGATTATATGTACTATTTATTTAGAATATGCAATACATGAAAATCAAGCCGTAAAATTCTATTTGGCATCAGAGCCAAGCTGTCGTAACCCTAGAAACTGTAAAACTTTTTCCGTCCGCTGTTGTGTCGGTCGAATTGGTTCCTGCGCAGTTGTTGCAGAAATCAATTCAGGCCATGTATTCTTGTATTGCAGGCTGTGATCCTACTGCTGCTTCAAAGTACAAACTGTGTCGTGCTTCCGTGCTACTGGTGTCGTGAGGAACGAAGGAGAACAACTGCTGTGCACTGCGGTTTTTTGTTTTTTTTTGTTTTTTCCGCTGCATACCTATAGGAAGAGACAATTGTTGTGCCGTGTGTCGTGCACAATTGCAAGTGTGCTTTTATTGTTGCTTTCTAAGTTGCTGCGTGAAAATAAAAAAAAGGGATTGTCTTTCTTGTTTATGACGTGTGTTGGTCATAACGAAGGGAAAATAAGGGATTGAAAGTGTAATTTGGTTTTCAAGTGCTGCTCTCTGTGTCTCTTGCAACGTGTGGTTCTGTAATTTGTTTGGTACTATAATTACCGTGTATCGGTGTCTCGTGAGTTATTACAGTGGTGAATATAGGTTGGATTTTGGATTCCGGTGCAACCGATCATATGACTTTTGATAAGAATTTATTTACTAGTATGACAACCAGTTCACGGAAGTGTATTGCAATTGCTAATGGAACAACAACACCAGTTTTGGGGGCCGGCATTGTGAACCTCACGCCAGCCCTTCCCCTTCATCACTGCCTACTTGTTCCCTCGTTGTCTCATAATTTGCTATCTATTCCTTAAGTTACTTAGCAATTAGATTGTGTTGTACTTATGTATCCAATGTTTTGTTTGCTTCAGGATATTCAGACCAAGGAGATAATTGGACGTGGCACTAAGAGAGAGGGGTTATATTATGTGGATGACGTCGTTCCTGGCAGAGCTAATGCAGTTCGACCATCCCGTACCAATAATTTACAGGAAGTTTGGTTATTGCATCGTCGGTTAGGACATGCTTCGTTTGGTTATTTAAGGCGTATGTTGCCTAATTTATTTCATGAAATAAAAGAATCAGACTTACATTGTGAGGTATGTATTCTCGCGAAGAGTCATCGCGTTTCGTTTCCTCCTAGTATGAATAAAAGATTATTTCCTTTTGAACTTGTGCACTCTGATGTTTGGGGTCCCTCTCCTGTTAGTACTTTGTCTGGAATTAAATGGTTTGTTACCTTCGTTGATGACTGCACTCGTATGACTTGGATTTATGTGATGAAGAATAAAAGTGATGTGGGTATGGTGTTTCGATCATTCGTTCAAATGGTTGCAACACAATATTCCTCTGTTATTAAGGTTCTCCGCTCTGATAATGGAGGTGAGTATATTGGTTCCGAGTTGTCCGGCTTTCTTCGGGATCAAGGAATTCTATATGAGACTACTTGTCCTCATACCCCACAATAAAATGGGGTTGCTGAAAGAAAGAACCGTCATATCCTGGAAACTGCCCGTGCCTTGCTCATTGGTGCATCTGTACCTAAACGGTTCTGGCTTGAAGCTGTCACCTATGCCGTGTATGTGATTAACCGTATGCCATCCCGGGTTGTGGATTTTCGTACACTTCTCCAAGTATTGACAGAGTTTATTCCAGTAGTGTCAACTAATACTCTTTCTCCTCGTGTATTTGGGTGTGTAGCCTATGTTCACATTCACAAGATTCATCGTAGTAAGTTCAATCCATGTGCTCATCGGTGTGTTTTTCTGGGATTTGCTCCTCAACAGAAAGGGTATAAGTGCTACCACCCTGAAACTCGTCATATGTATGTAACTATGGATGTTACCTTTTCCGAATTCGAGTTCTTTTATGCTTCGACTCCATCACCTTCCGATCACCCGGGGGAGAATATGAGTGGTGATCTTGGGTGGTTGGAAATATGTAGCTCAGGGGGAGTATTTATTGACAAAACAAGTTGTGAAAGCTCTCGGCAAGACACTGCCGAGAATGGAGACAGTGAATCTCAGCAAGACACTGCTGAGAATGTGAGTATCATTCAGCCAAGTAGCACTGAACCAGTTGAGTCTTCTCGGCAATATGCTGCCGAGTGTGATGCAGAGTGTCAGCAGGGAGTTGCTGAACCATTTTCACCGCTCCAGCAACCATTAGATACTGAACCCGCAGCCCCCTCTCTCTCAAGCTCAATAGTGCCACCCAATATGTTATGCTTCCAGGGAAGATACCGCATCTGCCTGAGGAACAGATAGGGCAAGTGAAAAGGATACAAGGAAGCATGTGGAGACAAGCGTAACAGCACACGTGCCGATACATCCACTACTCTGTCAAAAGCAAAAGTATCCCATATCAGCAGGGTCGAACGTACTCTAGATTTGATGGACTTGTTTTGACCCTCAAATTCTTCAGTCGGCCTTATACTCTGGAGGAAACCAGAAAACCCTCCAGCCCGGTTCAAGAATAAGCCTGTGGAAAGTTACTTCTTCAAAAGCAAAAGTATCCCATATCATCTCTTCTCATTTTTCTTCTCTTTATCCTTCATGCTGCCTGCAAGATAGGGAGAATGTGAACAATCAGCCGGAGCTCTGATTGCTTACCTTGTCTGTCACCTCTTTCAGCAGATCCCCTAGCCCGGCGACTTGGGGGACTCCTACTACATGGTTTGTATCGCGCTTGACCAAGCCTGAAACTACAAGTAAGCTTCAAGTGAAATTGATACATTACCTTGTGCATCTCTACCAGTTACAGATACCACCCCTGGATGGAGGAAGAGTACTTCCAGAGAAGATGCCACATCTACCTATGAGACAGATAAGGCAAGTCAAGACGATACCACACTTCGGTACTTAGAAGTTTCGTGGTTACGAGATCATTATCCCACAATATTTCCTAATGTCATTTGTACTAAATCATTCACTTGTACTCACTAAAGGAGAGCTTGAACCTATGTACTTATGTAAACCCTTCACAATTAATGAGAACTCCTCTATTCCGTGGACGTAGCTAATCTGGGTGAACCACGTACATCTTGTGTTTGCTTTCCTATTTTTATCCATTTATATACTTATCCACACTAATGACCGGAGCAATCTAGCGAAGATCACAAAAAGTGACCGTTTTCGCTACCTAGGATCTATCTTGCAAGAGAACGGAGAATTAGATGGAGATCTCAACCATAGAATACAAGCTGGATGGATGAAGTGTAAGAGTGCATTCGGCGTGTTGTGTGACCGTCGTAGGCCACTGAAGCTCAAGGGAAAATTTTATAGGACGGCAATAAGGCCAGCGATGTTGTATGGCACAAAATGTTGGGCGGTGAAGCATCAACACGTACACAAAATGGGTGTAGCGGAGATGAGGATGCTTCGTGGGATGTATGGGCACACGAGAAAGGATAAGATTGGGAATGAGGATATCCGAGGTAAAGTAGGAGTAGCCAAAATTGAAGGAAATATGAGAGAAAATCGGTTCCGGTGGTTTGGACATGTGCAAAGAAGGCCTACTGACGCTCTGGTTCGAAAATGTGACTACGGGACAGAGGTTCAGGGCCGAAGGGGTAGAGGAAGACCTAGGAAAACTTTGGAAAAGACCCTAAGAAAAGACTTGAGTACTTGGATCTAACGGAGGACATGACACAAAACCGAGCGCAATGGCGTTCTAGGATTCATATAGTCGACCCCACTTAGTGGGAAAAGGCTTTGTTGTTGTTGTTTATTTTTTATGAAATGCTTTTTGCTTGCTGGTTCTATCTAAATAAACTTAGACCCTTAACATTG
The DNA here is from genome assembly GCF_042453785.1 of Malus domestica. Taxonomy (NCBI): domain Eukaryota; kingdom Viridiplantae; phylum Streptophyta; class Magnoliopsida; order Rosales; family Rosaceae; genus Malus; species Malus domestica. The sequence continues at coordinate 6,748,054 of NC_091663.1, forward strand.
GAACGCCAAAGGTTGGAATCCTGAATGCCACTGCTTTCAACCACAATTTTCACAACCATTGTTAACACAATCATCATCTACTACCATAGCAGGCGCCGTTGCTACCACATACATCCCACTACCACCACCACCACCACCATTACTATCAAACATGAATTTATAATTTTCTTTTGACATTTTAAATATCAAAACTAGACGTGTTTTTAGCGTTTTCGTTCTAAAAAATTATTTTCGAATTAAACTTCTTGATGCATTCTCCAATCATAAAAATGCAAAACCGTACTTGTCCTTTTTGTTTCACAGAATATTTTTTTTAGAGCAATTCCACCCCTAAAAAATGAGCTGGCCCAAAGTTCATTTAATCCACCCAAATGAATAGTAATTGACTGCAATGAACATTATTTGGCCAAGTGCATCTCCACCCCTAAAAAATGAGCCGGGCAAGAGTCTAGTCAATTCATATTAAAATATTATTAATTTTTTTTATAAAATAATAAAAAATAATTTTATTTTTAATTTTGGATAGAATTTTTAAACAATCTTGTCATGCCACTTGTCATTTTCTGAAAGTACAATTTTTGTGGAAGATGGTTAGGTATTTATATAAAAAAATTCGTTTAATTTTTTTTTTTGTATTTTTAAACAATTTTTTATTAAGTTAAGTAATTTGAATCATTTGATTTAAAAAAGGTTGAAATCCAATAGCCTAAAAGTGGACACGTGGCCCACGTCAAGATTCTGACATTTTTTTTAATGCAGAAATGCGCGCCCACGCGCCAACTGCAAAAAAAAAAAACTCGACCTGTGGCTCGGCATGACTTCAGATGAGCCGGTTCCTCCCTCAGTCCATTCTAGGCCGGCCTAGAAGCTGAGGTTGACTTTGGGCCAGCTTATTTTGCGGGGTGGGGGATTTTTGGGGGGCTAGGTTGTTTTCGGAGACTTTGGGCCAGCCTATTTGGGAGGGCTGGAGTTGATCTAACAATCTATTTCTAAAACCTTACCGGACGGACCCAATTATCTGATATATCAGATGGACTGAAAATACAAAAATGCCCTAAGGCCCGCCAGTAATCTTTTCTTTGCCCTTATTGAGTTATTTCCCTCCCCTTCTCGCTCACAGACGTCTGACGACTCAAAGCCCTTTCAGCTCTCTCACTTTCCCTCTCTCCTTCTCACTCTCAAATGTCGCCCTTTCTCGCTCATCCGCACGCCCAGTGATCTCTGAAGCATCAAGTTTTCTTCACTCAGGCTCTCTCAGTCTCAGCAGAGGTAAAAAGCCCCAATCTTTTTACCTTTTCTTCTCAGTACATTTAATTCAATGGACTGTGTGTACTTTGCAGTAATTTAGAAAGATTTAATTTTTGTGGTATTTCTGTTTGTTTTGATGATAATTTCTGGAAGAGTTATTGGGATTTCAAAGAATTTCTGGTTTATATGATATGTTTGCTAATAGACCCAAATTTTGAAACAGAACCGCCATGGAAAGGTATTTCAAAAGAAAATCGTCTGATGAGTCGGTGGAGTCGTCATTGCCTCCGAAGGAGAACGATAAAAGCTCGAAACATGCTTGCGTTGAAATCAACTTGGAAGATCTGCCTGTTGATCCCGGACTGCGGACTCGAATTTGGGATTACCATCCCAATGTTCGAGAGCAAGTTCGAAGAGTTTATATACAAAAGGGTCCTTTCCAGCCTCGAGATCACGACTTCCCCTACAAGAATATTGGTGGTGGACCGAGAAGGTTTATTCCTGCTTGGTTTGATGAGTTTCCGACTTGGTTGGAATATAGTATAGCAAAAGACGCTGCTTATTGTCTGTGTTGTTATCTGTTTAAGCCAAATACGGGAGAGCAAGCGGGCGGTGATTGTTTTATTAGTAAAGGGTTTTCGAATTGGAAGAAGAAAGAAAGGTTGCAGGGTCACGTTGGAGGATGTAATAGCGCCCACAACCAAGCTTGGAGAACCTACGATGGTTTATTGAAGCAGAACCAAGCACGAAGGGAATATAAAACTCTTTTGGGTTTATCAATTGTTTGTATGAGGTTTCTTTTGCATCAAGGGCTTATATATTGCGGAGATGATGAGGAATATGAAGGTTCAAACAACGAAGGTGTTTTTCTTGGACTCTGGAACTTCCAATGTGGTCGTCATGAGGAGTTAAAAGCTATCACATTGAGAAATCCCCCCTTAAGTCTGAAGTTGACTTCACCTGATACTCAGAAGGACATTATAACTGCTTTTTCAATGGAAATCATCAACGCAATAGCTAAAGATATTGGTGATTCGTATTTTTCCATTCTTATCGATGAACTTCATGAAAAGTCTCCAATGAATCAATTGGCTATTGTTATACGCTTTGTGGATAAAGGTCATGTGATTGAGCGTTTTTTAGGCATTGTACAAGCCACTAATAATACTGCTGTCTCACGTAAGGTGGCTATTGATGATTTATTTTCTACTCATGGATTAAGCATGTCAAAGCTACGGGGGCAAGGTTATGGTGGGACAAGTAATATGCTAGGTGAGTTGAATAGTCTTAAGACACTTATAATGAAGGAGAACGAGTATGCCTATTATGTTCATTGCTTTGCTCACGATCTTCATTCAACACTTATTGGTGTGGCAAAGGATCATTTTGAAATCTTTGGTCTCTTTACCTCGGTTGCCAATCTGGTGAATATTGTTGGGGCATTTGTTGAATGTCGTGATACTCTTCAGAAGAAACATGGTGCTTTGGTATCTGAAGCACTCAATACCAGTGATCTTCTAAGTGGACAAGGTCTGAATGAAGGCAGCTCAAAGTTTAAGAATTTAACAAGCGTGCTTACCATGTTCTCATCTGTGATAGATGTACTTGAGGTCATAGCAGATTTTGGATCAAAGACTGAGCAGAAATGTAAAGCAGAGGTTCTATTGGGTTCCCTCTGGTCCTTCGATTGTATTTTTAGTTTACATATGATGATAAATGTTTTGGGAATCACAGATGCTTTGTCACAGGCATTACAAAAAAAAGACCAGGATATCGTGAACGCCATTAACTTAGTCAGAAGATGTAAAGAAGAGCTGAAAATGATGAAGGAGAGTGGTTGGGATTCTTTACTCAATCAGGTTTTTTCTTTCTGTGACAAACATCAGATTAAAGTTCCTAACATGAATGACATGTTTCAAACTATAGGGATAAAAAAACCTCCGGTGGTAACAAACATGCATCATTATCGTGTTGATGTGTATTGTAATGTTATTGACATGCAACTTCAAGAGCTAAATATTCGTTTCGCTGAGTTGAATACTGAGTTGCTTCTTTGTGTGGCATGTTTGAATCCAAGCGATTCATTCTCTGCTTTTGACAAGAAAAAGTTGACTCGGCTTGCTCAGTATTACCCAAATGACTTTTCTGCACTTGACTTGATGATACTTGAAGATCAGCTTAAGATGTACATTATGGACTTGCGCTCCAGCATTGAGTTTTCAGGATTGAATGGGATTGCAGATCTTGCACAGAAAATGGTTGAGACAGAAAAAGACAGTGTTTACCCATTAGTTTACTTGCTGTTGACATTGGCACTTATCTTACCAGTTGCAACTCCTACTGTAGAGAGGGCGTTTTGTGCTACGAGGATTGTGAAGAACCGGTTACTCAATCAAATGGAAGATCAAAGGACGGATGATAGTTGGATTGCATATATTGAGAAAGACATTCTTGATAGTGTCGAACATGAGATCGTTATGCAACGATTTCAAAATATGAAAACTTGTCCATGGAAAATCTCATTGTAATGAATAGATATTTTATCAATCAACGCTGATGTTTTTGTCTTGTTATTTTCTTATTTTGTCTGAAATATTGTCAGTATAGACCTATGGTTCTGCATCCCTTGAATTTGAACAGGTTCAAGCATGACTGCTTGCTGAAGAAGCAATGACTGCAGAACATTGGAATTACAGGTTAGTGTCGAGAAGTAATGTATTTGAATGGCTGACCACTTTCTCGAATCTAGCTAGTGGATGACCATAGACTGCATTTCACAGTTAGAATTTGCCATGATATATCATACTGTAACGGAAAATTATAGGGTGTTACAATTGAACTGATTTAGATCCTTTTTCGACTTGTAACTTGTCATTATTGTCAATTCTCCACAGATACGAAAATAGGCGACCCAGCTCAATTTACTTTTATTGGTTGAAGCACACTTTGTTTTGTTGATTAACACAATGTGCGTCTCTGCTTCTCTGTCTAGTTACTACTTTTGGCATTTGCTTCGATTTGTGAACTTCAAACTCGTATAGATTCAAATGTAAGGGGGTACTTACGTTAGACAAGCCACGACGTTGTTCAAGAATCAATTAGAAATGTTGTGGTTATAGGAGTCTTCTGGTTTCCCTCAAGTACTAGTCCAAATGCTTCGATAACCATTCCGAAGGAGGATGCTGGGCTTTATTCTATCGGAGTTCCACTTCCGGGGGTCTTACTTATGGTTATAGGACTCTTCTGGTTTCCCTTGAGTACTAGCTAAAGGATATTTGCTCATATCGGTTGATGCCGTACAGAATCTAATGGGCAGATTGGCTGCAGAGTAGTAAAGCTTGTTACCGGTTAGCCTGAACAAGATACAATTCATATGGTTCTCTGCATTCTCAAATATAGCAGTAGAACAAACCAGCAGCATTTTACAAGTCATATTTTGGCAGCGCATTTGTGACGGCGAAATATGACTATATTGTAGTATCAAGTGCGTCTTTAGTCTTAATTCACATTTTGTTTTTGATTTGGATTCCTATTGAAAAAAGAAAAATTACAGGGTGGGTAACCAATCCAAGGTTCAAGACTGGACTGGACCCGACCCTTTGGTTCTCTAATTTTACACTGAAAGATGCACCGAACTAGAATGTATGTTCTAATTCGGTTTTTCAACCCACGACTCAAAAATAGCAAATCACGCCGAACTGAACCGGACGGTCTAGTTCGCCATTTAAGTCCGGTTTTCTGACCCCATTTCTCAACTCCCTCTGGATAGTAGTGATCAAATTGTTGGTATCATTACTGCTCCTTCCGATTCAGTCCGATTTTCTTTCTCAACTTCCCAACTTCCTCCGGTTCAGTCCGGTTTTCTGGCCCAACTTCTTGGTTTGTTTGATCAAATCTTAATGGATCATTTTGTTCCAGCCCAATGGCCTCCACGGCCCACCTAATTTCTAGAACCTGCGAGCTCCTTCCCCTCCCGCAACTTTGTCAGTACAGAAAACCACTAACAAGCTCTCTCGGCTCCTACTTCCACAACCATCCTCAAAGTTCCTCACTTTCCTCTCCTACTTTTTTTCCAGACAAAGATGTCGATCGTCCCAATCAACGAGCGGCGAGGCAGCGACGACTTCGACAACCTCTCATCGGCCCTCGACCTGTGGGACCCATTCACGGATTTCCCATTCCGGGCATTTCCATTCCATTCCCCAATCTCCAACGTCTTCCGGGATTTCAATCCGTTTTCTTCCGTGAACTCCCGGCTCGACTGGAGAGAGACCCGAAACGCCCACGTCCTGACCGCGGCGCTGCCGGCGTTCGCCAACGAGGAAGTGCTCGTTTCGCTTGAGGACGAGCGAGTGCTCCAGATCAGCACCGACAGCGGCAGCTTCACGACGAGGATGAAGCTGCCGGACGACGCCAGGATCGAGGAGCTCAAGGCGTTCATGAGCAATGGAGTGCTCACTGTGACTGTTCCTAAGTTGGCGGCCGCCGCCGGCAGTCGTGATGTCAGGGTTATTGAAATTTCCGGCGATGATTGAAGTGATCGGGTGCACTTTCTGGGTAAATTAAGATAATGGGTAACCTCGTTTTGTGTCGGAATATGAAAAGTTTGTGTCTTTGTGTCATTGAAATGTACCACATAGGTGTGTGTTTGTGATGCTTTTAGCTGAAATCAATGTAATGTGTAGTGTGGAACTTGATGTTAGTGTCATCTACTATGTATTTTTTTTGTTTGTTAATAAAATTCACTCCTACTGTCTTGTTTTGTTCAGAATCATATAAGTTTACTTCTTTTGTATGTTTACAGTATGTTCGTAAGAAATTAATGATGAAATTTGCAAATGTGAGTTAGACTCGTTGATTATGGTAGTGAATTCGTTCTTTTGCAGCCAAGTTCAAATTCTTGTTCAAATTCTCATCGCCGTAAATTAGAGCAGTTTATAATATCGCACTTCCAAAAGAAAATATTGTTGATCCTTACATATGGTTGGCATATCACTGGGACTCCTTGAGAGATTTGTGTTACCAACTAATGCATTGCAATATATAGGACATTTTATTCAAAGGTGAGGACGGACTACAAAGGAATTCTTTCTTGCATCCATCTGCAGGAAACTTTATTCAAGGTTGTGGTAAAAAACACATAATTAAAGTGACATGATAAGTTCTACAAGCTTATTCAAGAATTCGTAGGAAGAACCGCCTTTCCTCAAAGAAACTTCTATTTTCTCCTTCAAATCCTTGGCCCTACCCCTCATCACGTCCCCATCAGCATCTACCATCAGTTTCCTGACAGCTCTCTCAATCTCTCCTCTCTCTAACTCATTGTCCAAATGTAGCCCTACTTTCCATACTAGGCTAACATACCTGGAATGCACCTTCTGATCGCCAAAAGACGGCAGGCATATCATTGGAATCCCTTCCGACAAACTCTCTAGGGTTGAGTTCCAACCGCAGTGACTCCAAAACCCTCCGATTGCGCGATGGGACAAAACTTTCCTCTGGGGTGCCCATTTTACAATGTAACCGCGTTCTCCAATCGCTTCTGTGAAACCTTTAGGCAATAGCTCCATCCAATTTGAACCACCTACTGAGCCAGGTCTGATCACCCATAAGAAGGGCTGCTTGCTGTTAGCCAATCCCCAAGCCATTTCGGCGAGCTCTTTCTGACTGATGGATGCTACACTTCCCAAGCTTACATAGATAACCGCGTTGTTAGATTGCTTGTCGAGCCACCCAATGCAGCTTGTGTCCTCTTCTAGTAAGCTACTAGAAGCTGCTGCTTCAATCTTGTGAAGAGGACCTATGGAGAAGATTGGAACTGGGCACTGTTGCTGGATCTGTGCTAGTGATGATTGTTCAAGACAATCAGTGGTGTTCCAAACGATTGCTGATGCTGTCCTCACATCGTGTGCATTACCGGCTAGTTCTGAGTACTTTTCTACTGTGTCGAAGTTGTTGGTGGGCAGATCCTTCAACCTGAGGTGATCAACATCGGGCAACGGACTCAGTGACTGAGAGTCTGCAATCCAACAGTGTTGTGTTCTTAGTTATAAGTAAGAAAAACGAACATCTGGGAATTAGAATAGCTTTGCAGAATGATAGACATAGATTTTACATTCTGATTAAGAAATATATATGGCACATACCTGGGAATGGGATGTGACCTTTTGAATGAAGCCGTAGGAGAGCAGTACGAGCTAGAAAATTGGTAACGCTGGTAGTTCGTAGCATGATGTTTGGGATGTTTAGATCCTTAGCTACAGCTTCAGTGAAGTACATAAGGTCATCATGGATAACGGAGGTGATTTTGTTCTCGGGTTCCTGTTCCATAACTTGAGTCAAGCGCTGCCGGAAACTCGCTGTGCAGTTGGCATTTATGGCCAGCAAAATGGCCACTGCATTCTCAGATGAGATCTCTTCAGCAGTCAAGCCATCTTGTATTGGAAAGAAGGTGAAATCCGGGTGGTTTGAAGGGTTGGGGGAGTTGAACTGGGTGTGAATAACAGTGATGGAAAAGCCCTTTGAGTGAAGGAAGGAACCCAGCTGAAGCATTGGATTTATGTGACCTTGGTATGGACATGGGACTAAGACCAACCTGGTACTCTGTGTTTTCTTTTCCATCTCCATCCTTCCCTCTTTCTCTTCTCTCTTAGAGAGAGACACACACACCCCCAAAAGGTTACAGTGATTGGATTTCTAAATTTTTGACTGCTTCATTAAAACCCTTGGGAGTTTTTATAGAGGAGAGTTATTAAAAAAATCCTTTTTTACCTTCTGCATAAGCCTGTAAATTCAAGCTCTTGATTATTCTTTTATTTATTCAGTACAATGATTGAATGAAAAATATATATATACATCCCAATTTGCATCTCAGTATCACAAACTAATAACACAATGCCACAAATTTTAGCTTCTTCATATTACATTATATTATTGGCACAGAATAGCACACTGACGTATACGAGCACATATAGGCGGCAGCTATTAAGCTACCAGTTGCTTTGGCTACATCTTCCTGGATTAAAGCGGTAAGCGGTAACGGCTGATAATCTCATCTCTTGCAGAAGGGATTGATGACAATTGCAGATAAAATATCTTTGGTCTAAAATAATTTTGTTGTCATTGTCATATTGATGACAATTGCAGATAAAATATCTTTGGTCTAAAATAATTTGAATCCAAGCGATTCATTCTCTGCTTATGACAAGAAAAAGTTGATTCGGCTTGCTCAGTATTACCCAAATGACTTTTCTGCACTTGACTTGATGATACTTGAAGATCAGCTTAAGATGTACATTATGGCCTTGCGCTCCAGCATTGAGTTTTCAGGATTGAATGGGATTGCGGATCTTGCACAGAAAATGGTTGAGACAAAAAAAGACTCTGTTTACTCATTAGTTTACTTGCTGTTGACATTGGCACTTATCTTACCAGTTGCAACTCCTACTGTAGAGAGGGCGTTTTGTGCTGCGAGGATCGTGACGAACCGGTTACTCGATCAAATGGAAGATCAAAGGACGGATGATAGTTGGATTGCATATATTGAGAAAGACATTCTTGATAGTATCGAAAATGAGATCGTTATGCAACGATTTCAAAATATGAAAACTCGTCCATGGCAAATCTCATTGTAATGAATAGATATTTTATCAATCAACGCTGATGTTTTTGTCTTGTTATGAGCTTCAACTGTTTTTTTTTCTTATTTTGTCTGAAATATTGTCAGTATAGACCTATGGCTCTGCATCCCTTGAATTTGAACAGGTTGAAGCATGACTGCTTGCTCAAGAAGCAATGACTACAGAACATTGGAATTACAGGTTAGTGTCGAGAAAGTAATGTATTTGAATGGCTGACCACTTTCTCGAATCTAGCTGGTGGATGACCATAGACTGCATTTCACAGTTAGAATTTGCCATGATATATCATATTGTAACGGAAAATTATAGGGTGTTGATAGGAATTTTACCACACACGCAAATGGGTTAAAACTCCAATATTACTTGCAAGAATGACAAGGTTATTGTAGTATAAACGGATCTCGCAAGGTCGTTCTTCACAGCGATTATTAAATAATTTAAATCAAACCAAATTCCAATTGATTATTGTAAGATAGAAATTTAGATGATTGATTTTATGACCTACCAAAATTAAAACGAATTTAGCTAATAAAAATAAGACAATCTGCAATATTAAAGCTGAAAGAAAAAGAAATAGTTTTTAAAATATCAATTTATAAAAACACTAGGGTTCCACCATCACCTAGCAATTCTATGCATTTTTACCAATTACTTATGATCTACCCATGCCACCTTGAAGGTTAGGTTTTCCTAATTTATATTCTATTTGAAACCTCAAACATAGAATGTAAATTTAATATGCAATTCGTCTGCACGTTCGGATCAAATTTGAACATGAGACACTCATTATACTTCATGAAAACCCTTTGAAAAACCATGCAACCCTTAAGACGTGGTGTTCATCTTAAGTGAAATTACAATTATCAACCACAAGAAGCCAGCGCCAATTTCAGGGAACCTTCTGACCAAAATTGCATCAAATTACTTTTTTAAAGATCCTAATGGTGATAAGGCATTAAGACAATTAGATAGTTTTAATCACGGTGATTAATAATTCAAAGTGTGCATGCAATCAATCATAAGCAATTAAATAAAAATTACATATTCATGCTAAGGCTCAAGGCTTCGCTCTAGCAAAAGGAATTAGTTACGCATATTCATAATTAAAATCATAGAAAATATTATTAAGAAAAGGATTGAAAACCCCTTAAAGTAGAAAATCTCCAAGAACCCTAGCAATTACTCTCTATCTCCAAAATTGCATAAAGGAAAACGTAGAGAAATACTGTGGACGGCAAAGCAATATATGTTGCTATCCATCGCACAAACCCTAAAAACCAAGTCCTTTATTCCAACTACGAAACTAAGATAACTAAAATAAAATAGGAAACATAATCCTAAATTAAATGGTAAAATTCGCCTAAAATCTGGACAGCCACGTTCTGAACCCTTAAGCTGCTCCAAAACTAGCCCAATATAGCTGGATTTGATGTTTGAAATATTCTGAACACTTCTCCAGAAGGCCACGAACCCATCAGAGGTCATCTCGGGCTCCAAAAACGCAATTTAAGCCCTGAAACATCATTTTCAAGCACTGCACACTACTCATTTATTCCATTGCCAGAAAATAACCGCTTGGTAGAAAAATCCCAAATTTTGATAAGAACACGCCAAAAGACACACGAACGTCTTCCAACTTGAATCACTCCAAAATTCTTCCGTTTGATCATGTTATGCTCCAGAGGAAGTCAGGTGTTCTATATTGAAAATATAAATCAAAGTATCAAAATTTTACCAAAATAATTACCAAAACATACTAAGAATAAGATAAAATATATGGTATAATATGAACTCATCAGGTGTTACAATTGAACTGATTTAGATCCTTTTTTCCACTTGTAACTTGTCATTATTGTCAATTCTCCACTGATACGAAAATAGGCGACCCAACTCAATTTACTTTTATTGGTTGAAGCACACTTTGTTTTGTTGAATAACAGAATGTGCGTCTCTGCTTCTCTATCTAGTTACTATTTTTGGCATTTGCTTCGATTTCTGAACTTCAAACTTGTATAGATTCAAATGTAAGGGGCTACTTACGTTAGACAAGCCACGATGTTGTTTAAGAATCAATTAGAAATGTTGTGGTTATAGGACTTTCCGTCAAGTACTAGTCCAAATGCTTCGATAACCATTACGAAGGAGGATGTTGGGCTTTATTCTATCGGAGTTCCACTTCCGGGGGTCTTACTTATGGTTATAGGACTCTTCTGGTTTCCCTTGAGTACTAGCTAAGGGTATTTACTCATACTGGTTGATGCCGTACCGAATCTAATGGGCAGATTGGCTGCAGAGTAGTAAAGCTTGTTCCCGGTTAGCTTGAACAAGATACAATTCATATGGTTCTCCGCATTCTCAAATATAGGAGTAGTTGAACAAACCGGCAGCATTTTACAAGTCATATTTTGGCAGCATATTTGTGACGTTTTTCGGCCAAAGCACAGTGATTTAGCCATCAAGAAAGTTACCATTCTCTTCGTCTCGTTGAGAAGTATGATTTTCTTTTTTGAATCACTCTATTTCATTGAGTATTGAAGAAGTTATGAACGTTTAAAGTTTACCCAGTTTCCGGCGAGTTTTCCAGTTTTCCCGCGAACCAGTCACCTTTTAGGGTATTTTTCGGCCATCTCCGTCAACCATTGGGCTTACAAATAGGTATAATCTTGTTGTTCTACACTTTGCTATCTTCATTTTGATATATTATGGGTCGAATTTGGTTAAGAAACGATTGAGTTACAAAGCTTTGAAAATTGCTCAAACTTTCGGCCAAGAGCTCTGAGACACTTAACAGAGTTTTTAACGGAATGACCCAAAAAATGGATGGTGGACAATCTTAGGGACCATTTCTATTGATTTTCAATCTCAAGGACCAAAGTGATGTGTTATGCAAATTTCAAGGACCACTTTGGCTTAAAAACCTTAATTTTACACTGAAAGATGCACCGAACTAGAATGTATGTTCTAATTCAATTTTTCAACCCACGATTCAAAAATAGCAAACCACGCGAAACTGAGCCGGATGGTCTAGTTCATCATTTCAGTCTAGTTTTCTAACCCTAATTCCTAACTTCTTCTGGATAGTCTACTCCCTCTGATTTAGTCCGATTTTCTTTCCCAATTTCCCAATTTCCTCCGGTTCAGTTCGGTTTTTTGGCCCAACTTCTTGGTTTGTTTGATCAAATCTTCAGGGATCATTCTATCCAACCTAATAGCCTCCAGGGCCCACCTAATTTCTAGAAACTACGAGCTCATTCCCTTAAATCTACTTTGTCAGTACACAAAACTGCTAACAAGCACTCTCAGCTCATACTTCCACAACCCACCTCAAAGTTCCTCACTTTCCTTTCTTACTTTTTTTTCCAGACAAAGATGTTGATTGTCCCAATCAGGTAGCGATGACTTCAACAACCTCTCGTCAGCCCCGACCTGTGGGACCCATTCAAGGATTTCCCATTCCGAGCATTTCTATTCCATTCCCCAATCTCCAATGTCTTCCGAGAATTCAATCCGTTTTCTTCCGTAAACTCTCGGCTCAACTGGAGAGAAACCCAAAACGCCCACGTCTTGACCGCAGCGCTATTGGCGTTTGCCAATGAGGAAATGCTTGTTTCGCTTGAGGACAAATTAATGCTCTAGATCAGCATCGACATCGATAACTTCACGACCAGGATGAAGCTGTCAGACGATGCTAAGATTGAGGAGCTCAAGGTGTTCATGAGCAATGGAGTGCTCACTGTGACTGTTCCTAAGTTGGCAGCCGTCGCTGGCAGGCACGATATGTAACAACTTGTCCCTAAATACGTTGACTTTTGTTGACCATCTTGTCGTGTCACGTAAGATCCGTTTTCTTGGCGTATCTTCGTAGTACTCGTCGTAACGAACACATGGGTGCGAACAAAACGTAATTTATAGTTACAACGAAGGAGTTATTAACAAACGAAGTCAAGGGCAAAATGGTCATTTGACCATAAATATGGAAGGCTCTAGATTTTACTGGAGAAGTTAGTTGATGCCATATGTGTGGGTGAGATGGAAAGAAATGAGAGAAAATGAGGGGTGTGGACCAATCAGAAAGAGGAGGTGAGGAGTGAACCAATAGGAGAGGAAAGAAAGGAAGGAAATAAGGGAGGAGAGAAGGAGAGGAACCGGTCGGGTTCTTCTTGACCCGCGTGACCCGACCTGGTTACTTTCAAAATTTTCGACGGATTTCCATCGATTTTTCTGGCAAACCACGTCAAACAACCACCTGGGAACCACTCCACGCCCTTCCCTTTACCAATTCCACCCCAAAATTGATACAAATTGGCCTTGATTTTGTGAAACCCACACCAGTGGGTGCAATGGTGTCTTGCTGTCGATCCATCAATCCTGAAATGATTTCCTTCGATCACCACCACCTTTAGCATCCTCTTGAGCTCAGGAACAAAGCCTAAACATGTTTAGGGGCGTCGGATGTGAAACCTCGTCTCTAATTTTATCATATTTTGTATTTTTGGACTTACGAAATTACTAAAATTCCTTTGAGGCATATTTGTTGACTTTTGTTGACTGTCTCGTCAAAACGTGTAGGTTTAATTTAATTAAGTTATTTTTGTCGTACTCATCGCCACGAACGTGTAGGTTTTGAATTTGGATTTATAACGAAGATTTTACGTTTTGAACATTGGACATTTTTTGGATAATTTTGTGTTTTGTCCTTAGTGACCTTGTTATGTGAGCCATTAGGGCCCACATGTCTTCTTCCTTTTCCCTCACCATGAGCCCCTTTTCTTCTTCTTTGTCTGGAAACCATACTCTCTCTTTCCCACAACTTTCTCATCTTTCTCCCTCTCTAGTTTCTCTTAAACCACCTTCACCGAGGGTTTCTTTCACAAACAAACAACACAACAACAACATCAACATCAACATCCCCATCAACACCCCAGTGAACTCAGATTCGAAAGAAGACTCTCTAAACCTTCCAAAACTTGATGCACAGTGCTTGTATTGTTCATCGAGTTTTCCGATGAGTTTCCACGTTCTCCGGCGAAGGTAAGCCTCGACCTTCATCCAAAAGTTGTAGATCATGTTTTGGTGTATGTTTGAAAGTAGTTTTGAGAAGTTTAAGTGATGTTTTGATGTAGGAACCTTACAGGGAAAACTTCCCCAGTTTTTTGACAAAGCACCGCCATTTTTGAGGTGATTTTTAGCCAAACCACAGCGAGTTAACGGTGTGCAAGGTATCAATCTCTTCATCTCATTGTGAACTATAACTTTCGTTTTTGTTTCACTTGATTTAGTTGAGCATTGGATGAGTTATAAGCCTTGGAAAACCTGTCTAGAAACCGACCGATCCATGGCTTGAAACCGGGTTGACCTGACCTGATAACCTTAAAACATGATCCAAGCCCAAGTTGAAATCAACCCAATTGTCTAGCCCAACCCAAAACTCAAAGCCTAGCCTAAAACCCAAAGCGCAGCCCAAAACCCAAAGCCTAAGCCTAGAGTCAAGCCCAAGCCTAGAAATTGGCCCAACTTAGAGCCCAGACCGCGCGTGGGCGTTTGCCTTGGTCAACGCATAGAGCACACGTGCCTCCACAAGAGGTACTATGCTCCGCCGCTATCGACTTTTTTAGCCAACTTTTCGGCCACCCAAATCGGCGTGTGGCACCTAGGGGTACCCCAGGTCCCCCCTTATGTTTTTCAATGTCCTGAATCTGTTTATGATGTCCATTTTCCGAAATTCAATCGTTATGGTGGAGTTTTATTAATTGGACCATTTATGTGCTTAGGTACGATTATTAGCAGTGTTTTCGTCCCTCCTATTTCGTACGGCTCTTCAACGATGGAGTATCTATGAGTAGACCCCTTATAAAATGCATATTTTACTATTAGAAATGCATACATGAAAAACATGATTTATTGATTACGTTTTATGAAACGTTTATGAGTAAATTGGATTTACGCTTTATGACATTCGTGCTTTATCGATTTTCCATTCTTTGTAGTATATATGACTGATGACTATATACTATATATATGTTTTAAGATATGATGTTTGAGCTACTGAGCTCTGATGAGATATATGTATTATGTTTGGAAATATTATGTTCAATGATTTTTATGCTTATCTAGTGGCCAATGTTCTGCCTATGGGCGATGATACTTATATATGGCTTCAACCGGGCGTAGGTTGGTGGCTTTGGCTGGGAGATACTTGTATATGGCTTTAACCAAGAGTAGGTTGGTGTCTTCGACTGTGAGATACTTATATATGGCTTCGGCCAGGCATAGGTTGGTGGCTTTGGCCGTAAGATATTGATATATGATACCACTAGTACACATTATATGATATCTATTTTATGAAGGTTTTATGGCATGCTAGGGTTTTCAGAAAACCTATTACTTATTATGCTATATGAGTTTTCATAAACTTTAGGGATTAGTACGTTGTTGAATAACTATGTTAGTACTACTTATATATCAACTTGGTCCACTCATGTTTGTTTTGTGCCCCCTTAGGACCTAGGAATGAGGCATACGATTCAAGCTACGAGGCTCCCTTACCAGTGATATCGTGCCATCCTCTCTGCTTTTGACATCACTTGTAATAACACTTTCTGTCACACATTTGGCTTGTATTCTGAATTAGATGTATGCTCTAAACATGTCATGCATTATCACTATCATTTTATTAACGGCTGAATATTATTATATTATTTTGATAAGGTTTGTATATGAATATTAAATTGTGTAATTCACACGAAATTTATATGCATGTTTCACATGCTTTCAGCATATGCATTTATTAAATGGCTTGAGTCACCCTTGGGTGTTGGCCAACAAGTGGCCATCCCGTTGTCCCCCCTGACATCGGGATCGAGGCGTGTCATTGGAGGTCGTTTTGAGGTCGAATCGAGAACACCCATTTCTAAGGATTTTGGCGGTTGGTGGCGTTTTCAGGCCACTTCCTGGCCAAATTGGATTTTGGCCTAGGTGTGAAAGTTGTTCCTCTCATTGAGATCTACTTGCGTGTAAAATTTGAGAATTTTTAATGTTAGTCGGAAAATTGGGTTTTCGTTTGTCGGAAACCGCCACATGCAGTGGCGCGTGGTCTTTCGGCCACCATCCCCATGGCGGCTAGTGCGGCGGTGCGTGAGGGGAACTCGAGGTCCCTCATTAGGTATTTCAATGTGTTGAATCCAAATCCGCTATCCCTTTTCTCAAATTCTGACGTTTTAGTATAATTTTACTAAATGGTCTCTATGTGCGTTTAGGTGCAATGGTTGGAAGTTACTTCATTCTCGCTAGTTCAAGTGGCTCTCGGGCGATAAAATATCTGTGAGTAGACCCCTTCATAACTTGTGTGTTTTTGTAAAATATTAGCCTAGCATGCATTGCATATTTCTTGATTTAAGTATGTTTTATATTTTATGGATTTCTATAATGATGGTTTACGAAATATTTATGATTTATTGAAAGTACATTTTTACGAATAGTTATGAATGATTGGATTTGCATATATGAATTTCTATGGCTCTCGAGTATGATTTGGTTTTGGATTCACGAGTATGGTTTACCAGGGATTATGAGATGATATTTTGAGCTTGTGAGCCTCGGATTTGATATGAGTTTTTTGAGGTATGTTTTGGGTACTTATCTAGTGGGTTATCATACAACACATCCACACAATCGGGTATGTAAACGTCTATGGCCATAGGACATAGTGGAGGAGTAGTGAGAGATTATGGTTATACCCTTAGCATCACTAGCCCGGGGCTAGTGTCAGTGTGTGATGTTATATGTATATGCCTCTTCTTTGGCGTAACCCAGAGATGTACAGCTTCACCTCCGAGTGATGGTCCTCATGTTTCTTCTCTGGCGTAACCCAAAGATGTACAGCTTCACCTTCGGGTGATGGACCCAATGCATATACATATATATATGTTATAGCCTATTCTCTAGCGTAACTCGTAGTAGTACAGCTTCACCTTCAGATGATGGATCGTGGTTTCTTCACTGGCGTAACCTAGTGTCGTACAGCTTCACCTTTGGTGATGGTTATGCCTTCGGGCCACTATGATACCCCTAGTTGAGTATATCATCGATGAGATTTATGGATTTGCCTTTGGGCGACGTTTTCAGCATTATTGAGCATGGATTTACATGTACTGTTTTATGAATGTTTTACATGGCATGCTAGGGTTTTTATAAAACTTATATGTAGTATTATATATGTGTTTTCAAAACAGGGAGTTATTATTTTCAGAAATAAAACGGTTTTCGTATTATTAGTATTATTATATATGGGATACTTTGGATGCGGTCCCTAATCCTTAACATTATTTGATTAAAATCTTAATAGTATTCAAAGTTTGATCAAAGTCCCTAAACTTTGTACACCTCATTATATTACTATTACTATTTATATTTTTATAGTTTTGACATTAATTGTTTGATATTTTATGAGATTTATAATCCTATAAATTTAAAATCCCTCATTATAATACTATTAGAAACAGTTACAATAAAAAAATTCAAACATTTTGATTTAATAATTGGATAAAAACTATGTAAAAATAAGAAATAATAAATGGCAAAAAAATGTATCCATAGTGTTAAAAAAATTGGTACATTTTACAAAAAAAAAAGGTACATTTCACATATAACAAAGTGGTACATTAATAAAGAAGAATGGGTACATTATAAATAAATTAGGGTACAGATAAAAGATTAAAAACTAAAAATATAAATATATGATACAAAGTTTAGGCATAAAACATAAATATATCATATGTAATTTTTCTATCATTGATTAAATATACAATGTCACGTGACGATATACACATGAGTACAAACACACAACAACAACAAAGCCTTTTCCCACTAAGTGGGGTCGGCTATATGAATCCTAGAACGCCATTGCGCTCGGTTTTGTGTCATGTCCTCCGTTAGATCCAAGTACTCTAAGTCTTTTCTTAGAGTCTCTTCCAAAGTTTTCCTAGGTCTTCCTCTACCCCTTCGGCCCTGAACCTCTGTCCCGTAGTCACATCTTCGAATCGGAGCGTCAGTAGGCCTTCTTTGCACATGTCCAAATCACCGGAACCGATTTTCTCTCATCTTTCCTTCAATTTCGGCTACTCCTACTTTACCTCGGATATCCTCATTCCCAATCTTATCCTTTCTCGTGTGCCCACACATCCCACGAAGCATCCTCATCCCCGCTACACCCATTTTGTGTACGTGTTGATGCTTCACCGCCCAACATTCTGTGCCATACAACATCGCTGGCCTTATTGCCGTCCTATAAAATTTTCCCTTGAGCTTCAGTGGCCTACGACGGTCACACAACACTCCGGATGCACTCTTACACTTCATCCATCCAGCTTGTATTCTATGGTTGAGATCTCCATCTAATTCTCCGTTCTCTTGCCAGATAGATCCTAGGTAGCGAAAACGGTCGCTTTTTGTGATCTTCGCTAGATTGCTCCGGTCATTAGTGTGGATAAGTATATAAATGGATAGAGATAGGAAAGCCAACACAAGATGTACGTGATTCACCCAGATTGGCTACGTTCACGGAATAGAGGAGTTCTCATTAATTGTGAAGGGTTTACACAAGTACATAGGTTCAAGCTCTCCTTTAGTGAGTACAAGTGAATGATCTAGTACAAATGACATTAGGAAATATTGTGGGAGAATGATCTCGTAATCACGAAACTTCTAAGTATCGGAGTGTGGTATCGTCTTGATTTGCCTTATCTGTCTCATAGGTAGATGTGACATCTTCTCTGGAAGTACTCTTCCTCCATCCAGGGGTGGTATCTTTAACTGGTGGAGATGCACAAGGTAATGTATCAATTTCACTTGAAGCTTACGTGTAGTTTCAGGCTTGGTCAAGCGCGATACAAACCATGTAGTAGGAGTCCCCAAATCACCGAGCTAGGGGATCTGCTGAAAGAGGTGACAGACAAGGTAAGCAATCAGAGCTCCGGCTGATTGTTCACATTCTCCTTATCTTGCAGGCAGCATGAAGGATAAAGAGAAGAAAAATGAGAAGAGATGATATGGGATACTTTTGCTTTTGAAGAAGTAACTTTCCACAGGCTTATTCTTGAACTGAGCTGGAGGGTTTTCTGGTTTCCTCCAGAGTATAAGGCCGACTGAAGAATTTGAGGGTCAAAACAAGTCCATCAAATCTAGAGTATGTTCGACCCTGCTGATATGGGATACTTTTGCTTTTGACAGAGTAATGGATGTATCGGCACGTGTGCTGTTACGTTTGTCTCCACATGCTTCCTTGTATCATTCTCACTTGCCCTATTTGTTCCTCAGGCAGATGCGGTATCTTCCCTGGGAGCATAAGATGTTGAAGATGAGTACTCGAGAGCAATACCAGGTAAGTAATCAGGTAAGGGGTTCGAGGCAGTCAGTTCCTGGCTATAAGCTTGATTCCAAGTGCTGACTGATTGCTCTCTTTCTCCTTGTCTTGCAGGTAAGAACAAGGCCAAAGGAAAAGACAGGGAAAAAGCATGATATGGGATACTCTTGCTTTTAACCCTGATGATATGGGATATTCTTGCTCTAGTATAGCTTGTTTGCAGAGGTATTATCAGGGGGGAAGAAAGCTGAGTATTTCGAAAGGCTTCGTTGGGAGTGCCCTCTCAGATATGAGGAAGGGTTGAGCATTTTTGCAGGTCTGCCTGTCCGTTGGGGATGGAGGTCGACATATATAGGAGTCTCCCTAACAACAAGTAGTAATGCTATTCCTTTACCCTGCTTGGTCATAGCACGGTAGTGGGAGCTGCCAGCTTCACATGTTTTAACTCTGTCAGAGCACTTTGAAAAAGTGGTCTGTGGTATCTGGAAAGCTGATGTTGCGTGTGAGGATTACAGACAAGCTTTATCCAAGGAGATCCGGCTCTTGAAGTTGGGAAAGTGGTGCCTTTTCGGTTTTCGAACAAGCAATCCTATCGAGGATCTGGCTCTCGAGATTCGGAGAATGATGCCTCTTCGATTTTTGAGAAAGCAATCATGCTGGGGGTCTGGCTCTCGAGATTCGAAGAGCGGTGTCTCTTCGATTTTTGAGAAAGTAATCATGTTGGGAGTCTGGCTCTCGAGATTCGGAGGGCGGTGCCTCTTCGATTTTGGAGCAAGCAATCTTGTTGGGAGTGTTTTCTCGAATGTGAGTAAAGGTTGGGCATGTTTGCTAGTCTACCTTGCCACAAAGCACAGAGGTTGACACACAGGGACTTTCCAATTATCCAGCAATGGTACTGTTCCTTTACCCTCTTCGATTTTTGAGAAAGTAGTCATGTTGGGAGTCTGGCCCTCGAGATTCGGAGGACGGTGGATTTTGGAGCAAGCGATCTTGTTGGGAGTGTTTTCTCGAATGTGAGTAAAGGTTGGGCATGTTTGCTAGTCTACCTTGCCACGAAGCACAGAGGTTGACACACAGGGACTTTCCAATTATCCAGCAGTGGTACTGTTCCTTTACCCTTGTGGGTAATAATATGGTAGCTAGACCTTCAAAGTTTATGTGTCTAAATTTTGTTAGTGCTGTTTCTTTGCTATTCTTTTACCCTTCTTGGTCAGAGCGATGTAGTGGGAGCTGCAAGCTTCACGTGCTCAACTTTGGCAGAGAACTTTGGCAAAGTTATCTGTGGTACCCATGAGCTATTGTTGCGTGTGGGAAGTGGGTGATTGAACAGTAAGATTCATGTGCTTTCTACTTCACCAGAAGTCTTCGACAGAATGCCCATAATTTCCGCAAAGCTGAGTGTGCGTGTGACAAGTGCTGACAAGGCTGGAAAAGTAGGTGCCTCTTCGATTTCTGAGATCGACCCTCGTGGTCTCTGAGCAGCCCAGATTTTGAGAAAGCAAGCGCCTCTTCGATTTTTGAGAAAGCAATCATGCTGGGGGTCTGGCTCTCGAGATTCGGAGAGCGGTGTCTCTTCGAATTTTGAGAAAGTAATCATGTTGGGAGTCTGGCTCTCGAGATTCGGAGGGCGGTGCCTCTTCGATTTTGGAGCAAGCAATATTGTTGGGAGTGTTTTCTCGAATGTGAGTAAAGGTTGGGCATGTTTGCTAGTCTACCTTGCCACGAAGCACAGAGGTTGACACACAGGGACTTTCCAATTATCCAGCAATGGTACTGTTCCTTTACCCTCTCTTCGATTTTTGAGAAAGTAATCATGTTGGGAGTCTGGCTCTCGAGATTCGGAGGGCGGTGCCTCTTCGATTTTGGAGCAAGCAATCTTGTTAGGAGTTTTCTCGAATGTGAGTAAAGGTTGGGCATGTTTGCTAGTCTACCTTGCTACGAAGCACAGAGGTTGACACACAGGGACTTTCCAATTATCCAGCAGTGGTACTGTTCCTTTACCCTTGTGGGTAATAATATGGTAGCTAGACCTTCAAAATTTATGTGTCTAAACTTTGTTAGTACTGTTTCTTTGCTATTCTTTTACCCTTCTTGGTTAGAGCGATGTAGTAAGAGCTGCAAGCTTCACGTGCTCAACTTTGGCAGAGAACTTTGGCAAAGTTATCTGTGGTACCCATGAGCTATTGTTGCGTGTGGGAAATGGGTGATTGAGCAGTAAGATTCATGTGCTTTCTACTTTACCAGAAGTCTTTGACAGAATGCCCATAATTTCCACAAAGCTGAGTGTGCGTGTGATAGGTGCTGACAAGGCTGGAAAAGTAGGTGCCTCTTCGATTTCTGAGATCGGCCCTCGTGGTCTCTGAGCAGCCCAACTTTTGAGAAAGCGAGCGCCTCTTCGATTTCTGAGATTGGCCTTCGTGGTCTTCGAGCAGCCCAGCTTTTGAGAAAGCAAACGCCTCTTCGATTTCTGAGATCAACCCTCGTGGTCTCTGAGCAGCCCAACTTTTGAGAAAGCAAACGCCTCTTCGATTTCTGAAGCTCCGTCGAGTGCAGATTTTTATAGGGGCTGGCATTAAGTTCTAAAGCACACTTGAAATCCACCAGTAGAAGCTCCATTCTTGCACTTCTAAGATCTTGATTTATCCGACCTCTTCTCTCTTCAACACCTTTGAAAATGTCTGGCCCCTCCGACCGTCGTTTTGACTTGAACCTTGTTGAAGAGGCAGCCCCGCCTTCTCCAGACAACATATGGCGCCCATCCTTCGTCTCCCCTACTGGTCCTCTTACCGTTGGGGATTCCGTAATGAAGAATGATATGACCGCTGCGGTGGTGGCCAGGAACCTTCTCACTTCCAAAGATAACAGACTACTTTCCAAACGGTCTGATGAGTTAGCTGTTAAGGATTCGCTGGCTCTCAGTGTTCAGTGTGCAGGTTCTGTGTCTAATATGGCCCAACGCCTATTTGCTCGAACCCGCCAAGTTGAATCATTGGCGGCTGAAGTGATGAGTCTCAAACAGGAGATTAGAGGGCTCAAGCATGAGAATAAACAGTTGCACCGGCTCGCTCATGACTATGCTACAAACATGAAGAGGAAGCTTGACCAGATGAAGGAGTCTGATGGTCAGGTTTTACTTGATCATCAGAGATTTGTGGGTTTGTTCCAAAGGCATTTATTGCCTTCATCTTCTGGGGCTGTACCGCGTAATGAAGCTCCAAATGATCAACCTCTGATGCCTCCTCCTTCTAGGGTTCTGTCCAGTACTGAGGCTCCGAATGATCCCCCTCCGGTGCCTTATCTTTCTGGGGCTCTACCGACTGCTGAGACTTCTCCTAAGCAACCTTTGTGAAGGCTCCCTCTTGTTTGTTTATTTTGACTTATGTATATGTACATATTTGTAGCTTATCGGGAATATCAATAAATAAGTTTTCCTTCATTTCAACGTTTGTGTTAAATACACCAAATCATTCTTCGCTAAGTTCTTTGAATTTTCTTTTGTTGAAGCTTGTATGTGGAAGCTTTGTGAGTGAAGCATGTAGGTTGAGGTAGTGTTCCCTTAATTTCCCGAATGAGGAAAACTTCTCGGTTGGAGACTTGGAAAATCCAAGTCACTGAGTGGGATCGGCTATATGAATCTTAGAACGCCATTGTGCTCGGTCCTGTGTCATGTCATTCGTTAGATTCAAGTACTCTAAGTCTTTTCTTAGAGTCTCTTCCAAAGTTTTCCTAGGTCTTCCTCTACCCCTTCGGCCCTGAACCTCTGTCCCATAGTCGCATCTTCTAATCGGAGCGTCAGTAGGCCTTCTTTGCACATGTCCAAACCACCGTAACCGATTTTCTCTCATCTTTCCTTCAATTTCGGCTACTCCTACTTTACCCCGGATATCCTCATTCCTAATCTTATCCTTTCTCGTGTGCCCACACATCCAACGAAGCATCCTCATCTCCGCTACACCCATTTTGTGTACGTGTTGATGCTTCACCGCCCAACATTCTGTGCCATACAGCATCGCCGGCCTTATTGCCGTCCTATAAAATTTTCCCTTGAGCTTCAGTGGCATACGGCGGTCACACAACACGCCGGATGCACTCTTCCACTTCATCCATCCAGCTTGTATTCTATGGTTGAGATCTCCATCTAATTCTCCGTTCTTTTGCAAGATAGATCCTAGGTAACGAAAACGGTCGCTCTTTGGTATTTCTTGATCTCCGATCCTCACCCCTAACTCGTTTTGGCCTCCATTTGCACTGAACTTGCACTCCATATATTCTGTCTTTGATCGGCTTAGACGAAGACCTTTAGATTCCAACACTTCTCTCCAAAGGTTAAGCTTTGCATTTACCCCTTCCTGAGTTTCATCTATCAACACTATATCGTCTGCGAAAAGCATACACCAAGGAATATCATCTTGAATATGTCCTGTTAACTCATCCATTACCAACGCAAAAAGGTAAGGACTTAAGGATGAGCCTTGATGTAATCCTGCAGTTATGGGAAAGCTTTCGGTTTGTCCTTCATGAGTTCTTACGGCAGTCTTTGCTCCTTCATACATATCCTTTATAGCTTGGATATATGCTACTCGAACTCCTTTCTTCTCTAAAATCCTCCAAAGAATGTCTCTTGGGACCCTATCATACGCTTTTTCCAAATCTATAAAGACCATGTGTAAATCCTTTTTCCCATCTCTATATCTTTCCATCAATCTTCGTAAGAGATAGATTGCCTCCATGGTTGAGCGCCCTGGCATGAACCCGAATTAGTTGTCCGAAACCCGTGTCTCTTGCCTCAATCTATGCTCAATGACTCTCTCCCAGAGCTTCATTGTATGACTCATTAGCTTAATACCCCTATAGTTCATGCAATTTTGTATGTCGCCCTTATTCTTGTAGATAGGCACCAAAGTGCTCGTTCGCCACTCATTTGGCATCTTCTTCGTTTTCAAAATCCTATTGAAAAGGTCAGTGAGCCATGTTATACCTGTCTCTCCCAAAACTTTCCACACTTCGATTGGTATATCGTCTGGGCCTATTGCTTTTCTATGCTTCATCTTCTTCAAAGCTACAACCACTTCTTCCTTCCGGATTCGACGATAAAAAGAGTAGTTTCTACACTCTTCTGAGTTACTCAACTCCCCTAAAGAAGCACTCCTTTCATGTCCTTCATTGAAAAGATTATGAAAATAACCTCTCCATCTGTCTTTAACTGCGTTCTCTGTAGCAAGAACATTTCCATCCTCATCCTTGATGCACCTCACTTGGTTTAGGTCCCTTGTCTTCTTTTCCCTTGCTCTAGCTAGTTTATAGATATCCAACTCTCCTTCTTTGGTATCTAGTCGTTTATACATATCGTCGTAAGCTGCTAACTTAGCTTCTCTCACAGCTTTCTTCGCCTCTTGCTTCGCTTTTCTATACCTTTCACCATTTTCATCGGTCCTATCCTTGTATAAGGCTTTACAACATTCCTTCTTAGCCTTCACCTTTGTTTGTATCTCCTCATTCCACCACCAAGATTCCTTTTGGTGCGGGGCAAAGCCCTTGGACTCTCCTAATACCTCTTTTGCTACTTTTCGGATACAACTAGCCATGGAATCCCACATTTGGCTAGCTTCCCCCTCTCTATCCCACACACACTGGGTGATTACTTTCTCTTTGAAAATGGCTTGTTTTTCTTCTTTTAGATTCCACCATCTAGTCCTTGGGCACTTCCAAGTCTTGTTCTTTTGTCTCACTCTTTTGGTATGTACATCCATCACCAACAAGCGATGTTGATTAGCCACGCTCTCTCCTGGTATAACTTTGCAATCCTTACAAGTTATACGATCCCCTTTCCTCATTAGAAGAAAATCTATTTGTGTTTTTGACGACCCACTCTTGTAGGTGATCACATGTTCTTCTCTCTTCTTAAAGAAGGTGTTGGCTAAGAAGAGATCATATGCCATTGCAAAATCCAAGATAGCTTCCCCATCCTCGTTTCTCTCCCCAAAACCATGGCCACCATGAAAACCTCCATAGTTGCCTGTCTCCCTGCCCACGTGTCCATTTAAATCTCCTCCTATAAATAACTTCTCCGTCTGAGCAATTCCTTGCACCAAGTCTCCAAGATCTTCCCAAAATTTCTCCTTCGAACTCATATCCAACCCTACTTGAGGTGCGTACGCACTAATCACATTGATAAGTTCTTGTCCTATTACAATCTTGATTGCCATGATTCTATCTCCTACCCTCTTGACATCTACAACATCTTGTACCAAGGTCTTGTCCACGATGATGCCAACACCGTTTCTCGTTCTATTTGTGCCCGAATACCAAAGTTTAAACCCTGAGTTTTCTAGATCCTTTGCCTTACTACCAACCCACTTAGTTTCTTGTAGGCACATAATATTTATCCTTCTCCTCACCATAACTTCCACTACTTCCATAGATTTTCCCGTTAAGGTTCCTATATTCCACGTTCCTAAACGCATTTTGCTCTCTTGAACTCTACCCTTCTGTCCTAGCTTCTTCACCCTCCCCCGTCTAATAGGATCAAAATACTTCTTTTGTGTGTCCCGGGTAAAGTTGATAGGAGCATATGCTCCCAAACAACTTTGAGTGGAGTCGTTCGAAAAGAAGTTTCTATGGCCCCCTTGCTCATTTAACACTGCATCCGGGTGCCGATGGAGATACAGCGACCCTTGCTCACTTATCACTGTGCTCGGGCCACACAGCGCGCCACTTACGGGTGACGCCCTAGCTTTAGCGCGATTTTGTTCTGGATTCATTTTCATAAGGATTCGACGTGATCATGGAGTGCCGGCTGTCGACTACCTGACGCCCTCCCCCTCCTCCTTTATCCGGGCTTGGGACCGGCCATGTAAAACATAGGCGGAGTTCATGAGTACAAACACAAATAAAAATTTAAAAAATTGGGCACAAAAAGAAACTAATATATGGGTACAAATTAAAAATGAAAAGAAAATTGGTACAAATTAAAAAATATTTGCAAATTAAAAATGGGTACAAACTAAAAATAAAAATATATGATAAAAAATTTAGCCATAAATATAAATATACTAATTGTAGCATTTTACCATTAAGTGAATATATTTAAAAATAAAAATATTTTATTATTCAAATAATTAATGATGTTATTAATACCAAAGGACCTTGATCAAAAATTGAAAATGAATAGGATTTTAATCAATGAAGTAATAAAAAGAAGGATGTGAACCTAATTTTCCCTATTAGGGCCCTATTATAAACTTTGGTCCACTCACATTTTCTGTTTTTGCGCCCCCTCACGAGTTAGAGTCGTGGCACACAATCCCAGCGTCAGGACACTTATGCGTAGAAAGCTTCGAGGCTTCTCAGTGTAGGACATGTTCTTCGGTTCGTACCTTTCTATCATAATTCTTTCACTTTATTCTTGATTAGTTGTATACTCTGAACACGATTCTGCACTAGTGTAACTCTTTCTAATTACATATTTTATTGGTATGCATGTGTTAAAATGGCTTTGTCACCCTCGGGTGTCGGCCAACATGTGTCTACCCTGATATTTGGGAATATCAGAGTTGGGATGTGTCATGATGTCAAGGCTATTGAAATTTCCGGCGATGATTGAAGTGATCCGGTGCACTTTCTGGGTAAATTAAGATAATGGGTAACCTCGTTTTGTGTCGGAATGTGAAAAGTTTGTCTATGTGTGATTGAAATGTATGACATAGGTGTGTGTTTGTGATGGTTTTAGCTGATATTAATGTCATATGTAGTGTGGAACTTGATGTTAGTGTCATCTACTATGTATTTTTTTGTTTGTTAATAAAATTTCAGAATCATATAAGTTTACTTCTTTTGTATGTTTACAGTATGTTCTTAAGAAAATTTTGTTCTTAAGATATAAATGATGAAATTTACAAATGTGAGTTAGACTAGTTGATTATGGTAGTGTATTCGTTCTTTTGTAGCCAAGTTCAATTTCTTGTTCAAATTCTCATCGCTGTATTCAAAAGAAAATTTTGTTGATCCTTACATATCACTGGGACTCATTCAGAGATAGTCTCAGCGGTTGAATTCCAGCTGTAATGGCTCCAAAACCCTCCCACAACCCTGTGCGCGAGGACTTGCTTTTGGGGTGCCAATTTCACTGTGACCCTTTCACCAACCTTTTTTTTGGAAACCTTTGGGCAATGATATGGGGTCCGTCCAAAGCACCCACATGAAAGGCTGCTTACTGTTACCCAAACCCCATTGCCAATATATAAATCTTTATTGTCCATGAAAGCTATGCTTCCTGGGCTTACATGGATGATATAGTAGTGTGCTTGTTTATCGAGCCATGACATAGCTCTGGTCCGCTTTCAACAAGCTTATATATAGGGATGGAACAATTTCGTGCAGAGTACCGATAGGAAACAATGGAATTTGGTACTATTGCTGGAGCCGTACCAGCGATGATTGTTCGAGGCATTCCACGCTGTTCCAAATGACAGCTGAAGACGACCTTGAATTGTGGGTGGGTATGCGGGACAAATGCAGAGAGTGCTTTGTGTACGGGGGATGGTCATAGGGTATGGATGTCCACAATGAAGTTTTTCTCCTAATGATGAACGGATGTATGTCTATTGTTTTGTTTATTCGGTTGCGTAATGTTGAGAGTTGTCCCACATCGGTGAGGGACAAGGTTTGCTATGTGCTTATATGATCTTGGGTTACTCCTCATATTACCAATTGGTTTTATGGTGAAACCTCAATTTCATTATGGTATCAGAGCGGGTTGTCCTCGTGTGAAGTTAAACGGCCACACGGGCTCCACATCACCTAGTTGTTGTCCACGTGTAGGCTTGAAAATCTGCCACATGTGCGGGGGCGCGTTGAGAGCTGTCCCACATCGGTGAGGGACAACACGCGTTCCACGTCACCCAGTTGTTGTCCACATGTAAGCTTAAAAATCCGCCACACGTGTGGGGGCGTGTTGAGAGTTGTCCCACATCGGTGAGGGATAAGGTTTGCTATGTGCTTATATGGTCTTGGGCTATTCCCCATATTGCCAATTGGTTTTATGGTGGAACCTCAATTTCATCACCTAATACCATCTGTTGTAGGGTACTGAACTGAGGCAACTCACATTGTTGTTCTCCTCACGGCCATATGTGATGTATGGGTACAAATTGTTAGGGTTCCGCATAAAGCATACCTAACAAAATTAAAGTGAAAATCTAGTTGGACCATTTTAGTACCCTAACTCTAACTGAACCAACCACGCCTCTTAGTTTGCTCTATTCCTTCAAGTTCTAGATTTGTGTTACCAACTTATGCAGTACAATATATAGGACATTTTATTCAAAGTTGAGGATGGACAACAAAGAAAATCATTCTTGCATCCATCTGCTGGAAACTTTATTCAAGGTTATGGTTAGAAATACGTTGTTGTTGCAATTAAAGTGACATGATAAGTTCTACAAGCTTATTAAAGAAATTGTAGGAAGAACCACAATTCCTCAAAGAAACTTCTATTTTCTCCTTCAAGTCCTTGGCTCTAACCCTCATCACCTCCCCATCAGCATCTACCATCAGTTTCCTGACAGCTCTCTCAATCTCTCCTCTCTCTAACTCATTGTCCAAATGTAGCCCTACTTTCCATACTAGGCTAACATACCTGGAATGCACCTTCTGATCGCCAAAAGACGGCATGCATATCATTGGAAACGAGATTCAGATTACAACCTCACCAAATCACACTCAGTTGAACATAATAAAATACAAGAAATAAAGACATCGAGAAATTTATGAGGTTCGGCAAAAACATGCCTACGTCCCCCGAGAGATATTGCTCTTCACTATGAATAACAGTACAAGTACACATGAGTTAAATCAACATAACTCAATCCCGAATCCCTTGCACACCCACTCATAGAATTTTCCCAAGAGCCTCACTCTACCCCAAGAGTTCTTTCACTAGAATACTTTTCACTCTAGCTCTCTTGATTTTCTCTTAACCCATGTTCAACCTTTCCCATGGGAGAGCCGTATGCTCTCCCATTGGATGCTTCTATGATGCTTACCTTCCCACTTTCTAAACATTACTAAATGCACAAATATTGCATCTAGTTATAGGCATACACTAGCAACTATGCCAACAACCAAGACCAAAAAGTCTTAAGTTCACATGACATAATCATCACCTAGCCTACCTAGCATGCACCAAAGTCTATACCTAGTCTATAAAGTATAACTTTGCTTGTGGTAGTCACCATGTCTTCAATTGTTGTCAACACATGACTCATAATTACTCACAAATGTATGAGCTAAACACAACAATCTCCACCTTGGCGAATACACCATGCAAAAATCCTTGCACCCATCACCAAAGCCTATTGGCCTTACGTACCAGCATACACACCCTGAATCAACCTTGTTGGTCCTGTTCTGATTTAGTCACTGCTAATGCATGTGCAGCTGCTGCAAGCTAAAATTCACTATTTAGCTTCAGACAGGATCTCGATACACCTTCGTCTCCTCCAACAGGTTTTCCTCTTCTTCATTGTCTGCAACCTGGAAACTCGTCAGCGCGCCCGTTTCCAGCAACAACCCAACAAGCCAGACAAAATTCCCACATTTCCTCATTCCTCAGGACCATCTCATCACCTGTGAATCCCATAGCTCCACCTGCTGCAAAACCCCTGCAACACTTGAGACTAAACATCACTAGGAGAAGTGTTGCTTCGAGTACCTAGAGGGCATACTCGAAGCCTTATGCCATAAACTTGCTACAACCCGGCCTTGCACCGTAGCACTGTGGACCCTTGCCTCTAAAACCGGATCTGAACCTGCTGTCTCTCTCATATCCTCTTTCCAATTTGCTTCCACGATTCCAACCTTGAACAGCTAAAGCAGTCTTGTGCCCACCATCATCCATGGTCATCTTCTTTTGTGTATCATTCCACACCAAAGAAGCTTGCACCTGCTCCAAACTTACTGTATCTTTCCATGCAGTAAAATTTCACAAGGTTCTCGTACAAATATGAAAGTGAGGTAAGAAGAAAGAGGCCTTTGTCTTCTTCCTCAACATCAACTTTCGCAATTGATCCAAGCATCCCTGAACATGTCTTTCATTTCTTCAGGCTTCATTACTCTCATCTACTAAGAGTAAAGCAGCCACTCCCATTAAACTGCTCAACTGAAAATTCCATGGTGAATAAATCTAGACCTCCAACGAACCAAAGCCTCCAACAATGCTCTGATACCAATTGTTGTGCCTTGACCCGTTCGTTAGTGCAGAAACGAGATTTAGATTACAACCTCACCAAATCACACTCAGTTGAACATAATAAAATACAAGAAATAAAGACATTAAGAAATTTATGAGGTTCGGCAAAAACATGCCTACGTCCCCGGAGAGATATTGCTCTTCACTATGAATAACAGTACAAGTACACATGAGTTAAATCAACATAACTCAATCCCGAATCTCTTGCATACCCACTCATAGAATTTTTCCAAGAGCCTCACTCTACCCCAAGAGTTCTTTCACTAGAATACTTTTCACTCTAACTCTCTTGATTTTCTCTCAACCCATGTTTAACCTTTCCCATGGGACATCCGGATGCTCTCCCCTTGGATGCTTCTATGATGCTTACCTTCCCACTTTCTAAACATTACTAAATGCACAAATATTGCATCTAGTTATAGGCATACACTAGCAACTATGCCAACAACCAAGACCAAAAAGTCTTAAGTTCACATGACATAATCATCACCTAGCCTACCTAGCATGCACCAAAGTCTATACCTAGTCTATAAAGTATAACTTTGCTTGTGGTAGTCACCATGTCTTCAATTGTTGTCAACACATGACTCATAATTACTCACAAATGTATGAGCCAAACAAAACACTTATGCATTACAATATATAGGACATTTTATTCAAAGTTGAAGATGGACAACAAAGAAAATCTTTCTTGCATCCATCTGCTGGAAACTTTATTCAAGGTTATGGTTAGAAATACGTTGTTGTTGCAATTAAAGTGACATGATAAGTTCTACAAGCTTATTCAAGAAACTGTAGGAAGAACCACCATTCCTCAAAGAAACTTCTATTTTCTCCTTCAAATCCTTGGCTCTAACCCTCATCACCTCCCCATCAGCATCCACCATCAGTTTCCTGACAGCTCTCTCAATCTCTCCTCTCTCTAACTCATTGTCCAAATGTAGCCCTACTTTCCATACTAGGCTAACATACCTGGAATGCACCTTCTGATCGCCAAAAGACGGTGTGCATATCATTGGAATCCCTTCAGACAAACTCTCTAGGGTTGAGTTCCAACCACAGTGACTCCAAAACCCTCCGATTGCGCGATGGGACAAAACTTTCCTCTGGGGTACCCATTTTACAATGTAACCGCGTTCTCCAATCTCTTCTATGAAACCTTGAGGCAATTGCTCCATCCAATTTGAACCACTTACTGAGCCAGGTCTGATCACCCATAAGAAAGGCTGCTTGCTGTTAGCCAATCCCCAAGCCATTTCGGCAAGCTCTTTCTCATTGATAGATGCTACACTTCCCAAGCTTACATAGATAACCGCATTGTTAGATTGCTTGTCGAGCCACCCAATGCAGCTGGTGTCCTCTTCTAGTAAGCTACTAGAAGCTGCTGCTTCAATCCTGTGAAGAGGACCTATGGAGAAGATTGGAACTGGGCATTGTTGCTGGATCTGTGCTAGTGATGATTGTTCAAGACAATCAGTGGTGTTCCAAACGATTGCCGATGCTGTCCTCACATCGTGTGCATTACCGGCTAGTTCTGAGTACTTTTCTAATGTGTCGAAGTTGTTGGTGGGCAGATCCTTCAACCTGAGGTGATCAACATCTGGCAGCGGATTCAGTGACTGAGAGTCTGCAATCCAACAGTGTTGTGTTCTTAGTTATAAGTAAGAAAAACGAACATCTGGGAATTAGAATAGCTTTGCAGAATGATAGACATAGATTTTGCATTCTGATTAAGAAATATATATGGCACATACCTGGGAATGGGATGTAACCTTTTGAATGAAGCCGTAGGAGAGCAGTACGAGCTAGAAAATTGGTAACGCTGGTAGTTCGTAGCATGATGTTTGGGATGTTTAGATCCTTAGCTACAGCTTTAGTGAAGTACATAAGGTCATCATGGATAAGGCATGTGATTTTGTTCTCGGGATCCTGTTCCATAAATTGAGTCAAGGGCTGTCGGAAACACGCTGTGCAGTTGGCATTTATGGCCAGCGAAATGGCCACTGCATTCCCAGATGAGATCTCTTCAGCAGTCAAGCCATCTTGTATTGGAAAGAAGGTGAAATCCGGGTGGTTTGAAGGGTTGGGGGAGTTGAACTGGGTGTGAATAACAGTGATAGAAAAGCCCTTTGAGTGAAGGAAGGAACCCAGCTGAAGCATTGGATTTATGTGACCTTGGTATGGACATGGGAATAAGACCAACCTGTTACTCTGTGTTTTCTTTTCCATCTCCATCCTTCCTTCTTTCTTTTTTCTCTTAGAGAGACATAGACACACACCCCCAAAAGGTTACAGTGATTGGATTTCTAAATTTTTGACTGCATCATTGAAACCCTTGGAGTTTTTATAAAGGTGAGTTATTAAAAACATCCTTTTTTACCTTCTGCATAAGCCTCTAAATTCAAGCTCTTGATTACTCTTTGATTTGTTCAGGACAATGACTGAATATAAAATACACACACACACACACATCCCGATTTGCCATCCCAGTATCACAAGCTAATAACACGATGTCATAAATTTTAACTTCTTCACATTACATTATATTATTGGCACAGAATATCACAAGGGCATATACGAGCATCTATAGGCGATAGCTATTCAGCTACCAGTAGCTTTGGCTACATCTTCCTGGATTAAAGCGGTAAGCGGTAACGGCTGATTCTCTCATCTCTTCCAGAAGGGATTGATGACAATTGCAGATAAAATATCTTTGGTCTAAAATAATTTTATTGTCATTGTTATATTGTTAGACAAGGGAAAAACAACAAGCTATGTCTTCATCTCTTAGGGATCACGATAAGTTGATTGTCCTTGTTGAATTAGTATTCCTCCAATACCTAAAGTTTAATACCTTTAACTTAATTAATTGTTGAACAGTTGTTTTAACCTTAATTTTTTTTTCCAGGAAAAATGTGGCTTTTGAATTGAAGAAATGCTGCCTCCTTACACAGTGACATCTGAAAATTTTCATTATTTTGTCTCCCTAACATTACTATTTGTCAAAAGGGAAGCGTAGAAAATTAGAAATCAATCTCCTTTCATAAATTCAAGCCCCAATGAATGGTACACACCTTCCTTCCCTAAAATTCCACACATTTCCTGCCAATCCTTTGTTCAAGATGATTGACCAATCAGATTTTTCGTAATAAAGATCATATAAATGAGCTGATAATGAAAAAATTTGACGAAGTCATCGTTTTTATATTTCACTTTCATTGTGAATTGGCAACACTGACCTAAAAAAATCTGAGTTTTGCACGAATCATAATCAAACGTAAGAAAATTGTGAATAAATTTAATACAAGTAGGCCTGACAATTTCTAACACGATTTGATAACCCGACACGACACGACACGAAATTAACAGGTGTTCAGGTCGATACGATAACTAATCGGAATGTTATTGGGTAACCCGATAAGCACCTGTTAAGATAACGGGTTGGTTCGGGTATATATGTGGGTAACACGATACACGATAATCAAAATATTAATTTTATAATTTTATAACCCTAAAAAAACCTATAATAATTATATATATTAAATTAAATGTTAAAAATTGGTGATCATTGGATCGGCTTAAATATATATATCATTCAATTTCTTAAGTGTTATACGTACAAAATAAATAAATTTAAATCTACTTAATATATATATATACACACACACACACACCATTGAACTTGATGGGATACAAATTTTACGAAATTAATTTTAACGATTCAACCATCAAACTTGTTTGTATATGCTTTGAGATTGCATTAGCAAAAATTGAAAAAAACAAACATTCAGAGATCAAGTAATGGGACAAAACTTTTCGACGGTTATCAACGAAAAATCACAATTTAACTGTTATTTTAACTTCGATTTTGATGATTTTTTACAGCTACACTCCTTGACCCTGAATACAATGAATGAACTCGATCTTCAATTTAAAATATTTACACTAGTAGATACCACAAAATCTTATGTTATACTTAATGAAAGTATGCATAAACTCTTAAATGTTAGTGAATATATTGTTTTATGGGATATGCATTCTACGAAATTAGTTTCAACTATCCAACCGTTAAACATGTTTGTAACTTTGAGATCGCATACGCCAAAAATTGCAAAAAACAAACATTTAAAGATCAAGTAACGGGACAAAACTTTTCGACGGATATAAACAAAAAATCATGATTTAATGGTTATTTTAACTCCGATTATGATGATTTTTTTACAGCTACACTCCTTGGCCTTATATGAATACAATGAATGAATTCGATCTTCAATTTAAAATATTTACACTAGTGGATACCACAAAATCTTATGTTATATTGAATGAAAGTATGAATACACTCGTTAAATGTTAGTGAATATATCGTTTTGATGGGATATGCATTCTACGAAACTAATTTCAACGATCCAACCGTCAAACTTGTTTGTATATGCTTCAAGATCGCATACGCCAAAAATTGCAAAAAACAAACATTCAAAGATCAAGTAACTGGACAAAACTTTTCAACGGTTATCAACGAAAAATCATGATTTAACGGTTATTTTAACTTGATTTTGATGATTTTTTATAGCTACACTCCTTGACCCTATATGAATACAATGAATGAACTCGATCTTCAATTTAAAATATTTACATTAGTGGATATCACAAAATCTTATGTTATACTTAATGAAAGTATGAATAAACTCTTAAGTGTTAGTGAATCTATTGTTTTGATGGGATATGCATTCTACGAAACTAGTTTGAACGATTCAACCTTCAAACATGTTTGTATATACTTCAAGATCACGTACGCCAAAAATTGTAAAAAACAAACATTCAAAGATCAAGTAATGAGACAAAACTTTTTGACAGTTATCAACGAAAAATCACGATTTAACGGTTATTTTAACTCTGATTTTGATGATTTTTTACAACTACACTTCTTGACCCTATATGGATACAATGAATGAACTCGATCTTCAATTTAAAATATGTACACTAGTGGATACCCAAAAATCTTATGTTATACTTAATGAAAGTATGAATAAACTATTAAGTGTTAGTGAATCTATCGTTTTGATGGGATACGCATTTTACAAAACTAATTTCAACGATCCAACCGTCAAACTTGTTTGTATATGCTTCGAGATTGCATACGCCAAAACTCGCAAAAAAACAAACATTCAGAGATCAAGTAACAGGACAAAACTTTTTGACGGTTATCAAAGAAAAATTAGGATTTAACGGTTATTTTAACTCCGATTTTGATGATTTTTTACAGTTACACACACTCCTTGACCCTATAAGAATACAATGAATGAACTCGATCTACAATTTAAAATATTTACAGTAGTGGATACCACAAAATCTTATGTTATACTTAATGAAAGTATGAATAAACTCTTAAGTGTTAGTGAATCTATTGTTTTGATGGGATATGCATTCTACGAAACTAGTTTCAACGATTAAACCGTCAAACATGTTGGTATATACTTCAAGATTGCATACGCAAAAAATTACAAAAAACAAACATTCAGAGATCAAGTAACGGGACAAAACTTTTCAACGGTTATCAATGAAAAATCACAATTTAACGGTTATTTTAACTCCGATTTTGGATGATTTTTTTACAGCTACACTCCTTGACCCTATATGAATACAATGAATGAATTCGATCTTCAATTTAAAATATTATACTAGTGGATACCACAAAATCTTATGTTATACTTAATGAAAGTATGAATAAACTCTTAAGTGTTAGTGAATCTATCATTTTGATGGGATACACATTCTATGAAACTAATTTCAATGATCCAATTGTCAAACTTGTTTGTATATGCTTCAAGATCGCATATGCCAAAAATCGCAAAAAACAAACATTCAGAGATCAAGTAACGGGACAAAACTTTTCCACGGTTATTAACGAAAAATCACGATTTAACCAGTGTTCTAAAAATCGGCCTAGGCGGCGCCTAGGCGTTGGGCGGCGGAGCCCCGACTATATTTCGGCCAAAACGTTCACTTAAGGTGGGGAGGATTTAGGCGGTCGCCTAGGCGCTCATTAGGCATTCTAGGCTGTGTTAGGCGGCAGTCAAGGCGGCTGCAAATCCCAAACTCACTGCAACTCTCGCAGCAAATCTGCGTCGTACGTAGAAGCAGAGCCTCAGCGAGCTTCTGAAGCTTGTCGTCTATGAGCAGATGAGGGCTCGCCGTCTATGAGCAGATGAAGGAAGATATAGTACGAATAGAGAGAGAGAGCCTCAGCAGCGTGAGTTGCAGTCTTGCAGATTTAGTTTTTAGCATCTGAAAGGGCTAATGAAGAAGAAGAAGTGAAAAGGTTTAATGGGAATGATACTTTCACTTTTCGATGGGTCAAAATATGGTTTTGATTTGAGCTCCACCTTGGGGAATGTAAGAGAGGTGGTGGAACCCGGTTTTTAATTTTGAAACCAAGCATTGGCACACTGCATGGTTTTGTTATTGGGGAATGTTAGAGAGGTGGAGTGGAACCCGGTTTCTAATTTTGAAACCACCCACTGACACAATGCATGGGCTTGTTATCTTTTGAAAAGTTGGAGATATAAATAAATATATATATCTATATATATATATATTATAAATGTTATATGAATTATTTAGATAATGATTTTTTCTTAGACTATCATATTATATACATAAAATAAGTAATTATATAGTCATATAATATATAATAAATCTAAATCTGTCTAGGCGTTAGGCCTCAGCTCGTCACCTGACTAGTGCCTAACGTTTTTTAGAATCATCTTTTTGCATTTTATCATTTTTTTATATTATCTTATCCTTGGATTTCATACAAGTATAATTTTTTGTAAGTGTCAATATGCACTTATTTACAAGATATATAAGAAATTTACCTAAATCCGCCTAGGCGCTAGGCGCTAGCCCGCCGCTCGACTAGCGCCTAGCGTTTTTTAAAACCTTGGATTTAACGGTTATTTTAACTCTGATTTGAATGATTTTTTACAGCTATACTCTTTGACCCTATATGAATACAATGAATGAATTTGATCTTCAATTTAAAATATTTACACTAGTGGATACCACAAAATCTTATGTCATGATGATTGATGAAAATTGAAGATTTTGTAAAAGGAATAACATGCAAGCTTTGAGTTCCATTGGCAAGGTTTAAACTTTTGAGAAATGCTTCATAACCTTGAAAACAAAAACTCTTTCATTTTGCATATCCTTACCCATTTAATATTTTGTAATAAACTAGTAGTGTATGGATGTTTGTTTATTATGCTCTTATTTTCGAGTGTAGATGTACTACTTAAACGACAAATGTGTTTTAATGTTTTGAAGTAATATTTATGTGGCAATGTGTGGTATGTGCAAATTTGAGAAAAAAAAAATATTTTTCTTAACGGATCATAACGGGTCGGGTCTGTTAAGATAACGAGTGTGACATGACACGACTTGTTAAGATAACAAGTGTTACACGAAAACGACACAAACACGACAAACATGACCCATTTGCCAGGCCTAAATACAAGAACAAGAGTCCTGATCTTCTAAGGTTTGATTTTGAGGACTTGTGAGGACCAAATGCATATTAGCTACAAATTGTATTAGTTTAGATCCAAAAGTTTAAATTTTTTGACAAGTTAATAAAGCAAAACAAGAAAATGAGTTTTCTAATAGTTCATGAATTTTAAGTTGGTTTTGATTATTAAGTTGTCAAATATTTTAAGCCTTTGGATCTAAATAATCTAGTGGCTAATATGCATTGAGTCGTCAGATCCTCATTTTGAGAACCCTACAAGAGCAGGACTATAAGAACAATTCATGCTCCAAATGGTCAATCATCTTGGTCAAATGGAATTCGTGCAAAATCATCTTGAGCTGAAGAAATTGCATGTAGGGCATCGCTGAAAGATCGGGTTTCTTTCTGTCGGTATCCATATTCAACGTCTCCACCATAACTTTACGCAAATGTAGGTGTTTATAAGTTAATGTTCTTGTGAAATTGGTAATAGTATATATGAGAATGAAGCCCAAAGGGAATGGTTGGGGTGGCAGCTTTCAAGTGCTGCAATACCAGCCAGTGCAGCCACCCAACTCCTTTAATGAAGGTTTTTAGTTATAATAAGAACATTGGAATTGCATGTTAGCGTCGAGAAATAATGTACTTGAATGGCTGGCCACTTTCTCGAATCTAGCTAGTGGATGACCATAGGCTGCATTTTGCAGTTAGTATTTGGCAATGATATATCGGTTTGTATCGGAAAGTTATAGGGTGTTACAGTTGAACTGAATTAGATCCTTTTTCAACTTCTAACTTCTCATTATTGTCAATTTCTGGAATCCAAACTTGTATAGCTTCAAAATTTGGAATTCAAACTTGTGTAGTTTCAAATGTAAGGGGGTACCTTCGTTAGACAAGCGACGACATTGTTCAAGAATCAATCAGAAATGTTGTGGTTATAGGTCTCTTCTGGTTTCCCTTAAGCACTAGTCTAATTGCTTTGATACCATTCCGAAGGAGGAGGTTGGACTTTATTCTATCGGAGTTCCACTTCCGGGCAAACCTTGTTTTATGTCGGAGTATGAAAAGTTGTGTCTTATTGTGTGATTAAATGTATGACATAGATGTGTCTGTATTTTCTACTATTTATTTTTCGTTTGTTAAAAAAATTCACTCATACCATCGAGTTTGTTTAGAATCTAGTAAATTTAGTTCTTTTGTATGATTATAATATGTTTTTAACTTTAGATCAAGCCCACCTTATTTTCAAATCCCGGTCCATCGCGGGCTGTGTTCGTCTACTTTATAGCATACAAAATATCATGAATGATGAAGCTTACGATAACTGATTTTGCTAATTTAGTATGAAATTGGATGCTACTCTGTTTATAGTATGAACGATGAAATTTACAAATGTGGGTTACACTAGTTGATTATGCTAGTGTGTTTGTTCCTTTGCAGCCAAGTTATTCTCATCCTTGTAAATTAGACTAGTGTAATATCTCTCAGTCAAAACAAAATATGTTGATCCTTACATATGGTTGGCATATCAATGGGACTGCTTGAAAGATACTCTCAACGATTCAATTCCAACCACAATGGCTCCAAAACTGTCCAACTCCTGTGTGTCGGGACTTGCTTTCGGGGTGCTCATTTCACTATGTGCCCCCTTTGACCAACCCTTTATTGGAAACCTTCGGGCAATGATACGCAGTCCGTCCGAACCTTTTATTGGAAACCTTCGGGCAATAATACGGAGTCTGTCCGAACCACTCACAAGAAAGGCTTCTCATTGGTGGCCAGACCCCATGCCATTATATAAATCTTCATTATCCATGAAAGCTATGCTTCCTAGGCTTACATAGCCGATAGAGAGTTTTGTGCTTGTTTATCGAGCCATGACATACAGCTCTGGCCATCTTTCAACAAGATTATAAACATGGATGGAACAGTTTCTTGTAGAGGACTGATAGGAAACTGTAACGACCCATCCCCAAATATTACGAATTTTATAATTTTAAAATGTGAAATTACGAAAATGCCCTTCGAGGCAAATACGTTGACTTTTGTTGACTGTCTTGTCATGTCACATAAGATCCATTCCCTTGGTGTATCCTCATAGTACTCGTTGCTAAAAACTCGTGGGCGCAAACGGAATGTAATTTGGAGTTACAATGAAAGAGTTATTAACGAACGAAGTTGAGGGCAAAATGGTCATTTAACCATAAATCTGGAAGGCTCCAGATTTTGTTGGAGCATCAATTTAGTGCCATGTGTGTGGTTGTGATCAAGGAAGAAAATATCGGTGATATCGGAAATATCGGTAGTCCGAAAACACGGAAATATCGATGGAAATATCGGTAAAATATCGATATCGATAAAAATTACATGGAAACCACGGAAATTGTAAGAAAAACTTGGAAATTTTTATTGAAACTTTGTAGGATGTTTATTTAGTCAATTATCTATTAGTTTATCACAAAAAATTGGAAGGAAATGCATTGCATGATGGATTTAACATTATCAAGTTGATTATATAGCGATCTGACAAACATTATGAGTGTAGAAAATATGTAGTAATTAATGAAAGAAGTCTAAACACACCATAATCATTTATATATAATGAATTAGTACAATATTTTACACTTTAGAACCACAATATTGTAAAAGCTGCATGAAATTGTCTAAATAATTGTAAAACTATTGAGTGAGTTTATCCTCCTGACAGGAGGAACCCACACACATCATCACTGTCAAAAACACATCGCACGCACACACAACGCACGCACGCAGACCACACCTCAGTCTCTCTCTCTCTCGATCCTTCTCGTTCTCTCTTCTCCCTTCTCTTCTTCCAAACACACACACACACACAGAGCTCCTCAGTCTCTCCCTCTCTCGATCATCCTTCTCCATCTCTCTTCTCCCTTCTCTTCTCCCACACACACACTCACACAGAGAGCTCCACAGGTTGACATCGGATCCAAGTCCAACACACGCACACACAGAGATCGGACTCACAGAGATCTCCGATCTCTCTTCTGCCAAACACACACATGCACACAGAGATCTCTCGATCTCTCATCTCCATTCTCCGATCTCTCTTCTCCCTTCTCCGATCTCTCTTCTCCCAAACACCCA
The DNA here is from genome assembly GCF_042453785.1 of Malus domestica. NCBI lineage: Eukaryota > Viridiplantae > Streptophyta > Magnoliopsida > Rosales > Rosaceae > Malus > Malus domestica. The sequence continues at coordinate 6,789,180 of NC_091663.1, forward strand.
CATACAAAGAGAGATCTCCGATCTCTCTTCTCCCAAACACACACACACACAGAGATCGCCGTTGATCGTGGCTCAGGCGAAGTCAGAGGTGCGCCGCGGAGCAAGGATCGTTCGTATTCCGCTTCGTCAGGTGAGATTCCATGAAACCCTAAACCCTAATCTCTCCGACTTCACCCTGCCTTGAATCGTTTGTATATTTGTGAAATCTGATGTATATTTGTGAAATTAATGTTAAGATTCGTGTTTTTGCAAGGTTTTTGGGACGAAACCGGCCCGGGAATCGCCCCACCGTCTCCGGCGTTCTTCTCCGACGTCGCCTCGGATTCCGATTCCACCGTCCATGGATATTTCGCCGATAATTTCCAAATATCGCGATATTTGGCCGAAAACCCCACGGAAACCAGTTAAAATATCGCCGACCGGAAAAATCGATATTATCGGCGATATTTCGCCGATAATATCGATATTTAAATCTGTGGTTGTGATGGAAAGAAGAGGAGAGAAATGAGAGGGGTGTTGCCCAATCGGGAATGAGGGAATCTGGACCCGAAGGCCTCCATGGTTTCCGACGCCTTTCACGGCGGATTTTCGGCTAGTTGAAGCCACTCACCACCTGAGAAGCGTCAAATCGAGAAAACCTATTTCAAGGATTTTCGACGGATCAATGGTGACTTGAGCTATTTCCCGACTGAATTGAACTTTGACCCATGTATGAAAGTTGTTCCTCTCATTGAGATCTTCATTCCTGCAAAATTTGGGAATTTTTGGAGTTGTTGAATTTTTCGGCAAGTCGTGGCTGCCAGTCGGCGGCGACGGTGGCGCGTGGCCTTCTGGGCCGCCGCTTCATGGAGGTTTGCACGACGGCGCGTGGGGGGAAACCCGAGATCCCTTCTTAGGTTTTTCAATGTGCCGAATCCGAATTCGCTGTCCGTTTTCCCAAATTCTATCGTTTATGTATAGTTTTACTAAATGGTTCCTAATTGTGTTTAGATGTGCGTTAATAGGAAGCGACACCATTCTCGCTAGTTCAAGCTGCTCTCGGGCAATGGAAAACTTATGAGTGGACCCCTTCTTAACTTGCATGTTTTTATAAAATATTAGGCTTGTATTCACGAAAGACATGATTTCATGATTTTACGCTTTATGCATTAATTATGATTTATTCAAATTGCTTTTATGAAATATTTATGATTTATCGAAATTATGTTTTACTAAAGGCTATGAATTATTAGATTCTCGTTTATGAAGTTCTAGGGATTTACGAATATGATTTATTTTACGGATTTATGAGTATGTACTATCTTGGATTGATGAAATGAGACTTTGAGGTTTTGAGTTTTGGATTTGGATATGAGTTTTTGAGATATGTTTTTGGTGCTTATCTAGTGGGTTATCATACAACACATCCACACAACACGGGTATGTAGATGTCTATGGCCATAGGGCACAATTGATGATATCTATGTATATATTTCTTCTCCTGTGTAACCCAGAGTCGTACAACTTCACCTTTGGATGATGGGGCCTACCATGTTTCTTCAGTAGCGTAACCCAGTGTCGTACAACTTCATCTTTGGGTGATGGACATGTATTGCCTTCGGCCGAATGAAGAGTTAATGATATTGATGACATACCCCTAACTTCACTGATGAAACTATTGTCGAATAGCTTCACTAGACACGGCTAGTGTCGGTGTGTGATGTTATATATATTCTCTTCTCTGGCGTAACCCGGAGTCGTACAGCTTCACCTTCGAATATGTGACTAGGGCTCAACATGAATAATGATTAAGGAAGCATGGCGAGATGAATAGGCATGAGCATCGTGTCTTAATCACCATGGCATGACATGTTTTTAAATATATTCCTCGTTGATCCCGTGCCTTGGCATGTATTTGGGCTTGAATGTAGGCTTTGCATGACAATTGGTCTTTGAGACTTGGTTGGATTGATGTGTGACATTTTTGGACCCCAACACTATGTTAAGTTGCTACGAAAAATTTCCCAATTTCTCAGCTTTTAGTTATGTTAGTTTATAATTGCAACAACTTTTTTGAGTGTTGTAGCAGATATGCAACTATAAAGGCTTCTTTAGAAGTATAACAGTTTGACTGTGGTTTCAGTCATTAAGGGGGCCAAATGCTTAGTGTTATATAGATTGCACTTATAAGACAAATACTATGCATTGATTCATTCATATCTTGTTGGATTTTCATGTGTTTGTTAATTTCATGACAATCTTGGGGATAGTGTTTAATTTGTAAAATGTGATTCCCTCTAATTCTTCATGGATATTAGCTCATGACAGAAGTTTGTTTATCATGGATTTTAATGTTTTGATCTCATGGCCATTAAGAGCAACTTTTTTTTAATATTCGGTTTCGAGTATGTTGTATACAAGTGTTGACTCTAGTGGGAAAATGTAAGACTATATTAGAGTTCCACACTTGTATGTAACGTCTCCTGTAGATTAAGGATTTCATAGACTGATTTCAATAATACTTGTACGCTAATAAAGAGAGTGTATTATTAGGATTTTATAGGTAAAGCAATCCTGATACGAATAGTAAACTTAATCAAATATGAATACTGAAGTTTAGGTGATAAAGTCTCGTTCGAGTAGAATTACATGATGGGAAGTTCCCTACTCGAATTCCACCTCTTTTACTATATAACAACGGTCTTTGCTCTCACACTCGATACACAGAAATAACCCCTTCTAGGCTTATTGAATAGAGCTGTGAAAAGGTGAGTGAAAGAGAGTAGAAGATCATTTGTTTTTGCTATGGAGTTGTCACGAAATAAGGAGAGATGCAGACACTCAGAATATTGCTCAACAGAGGTTCTAATTCAGATAAATGTTTTTAGTTGATTATGATTTTCCTTCTTACAAGAGTTAGTCCTTATATTAAAATAACATAAGACTTTAGGGGTATGATTTGGAAAAGACCTATTGGAAATTGTAATTTCGTAGGTAGACAATTGGTTTTATGAAGTAATACTAATAGTAAAATGTAAGTAAACAAACATAGAAAAAAAGTCGAAGGTTGAATATAGCCAATTCAATGCAAGAGAAAATAATGTTACGGCAATCTTTGACCCCCTACAAAGAGAGAATCTTCCGTAGAGTTGCCACACTATGATTGGTGGGTGAGACCAAATGCGGAGAGTGTTTTGTGTGTACGGGCATATGGTAGAGCTGCCACGCTATTGTTGGTGGGTACGTGTGGGACAAATGCGGAGAGAGTACTTTGTGTGTGCGGGATAGTCGCATGGTCTGGATGTCCATAATGAAGTTTTTCTCCTTACGATGAATGGATAATTGTCTATTGTTTTGTTTATTCAGTTACGTGATACCTTCTGTTGTAGGGTACTGAAGTGAGGAAACTCACGTTGTTGTTCTCCTCACGGCCATATGTGATGTTTGGGTACAAATTGTTTGGGTTCTGCATAAAAGCATACTTAACAAAATTAAAGCGCAAATCTAGTTGGACCATTTTAGTACCCTAACTCTAACTGAACCAACCACGCATCTTAGACCTGGTTTGGGAGTGAGGTGCTTAAAAAAAAAGCACCCATGAAAAAAAGCTGTAAGAGTTTTAGGTGTTTGGTAAACTGAAAAAAAAAAGGCTTATTTTGGAAGCTGCTGTGAGAATAAGCTGAAATCAAAGGAAAAAACTGAAGCTGCTATTTGCAGCTTTGGAAAACTGGTTTTTTTTCAAAGCACACGGAGCTACAGTGCTCCTTTAATGAAAAGACCCACTATTAGACTGCTTTTTTTTCCAAAAGCACTTTTACAAAAAAGTTTACCAAACACTCTGCTGCTTTATTTCACAGCCGCTTATTCTCACAGCAGTTTTTTTTCAAAGCACAGCAATATCAAACCAGCCCTTAGTTTGCTCCATTCCTTCAAGTTCGAGATTTGTGTTACCAACTAATGCATCACAATCTTTCCAAAAAATAAAAAAAATAAAAAAAACTAATGCATCACAATATATAAGACATTTTATTCAAAGATGAGGACGGACTACAAAGAAATTCTTTCTTGCATCCATCTGCAGGAAACTTTATTCAAGGTTGTCGTAAAAAATACATAATTAAAGTGACATGATAAGTTCTACAAGCTTATTCAAGAATTTGTAGGAAGAACCACCTTTCCTCAAAGAAACTTCTATTTTCTCTTTCAAATCCTTGGCCCTAACCCGCATCACTTCCCCATCAACATCTACCATCAGTTTCCGGACAGCTCTCTCAATCTCTCCTCTCTCTACCTCATTGTCTAAATGTAGCCCTACTTTCCATACTTGGCCAACGTACCTTGAATGCACCTTCTGATCGCCAAAAGACGGCAGGCATATCATTGGAATCCCTTCGGACAAACTTTCTAGCGTTGAGTTCCAACCGCAGTGGCTCCAAAACCCTATGATTGCGCGATGGGACAAAACTTCCCTCTGGGGTACCCATTTTACAATGCGACCACGTTCTCCAATCGCTTCTATGAAACCTTGAGGCAATAGCTCAATCCAATCTGAACCATTCACTGAGCCAGGTCTGATTACCCATAAGAAAGGCTGCTTGCTGTTAGCCAATCCCCAAGCCATTTCGGCAAGCTCTTTCTCACTGATGGATGCTACACTTCCCAAGCTTACATAGATAACCGCATTGTTAGATTGCTTATCGAGCCACCCAATGCAGCTTGTGTCCTCTTCTAGTAAGCTACTAGAAGCTGCAGCTTCAATCTTGTGAAGAGGACCTATGGAGAAGATTGGAACTGGGCATTGTTGCTGGATCTGTGCTAGTGATGATTGCTCAAGACAATCAGTAGTGTTCCAAACGATTGCTGATGCTGTCTTAACATTGTGTGCATTAACGACTAGTTCCGAGTACTTTTCTAATGAGTCAAAGTTGTTGGTGGGCAGATCCTTCAACCTGAGGGGATCAAAATCGGGCAGCGGCCTCAGTGACTGAGAGTCTGCAATCCAACAGTTTTGTTTTCTTAGTTATATGCAAGAAAAACGAACATAGAGTCTGTACTCTGATTAAGAAATATATATGACACATACCTGGGAATGGGATGTGACCTTTTGAATGAAGCTGTAGTAGAGCAGTACGAGCTTGAAAATTGGTAACGCTGGTAGTTCGTAACATGATGTTTGGGATGTTTAGATCCTTAGCTACAGCTTCAGTGAAGTACATAAAGTCATCATAGATAACGCAGGTGATTTTGTTCTCGGGTTCCTGTTCCATAACTTGAGTCAAGCGTTGTCGGAAACTCGCTTTGCAGTTGGCATTTATAGCCAGCAGAATGGCTATTGCATTCCCAGATGAGATCTCTTCAGCTGTCAAGCCATCTTGTATTGGAAAGAAGGTGAAATCCGGGTGGTTTGAAGGGTTGGGGGAGTTGAACTGGGTGTGAATAACAGTGATGGAAAAGCCCTTTGAGTGAAGGAAGGAACCCAGCTGAAGCATTGGATTTATGTGACCTTGGTATGGACATGGGAATAAGACCAACCTGGTACTCTGTGTTTTCTTTTCCATCTCCATTCTTCCCTCTTTCTCTTCTCTCTTAGAGAGACGCATACACACGCCAAAAGGTTAGAGTGATTGGATTTCTAAATCTTGGACTGCTTCATTGAAACCCATACAGCTTTTATCGAGGAGAGTTATTAAAAACATCCTTTTCGTTTTTTTTTCCTTCTGCTTAAGTCCCTAAATTCAAGCTCTTGATTATTCTTTGATTTATTCATTACAATGACTGAATGTAAAATATGTATGTATCTCCGATTTGCCATCCCGATATCACAAATTAATAATACAATGCCACAAATTTTAGTTTCGTCACATTACATTATATTATTAGCACGGAATATCACGATGACATATAAGAGCATATATAGGCGATTTTTATTTTTTATTTCCAAATTAGAAGGATTTGAAATTGTTGCTATACTTTAGGAGAGGGGGGGGGGGGGTTCATGTAGTTAGAAATTTAACACTATCCACTAAGATATCAAATCACATGCAAATGCTTAGGTAGGCGAGTTTCTCGCTAACAATATAGCAGTTTTTAACCATGCACATGTCACCATATTTTTAATGCAACATTTATACCACCTCGCTATAGAGATAGGGTGATCAACATATGTAGAATCCTATCTTTGTAAGAAAGATGATAAGAATATGGTATGAAAATGTGGTAAAAGTATCATTTAGTTAGTAAAATTGTATTTTCCATTGAACTTCTCTTTTGGAGGATTCATAGCATTTGGTTGGTGGAATTATTGAGATTAGGTTAAGTTTACCTGTCCTTGTTGAATTAGTATTCCTACTGTTATATTGTTAGACAAGGGGAATCCAAGAAGCCGTGTGTCTTCATCGCTTTAGAGAATAGGATAAGTTACTTGTCATTGTTGAATTAGTATTCCTTCAATAACTAAAGTTTGTTTTTTTTGTCTTTTTTTGAGAAAAGGTACGTGTTGAATTAGTATTCTTTCAATACCTAAAGTTTTTTTTTCTTTTATTTTTATTTTTGAGAAAAGGTACTATATTCATTAACGATTGGAGTACGTACAATTAATGAGGATATAATGCATACATTGGACCTTAATAAAAATTTTGCCAAGGATTTCAACTCGATTGAAGAAAAAAAAAAGTGTCCCACACCAAACAAATAAGGAATTACTATCCTCAAAGAGATGATCCATAATTACATCAGGAGGTTCTTCAAATCAAAAAGTAGGATTATCATAAGTCAGACTCATTCGTGCTAATTTATGCACCACTTTATTCGTCTCTTTCCCTCTAAAACCAATTTTTCATTGGGGCAAGGCCTTAATTAATTGTTGAACGGTTGTTCTAACCTTTAATTAATAGGAAAACTAAAGAAAAATCCAAAAAATATCAATTTTAATGAAAAGTCCATGTTATAAGTATAGTGAATAGTACCAGAAAAATGTATAAATGTGGTTTTTCGTAATTTCAGGAAACATGTGGTTGTTGAAATGGAGAAATGTTGCCTCCTTACACAATGACACTTGTATTTACCATCTTAACTAAAAAATTCTAAACACCACCAACAATTAAAATATTACTACAATAAATCACCTACATACACATCCTTTTTTTTTTTTTTTCCATAAATCAATATTATAAAGGGAAGTGATTTCTAAGCTCAATTTTATCCATTAATTAGTTGGATCACATACCTTGCATGAGCCCACTTTTCGAGCTCAATTTTGTAAGGGAAAATGATTTTCACTCTTTTTATTTTTATTTTTTCAAAAGGAAAGGGTAGAAATCCAAAAGTTGGAGGTCATAAATTCAAGCCCCACAGAATAGTACACACCTTCCATCCCCAAAATTCCACACCTTCGTTGCCAAATCCAAAAGTTGGACCAAAAGTTGGAGGTCTTAACACGCCTCACCTTTTATAATTCTGTTGAAGATGATTGATCAATCAATTTTTCGTAATAAAGATCATACAAATGAGCTAATAATGAAAAATTGAAAAGTGATCGTTTTCATTTTTGACTTTTATTTCGCTTATGAATTGGCAAAATTGACGAAAAAAATATAATAAAATTGTGAATAAATTTAATATAATGGTTCATGAATTTTTAAGTTGGTTTTGCTTTATTAATGTAACGACCTGTCCTCAAATATTACGGTTTTATAATTTTAAAACACGAAATTATGAAAATGCCCTTCGAGGTAAAAACATTGACTTTTGTTGACTGCATTGTCAGGTCACGTAAGATTCATTTCCTTAGCGTATCCTTATAGTACTCGTCGTTACGAATTCGTGAACACAAAAATGAATGTAATTTGGAGTTATAACGAAGAAGTTATAAACAAACAAATACAATGGCAAAATGGTCATTTGACTAGTATTTAGAAGGCTCCAGATTTGCTGAAGCAATGTGATGGAGCCACGTGTGTGGCTGTGATAGAAAGAAGAAAAGAGAAAATGAGAGAAATGAGAGAATAAGATGCCCAATCAGGAAAGAGGGGAAAAATAGGGAACCAAGGAGAAAATAAATAAAGGAAGGAAGGAAGAGGGAAGAAAAGCACCAGATTATACTTGACCTAACGACCCAACCCGATTTAACTGAACTCTCGTGAGTTTTATGACGATTTTCCGTCAGTTTTTCGACGAGTTTCTTCGAGCTACCACCTGGAAAAGCGTTTCTGACATTTCCTCTCTAATTTCTATAAAAAAAAAAACCCGCCAATTTGGCCCTAATTCATGACGATCGAAGCGGACGGCTTCGAGGACACCAAGGCAGCGATCCTCCACTCCAACAACCTTCACCGTCGATGACTACCACTAAAAGACTTTTCTTGAGGCCAGGAACAAACCCCAAACCATTTTGGGGGCAGCGGATTGACGGAATAGATGAATCAAAGCTCACATTTTTTATGGTTTTTCGGCTGATCAAGGTGGTTTTCAAGTATTTCCCGGCCGAATTGGACTTTGGCTTAGGTATGAAAGTTCTTCCCCTCGATGAGCTCTACATTTCTGTAAAATTTGGTAATTTTTGGAGTTGGTCAGAAAATTGGGTTTCCGTTACTGGAAATCGCAGCGTGCGCCGGCGCGTGGCTTTCCGGACAGCCTTTTCGTGACAGCTCGTGCGGTGGTGCGTTAGGGGGAACCGAGGTCCCTCCTCAAGTTTCTCGACGTGCTGAATCCAAATCCGCTTTCCTTTTTCCAAATTCCATCGTTTTAGTAGAGTTTACTAAATGGTCTCTAATTGTGCTTAGGTGCATCGGTGGGCAGTGGCTCCATCCTTGCTAGTGTGAGCAGCTCGTAGGCAATGGAAAATCAGCAAGTGGACCCCTTCTTAACTTGTATGGTTTTATAAAATATAAGGCTTGCATTTAGAAAAAGTATGATTTCATGATTTTACGTTTTATGCATTATTTATGATTCATGTTACGGTTTCCGAATATGAGATGAATTATGGGATTTTCATACATGGAATTCTATGGATTTACGAATGTCAATTATCATGTTTTCATGAGATGAGGCTTTGTGTTTTAGAGCTCCGAATTTGATATGAGTTTTGAGGTATGTTTTTGGTGCTTATCTAGTGGGTTATCATACAACACATCCACTCAACATGGGTATGTATGACACGCCCGACCCTGATATTCTCCAAACACCAGGGTAGGCACGTGCAAGGCGACACCTGAAGGTGACCAAGCCATATTATGATGCATGAGAACTAGAAATAATTAACCGACATAACTAAAACTTGTAAATTTAATTATAATGAATATGCATTTATGGAAAGTGTTCAAAGCATACAACTAATCCGAGACAATAAAAATGAATAATATAAAATTGAATGAACAAAAGGACGGGTTCTACACCGAGAGGACTCGAAGATGCTGATGCGGGAGTGCCTTGATGTCGGGATTGTACGCCTCGATTCTAAGTCCTGAGGGGGCGCAAATCAAAACATGAGTGGACCAAGTTGGTATAGATAGTACTAAAACAGTTATTCATTAACGTACTAACCCCCAAAGTTTATGAAAACTCAATAGTATAATATGTAATAGGTTTTCCAAAAACCCTAGCATGCCATAAAACCTTCGTAAAACATATATCATATATAGCGTGGTAAGTAGTGGTACCAGTATTGCCCAAAGGCATATAAAACTCTTCATTCATCTGAAGGCATATAGAACACTTCATTTAGAATACTTCCTTCAGAATACTTCCTTTAGAACACTCCATTTAGAACACTTCATTCACCCGAAGGCATATAGAACTCTTCCGACCGAAACCATATAAATATCTTCCACCCGTAGGCGCTACACACACCCGACCGAAGCCAATATAAATATCATTCGCCCGTAGGCCCTACACACATCCGGCCAAAGCCAATATAAATATCATTTGCCTGTAGGCTCTACACACGCTTGGCCGAAGCCAATATATAAGTATCATCACCCGTAGGCAGAATAGTGAACACAAGATAAGCACAAAAATCATTAGACATAATATTTCCAAACATAAGTACATATATCTCAACGGAGTTCAGTAGCCCAAACATCATATCTCAAAACATCTTCATAGTATATAGTCATCCATCATATATACTACAAAGAACGTAAAAACCGATAAAGTATGGTATTCCAAAATATTCTCAGTAAAGCATGATATCTCATAAATTGTAAATCTAGTTTACTCAATAATGTTTCATAAAACGTAGCCATTAAATCATGCTTTTCATGTATGCATTTCTAATAACAAAATATGCATTTTAGAAATGGTTCACTCACTTTACACCATTGGTGAAGAGCTGTGCAAACAAGAGAGGACGGAAATGCCATAAACAATTGCACCTAAGCACATAAAGGTACCAATTAATACATCTCTATCATAACGATTGAATTTTGAGAAACGGATTCAAGACATCGAAAAACATAAGGAGGACCTCGGGTACCCCCACGTGCCGTCACAAGGTGACGGCTCTGACAGCCACGAGCCGTTGTACACATCGCCAAACGCCGAGATGGATCGCGGGAAAAGTTGTCGTCGCCATCGCTAGCGCCGCCATGGACAGCGGAGCACAGTGACTTAAACGGAGGTGCGTGTGCTTCACGCGCCAGTACAAGCCCGCCATCACGCGTGCCACACGCAGGCCCACGTGCGGACCCACGCGCGACTTGGAGTCCATGATCCGACTAGGTTTGGGCCGGATCTGGTTCCTGGGTTGGGCTTGGTTACTGGGCTGGGTTCAGTGGGTTTTGGGCCTAAACAGTTTCTGGGCTTGGGTTCCTTGGGCCGAATGCCTAAGCTTGCATAACCTAAAGGCCTGGTTTCTTTTGGGGTTTTGGGCTTAAGGAAATGGGTCGGGCTTAGCTGTTTTGGGCTTGTAACCTGACTCAAGGGATTGGACCAAGGGACCTGGGTTTATGGGTTTAGGTCAGTTCCAATTAGGTTTGGGCCGCAAGGTTGGCCTAGGTTCAATGCGTTTGTTCTGGGTTTGGGCCTAAGACTTAACTTGGATTTTGGGCTTGGCCGAGTGGGCTGAACTCAAGATTTGGCGGGGGTAGCTTGGCCCAATGATTGGGCCGGGTTAGTGTTTCCGTGTCTGGCCAGGTCCGTTTCCAGGCCAAGTCGGCCGGTTTCGAGGAGGGAGAAAGCTAGTGTTTTCCAGGCTCCGTTCAACCCTAAAATGTGATTAACACCTATCATGGAAATACCAAATTGAAGCCCAAGGAACAAAGAAGACAATTGTACCTATTTCAAGACTTGTGGTGCTGAAGTTGATTAAAAAATGACCTGGAAGCCACAAGTATTTTTCAGAATCTAGGAAAGTCTCCCCGAGTAGTTTTCTGCGTCCAATGGCTGCCAAAACAACTCAAAAACATCCCAAACTCACATATAAATACTAACCAAGAGGTTTTAGGAGCTTACCTATGTCGAGGATGAAAGAAACTCGCCGGAGTTTAACGAGAAAGGGAATGAACAGTGGTCTTCGCCACTGTGGTGCACTACGGACTTGTCTTGGGTTTGAGGTTTTGCCTAGAAGGATTCTAGGGTGGTAGTGGTTTATGGTGACATCATCGTTGTGATCGTTCTGGGGTCTCTGTGGCTCGGAAAGGGGAGGTTAGTGAAGAGAGAGACTTGTGAGAGAGGGAGATGAGAGAGGTTCGAGAGTGTGTACATAGGGAAAGAAAAGAGAAATGAGAGGAAAGAAAATGATTGGGCCGGTGGACAAAATCAAAGGGTGGGCCCCCTTGGGCACACCAATTAAGGCCATAAAATAATATTTCAAACAAATATCCCACAACCAAAATGAAATTACAACATTGCCCTTTCATTCCATAAATTCCGGGATGGGTCGTTACAATCTACCCCCATTACGAAATTTGAAATAATGTACTATACATAAATACTCAAAAATAGGAAGGAGAATATATGCATAAGGAAGAAATCAAGTCAAAGTGGTTGCATCAAAGATAATATGCCACACTGTTGCGAACGGGTTTTCAAATCCTCTTTCATGCCTCAAAGCTCTTACCTTCTTCCCCCATCAGTGTAAAAGTAGAAACATACCTTATAAAGATATAAAGTCGAAACTATATAATAACATATGGTAAAAAATGTCACATCCCGCCCCGGGGTCTACCATATCCCGGGCCCACTTCACCACCGTAGCATAATATTGTCCGCTTTAGGCCCCGACTACACCCTCATGGTTTTTTTTTTGGGAACTCACACGAGAACTTCCTAATGGGTCACCCATCATGGGATTGCTCTCGCGCACTACTCGCTTAACTTTGGAGTTCCGATTAACTCCAAAGCCAGTGTGCTCCTAAAAAGCCTCGTGCTAGGTAGAGATGAGAATATACATATAAGGCTTACAGGATCCACTCCCTTGGGCGATGTGGGATGTTACAATCCACTCCCCTTAGGGGCTCGACATCCTCATCGGCACACTTCCAGCCAGGGATTGGCTCTCATACCAAATTGTCACATCCCAGCCTGGGTCATCACCATATCCCGGGCTCGACTCCACTGTAGCATGATATTGTCCGCTTTGGGCCTTGACTACGCCCTTACGGTTTTGTTTCTGGAAACTCACACGAAAACTTCCGAGTGGGTCACCCATCTTGGGAATGCTTTCGCCCGAACTTGCTTAACTTCGGAGTTCCGATGGCACCCGAAGCCAGTGAGCTCCCAAAATGCCTCATGCTAGGTAGGGATGAGAATATACATATAAGGATCACTCCCCTAGGCGATGTGGGATCTTACAATCCACCCCCCTTAGGGGTCTGACGTCCTCATCAGTACACTTTCGGCCAGGGATTGGCTCTGATACCAAATTGTCATATCTCGACCCGGGGTCCACCACATCTCGAGCCCGTTCCACCACCGTAGCACGATATTGTCTGCTTTGGGCCCTGACCACGCCCTCACGATTTTGTTTCTGGGAACTCACACGAGAACTTCCCAATGGATCACCCATAATGGGATTGCTCTCGTGCGCTACTCGCTTAACTTTGGAGTTCCGATGAACTCCAAAGCCAGTGAGCTCCCAAAAGGCCTCGTGTTAGGTAGAGATGAGAATATACATATAAGGCTTACAAGATCCACTCCCCTGGGCGATGTGGAATATTACAAAAAACATGTACGTATAATACGATAACGTCAAAATATATATATGTATTAACATAGTGGTTGAAAACTCGTACTGGAATCAAAACCGAAAATGGAAGTGGGTCTTACCCAAGCATTCGTAACGTCACGTACTCCAAGAACAGATGTGTCTTTGGATCAAGCCTCAACAATTACTAAACAGTAACAACTATCGTAGTCTGGTCTACTTGTTGACTTGCTTAACGAACCCAACGAATATGTCATTGATATTACAGTCGACTGCCCGAGATATCGATAACACTTTGTAGTGTCGATAAGCAAGTAGTAATTTCCTAAGGGTGTAAACATACCAATTTGTCCAATCCCAAGTCAACAACAACACAAACACATAGTTTCTCAAATCATAAAATCAAACATCTGAAACCAATTCGCAAAACTCTATTGTCTAACCAGTGCTGCTAATAGAATCTAACATACCAAGTATCAAATAGTACCATCCACAAACTAAAAATAAAACTATTGTCGCAACTACTCCAAGAGATCGGTAAAAAATCTAATCATTCCGAAACCATAAACCAAATGAACGCAACATGTCTTTCAAGATCTAGATATTTCGTTCAAGATTGTCCAACAGTCTGCAAATAAAAATGTGATATAGGATAATAATTTAGTACTCAAGGTCTTTACGCAAACTTCACAAAACTCATAAGTGGAACGAGAATCACGATGAGGTACAAAAGTGACGATACACCGAGATCCAGAACAATGTAATTCACAACGTCTAAGCAAGTTGATTCATTGAGAAATTTCTCTTGGATTTAGTGAATAGCTATGCCGAGAACGCTAAGTGAACACCCACAAATTTAAGAGTCAAAACAAGTCCAACAAAGCTAGGAAAGAAGATAATTAGAGTGAATGCGTAGCTTTGATGGAAGGATACGTGTAAGTACCTAACTCGATTATGTGGTGGTAAGTCGAGATGGTTGAGTATGGACTCGACTCGGTGGTAGTCTAAAGTAATCTGATTGACGGGAACTCAAATTTTTTTTCCCTATTCCAAAATTTCACAACTACTTGTTACAACGATAACTCAAGGATATTCACACACCAGTGGTAATGATTCACTCGATAAGATATTAATGGGTGATTGAATGACTGGTGGTTTCGGATAAAACTTTCGAATCTAAATGGTTCTCCTGAATAGTCTCTCTACTATAGAAAAGATACGAAGTGAAATGATATGAAGTGTTATAGGGTAAACACGAACTCAAAGTTAACTACAATGCTTTCTAGGATTTGGAGGTGAATCTGGGATTACGATTGCAACCGATGTAAATTGAGACGTCAGTATAAAGAAATCTAGAGTGAAGAATTTTTCCAAACGATTGAAGTATAGTTCTCGCAAACTGGTAGGTAGTACGACGAGTGAGTTGATCAACAAATCCAAAACATCATCATAGTCTCCACGTGTACAAGATGGTTTGTACCGAAAATCTATGGTGACATTCATCTATTCCCATTCGCATCCTTAATGGGTCCCCAACAACCCAAGAAGGACAATCTTGGGAATTTCTGATTAAGAGCATCATTTACGGCAGTTGCCTGACCATGATGGTACTCAAAGTTGCAATCAACTCATCGATGAGTTCCATCCACTTCATTTGTCTCTGACTCAACTATTTCTGTGTACAAACACACTACAACTTCTTTGGTAAAAAAGGATGTACCATTTCTCGTTGTAGAGAAAACATCACCAGATTTTATAGCAAGGAAGGTCATTATCAGTTCTAGGTCAAGGATAAAATGGTTCACATCATGCAGTTCCAATCGTCAACACGCGTGACTCGATACTTAGTTGTCAAAAAATTCGTTCATCGTCAGCATTGCAACAAGATTGACTGGTTGCTTAGCTTAAAAAGCTCAAAGAATAGTTAAAAACTGCTAATAGGATTTGACATGGCCAAAGACATTTCGTATTTCTCAACACCATGTGAGGATTTTTAATTTCCAACGGTCGTAACCCCTTTTCAGAAATTGATAAGAATAACGTCTACGACCAAAGAATCTCCCAAGAAAAGTATCTACACTAAAATACAAACAACGCTTGAAGAATTTGACGTACAGCTGACTATCGATGTTTAATGAACTTGACCTCATGGTTGGAGTAAGCAAGAAGGTTATCGATATAGTAGTCGCTGAGAATTGTTCTAAAGATCCACATGAATTTCCTTAGTGGGAACAAGTCAGAGGACATTGATTCAATCCCACTAACTAACACTTACTAGACTTTGCAACGTCTAAAGCTTACTCGCCAAACTCCAACACGCACTTCGAATGTCTCGAACAATTTCCATATAAATATGATTCCACCTGCCACTCTTAGGGAACGCATGTCGCAGAGTGACATCACTGATTCAGATCTTCCCAATTTCAAACCACTTAGATTTTTCCGTTTCACTACACTCTTGTGTAGATACGACTCTGCCCGCCATTCCTAAGGAACGCATATTGCAGAGTGGCATTGCGATCTCTGATCTTCAACTGAGATTTCTAATTCACGTCACTTCAATGTAAAAACCGACTCTGCCCGCAATTCCTAAGGAATGCATGTTGCAGAGTATCGGTCCGATGTCGAAAGTCATCCAACAATTTGACATGTCATCGATGAGGCACAATCCCGACACGAAATTTCTTATTCTCCAATAGGATGTGACTATTCACTTAGAATGAAGGTTGCACAGCCATGCTAAATGACAACAAATCCGGAAGTTATGAAATCCAAATGATGTCATGATCAACACACTACTACCGTAAAAGAAGATCTTAAGTATGCTCTGAACAAACCACGCTCTGATACCAAATTGACACGCCTAACCCTGATATTCTCCAAACATCAGGGTAGGCAAGTGCTAGAAGACACCTGAAGGTGGCGAAGCCATATTATGATGCATGAGAACTAGAAACAATTAACCGACATAACTAAAACTTGCAAATTTAATTATAATGAATATGCATTTATGGAATGTGTTCAGAGCATACAACTAATCCGAGACACTAAAAATGAATAATATAAAATTGAATGAACAAAAGGATGGGTCCTATACCGAGAGGACTCGAAGATGCCGATGCGGGAGTGCCTTGATGTCGGGATTGTACGCCTCAATTCTAAGTCCTGAGGAGGCTTAAAACAAAACATGAGTGGACCAAGTTGTTATAGATAATACTAAAACAGTTATTCATTAACGTACTAACCCCCAAAGTTTATGAAGACTCAATAGTATAATATGTAATAGGTTTTTCGACCCATAAAACCTTCGTAAAACAAATATCATAGTGTGCTAAGTAGTGGTATCAGTATCACCTGAATATAGAACTCTTCATTCGCCCTAAGGTATATAGAACACATCATTTAGAACACTTCATTTAGAACACTTAATTTGTGATATCCCGTCCCCAGAATTTCACTATTCATTACGTATCTCGTAATTTAAATTCGTATTTCACGTTTACTTTATCTTTATTAGTTAATTTTAATTCCGTAAAGTTTGGGAATTAAATCGAATAGTTATCGGGTTTGAATTTTTGTAATTAATCTTTAAAATTTGTTGACCTTTCGAGCACAATTAATGTTTTCGAATAGATTTCAAAACCATGAACGCATAGGTGAAAGCCGTTTGCGAATCGAGATTATAACGGAAGAGTTATGGGTGTTCAGATTCGTGTTTTATTTTAAGTGAATTCTAACCTTGTGGGAGGGATGACTAATTAGACTAAGGGCAAGGAAGCCATGTGAGTGGCTGGGAAGAAAAAAAAAAGAAAAAAAAAAGCTGCCTAATGGCAGTGGGGAGAAAGAAAAAGAAAAGGGAGGTGCAGAGGGAAGAGGGAGGGCATTGGCTATCCAATCAGAGAAAAAGGGATGGATCAATCAAGAGAGGAATGAATGAGAGAAAGGAGAGGGGAGGAAATAGAGGGGATCCAACTAAAAACCCAGCAAAATCGGGCCACCATGACCCGTAGCCTGATCGGTGAGAATGATGTTTGCCGATGCCTTTTACGACATTTTCTCCAACAAATTGAAGCCACACATCACCTAGAATTACCCTAGCATCCTTTACCCCTCCAATTTCATCAAAAATCCTAGTTAATTGGGCCTTAATTCGTGATGAACTCCCCGACGGGTTCTTGAGGTGCATGGCGGTGATTTGCCATTCCCGAAGCCAACTCCATCAATTACCACCACCAATAGGCTCCCCTCAACCTTAGGAACAAAGCCCAAGCAGTGGTGGAGGCGTCGGAGCGAGTATGGAGATCGAATCGAAGCATACCCAATTCTAGGGTTCCGGCGGTTCGTGGGCGATTTCAGTTGTTTCCCAGACGAATTGGACTTTGGCCCAGGTATGAAATTTGTTCCCCTCATTGAGTTCTACTTGGCTGTAAAATTTGGTATTTTTGGAAATAGTTGATTTTTCCGACGAGTTGAGGTGGTCAGCCGCCGCATGTGGCGGCGCATGGGCCGAGACCCCACCTACCCTTTCTAGACTAATTTGGATACCTTGATTCCATATGTGATTTCTGATTGACGAAATTTCGTCATATGACTATAATTTTGATAGAGATCGCCACTTGGTCATTCTATGAATCGACGATCCGACCGTTGGATTGTCACCAAACTTTAATACATAATAGTACGTAATATTTAAGGACAATATGAACTTATGGATTGGGAATCCAATGTATGGATCTTCCTGAATTGGATTCGTACGTTTGTAAAAATCAAACGTTGACCGCCACTTGAATTTGCGATGAGCGGAGATCCAACCATTGGATCGTTCCGAAATTTTAGAATATTGTTCTAGAAGATAAATGAGACCCTTAGGAAGTTACAGATTTGACATCCATGGGCGAATGTTTCAGATTGACTTGTATAGGGTTGTGGATTCCACCGTTGACAGAGACTTGACTATATGTTACGAATTGATCTTAAATATTAAAATTAGTATTACTAGAGGCTATGTATGGCTTAGTGGGCCTATATTGGCGAGTGAGTTATTCCATATAGTATATACATCGGTTTACTTGCATGGGATGTCATATTGTGTTATATATGTGTTTATTTATCGGGTAAATTACATTTTACCACCTTAGGTTTGAGATCTATTTCAACCTCATACAACATCTTCAAAATATTTCACTTTCATACCTCAAGTACTATTTTATTTCAATATAATACATCCGTTACATTTTCCATCCATTGTTCCATTAAGAGCTGACGTGACTGCCACATTTATGCCATGTGGCTACATCATTTGTGCCACATGGCTAAAAATTAAATTTTTATGCATTTAAAAACAATTAATTAAAAAAAATGCCCAGAACCTCATCCCTTCCCCTTCCCCTTCCCCGCAACCCCCCACCTCTCTCTTCGACAATCTCCAGCTTTTCGTCTTCAGCCTCCGCCTTCTTCCAATACCATCAGGACCACCACTACTATAATCAGCAGATCCACAACCACCACCACCACCACTAATCAGCGTCTGTCCGGCCTTCTCCTCTCCATCTCAGTCTGTCCGGTTCTCCATCGACCATCACTCGATCTCTCCCAACCATCATTCGAACTGATCCATCTTCATTTTAAAGATAACACGACCAATTTTGATGCTGAAAAAGACCTGTATGTGCTCGCCGACATCGCATCTGGGATCGTTTCGCTGCAGCCTCCATAAAAACCAGGGAGAGAGTTAAAACATCGGATTTTTCCCATCGAACAAGTTGAATATGCGTAAATTCACTAATTCACTATGATGAAATCATTGGTTCAAATCAGTGGAGTCGAAGGCGAGTGGGTGAAACGAGCCTTGACCGCCCTGATTCGGCCTTGTGCTCACCAGCAGCGACAGAGAGCTGGGTTTCAATTGAACTTCCATGGCGACCCGCTCTACTCGAAAATCGTCAAAGTGGTGGATGTGGTTCGGAGAACTCGGGGAGAAATCAGACCTCGGGGAACCAACTGGACTGCGGCGGCAGGTTTGGGCTGGGCCTTCTAGGCCAAGGAGTGGTGGCAGGAGGTAAGGTAGAAGGAGAGAAGGAAGAGAGTGATTGCCCAGATCATTTTTTCAATTTTTTTTTTTGCTGAGTTGGCATGACGTGGCAGATGGATATCCACGTGTGCAAGTTTTGGAGGGAGTGGGCTGACATGTAATGGGGTCTACTACTGCCACATTAGCTCTTAACTGACTAATTGATGGAAAATGTAACGGATGTATTATATTGAAATAAAATAGTAGATAAGGTATGAAGGTGAAATTTTTTGAAGATATTGTATGAGGTTGTAATAGACCTCAAACATGAGGTGGTAAACTGTAATTTACCCTTATTTATCTTCTTGACAATACGAAAGATATGTATGTTAACTGTTATGACATTGTGAGCCTAAAATCCTATTAGAAGTGTTATGTAGAACATATAGGCTTAAGTGACATAGTAGTTAGTGGTCATGAGAAGTTGATAGTTCAGGTTCCTACGTTGTAAATCATAGGGATTGAGGTAGGGGTAGATTGTGAGTTGAATTGATTACACCAGGTAGCAGTGGTACTTGGATGGTCCTGCTTGGTATATCCGCGATAGGGGACCATACGTATTCTAGGGGTGATCATACTTGGTATATCCGTGATGGGTGATCACCGCCTGCACGGTTAGACTATGCTTATGGTCCTGCTTGGTTTATCTACAATGGGGGACCATACGCATTCTAGGGGTGATCATGCTTAGTATATCCGCGATGGGTGATCACCGCCTGCATGGTTAGACTATGCTTATGGTCCTGCTTGGTTTATCCGTAATAGGGGACCATACACATTCTAGAGGTGATCATGCTTGGTTTACCCATGATAGGTGATCACTACCTAGAGTTAGGACGTGGTCCTGCTTGGTATATCCACGATAGGGGACCACACGTTAGACTATGCCTATGGTTCTGCTTGGTTTATCCGTAATAAAGGACCATACGCATTATAGGAATGATCATGCTTGGTATATCCGATAGGTGATCACTACCTAGAGATATAGGGTACAATCATGCTTTGTATATCCGCGATAGGGGATTGTTAGGAGTGATCATGCTTGGTATATCAGCGATGGGTGATCACTGCCAGCACGTTTAGATTATGCTTATGGTGGGGGGCCATATGCATACTAGGTGTGATGATGATTAGTTGTACTTGGTACATTTCGATAGGTGATCCTATTTTGGTTGGATTTTGTTGAGTGGTCCGAAATCTCTACTCTTGCTCATTTCCATAAGTTAGACTAGAACCCTGGATTTGAGTGAATGTGAATTACCCACAACAGACCTTGTGAATATAAATTAGAATTATCAGGTTATTACTTGGAATCCAGGTAGGGAATTATGTAGAATTCCTTTATTAAATTTTATGCACGGTTATGTGATCTATTTGATTAATTAACGTAATTAAATGTTAATATCGTGTCTCCTTGATTCATGGAATGGGTTACTTGAGGTGATTGTGGAAGATGTTGAATATGATTATTATTAATACGATTAGATCAGTGATCAATATGACTAGAGGACTCTACTATGTTTTGTTAATTCTTTGATATATTACATGCTATGAATTGCGATTTTATGTTGAAACATAATGATTTATATGATGGATGAAATAGAAACCTTGATTGTCATATGGGTTTGTTATGTAGCTTGAATCAAATAATTCATGTTTGTCAAGTCTAAATGTTTGATTGAGGAATGCTATGCCTTTCGGCTTGAACGGACTGTGATATATGTCGAGTTGTAGCGAATGACGAACTAAGAATGACTTGATCATTGTTTAGGGTACGTAGGCAATCTAACGAGGTTAGATGCAGCCATAAAGTATACAAAAAAATTACTATGTGATTTGATTCTCGAGTTATGCTTTGCCATACCCCGGAGGCAGGGTAAGTTAAAGATACGGGTATTTGGAGACGTTACATGTCGATCTTTGATGAACGTTGGAATCGGGGTGTGACATCATTTAGAACACTTCCTTCAGAACACTTCATTTAGAACACTTCATCCGGAACACTTCATTCACTCGAAGGTATATAGAACTCTTCCGACAGAAACCATATAAATATCTTTCGCCTGTAGGACCTACACACGCCTGTCCAAAGCCAATATAAATATCATTCGCCTGTAGGCCCAACACACGCCCGGTCGAAGCCAATATATAAATAACATCGCTCATAGGCAGAAGAGTGATCACTAGATAAGCACAAAAATCATTGAACATAATATTTCTAAACATAAGTACATATATCTCAACGGAGCTCAGTAGCTCAAACATCATATCTCAAAACATCTTAATAGTATATAGTCATCCATCATATATACTACAAAGAATGTAAAAATCGATAAGGTATGGTATTCCAAAGTATTTTCAGTAAAGCATGATATCTCATAAATTGTATTTCTAGTTTACTCAATAACATTTCATAAAATCTAGCCATTAAATCATGTTTTTCATGTATGCATTTCTAATAAAAAAAATATGCATTTTAGAAGAGGTCCACTCACCTTACACCGTTGGCGAAGAAAACAAGAGAGGACGAAAATGCCATAAACAATTGCACCTAAGTACATAAAGGTACCAATTAATACATCTCTATCATAACAATTGAATTTCGGGAAACAGACGTCATAAACGGATTTAGGACGTCGAAAAACATAAAGAGGGACCTTGGGTACCTCCACACTACTGCGCATGTGCCCTCACGCACTGCCTAGATGGGTCACTGGAAAAGTCGTTGTCACAGCCGCTGCCGCCGCCCTGGACAGCGGAGCACAGTGTCTTTGGCTGAGGCACATGTGCTCCACACGCCGGCATAGGCCTACCCTTAAGTGCGCCTACGCGCAGACCCATGTGCGGCCTGGAGTCTGGGATTCAACCAGGTTTAAGCCGGATCCAGGTCCTAGGTTGGGCTTGTTTACTGGGCTGGGTTCAGTGGGTTTTGGGCTTAAAGGGCTTTTGGGCTTGGGTTCCTTAGGCTGAAGGCCCAAGCTTGCATGGCCCAAATGCCTGGTTCTTTTTGGGTTTTTGAGCTTAGGGAATGGGCTGGGCTTAGCTGTTTTAAGCTTATAACCCAGCCCAATGGATTAGACCAAAGGACTTGGGTTTCTGGGTTTGGGTCAGTTCCAATTAGGTTTGGGCCGAGGGTTTTGGACCGCAAGGTTGGCCTGGGTTCAATGGGTTTGTTCTGGGTTTGGGCCTAAGACTTAACTTGGGTTTTAGGCTTGGCCTAGTGGGCTGGACTCAAGATTGGCTCGGGTAGCTTGACCCAACAATTAGGCCAGGTTAGTGTTTCCGAGTCGGGCCTAGCCCATTTCCAAGCCGAGTCGGCCAGTTTTAATGAGGGAGAAAGCCGGAGTTTGCTCAACCCCAACATGTGACTAACACCTATCATGCAACATACCAAATTGAAGCCCAAGGAACAAGGAAGACAATTGTACCTATTTCAAGACTTGTGGTGGCCGGTGTTGGCTGGAAAGTGGCCTGGAAGCCACGGGTATTTGTCGGAATCTGGGAAAGTCTCCCCAAGTAGTTTTCTGCGTCCAATGGCCACCAAAACAACTCAAAAACGTCCCAAACTCACATATAAATACTATCCAAAAGGTTTCAAGGGATTATCTACATCGAGGATGAAAGAAACTCACCGGAGTTCAACGAGAAAGGGAATAAACAGTGGTCTCCGCCATTGTGGTGCACTACAGACCTGTCCTGGGTTCGAGGTCTTGCCTAGGAGGATCCTAGGGTGGTAGTGGTTTGTGGTGTCGCCGTCGTTGTGGTCTTTCTGGGGTGTCTGTGGCTAAAAAAAAGAGGTGAATGAAGAGAGAGACTTGTGAAAGGGGGAGATGAGAAAGGGGTCCAAGAGTGTGTACACGGGGAAAGAAAAAAGAAAGGAGAGGAAAGAAAAATGATTAGGTCGAGGGACAAAATCAAAGGGTGGGCCCTCTTGGGCACACCAACTAAGGCCATAAAATAATATTTCAAACAAATATCCCACAACCAAAATGAAATTACAACATTGCCCTTTCGTTCCTTAAATTCTGGGACGGGTCATTACAATGTAGACGTCTATGGCCATAGGACATAGTTGAGGATATCTATGTATATATTTCTTCTCTGGCGTAACCCAGAGTCATACAGCTTCACCTTCCGGTGATGGTACCTACCATGTTTCTTCACTAGCAAAACTCATTGTCGTACAACTTCATCTTCGGGTGATGGACAGGTACTGCCTTCGGGCGAATGAAGAGTGAGATATTTATGCCATACCCCCAACTTCACTGGCAAAACCAGTGTCAGACAGCTTCACTAGCCACGGCTAGTGTCGGTGTGTGATGTTATATGTTTCTTCTCTGGCGTAACCCAGAGTCGTACAGTTTCACCTTCAGGTGATGGGGCCTACCATGTTTCTTCACTAATGTAACCCAATGTCGTTTAGTTTCACCTTCAGGTGCTAGACAAATATTACCTTCGGGCGACTATGATATCCCTAAAGAGTACAGTATTGATGAGATTTATGGATTTGCCTTCGGGCGGCGATAGCAGCATTATTGAGCATTGTTTTACACGTACATGTTTTACGAATGTTTTCATGGCTTGTAGAGTTTTCAAAAAACTACTATGTAGTATTATTTATGTATGTTTTCAAAACAGGAGGTTAGTATGTTCATAAAGAAAATGGTTTCTTATTATTAGTATTATTATAAACTTTGGTCCACTCACATTTCTGTTTTGTGCCCTCTCAGGAGTTAGAATTGAGGCATTCGATCCCAACGTCAAACCATTTCCGCATAGGTATCTTCGAGCCCTTTAGGTGTAGAACCCACTTTCTTGGTAATCCCATTTATTTCATAATGATTCTTTTGCATTATTCTTGATTAGTTGTATGCTCTAAATACAGTTCTGCATTAGTATATTTCTTTTTAATCACATACTTTAATTTGCACGCATGTAAAAGTGGTTTCATCACCCTCGGGTGTCAGCCAACACGTGTCTATCCTGGTATTTGAGAATATCGGGATCGGGGCGTGTCAATTAAGTTGTCAAAAATTTTAAGCCTTAGGATCAAAACTAATACAATCTTATGGCTAGTATGCATTTGGTTCTCATGGGTCCTCAAAATCAAAACCTTAGAAGAGCATGACTCTTGTGAATAAAGACTAGATGCATATTAGCCACAAGATTGTATTAGTTTAGATTCAAAGACATAAAAACTTTTGACAACTTAATAAAGCAAAACAAAAAATTGACAAGTGATTATTTTCATTTTTCACTTTCATTGTGAATTGGCAAAATTGATCTAAAAAATTTGGATGTTGCACAAATCATAATCAAACGTAATAAAATTGTGAATAATTTTAATGTAAGGACTAGAGTCATGCTCTCCTAAGGTTTGGTTTTAAGGACTTGTGAGGACCAAATGCATTAAGCCACAAGATTGTATTCGTTTAGATCCAAAAGTTTAAAATTTTTGACAACTTAATTAATAAAGTAAAAAGTTACACTATGTTTGGATGAGGAAAATAAACTTAGAATTTGTATAAAAGTCAGAATTTATAAATTGACATGCACCAATTCCTTTGTTTGGATTCATAAACATAGAAATTTAGAATTTCCGCGTGGAAAAAAACTTGGAATTTGGGACCTCCAATTCCCAAGTTTAAATTCCATGTAAATAGGTGTCATTTCCCAATTTCTATGATTGAAAGTTTAAAAATAATAAATTACATATTCAATTCCATATTCTTTTAGGTTAATCAAACAAGAAAATTCACAAATTCTAGAAAATAAAATCTCGTCATTTCAATTACCGTCATTTTAAAATTCCTTAGTAATCTTAAATTTCTTCATCCAAACATAATGTAAATTATTTTTCTAATGGTTCATGAATTTTAAGTTCGTTTTGAATTATTAAACTGTCAAATATTTTAAATTTATGGTTCTAAACTAATACAATCTTATGACAATTATGTATTCAGTCATCACGGTCCACAAAATAAAGACTCTGGGAAAGTAGGACTGTAAGAACATTTCATGCACCAAATGGTCAATCATCTCGGTCAAATGGAATTCGTGAAAAATCATTTTGAGCTGAAGAAATTGCATGTTGGGCATCACTGAAAGATAGGGTTCTTTCTGTCGTTTATCCACTGCTCATCACAATCAGAGGGGGACCATATTTAACGTCTCCACCATAACTGTACGGAAAGGGAATGGTTGGGGTGGCAGCTTTCAAGTGCTGCAGTACCAGCCACCCAACTCCAAAGGGGTTATTCATGAAGGTTTTTCAATTATATATAATAAGAACATTGGAATTACAGGTTAGTGTCGAGAAGCAATGTACTTGAATGGCTGGCCACTTTCTCGAATCTAGCTAGTGGATGGCCTTAGGCTGCATTATTCAGTTAGTATATTTTGCATGATATATCGTTTTGTATTAGATAACTATAGGGTGTTGCAGTAGAACTGAATTAGATCCTTTTTCGACTTGTAACTTCTCTTTACTGTCAATTCTCTACTGACACGAAAATAGGCGACCCAGCTCAATTTACTTCTTGCACCAAGTCTCCAAGATCTTCCCAAAATTTCTCCTTCGAACTCGTATCCAACCCTACTTGAGGTGCGTACGCACTAATCACATTGATAAGTTCTTGTCCTATTACAATCTTGATTGCCATGATTCTATCTCCTACCCTCTTGACATCTACAACATCTTGTACCAAGGTCTTGTCATATGATCTCTTCTTAGCCAACACCTTCTTTAAGAAGAGAGAAGAACATGTGATCACCTACAAGAGTGGGTCGTCAAAAACACAAATAGATTTTCTTCTAATAAGGAAAGGGGATCGTATAACTTGTAAGGATTGCAAAGTTATACCAGGAGAGAGCGTGGCTAATCAACATCGCTTGTTGGTGATGGATGTACATATCAAAAGAGTAAGACAAAAGAACAAGACTTGGAAGTGCCCAAGGACTAGATGGTGGAATCTAAAAGAAGAAAAACAAGCCATTTTCAAAGAGAAGGTAATCACCCAATGTGTGTGGGATAGAGAGGGGGAAGAAAGCTTCAACATACAAGCTTTAACAAAAGAAAATTCAAAGAACTTAGCGAAGAAGGCTTTGGTGTATTTAACACAATACGTTGAAATGAAGGAAAGCTTATTTATTGATATCCCCGATAAGCTACAAATATGTACATATACATGAGTCAAAATAAGCACACAAGAGGGAGCCTTCATAAAGGTTGCTTAGGAGAAGTCTCAGCAGTCGGTAGAGCCCCAGAAAGAGAAGGCACCGGAGGGGGATCATTTGGAGCCTCAGTACTGGACAGAACCCTAGAAGGAGGAGGCATCAGAGGTTGATCATTTGGAGCTTCATTACGCGGTACAGCCCCAGAAGACGAAGGCAATAAATGCCTTTGGAACAAACCCACAAATCTCTGATGATCAAGTAAAACCTGACCATCAGTTTCCTTCATCTGGTCAAGCTTCCTCTTCATGTTTGTAGCATAGTCATGTGCGAGCCGGTGCAACTGTTTATTCTCATGCTTGAGCCCTCTAATCTCCTGTTTGAGACTCATCACTTCAGCCGCCAATGATTCAACTTGGCGGGTTCGAGCAAATAGGCGTTGGGCCATATTAGACACAGAACCTGCACACTGAACACTGAGAGCCAGCGAATCCTTAACAGCTAACTCATCAGACCGTTTGGAAAGTAGTCTGTTATCTTTGGGAGTGAGAAGGTTCCTGGCCACCACCGTAGCGGTCATATCATTCTTCATCACGGAATCCCCAACGGTAAGAGGACCAGTAGGGGAGACGAAGGATGGGCGCCATATGTTGTCTGGAGAAGGCGGGGCTGCCTCTTCAACAAGGTTCAAGTCAAAACGACGGTCGAAGGGGCCAGACATTTTCAAAGGTGTTGAAGAGAGAAGAGGTCGGACAAATCAAGATCTTAGAAGTGCAAGAATGAAGCTTCTACTGGTGGAGATTCAAGTGTGCTTTGGAACTTAATGCCAGCCCCTATAAAAATCTGCACTCGACGAAGCTTCAGAAATCGAAGAGGCGTTTGCTTTCTCAAAAGCTGGGCTGCTTAGAGATCACGAGGGTTGATCTCAGAAATCGAAGAGGCGTTTGCTTTCTCAAAAGTTGGGCTGCTCAAAGACCACGAAGGCCGATCTCAAAAATCGAAGATGCGCTCGCTTTCTCAAAAGCTGGGCTCCCCAGAGACCACGAGGGCCGATCTCAGAAATCGAAGAGGCACCTACTTTTCCAGCCTTTTCCAGCCTTGTCAGCACCTGTAACACGCACACTCAGTTTTGCGGAAATTATAGGCATTCTGTCAAAGACTTCTGGGGAAGTAGAAAACACATGAATCTTACTGTTCAATCACCCACTTCCCACACGCAACAATAGCTCATGGGTACCACAGATAACTTTGCCAAAGTTCTCTGCCAAAGTTGAGCACGTGAAGCTTGCAGCTCCCACTACATCGCTCTGACCAAGAAGGGTAAAAGAATAGCAAAGAAACAGCACTAACAAAGTTTAGACCCATAAATTTTGAAGGTCTAGCTACCATATTATTACCCACAAGGGTAAAGGAACAGTACCACTGCTGGATAATTGGAAAGTCCCTGTGTGTCAACCTCTGTGCTTCGTGGCAAGGTAGACTAGCAAACATGCCCAACCTTTACTCACATTCGAGAAAACACTCCCAATAAGATTGCTTGCTCCAAAATCGAAGAGGCACCGTCCTCCGAATCTCGAGAGCTAGACTCCCAACATGACTACTTTCTTAAAAATCGAAGAGAGGGTAAAGGAACAGTACCATTGCTGGATAATTGGAAAGTCCCTGTGTGTCAACCTTTGTGCTTCGTGGCAAGGTAGACTAGCAAACATGCCCAACCTTTACTCACATTCGAGAAAACACTCCCAACAAGATTGCTTGCTCCAAAATCGAAGAGGCACCGGCCTCCAAATCTCGAGAGCCAGACTTCCAACATGATTACTTTCTCAAAAATCGAAGAGACACTGCTCCCCGAATCTCGAGAGCCAGACCCCCAGCATGATTGCTTTCTCAAAAATCGATGAGGCATCGTTCTCCGAATCAATCGAAGAGGCGCTCGCTTTCTCAAAAGCTGGGCTGCTCAGAGACCACGAGGGCTGATCTCAGAAATCGAAGAGGCACCTACTTTTCTAGCCTTGTCAGCACCTGTCACACGCACACTCAGCTTTGCAGAAATTATGGGCATTCTGTCGAAGACTTCTGGTGAAGTAGAAAGCACATGAATCTTACTGTTCAATCACCCACTTCCCACACGCAACAATAGCTCATGGGTACCACAAATAACTTTGCCAAAGTTCTCTGCCAAAGTTGAGCACGTGAAGCTTGCAGCTCCCACTACATCGCTCTGACCAAGAAAGGTAAAAGAATAGCAAAGAAACAGCACTAACAAAAGTTTAGACACATAAATTTTGAAGGTCTAGCTACCATATTATTACCCACAACTGTAAAGGAACAGTACCACTGCTGGATAATTGGAAAGTCCCTGTGTGTCAACCTCTGTGCTTCGTGGCAAGGTAGACTAGCAAACATGCCCAACCTTTACTCACATTCGAGAAAACACTCCCAATAAGATTGCTTGCTCCAAAATCGAAGAGGCACCGTCCTCCGAATCTCGAGAGCCAGACTCCCAACATGACTACTTTCTCAAAATCGAAGAGAGGGTAAAGGAACAGTACCATTGCTGGATAATTGGAAAGTCCCTGTGTGTCAACCTTTGTGCTTCGTGGCAAGGTAGACTAGCAAACATGCCCAACCTTTACTCACATTCGAGACAACACTCCCAACAAGATTGCTTGCTCCAAAATCGAAGAGGCACCGCCCTCCGAATCTCGAGAGCCAGACTCCCAACATGATTACTTCCTCAAAAATCAAAGAGACACTGCTCTCCGAATCTCGAGAGTCATACCCCCAGCATGATTGCTTTCTCAAAAATCGAAGAGGCATCGTTCTTCGAATCTCGAGAGCCAAATACCACAAACCACTTTTTCAAAGTGCTCTGACAGAGTTAAAACATGTGAAATTGGCAGCTCCCACTACCATGCTATGACCAAGCAGGGTAAAGGAATAGCATTACTACTTGTTGTTAGGGAGACTCCTATATATGTCGACCTCCATCCCCAACGGACAGGCAGACCTGCAAAAATGCTCAACCCTTCATCATATCTGATAGGGCACTCCCAACGAAGCCTTTCGAAATATTCAGCTTTCTTTCCCCCCGATAATACCTCTGCAAACAAGCTATACTAGAGCAAGAATATCTCATATCATTAGGGTTAAAAGCAAGAGTATCCCATATCATGCTTTTTCCCTATCTTTTCTTTTGGCCTTGTTTTTACCTGCAAGACAAGGAGAAAGAGAGCAATCAGTCAGCACTTGGAATCAAGCTTCCAGCCAGGAACTGACTGCCTGGAACCCCTTACCTGATTACTTACCTGGCATTGCTCTCGAGTACTCATCTTCAACATCTTATGTTTCCAGGGAAGATTCTGCATCTGCTTGAGGAACAGATAGGGCAAGTGCGAAGGATACAAGGAAGCATGTGGAGACAAGCGTAACAGCACACGTGCCGATACATTCATTACTCTGTCAAAAGCAAAAGTATCCCATATCAGCAGGGTGGAACGTACTCTAGATTTGGTGGACTTGTTTTGACCCTCAAATTCTTCAGTCGGCCTTATACTCTGGAGGAAACCAGAAAACCCTCCAGCTCAGTTCAAGAATAAGCCTGTGGAAAGTTACTTCTTCAAAAGCAAAAGTATCTCATATCATCTCTTCTCATTTTTCTTCTCTTTATCCTTCATGCTGCTGCAAGATGGGGAGAAGGTGAACAATCAGTCGGAGCTCTGATTGCTTACCTTGTCTGTCACCTCTTTCAGCAGACCCCCTAGCTCGGCGACTTGGGGGACTCCTACTACATGGTTTGTATCGCGCTTGACCAAGCCTGAAACTACAAGTAAGCTTCAAGTGAAATTGATACATTACCTTGTGCATCTCCACCAGTTAAAGATACCACCCCTGGATGGAGGAAGAGTACTTCCAGAGAAGATGCCACATCTACCTATGAGACAGATAAGGCAAGTCAAGACGACACCACACTCCGATACTTAGAAGTTTCGTGATTACGAGATCATTCTCCCACAATATTTCCTAATGTCATTTGTACTAAATCATTCACTTGTACTCACTAAATGAGAGCTTGAACCTATGTACTTGTGTAAACCCTTCACAATTAATGAGAACTCTTCTATTCCGTGGACGTAGCCAATCTGGGTGAACCACGTACATCTTGTGTTTGCTTTCCTATCTCTATCCATTTATATACTTATCCACACTAATGACCGGAGCAATCTAGCGAAGATCACAAAAAGCGATCGTTTTCGCTACCTAGGATCTATCTTGCAAGAGAACGGAGAATTAGATGGAGATCTCAACCATAGAATACGAGCTGGATGGAAAGAGTGCATCCGGCGTGTTGTGTGACCGTCGTAGGCCACTGAAGCTCAAGGGAAAATTTATAGGACGGCAATAAGGCTAGCGATGTTGTATGGCACAGAATGTTGGGTGGTGAAGCATCAACACGTACACAAAATGGGTGTAGCGGAGATGATGATGCTTCGTGGGATGTGTGGGCACACGAGAAAGGATAAGATTGGGAATGAGGATATCCGAGGTAAAGTAGGAGTAGCCGAAATTGTAGGAAATATGAGAGAAAATCGGCTCCGGTGATTTTGAACATGTGCAAAGAAGGCCGACTGACGCTCCGGTTCGAAGATGTGACTACGGGACAGAGGTTCAGGGCCGAAGGGGTAGAGGAAGACCTAGGAAAACTTTGGAAGAGACTCTAAGAAAAGACTTAGAGTACTTGGATCTAACGGAGGACATGACACAAAACCGAGCGCAATGGCGTTCTAGGATTCATATAGCCGACCCCACTTAGTGGGAAAAGGCTTTGTTGTTGTTGTTGTTGTTGTTGTTGTGGTTGAAGCGCACTTTGTTTTGTTGAATAATAGAATGTGCTGTTTCATCTGGTCTCTGCTTCTCTGTCTATTGTTCCACCATGAATGGCCATGCCAAGTTACTACTTTTGGCATTTCTTCAATTCCTGGAATTCAAACTTGTATAGTTTCAAATGTAAGGGGGTACCTTCGTTAGACAAGCGACGCCATTGTTCAAGAATCAATTAGAAATGTTTTGGTTATAGGACTCTTCTGGTTTCCCTTAAGTACTAGTCCAATTGCTTCGATACCTTTCCGAAGGAGGAGGTTGGACTTTATTCTATCGGAATTCCACTTCCGGGGTAACCTCGTTTTGTGTCGGAGTGTGAAAAGTTTGTGTCTTTGGGTGATTAAATTTATGACATAGGTGCGTGTTCTGTGTTTTCTACTTTTTGTTTCTTAATAAAATTCACTTGTACTATCGAGTTTGTTCAGAATCTTGTAAATTTAGTTCTTTTGTATGATTACAATATGTTCTTAACTTTAGATCAAGCCCACCTTATTTTCAAATCCCGATGTGTCCGGGATTGTGTTCATCTACTTTGTATCATACAAAATATCATGAATGATGAAGCTATAACTGATTTTGCTGATTTAGTATGGAATTGGATGTTACTCTGTTTATAGTATGAACGATGAAATTTACAAATGTAGGTAAGACTAGTTGATTATACTAGTGTGTTTGTTCCTTTGCAGCCAAGTTCAAATTCTCATCCTCGTAAATATGACTAGTGTAATATCTCTTTGTGTCAAAACAAAATATGTTGATCCTTACATATGGTTGGCATATCATTGGGACTGCTTCAGAGATACTCTCAACGGTTGAAATCCAACCGCAATGGCTCTAAAACCGTCCAACTTCCTTGTGTGCCGGGACTTGATTTCAGGGTGCCCATTTCACTGTTGGCCAGACCCCATGCCATTATATAAGTCTTGACTGTCCATGAAAGCTATGCTTCCTAGGCTTACATAGCTAACAGAGAGTTTTGTGCTTGTTTATCGAACCATGACATACAGCTCTGGCCATCTTTCAACAAGCTTATAGACAGGGATGGAACAGTTTCGTGCAGAGGACCGATAGGAAACAATGGAATTTGATACTCTTGCTGGAGCCTTGCCAGTGATGATTGTTAGAGGCAGTCCATGCTGTTCCAAATGATAGCTGAAGCCTGAAGATGACCTTGAATCGTGGGCTTTCGCTACTAGTTGCAGCAAGTCGTCCAAACATTTGAAGTTGCTAATGGGTAGATCTTTAAATCTGAGGGGTTGAAGTCCTGGTAAGCATCGTAGAATCTGTACTCCGATAGGTCAAGCATCGGAGATCTTAAGGTTAGTTTAGACATTGGCAAAAATTACGAAAACCAGAGTCATCCATTTCCCGTAAAAGGGTTAAAATGGTAATCAGTTAGTTGATCGATATTATGTATTTACATCTCATAGTTTATGTCAAGACAGAAGTCGAAAAGTTGAGATGTCTGATTGTTACCTTGAATTGGAATGTAACCATGTTTTAGGAGCCTAGGAATTGCTTGGTAAGTCAGCGTGTTTGCGGCACTGCTAGTAATCAATATGATGCTAGGCAACCCTATATGATTAGCCAACTCTTCTGAATCCGAGCCAATGACTCCTGCAGTGGGGCTTTGTAGTGGCGTTAAAGCCTGATATCGCAGCTACAAAGTTGTAGGACGAGGCATTTTGCTCACATAAACCATCGGACATCCTGAAGAAGTCGAAATCAGGGTAGTCCGATGGGTTGAGAAAGTTGAACACGGTAAGAGAGACTGATGTCGAAGCCTTGGAGACCAGTTGAAGCATTGGAGTTATGTGCCCTTGAAACGTACATGGAACCAGTACCAATCTCTGGCTCATACGTTGTTTTTCCATTGCTCTTAAGATTTGTGTAGCTATAAGGGAATACTTCAACTAAGTTGGATCCTCATTCCTTGTAGCTTATAAAGTAGGTTGCATAGAAAAGTCAGTTCTCAGTCCTTTGTATGGATGATTAGGATGCTAATTAAGTTGGAAATTAAGGATATCAACTAAATTTCCTAGAAATTGGACAACCGTCTTACGTTGAAGAAGTGTCCTTATATTAAAATAATATAGAACACCTTAGGGGTATGATTTGGGAAAAACATATTGGGAAGGAAATTCGTTGGTAGACAATTGGCTTTATGAAGTAATCGTAAAATGTAAGGAGTGGTGTTATATCCACTCCTATGTCTTATCTCCCCACTCACCTTATATTTACACCCACCATAAAAAATGAAGAAAAAAAATGCTCTTATTCCCACTCACCATTATTTCCTAAATAACTCTTTCTGTAAAACATAGTTATAATTTAAAAAATAATTATCCTTAAACAAATAACCAAACAACTCCAAATTTCACCACCCCCAACACCCAGCTGCCCTCCTCGGTCGCCAACCATCACAGCACTACCACGTTCCGAAAACCGCTCCAGTGCCCATCATGTTAAACCCCACCCCCATTTTTCATCTTATTTCTATTTTTTCCCCTAGAACATATTTGTTATCTATCAATTTAGTCCCTTATTCTCTTTTAATCCTAACCTTTGATCTAGAAATGTTGTCTCTCTTAGACTGCCATGTGGCAGCTCTCAGATCTCTCCCTTCTTCCCTCTCTTCCCGAAACACATCTCAGAACCTCTCTCTTTTTCTGTTTCTTCTCTCTCTCTCTAACTCTCAAAAACTCTCACACTCTCTAAGCTCCGAGAGCTTCTCTCTAACTTTCACCTCACTTCCTTCACAAATCAAACCCCAAAAACCATATATTTGGAATCCTTGAGACCTAACGAACTCAATGGTACCCTTGCATGCGCCATCTGAGCACCGTGGGTTTTTCTGTCATTGAAGCCGAGAGCTTCAAAGCTCTAAAACTCCAACCCAGGTAAAGATTGTGTTCCTTCTTCAAATTTCTGGGATTAATCATGTTATTTGTGTTGGTTTTAAGGTCAAAATCGAGGGTTTTGACCTTACCTTTTCTCTATGCCAAAAACCCGGTTCCGACGACGAACTCCGGCGAGTTCGTAGGTGTGTGTGTGTACAAGTGTATGTGTGTGTCCGTGTGTGTGTATGCGAACTGTGGGTGTGTGTGAGCATGCTGTGCATGCCGTGTATACTGTGCGTGTATGTATGTGTATGTGCAAGTGTGTATGTGCGTGAACCGTGTGTGTGTGTGTGTGTAAGTATGCATGATGTTGTGCGTGTGTGTGATTATATATATATATGCATGATGCTGTGCGTGTGTGTGATTATATATATATATATATATGCATGATGCTGTGCGTGTGTGTGATTATATATATATATATATATATGCAAGTGTGTGTGTGCAGCGCATGCTTATGCATGCTCTGTGTGTGTGTGCGTGCAGTGCATGCTTTGCATGTGTGTGTGTGTGGGTGAGTATGGGTTGGGCTCCAACCCAAACCACCTCTTGATCCTAACCTATCCAAATCCAAGGCCCATTTCCATTTCCTAGAATTATATTGTTGGGTAGTTTGATTAACTGTACGTTCTTGTACTTAGGGGCAATCATCGCAACGTTTCTGTCTTCGCTAGTGGCGCAGCTTTTGACGGAGTATTTGTGAGTGGACCACCTTCGAAAATTGCATGTTTTATTGATAGAATTGCATAATTTAATAGCATGCCTTACAGAATTATTTGATTTGAGGATCGATGAAATTATGCTACGAAGTTGTATTTTAGAGATGAATTATGTTTTGTGCGTACCTAGTGAACACTATGCCGCCTGGGGCGAGGATCTGGTGTTGGCATTGAGGCCAGGAGAAATAATCCCTAGCGAAAGGCTGAGGGACACGGAGACAGGCATTGGGCCGGGAGGGAGATATCTCTGGCTACGGGCACAGAGACTGAGGTGCAGGCATTGGGCCGGGAGTATTATTATTCAGTGCACTCACTAGCAGCACAACTTGTGTTATGCTTCCTGACATGATTTCTTATATGATTTATGATACGATTTCTGAGATTGATTTGCAGAATGAGATTGAGTTGCAGAGAGATATATGAAATTATTTTTATGGCATGCTACAGTTTTCTGAAAAGCTTATCACTTATTATTCTAGTAGTTTTCATTATTAAATTGTGGGGGTTAGTATGTTCATAACTGTTTTCGTACTATGTATGTATATAAACTTGGTCCACTCACCCTTGTTTTGCGCCCCCATTCAGGACTTAGGATGAAGGCACATAACCCCGGCATCAAGGTACTTCCGCAGCGGCATCTTCGAGTCCTCTCGGGGTAGGACCCACTCATTTGTTCATTCAATCTTATCTTAGTTCTTGTTAGTGACTAGGTTTAGTTATATGCTCTGAACACGTTCCCAAATTGTTAATTCATTGTTTTTAAATTCATAACCTGTATTTATTTCTTATTCTTAGCTTTTGTATCAATTAATGGCTTTCGTCACCCCCGGGTGTCGGCCAGCACGTGTCGGTCCTGGTATTCGGGGAATATCAGGGTCGGGGCGTGTCACATCACCCAGCAGCCCTCCTCAGTATAACTATTATTATGTGGCAATATATGATTTGTTGGTCTTTAGATCTTTGAAAGTCATTTTATACAAGGATAAAATTATCAATAAAATTATTATTTTAAGTGGATGGAGAGATCAGACATTGGGGTGGACTTAGTAGCACTCAATGTAAATAAACAAACATAGATAAAAGTATAGCCAGTTCAATGCGAGAGAAAATAATGTTAGGGCAATCTTTGATTCCCTTTTAAAAAAAAAATTAAAAAAATAAAAAAACCTTCCGTAGAGTAGCCACATTACGATTGGTGGGTGAGGCCAAATGGGAAAAGAGTGTGTTGTGTGTGCGGGCAGATGGTAGAGCTGCCATGCTATGGTTGGTGGGTACGTAAGATCAATGCGGAGAGCACAATTATGTGTGCTGGAAGATGGTCATGTGGTAGGGATGCTCGCAATGAAATTTTTCTCCAAAAGATGGATGGATAATTGTCTATTGTTTTGTATATTCGGTTACACAATACCTTCTGTTGTTGGGTTACTGAACTAAGGCAACTCACATTGTTGTCCTCCTCACAGCCATATGTGATGTTTGGGTACAAATTGTTTGGGTTGTGCATACAGCAAAAGGTCGTACCCAGTGCACAAGGCTCCCGCTTTACGCAGGATCTGGGAAAGGTGAATGTCGGCTAGCCTTACCCCCATTTATGGAGAGGCTGCTCCCAAGTTGTGCATACAGCAAACCTAACTAAATTAAAGCCAAAATCTAGTTGGAGCCTTTTAGTACCCTGTCTCTAACTGAATCAACCACGCCTATTAATTTGGTGGAATGAATCAATGAAACAAGAGCAGAGAAGAGCAACATTTTTTATCTATGATTTGGTGGGGAGATGTTCTGCTCGTCACTGGATGTATACAATTGTGTCAATGACTCTATATAATAAAGTGACGAGGAATATATACAGACACAATGGTGTATACATCTGGCGACAAACAAAAGTTGGTTTGGATTTGGAATCATATCAACATGCTCCATTCCTTAAGTTCTGGATTTGTGTTACCAACTAATGCATAACAATAGGACACTTTATTCAAATTTGAGGTGGACTACAAAGAAATTCTTTCTTGCATCCATCTGCAGGAAACTTTTTTTAAGGTTGTGGTAAAATACATATATTTAAAGTGACATGATAAGTTCTACAAGCTTATTCAAGAATTTGTAGGAAGAACCACCATTCCTTAAAGAAACTTCTATTTTCTCCTTCAAATCCTTGGCCCTAACCCTCATCACCTCCCCATCAGCATCTACCATCAGTTTCCTGACAGCTCTCTCAATCTCTCCTCTCTCTAACTCATTGTCTAAATGTAGCCCTACTTTCCATACTTGGCTAACATACCTTGAATGCACCTTCTGATCGCCAAAAGACGGCAGGCATATCATTGGAATCCCTTCTGACAAACTCTCTAGCGTTGAGTTCCAACCGCAGTGGCTCCAAAACCCTCCTACTGCAAGATGGGACAAAACTTCCCTCTGGGGTGCCCATTTTACAATGTAACCGCGTTCTCCAATCGCTTCTACGAAACCTTGAGGCAATAGCTCAATCCCATCTGAACCACTTACTGAGCCAGGTCTTATCACCCATAAGAAAGGCTGCTTGCTGTTAGCCAATCCCCAAGCCATTTCTGTGAGCTCTTTCTCACTGATGGATGCTACACTTCCCAAGCTTACCTAGATAACCGAGTTGTTAGATTGCTTGTCGAGCCACGCAATGCAGCTGGTGTCCACTTCTAGTAAGCTACTAGAAGCTGCTGCTTCAATCTTGTGTAAAGGACCTATGGAAAACTTTGGAACTGGGCATTGTTGCTGGATCTGTGCTAGTGATGATTGTTCAAGACAATCAGTGGTGTTCCAAACGATTGCTGATGCAGTCCTAACATCGCATACATTAACGACTAGTTCTGAGTACTTTTCGAATGTGTCAAAGTTGGAGGTGGGTAGATCTTTCAACCTGAGGGGATGAAACCCGGGCACCGGACTCAATGACTGAGAGACTGCAAAGCCAATGGTGTTGTGTTCTTAGTTATAAGTAAGAAAAACGAATATCTGGGATAGAATAGCTTTTGCAGAATGATAGACATAGTAACTGTATTCTGATTAGTAAATATATGGCACATATATACCTGGGAATGGGATGTGACCTTTTGAACGAAGTTGTAGGACAGCAGTACGAGCTAGAAAATTTGTAACGCTGGTAGTTCGTAACATGATATTTGGGATGTTTAGATCCTTAGCCACAGCTTCGGTGAAGTACATAAAGTCATCATAGATAACGCAGGTGATTTTGTTCTCGGGTTCCTGTTCCATAACTTGAGTCAAGCGTTGTCGGAAACTCGCTTTGCAGTTGGCATTTATAGCCAGCAGAATGGCTACTAAATTCCCAGATGAGATCTCTTTAGCAGTCAAGCCATCTTGTATTGGAAAGAAGGTAAAATCCGGGTGGTTTGAAGGGTTAGGGGAGTTGAATTGGGTGTGAATAAAAGTGATGGAAAAGCCCCTTGAGTGAAGGAAGGAACCCAGCTGAAGCATTGGACTTATGTGACCTTGTAATGGACATGGGAATAAGACCAACCTGTTACTCTGTGTTTCCTTTTCCATCTCCCTCCTTCCCTCTTTCTCTTCTCTCTTAGAGACACACACACACACACACACTAAACGTTACAGTAATTGCAATTCTATTTCTTTGATTGCTTCATTGAAACCCTTGGAGCTTTTATAGAGGAGAGTACATAAATTAACCCTGGAAATGGCTCTTAATGCTGTTGTGATTGGCTCATAGTTTGAGTTGGCAA
This sequence comes from Malus domestica, assembly GCF_042453785.1. Classification (NCBI taxonomy): domain Eukaryota; kingdom Viridiplantae; phylum Streptophyta; class Magnoliopsida; order Rosales; family Rosaceae; genus Malus; species Malus domestica. Next base: position 6,827,777 of record NC_091663.1, read on the forward strand.
CAATTTTGATAGTTTAGCTTTATGTGCTACAGGGAAATGGCTGTAGCAAAGTGTTGTCTTTGTGTTTGTTTGCACGTAAATATGTATGCTTTCTATGCATGAAAAAAGGTCTACTTTATGTTTTCCATTTGCATTCTTCATGTGAAGGTGGCGTGTGGAATGATAAAGTAAAAAGCAAACCTTGCTTTTCCTTTATCATTCCACACGTCACCTTCATTGCTTTTTACTTTATCATTCCACACGCCACCTTCACGTGAAGAATGCAAATGGAAAACATAAAGTAGACCTTTTTTCATGCATAGAAAGCATACATATTTACGTGCAAACAAACACAAAGACAACACTTTGCTACAGCCATTTCCCTGTAGCACATAAAGCTAAACTATCAAAATTGTTGCCAACTCAAACTATGAGTCAATCACAACAATCTCCACCTTGGCGAATACACCATGCAAAAATCCTTGCACCCATCACCAAAGCTCATTGGCCTTACGTATCAGCATACACACCCTGAATCAACCTCGTTGGTCCTGTTCCGATTCAGTCACTGCCAATGCATGTGCAGCTGCTGCAAGCTAAAAATCACCATTTAGCTTCAGACAGGATCTCGACATATCCTCGTCTCCTCCAGCAGGTTTTCCTCCTCTTCATTGTCAACCTGGAAACTTGTCAGGGCACCCATTTCCAGCAACACCCGTCGAGCCAGACAAATATTCCTCACACTTCTCTTCCTTCAGGACCATCTCATCACCTGTGAATCCTATAGCTCCACCTGCTGCAAATCCCTTGCAACACTCGAGACTAAACATCACCAAGAGAAGTGTTGCTTCGAGTACCTAGAGGGCATACTCGAAGTCTTCTGCCACAAAATTGCTACTACTCTGACCAAGATCATCCTTTCTTTTTCTCAAAGGGCAATTTATCTTTTTATGCCCGAATTCTTTACAGGCGTAGCATTGTAGACCCTTACCTCCGGAACTTGATTTGGACCTACTGTCTCTCTCAAAGCCTCCTTTCATTTTTCTTCCACCATTCCCACCTTGAACAGCTAATGCAGTCTCGTACCCATCATCAACAATGGTCTTCTTCTTTTGAGTATCATAAGACACCAAAGAAGCCTGCACCTGCTCCAAACTTACTGTATCTTTTCCATGCAGTAAGGTTGTCACAAGATTCTCATACGAATCTGGGAGTGAGGTAAGAAGTAAGAGGGCTTTATCTTCTTCCTCAACCTTGACATCAACTTTCCTCAATTGATCTAAGTATCCGTTGAACACATTCATGTGGTCTATGAGATTCCCGCCTTCATCCATCTTTAGCTTGTACAGCTTCCGCTTCAGATGTAACTTGTTGGTCAAACTCTTAGCAATATAGAGTTTTTCCAACTTCTCCCAAAGTGCAGGCGCAGAATCTTCATCCATAACATTATTGATAATGTTATCAGCTATACAGTGTCGAATCGTGCTAACACAACGCGCCTCCAGCTCCTCCCACTGGTCATCTGTCATTTCTTGAGGCTTCCCATCTTTTCCCTTCAAAGCTCTAGCCAAGCCTTGTTGAGTCAAGACATCCTTTACTCTCATCTGCCAGAGAGTAAAACTACCTTTCCCATTAAACTTCTCAACTGAAAATGACATGTTTGTAGTCATCATGGTGAATAAAAAATCTGAACCGTCAATGAACCAAAGCTTCCAACAAAGCTCTGATACCAATTGTTGTGCCTTGGCCCGTTCGTTAGTTCGGAAACGAGATTCAGATTACAACCTCACCATAATCACACTCAGTTGAATAGAATAAAATACAAGAAATAAAGACACTGAAAGATTTACGAGGTTCGGCAAAAACCTGCCTACGTCCTCCAAGAGATATTACTCTTCACTATGAGAATAACTAGTACAAGATACACTTGAGTTAAATCAACATAACCCAAATCCCAACCCCTTGTACCCTCACAGAATTTTACTAAGAGACTCACTCTCCCCAAGAGTTTCTCACTCTCACTCTATATTTTTCTCTCCTTTGTGTTTTCCGGATGCACACCCACTTTCTTCACAATCGGCAAGCTCACTCCATTTTGTGTATGAAAAATGCCTTCACTTATAGACATGCACCATCAATTATGTCAACCACCAAAAAACAAAGTTTATGGGGTCATGTTTCCAAAGTCCACAAAACATGCTTCCACAAAACATGCTTCCAAAGTAAAAAGCAAACCTTGCTTTTCCTTTATCATTCCACACGCCACCTTCACGTGAAGAATGCAAATGGAAAACATAAAGTAGACCTTTTTTCATGCATAGAAAGCATACATATTTACGAACGAGATTCAGATTACAACCTCACCATAATCACACTCAGTTGAACAGAATAAAATACAAGAAATAAAGACACTGAAAGATTTACGAGGTTCGGCAAAAACCTGCCTACGTCCTCCAAGAGATATTACTCTTCACTATGAGAATAACTAGTACAAGATACACTTGAGTTAAATCAACATAACCCAAATCCCAAGCCCTTGTACACTCACAGAATTTTACTAAGAGACTCACTCTCCCCAAGAGTTTCTCACTCTCACTCTATATTTTTTGTATTTTATTCTGTTCAACTGAGTGTGATTATGGTGAGGTTGTAATCTGAATCTCGTTTCCAAACTAACGAACGGGCCAAGGCACAACAAATGCTTCTTTAATTTATTTCATAAGAAATGCAGAGAAATTATTTCGCAGGCCATAAACGTGTTTTTGTTGTTGGTGAATAATGTGAGGACTTGCTTACATCCCCAATGTGCCATCCCGGCATCACAATTGAATTATAAGATGCCACGACCCTTAACTTCCTTAAATTATATTAAATTATTGGTATAGAATATCATGATGGTGTATACGAGCATATATAGGTGATTTTTTTTTCAAATTTATTATTATTTAGCGGAGAAAGTTTTGGATCTTAGGCCACATGATTACAAATCTAACACACTATCTACTAAAATATTAGACTACGTTCAAATATGTAAGTAGTCAAGTTTCTCACTAATAATATAACAATTTTAACACACTATCTACTAAAATATTAGACTACGTTCAAATATGTAAGTAGTCAAGTTTCTCACTAATAATATAACAATTTTTTAACATGCACATTTCATACTTAATTTGTTGGAGCAGTTATGTTTTTATTTAAATATTTAAATATATTTATGTTTTGTTTGATTACCATTATTATATACATAACGTTTTGTTTTATTACCAATATTAAAAGTCAATTGATTTTGGCTTAACGAGTTATCTCCCCTAAATATGAAACATGCAATCAAACCATTTTGTTTCTTTTGGTTTGAATTGAATTACGTTTTGATTTTGTCCCGTTGTGGTTTTTATGTCCTGTCCGTTTTGATTTCCTACAGTTTTGCACCCCAAATAACTCATTTGTCTTTCTTAAGGTTTTGCAATTCCAACATCTCTTTCTTTACATAATATATATATATATATATATATATATATATATATATATATATATATATATATATATTAGTCCCAAGTATCGTAGATAGGAATATAAGAAAAAATACAAGTTTTACGTATATTGAGTTAATAGCAACATATTGAAAGGGTGTGAGTCCGAAGGTTTTTCCGTTGTGCAAGGAAGAACCTCATCGAAAGTAACTTTTCAAGTCATTTTCCGGCCAAACCACAGCGAGTTAGCCTTCTAGAAATGTATCATTCTCTTCGTCTCGTCGAGAAGTATGATTTTTGTTTTTGAATCACTTGATTTTGTTGAGTATTGAAGAAGTTATGAACGTTAAAATTTACCCTGTTTCCAGCACGTTTTCCAGTTTTTCCACTGACCAGTCAACTTTGAGGCTATTTTCCGGCTATCTCCTGTAACCATTGAGCTTCCAAATATGTATAATCTTGTTCTGCACTTTCCTATCTTCATTTTGATATATTATGGGTTGAATTTGGTAAAAAAACGATTGAGTTACAAAGCTTTGAAAATTGCCCAAAGAGTTTTTAAGGAAGGACCAAAATGATGGATGTTGGACAATCACATGGACCATTTCTATTAATTTTCAATCTCAAGGACCAAAGTGATGTTATGCATATCTCAGAAACCATTTTGCCTATTTAGCCTTTTTGAAATGGAGAAATGGTGCCTACTTACACAATGACACCTGGAATGTCTCATTATTTTGTATTTACCATCTTAACTAAAAAAATGCTAAACACCACCAAAAATTAAAATATTATTTCAATAAGCCACCTACATATACATCCAATTTTTTTATCCATATATAACTCAAAATCGTGAAGAGAAGTAATTTCTGAGCTTAATTATAACCATTAGTTAAATCACATATTTTGCATGAGCCTACTTTTCGAGCTCAATTTTGTAACAAAAAGGTGATTTTTGAACTCTTTTTTCTTTTTCTTTTTCTTTTTTTGTGAAAAAGGGACCGTAGAAATCAATCTCCTTTCATAAATTCAAGCCCCAAAGAATCGCACACACCTTCCTTCCCTAAAATTCCACACATTTCCTGTCTATTGCAAATGTTGGAGGCCATTTTCTTTGATAAAAAAAAATAGAAGGGGAGGAAAGGAGAGGAAAAAAAAGAGGGGAGAGAATCCTACTCCCAAATGGAATTCGTGCAAAATCATCTTGAGTTGAAGAAATTGCATGAAAGATTGGGTCTTTCTGTCGTTATGCACTGCTCACAATCAGACGGGGACCATATGTAACATCTCCACCGTTACTCTGCTCACATGCACCTTCATAATTCAATGTTCTTGTGATATTCGTGAATTTTTTGCACATTAAGTTTGATAATTTGATATCAGAGTATGAAGTCAAGTCTAGCGATATGGGGAAGGGAGAACCGATCAATCCCCTTGCTCGATTTTTATGTTTAGGTTATGTAGAGTTTAGAATTCATTGTCCCATCAATTGTTGTCTTTCAATTTGGCCTCACAAAAGTGAAATCTTGGATATGCAATAATAAGAAATAGAATGTTAAGTGATAATGAAACTACGCAAAGATTCCTCATAAAAAAACATGTTTACAAGAGTTAAAGATGAAGAACCAACAAACTATTGACATTTTCCTATCAAAGTATCCATGCATTCCTACACATATATTGCCGACAATAATTGATTTTGACCTTTTCCTGGTGCAATCATCTTGTAATGTTGCTCGATCTGTTTTGATCTTTAAGTTCGGATTTAGATGGGTTAGGTTTAATGTCTCCTTCTTTTTTTTGTATTTTAGTTTTTTTTTTTCTTTTAGAGAGATAAGATTTATGTCTCCCTTCTCTTTATGTATTTTTTTATATCATTTTTTCTTGTATTATAAGAGGTTAGGTTTAAGGAATTATTATTAGCACTCCAAAAATCTTATTCTACACTCCAAACTTTCTACATTAGGAATTTATGTTCCCCAAATTAGTTGTAATTATTATTATTTTTTTTTGTTATCAAGAAAATTCCCACGTTGATGTTTTTTGAAAAAAGAAAAGAAAAATAAATGATAAATATTTATTGGCGGAGGCACCATGAGACTAGGGTTGCTGGGACCCATCCTGACTTAAAAAAAATGTGTGTGTCTATATATATATATATATATATATATATATATATAGAGAGAGAGAGAGAGAGAGAGAGAGAGAGAGAGAGAGAGAGAGAGAGAGAGAGAGAGAGAGAGAGAGAGAGAGAGAGAGAGAGAGAGAGAGAGAGAGAGAGAGAGAGAGAGAGAGGGAAGGGATATTCATTTTTCAAAAAGAATGAGAATATCCTCTTAACCGTTAGATTTGGCTTTAATGAAATCATGTGGTTGATATTCTATGGCCTGTGATTTAATCTCAACATCAAAATTTCATTAAAGTCAAATCTAATGGTTAAGAGGGTGTCCCTATTTTTTTTTTAAAAATGGGAATCTCTTCCCTTAGGCCTATATATATATTAAAAAATTATGCATCGTTCTTTTGCTTGAAGTCTTGCTTTCCAAGTTCCAAATATAACCACATCAGCCCATCTCATAATTGAATTTAATTCAGAAACAATCTTCTTTGAAGAGTAATCGTTCAGTTTTAGTTATAAAAATTAAGAAACAATCATCTTTCATAGTGCAACTAGATTGTGGAGCTATTCCCCTTTTCTTTTTGAAATTCCATACATTTTGCCCAAATTTGAAATCTATTCAACAAATAAGTCTCAAATTTCTTTAATTCTCTTTTGTTTTCCTCTATATTCTACAACTTATATGACAGTTAGAGTTTGTAAAATTTTTATTGAATTCACTGAGTTTAATAATATCAGTGACAAGGTTATAATGCAAGGATTTTAAAATATGAAAACTCGTTGTGGACACAAAAAAAATTTTGAATATGTAAATGTATATGATACTTTGGACTTTTGACTATATTATGATGTATAGTAGATTTGTAAATATCATTTGTCTTTTTTAAGAACCTTTATAAGAGGTCCCTTCTAACGAAAAATTCTGACTCCGTCGATGCACATATTTCCAATGATGTTTAACAACCGAAACATTCAATCAACATTGACAATTCATTAGCGTTTTCATATATATATATGGTAACAATAAGAGTTTCATTTGCTCTGACAAAAAGAGAACATTTTTCTATTGGTACAACTAAATGTCCAATGTACCTTAGTAAGACAAGGAAGCAAATCCATATAGACCCAAAGGACAATAATCGTAGAAGGATGTTCATTCCTCTTCCTGGAAGAGGTAAAAAACAATTCAGTAAAGATAAGTTTCACTTAAGTATTAAACTGGAATGTTACCAATATCACAGTTGCCCTGCAAATTATACATATCCAACTTCGAAACCTTCATGATGTTTTAAAATAAAACCAAGGAACAAATAAAAAAATGTTGTACATACATAATACCAAAATACATATTTACTGATCAGAAACCACAATAAATACACCCGCGGCCAAAAAAGAACACCCGTATAATTCAAAACTATTTCTACATGTAGAGTCAAATTATAAGCAAACGAACCAAAAAAAAGAGAGGTTAAAATTAATACCTAGAAGCTCCAGATCTGCCATTGAGGAGAAGGCTAGGTCGGTACCTAAATCAACCACAAATCTGCAAATTAAGTTTGTCATGAATACATACATATATAAAAGCAGATAATCGGTTAAAGAAACCACATGTAAGTGATTGACCAAAATTTTCGAGATAGAAATATAATTGACCGGAAATTATACGCTGCAACTAATGATGCATTGGAGTGTTCAACGGTTTCAAATCCAAGATGCCCACAATGCATGGTGGCCCTCCTAGTTATACTACTGAAATGTTGGTTGTGCTTCATTCCGAAGGGATAGTTCCTCCATTGTTCCTCTGGACTAATGGAATAATAAGGGGTGTATTCAATTGAGAATTTGAGAGATTTTAGTATTTTTATGAAGTTTAATTGATTTGTAGAGATTTCATATAAAATTTTGATTCAATTCCCTCGAAATCTCATGGGGAAATGTGAGATTTGTGGATGCTTAAAATACACTACAAAATCTCTCCAATTTCTCAACTTTCTCAAATTCTAATTAAATAGATCTAGAATGTTTTAAAAAGTCATCAACTTTACCACATGCCTAATCCGTCACGTGTGGAGTTTTATCATAAAAAACCTCAATATTAATTAAAGTGGGGTAATCATATTTAAACTCATGATTTTCTTTTTCACCCACCGATGTGGGATTTTAACATGAGGAAGATCCAATAATTCCTTGGTATGCGACCTTTGGTACTGATTCCATCCAACTAAGACTCAAGGGTTTCAAGTGTTTAAGTTGGAGGAGACAATGGACGGTCTTCCTCAGAGGGCAGAGGTTGTTGACCTTGGTGACCGGATAATCTTTATGAGCAGAGCCGGCAACAAATTCATCTCTGCCAGCAATGGCCTCAAGTATAGAGGTCTCCGCAACAAGACATTGGAGAAAAACTACACCTATTTTGTTTATAACGATCCCTGTGGTATGATGCTGGAGTGTTTTCTTTGGCGAATAAGAACATTGAACACTTTGACTTCTCCAAGGATCATACTAGTATTGATTTATACACTCGGCCCTTCTGTTTCACACCGAGTCCTTGGTAGCTTAATTAGCTCTAGTTTCTTATTCTTCAAGTAACTGTCAATCCTTGTAGCTCTCTTGGCGCTGCTTAACCCTTATGCGACTTTGGTTAGGGGCTTTGTTATACAGCTAAGTCAATTTTTTTCAAGTTCATCTTAACTGGTGATCCGTTTTTATTTTTATTTTTTTTATCAACCTCGTTTGAAAATAATTACTAACAAAGGGATAGAAGAAAGCAAGTATACGGATAAAAACATTACAAAAGCCGAACTCGATCATCCTCATATTTATTCTTTAGCAGTCACACAATTGCAGAATAAAGATGACGGAATTCTGCACAAAGAAAAATGAAGGAAATAGAGAACATAGAGATAGAGAGACGAAGCTTCTGTTTACGTGGTGCTGCACTTTGAGGGATGTTGGTGCGGCTAGGATAATGGAGGTGTGGTGCTGCAATTAAGGAAGGGGGTGATTTTTTTCTAAAAACATATTGATATTTATTTTTATGAATATAAAAAGAATTTGAATATACATTAGAGATTATTTTCTGAATGATGGTGGGTGGAGAAATAGCATTTTAATTTTTTTAATTTTTTTATGGGGTTTGGAATGATAATGTCAATAAGACCAACTCCAACAATGGGCTATTTGCCAAATTTCCCCCCAAAATTTCCCCCCAAAGCATAGACTCGCAACAAATTGGGCCAGCGGGCTGCTTGTAATCACGTCCCGACAGCGTGGGGGCCCACTATCAGGGCCATGTCGGCCACTTCCTTGAGCCCAATGGCTCTTTTCCTCATCAGACGGCCATCATTTAGGGTGCGTTTGGTACGCAGACGGGACGGAACGGGACGGGACGGGACGGGACGGAACGGGACGGGACGGGACGGAACGAAGGTGTAATTTTTGAAAAAGGCATGGGGTATATTTGTCTTAAAATGGTAAAACATTGTGTTCCACAGACGTGGAACAAACCCGTTCCAGGGGGTGGAGGTGGGACGCAAAAACACCCAAAATCTGTCCCGTGGAACAGCCCGTTCCACCCATTTTTGGTGCACCAAACGCGGGACGGAACGCCTCGTCCCGTTCCGTCCCGTCCCGTCCCACGTACCAAACGACCGTTGGCCGTTGGACCAACGGTCCAGATTCAAATTTCATTTTAAAAAAATATGTTATTTTAAAATACATTGAATCCAATGGCTGAGATCGAATATAATCAAATATAACGGTAAAAAAAGATCTAACAGCTCAAATTTAAATCCAACGGCTAAAATAATTAAAAAAAATTATTTAGCTCAAAATTTACCCAAAAACTCTATAAATACCTATGTATTTGTTCAAACATCCACACAAAACTCAATTTTCTCCTACAATTCTTCCAATTTATCTTTCTACCATTTCTTTCCATTTCCAAATTGTTCAACATGGCAAGAGAGCATATTAGAGGTCGTAATTGGACCTGTGAGGAAGATATTGCTTTATGCTTGGCATGAGTTTATGTTAGCGAAGATGGTGCAGTTGGCACAAATCAAAATAAGAAGGTTTTGTGAGATAAAATCATTGCAAAGTTTCAAGAAAACTGCAATGGCAGCGGGTGGGACGGTGGTGGTGTTTATGATCGGTGGAAGACTATCAACAAAGCATGCACTTTATGGAAGAGAAGTTTGGAGAGAGTCGTGGTTGGCATGGCTAATGGAAGGAGCGCCATAGAAATTGTGATTTTTTTTCTTGATATTTTATTTGTCATGTACATAATATTATTTTGCAACTAATTATTTTTATGTATTTTTTGCATAGGGTGACAAAGCAATGGAAATTTACAAGACAAGAGTAACACCAAAAAATCAAGTTTTTAAGTTGCAACATGTTTAAGACGTCCTCAAGGATTGTCCGAGGTAGAGAACCGATGCGGACCAACAATGGGGAAGATTATTTCAACGTGAAGCCGCACAGACAAATGCCAGAGATGAAGGTGTCGATGAAATGACCCCATCTCCTTCTTTTGCAAGGCCCTCGGGAAGAGATAAGCAAAAGGAAGCAAAGAGAAAAGGGAAGTTCCAAGATCCGATGAGTGGACACTTTGCTACCAGAATTGCAAAATTGAACGAAACTCATAGCGCTCGCCAAGAAGAAACGGCCCAAATGCATTTGCAAATGAAGGAAATCTCGGATAGGAAGCAAGATAGGTTTGAAATTAATTTGATGATGGAGGACCTCAGCAAATACACTCCAAAGAGGAAGAAGTTCTTACATGGTAAGCAAAAGGAAATTTTGCGAAAGTCTGCCTCAAGGAGTATGTTTCAAGATGATGAATCCTCTGAACCCTATATCCCAAGTCCTGTACTAAGTCCATCACCAAGTGAAGATGGTGGATATGATTATTAAGTTTATGTAGTGTATGAAATATGTGCTTTATTCATTAAGTTTATTAATTGTCGTTTGTATTAAGTTTATGAAGTTTATTAATTATGTGGTTTATGAATTATTGGTTGTATTAAGTTTATGTGGTTTATTAATTTGTGGAAAATTTAGTGATTTTTTAATATTTATCGAAATTTAAATATTTTTATATTAAAATGTTCATAAAATTAATTTACGATAGTCTACATATTTATTTTAAAAAAAAATTAATTTAAGAAAAAAAATAGCCTAAGTTCATTATTTAATAATCCCGGGCTAAATTTTAGACCAAAAGGGTTAGAGTAGAAAATTTGTTTCTGGGCTAAAAAATTTGGCTTTTAGCCCAACCATTGAAGATGGTCTAACGGGGTATCGGTCACCTCTCTTAATTTATTTAATATAATGGGTAAAATGTGCAGAAATTATTTCGCATTTATTTAATAATCTGCCATCTCTTAATTTACAATGGGTATAATGGGTATCAGCCACCACTCTTAATTTACATCCTTGATATGCCATCTCGTCATAATGAACGAATAATAATCTGCCACGAATTTAATTTTTTTCACATTATATTATATTTGGAAAACTAACCAAAACACCCTCAAAACTTTACTTTTAATCATCAGGACAGATTTTTTCAAAAATGCCAATTCTACCCTTCACACATATGTACAAGATTGGGTCAGTTTTACACAATGTTCATGTGGATACATCCAAAAGAAGAAAAAGGAGATTGACATTTTCAGAAAGCATTTGAGGGATCCAAATGTTTCCTTTAGATGAGTTTGAAGATTTTAGGTATGATATGGTACTAGTAGCAGAATGACACACCCCGACCCAGAGGATCAAGGCGTGCTGGCCGTCACGTGAGCGTAACGTAACCAAAAGTGCGACGCGGAAGCAAGATATAACAGAAAATGAAGGAATTCAACCAATCTCTAGTAGAACCACCTACTAGAATAAAAGGATGAGTTATAAGGTAAACACATAAATTCAGAGCATAGGTTTAAGTGCAGTCAAGTAGGACCAAAATAAAATACATCACCCGCAGGTGAGTCCTACATGCAGAACGTCTGTCAGAATGCCGAAAAAGACCTCGAGAGCCACCAACCGCTAACTAGAACCTGGAGGGGCGCAAAACAAAGATGAGTGGGTCAGTAAAATCAAAGATTTTCCAAAACATTTCATTTAAAACATTTCTAACCCCTCACCGTAAAACCTGTATACTTTCCCAGAAAAATAGTATATAAACATATATATATACACATATCATCAAGACTCAGCTCATATCCATCAACATAACATCTCAGAAATAATATGCCACGCCATGCCAAATATAGTTAGAAATGCATCAATATCAATCAGGTGAAATAATAAATCAACCGGAGACCCTACAATGGTCCTGTATGGCTGACTCTAAAGCTCAACATCCCACTCAGCCGGAGTCACCACAGTGACCTATACGGCCCTGCCGGAGTCACCAACTGTGACCTGTACGGTACTACACTGCACATCACTCGGAACTACGTATAGTAGTCTGTACGATGAAAGGTGTATAAATACGCTCTAGTGCTTCTCTCATCAATCATCAGCGCGCATAACTAAGGTCACCCACTAGTCGGAATCACATCTAGTGATCTATACGACTAGCATGTCGGAACCCTCACATGGTCTGTACGACATCCACCTACTTGGATCCAAGACGAGCGTGCAGTGTGGTGAATAATAATATAAGCACTAACACCTAGGGTACAGGTTATGAGCTTTCAATGCAATTCTCATAAAATAACTCATCTGAATAATATAAAAACTCACCTATGCGTCCACCGCGTCAATTCACATATATATGCATCAATTATCAAACCAAATATCTCAACAATTGCATGCATGGCAATTTAAATAGGTAATACGAAAACAAAACTGCCCACTCACTGATAAGTCGATGGGTCGTAACCCCCGTGACGTCCCTGGATGCGCTCGTCCTCGGGATAAGTGTCACCTATATGCGAAACAACTATAAAAACATTAATTTAAACACATAACCAACAATTCGAAATAACTTCTCATACGATGCTCAATTTGGGTATATGAATATACCACATCGACCTAGTCGACGTCACGGACGTCGAGTAATTTTTAGAAAAAAATTTTGAGGCCACACGCGCCCCCACGCGCTAGGACAGGCACGGGGACACGCGCCCCCACGCGCACCATCTTCAACCTCTGGCTCGCCGGACTGAACTTTTCGGCGGTCGGTTTCCGGCCAAACTTTGAACGTCTCGTTCTCCTTCGTTTCTCAACCATTTTCTTCGTATTTTATACCAAAATGAAGCCCCAAACATGTAGAATCATGATACACTACTTTTAAGCTTCAAAAAGAACTAAATCTCACCGGAAAAATTCAAGCAAAACCGGCAAAACTTAACCCTCGTGATCCCGACGTCCAAATCCTTCAAACGAAGCACTCCGAGCTTCCTTAGGACCTCACTAAGCTCACTATAAGCTTAGAATTCCCTGAAACACAACATTTCACGTGTGCATGAACAGTGACCAAAAATGGGGGTTTTGGATTCACGTGAAATCGAAGATTCTACGTCCTAAAACCAGTACCAATCAACTCAAAACATCTCAAGGATGAAGATTCTTACCTTGGTTACCTCGATCCACTGAGTTTTGGGGGATTTTGGGTGAGGCCGTACAATATGGGTGTGAGAGAGAGGGTGCGTCGAGATGGAGGAGAGAGAGAGGGCTACGGGATAGAGAAAGGGAGAGTGTGAGGGTTTAGATGCCCACATTCAATCCACACCATCCATTTTTCCAAATCCCTAACCAAATTAATAAGCCAACTTATCTTATTTATTTTCTTCCAAAACATATCTAAAATTAGACCAAATATTGTCACACACCCACGTACCTTAATGCCCGTTAAGGGCAATTCCGTCATTTCACGTCCTGAATAAGAAAATCTCGGGACGGGTTGTGACAATCTCCCCTCCTTATAGAATTTCGTCCCCAAAATTCCCATAACCAATTAAACCACTTAATACCCATAGAATAATCTTGGGTACATCTCTCTCATACGATCTTCTGTCTCCCAAGTAGCTTCTTCTACGGAATGGTTCCTCCACAACACCTTCACCAAACTCACCGTCTTGTTCCTTAAAACCTTATCTTTCCAATCCAAGATTGTAACTGGTTCCTCAACATATGTCAAATCCGGATTAATCTCTAGCGGTGGAGGAGGGATCACATGAGAAGGATCAAAAATATAATGTCGAAGCATAGAGACGTGGAACACATTATGGACCTTAGATAATTCCGGAGGTAACTCCAACCGGTAGGCAACTTCACCAACTCTTTCAGTGATCACATAGGGTCCAATGTATCTCGGACTTAGCTTCCCTCTTTTTCCAAATCGTACCACACCTCTCCAAGGTGACAATTTCAAAAATACCCAATCGCCCACATTATACACTCGATCAGTGGCATGTCGATCAGTAAAATTCTTCTGTCGATCCTGGGCTGCTTTCAGGTTAGACTTAATCACCTGAATATTTTGAGTAGTCTCATCCACAATCTCAGGGCCTTCTAACACTCTTTTACCAACCTCAGACCAACACAATGGCGTACGACACGCCCTACCATAAAGTGCCTCAAATGGTGACATACCAATGCTCGAGTGAAAACTATTATTGTAGGCAAATTCCATCAAGTTCAGCCGATCATGCCAGGAATCACCGAATTGTAACACTGAAGATCTCAACATATCCTCCAACGTCTGAATCGTCCTCTCTGATTGCCCATCAGTTTGAGGATGATAAGCATTGCTGTAAAGCAATTGCGTACCAAGAGCTTCCTGAAAAGCTACCCAAAATTTAGAAGTAAATCTTGGGTCTCGATCAGAATAATATTCACTGGAACTCCATGATACTTCACAATCTTCGTAATGAACAACCTAGCCAATTTATTCAGAGGATACTTCTCCCTCACTGGAATGAAATGCGCTGACTTGGTAAGTCGATCCACAATCACCCAAATACCATCAAATCCGTTTCGTGTACGAGGAAGTTTATACACGAAGTCCATGGTTATATTTTCCCATTTCCACTGGGGAACGGGAAGTGGCTGCATTCGCCCAAAAGGCTTCTTTCTTTCTGCTTTAACTTGCTGGCAAATAATACATATACTCACATACTTAGCAATTTCCCTTTTCATACCCGGCCAATAATAAAATGGTCGAATGGTATGATACATCTTAGTGCCTCTCGGGTGCATCGCATAAGCTGAACAATGCGCTTCATCCAATATTTCCTTCTTTAATTCCTCATTATTTGGAACATACATTCTATTTTCCTGCATAAGCATACCATCTGATTCCCGAATCCTGAGGTCTTTCTTTTTCCCTTCACTTCTTAACTGAACCATTTCTTGAATTTCCTCATCCACCATCTGAGCTTCGAGTATATAATCAATCAAAACTGGCCTGACTTGAAAACTAGCAAGAAAGGCTCCACTTCGATCTTCCAACTCCAACTTTACTCCAGTTGCCCTCAGTTCAGCAAGAAGAGGAACACGGCTAGCATATAAGGCATTGAGTCTACCTTGAGGTTTCCTACTCAGTGCATCAGCTACCACATTAGCACGACCCGGATGATACTCGATAGTACAGTCATAATCACTTAACAATTCCATCCACCTTCGCTGACGAAGATTAAGATCATGCTGAGTAAACAGATACTGAAGACTCTTGTGATCAGTGAAGATCTTACACTTCTCACCATATAAATAATGCCTCCAAATCTTCAAAGCAAAGACAATGGCTGCTAACTCAAGATTGTGAGTGGGATAGTTCCTTTCATGATTTTTCAACTGACGAGAAGCATAAGCAATCACTCTATTATGTTGCATCAAAACACATCTCAAACCATTCAAGGAAGCATCACTATAAATCTCAAAATTACCGCTATCATCAAGAAGTACCAATACTAGAGCATGAGTGAGGCAATATTTCAATTGCTGGAAACTCCGTTCACAATTTTCATCCCACTCAAATTTAACATCCTTCCTGGTCAACTTCGTTAACGGCAAAGCAATCATAGAAAAATCCTGAACAAACCGTCGGTAATAACCTGCTAAACCAAGAAAACTTCGTACCTCAGTGACGGTTCGAGGTTGCTCCCAATTCTCCACTGCCGCTATCTTTTGAGGATCAACTTGGATTCCTTGAGCCGATACAACATGCCCCAAAAATGCCACTTCAGTCAACCAAAATTGACATTTACTAAACTTAGCGTACAACTGATGCTCCCTCAATTTCTTTAACACCAAGTTAAGATGTCGGATATGATCTGCTTTAGATTTAGAGTATACCAGAATATCATCAATAAAAACAATAACAAATTTATCAAGATATTGCTGGAATACCTCATTCATCAACCTCATGAAAGCTGCAGGTGCATTAGTCAACCCAAATGGCATAACCAGAAATTCATAATGTCCGTAACGGGTTCGGAAAGCTATCTTAGGTACATCTTCCTCTTTAATCCTCAACTGATAATAACCGGATCTCAAATCAATCTTAGAAAATACACACGCACCTTTCAGCTGATCAAACAAATCATCGATGCGAGGCAATGGATAACGGTTTTTAATCGTTACCTGGTTCAATTGCCTATAGTCAATGCATAAGCTCAGAGTTCCATCTTTCTTCCTCACAAATAATACTGGAGCTCCCCAAGGTGACGAACTAGGCTGAATGAAACCCTTATCAAGTAATTCTTGCAACTGAAGTTTCAATTCTCTCAACTCAGCAGGAGCCATTCTATAAGGAGTTAGAGATATAGGGTCGGTACCTGGAAGCAAATCAATAAAGAATTCCACCTCTCTGTCTGGCGGCAGCCCCGGTAAATCATCAGGAAATACATCAGGATAATGTCTGACCACACCAACCTCCTCAATACTGCTAGGAACGACATCATTTAACACCACATGTGCTAAATATCCTTGGCAACCCTTTGATAATAATTTTCTTTCTCTTATGGCAGAAATAACGCCATGCCTCACCCCACCTCTTTTGCCCACAAAAGTAACCTCGGGTAGTCCAGGGCGATAAAAAGAAACTGATTTACCATAACAATCAATATGGGCACGATTATAATGCAACCAATCAGCCCCTAGAATCACATCAAAATCCACAATATCTAACGGGATAAGATCAGTTGGCATAACTATGCCCTCTACCATCACTGGACACCTAAGATACACACTATCAACATAACATTTATCTCCTCTAGGCATGGCAAACTCTAAATCAAATCCTAGAGGTGAAGGGTGAGGTTGAGTCATTTGAGCAAACGTATGAGAAATCACAGAGTGCGTAGCACCACAATCAATCAAAACCTTAGCAAAATGACCAAGAACATTTAACGTACCCATGATCAAGTCCGGATGGTTCTGAGCCTCTTGCAGTGAGATGTGATTAACACGCCCCTGAGCTTGCTGTCGTCCACCACGACCTCTACTGCCTTGATTACCTCGCCCCTGGGGAGCACGTCCCTGGCCTAACTGACTAGGCTGCCTAGATGATCCTGCACCACCAGTAGCAACTTCCCTCTGACAGGGCTGACCTCCCTGATGAGACTGAGATCCACCAACTGGCATGGATGAATAAGAAGAATAACCCCCAAAGTCCTGAGAATACCCTGTCTGAGAATAAGGCTCCTGGGGATACTGATAAGGTCTGGAAGCATACGGAGCAGCATCCCCCTGGTAGTGGTAGGCACCACCACGACCCGACTGGCCATAACTGCTCGGTCCAAAGCTCTTCTGAATCGGCGCTGGAGGTGGCATAGTGGTCTGTTGCAGTCTCAGCTGACCCTAGGGACACTGAGAAGCCCGATGTCCCATTTTCCCACAAGTAAAACAAGCACCACTACCTCTCCTACACTCACCATGATGACAAAAATTACAATGGCGGCACCACGGAGCGCCAGAACCACCAGCACCACCAGAATCCCTCTGCCTCTGAAATCTAGGCCCACCAGAAAATCTACCACCACCTCTCCTCGGGCCAGTAATAATATATCTTCCACTAGAAGAACTCGAACTGGCTCCACTCTTTTTAAAATTCTACGTCTTGCGAGGTCCCGGAATAGAGATGCCCTTACCTTTATCATCCTTCTTCTGACCGTCATTCTTGTCCTCGTCATCCTCACTCTCACTGGGAAGATTATCAAAGTCCTCCATCCTAACCAAAATCTCGAAAAACTCATGATAATCGGCGCAGGGAAGTGCACTGGCAAAAGTCCGCCACTTTTTCTTAGATCCCAACTTGAAACGTCGAAGCATCTCTCCCTGAGTACCAGCTGTATCAGGGTCATAACGAGACAAATCAGTAAACTTTCTGTAATACTCATGAGCTGTCATATTCTTCTGTTTCAATCGAGTAAATTCCTGTTTCTTGCGATCAATATACTCTGGGGGGACAAATCTTTTCTTGAAATTATCTTTAAATACTTCCCAATCAGAGGTCATAGCTGGGGACATAAACTGCGTCTGATTCCTCCACCAACCTGCCGGCTCTCGACCCAAAAACCAGGTAGTGGTCTCAACCCACTTATCAGCCGGAAAGTTCCCCTGACTTTGCATCACCTGAAATGTCTTTTCAATATGATCTAGCCATTTCTCTGCCCCCTCGTGACCTTTATTACCCATAAAACGATCCAGTTTCAAATTGTACATGGTCTCCAGGGGTGTCCTCTGAGGTGGGGGAGGAGGACGGATTGCATTCTGAAAAGCCTGGGCCATTGCTTCCCCTAACTGAGTGATATCCGGGAAATTAGGTTCAGGAGTACGGCGGGACTCCCTACGCTCTCTACGACCCGCATAATTCTGACAGAAAACATCAAAAGATCATTAAAGCATTAACAATTATACAGGACTGCAACCTAGGCTCTGATACCAAACTGACACACCCTGACCCAGAGGATCAAGGCATGCTGGCCGTCACGTGAGCGTGACGTAACCAAAAGTGCGACGCGGAAGCAAGATATAACAGAAAATGAAGGAATTCAACCAATCTCTAGTAGAACCACCTACTAGAATAAAAGGATGAGTTATAAGGTAAACATATAAATTCAGAGCATAGGTTTAAGTGCAGTCAAGTAGGACCAAAATAAAATACATCACCCGCAGGTGAGTCCTACATGCAGAACGTCTGTCAGAATGCCGAAAAAGACCTCGAGAGCCACCAACCGCTAACTAGAACCTGGAGGGGCGCAAAACAAAGATGAGTGGGTCAATAAAATCAAAGATTTTCCAAAACATTTCATTTAAAACATTTCTAACCCCTCACCGTAAAACCTGTATACTTTCCCAGAAAAATAGTATATAAACATATATATATACATATATCATCAAGACTCAGCTCATATCCATCAACATAACATCTCAGAAATAATATGCCACGCCATGCCAAATATAGTTAGAAATGCATCAATATCAATCAGGTGAAATAATAAATCAACCGGAGACCCTACAATGGTCCTGTACGGCTGACTCTAAAGCTCAACATCCCACTCAGCCGGAGTCACCACATTGACCTATACGGCCCTGCTGGAGTCACCAACTATGACCTGTACGGCACTACACTGCACATCACTCGGAACTACGTAGAGTAGTCTGTACGATGAAAGGTGTATAAATACGCTCTAGTGCTTCTCTCATCAATCATCAGCGCGCATAACTAAGGTCACCCACTAGTCGGAATCACATCTAGTGATCTATACGACTAGCATGTCGGAACCCTCACATGGTCTGTACGACATCCACCTACTTGGATCCAAGACGAGCATGCGGTGTGGTGAATAATAATATAAGCACTAACACCTAGGGTGCAAGTTATGAGCTTTCAATGCAATTCTCATAAAATAACTCATCTGAATAATATAAAAACTCACCTATGCGTCCACCGCGTCAATTCACATATATATGCATCAATTATCAAACCAAATATCTCAACAATTGCATGCATGGCAATTTAAATAGGTAATACGAAAACAAAACTGCCCACTCACTGATAAGTCGATGGGTCGTAACCCCCGTGACGTCCCTAGATGCGCTCGTCCTTGGGATAAGTGTCACCTATATGCGAAACAACTATAAAAACGTTAATTTAAACACATAACCAACAATTCGAAATAACTTCTCATACGATGCTCAATTTGGGTATATGAATATACCATATCAACCTACTCGACGTCACGGACGTCGAGTAATTTTTAGAAAAAAATTTTGAAGCCGCACGCGCCCCCACGCGCACCATCTTCAACCTCTGGCTCGCCGGACTGAACTTTCCGGCGGTCGGTTTCCGGCCAAACTTTGAACGTCTCATTCTCCTTCGTTTCTCAACCATTTTCTTCGTATTTTATACCAAAATGAAGCCCCAAACATGTAGAATCACGATACACTACTTTTAAGCTTCAAAAACAACTAAATCTCACCGGAAAAATTCAAGCAAAACCGGCCAAACTTAACCCTCGTGATCCCGACGTCCAAATCCTTCAAACGAAGCACTCCGAGCTTCCTTGGGACCTCACTAAGCTCACTATAAGCTTAGAATTCCCTGAAACACAACATTTCACGTGTGCATGAACAGTGACCAAAAATGGGGGTTTCGGATTCACGTGAAATCGAAGATTCTACGTCCTAAAACCAGTACCAATCAACTCAAAACATCTCAAGGATGAAGATTCTTACCTTGGTTACCTCGATCCACTGAGTTTTGGGGGATTTTGGGTGAGGCCGTACAATATGGGTGTGAGAGAGAGGATGCGTCGAGATGGAGGAGAGAGAGAGGGCTACAGGATAGAGAAAGGGAGAGTGTGAGGGTTTAGATGCCCACATTCAATCCGCACCATCCATTTTTCCAAATCCCTAACCAAATTAACAAGAACCAAATTAATAAGCCAACTTATCTTATTTATTTTCTTCCAAAACATATCTAAGATTAGACCAAATAATGTCACACACCCACGTACCTTAATGCTCGTTAAGGGCAATTCCGTCATTTCACGTCCTGAATAAGAAAATCTCGAGACGGGCTATGACAAGAAGAAGAAGAGATGTATATTTACAGCAAGACAAGAATCAGTCATCAGCCTTATTGGAAGCCCCAAAATTTCAAAGAAGAAACAGCGGAAATATATTACAAGGTGAAAGAAGATAGAGAAAGAGATGCGGAGCTAGTAGAAGGCGATGAATAGTATTGGAATAATTTGTTAGAAGAAGAGCTGCATAACATCGACAACATGATGGAAGCCTGAAGAACTAGCTGTAAATTAGCATAAGATGAATAGCATCATAATGTATTTCCAGACAGAAATGTCAACATCGTTGTGGTCCGCATGTAATGGCATAAGAGTAAATAAAGAGAAGAGTTTGATCTATTATAGACTTTTCATACATAAAATGTCCTTATGGTTAAGAATGAATAGTACCAAGCCCTTTTCGTTAAAACTCCCTATTATATTTTGTTTCAAAAAAATATTATATTATATTTTTGGTAAGGTATATCATGATGGCGTATACAAGAATATTTAAAATAAAATAAAAAATTCACTATCATTATGAGGGTTAGGATTCAAAATTGTTACTCAAGTTTAGAAGAGGGAGAAGTATTGAGAAGTATTGAGAAGTATTGAACTTGAGACGCATGGTTAGAAAACGTGTTGTTGGAGGTCATTTACTGAAAAAAAAAAGGGGGGGGGGGGGTAATTAACTTTTAATCTCTTGCATAATTTCTTGTACTTATCATAACTCGCCTCCCCTTTTATAATTATGTTCAAGATAATTGACCAATCGGATTTTTTTGTAATAAAGATCATATAAATGAGCTGATAATGAAAAATATTAACAAGTGATCGTTTTCATTTTCATTTTCGTTCTGCTTGTGAAAATCATGACCTAAAAAATCTAGATTTTGCACCAAACATAATTAAACGAAATAAAATTGTGAATGAATTTCATATAAGAACAATTCATGCACCAAATTTATAATCGTCTCAGTCAAATGGAATTTGTGCAAAATCATTTTGAGCTTGAGGAAATTGCATGTAGGCATCAATGAAAGATTGGTTCTTTATGTCGTTATCCACGCTCACAATCAAAGGAGGACCATTCAACATGTCGACCATTACTGTACGCACATATATTTTCTTCTATTCTATTAAAAGAAGAGGGTTTGTCAACTTTTTGCCCCCTTTTTTTCCAATTTTGCCCTCACTTTTGAATATACAATGTTGACATGAGGAGGGCAAAATAGTTCTTTACACCATTTGATAAAATGACAATCATATCCCTATTTTTCCTATTTTCCCCTCACTTTTGATACATAATATTTACATAAGGAGGGCAAAATAGTAATTTTATATCAAAATATTTACATAACTCTTAACTTTGATCGTTGAGATTTATGCTAATCTCAACAATCAAATGACACACCCCGACCGAGATAAAGGCATGTTGGCCGTCACGTGAGAGTGACGTAGCCATGTGCACAGTGCGGAAGCAATACAGATAAGAAATATACGAATAATTAAAAACCAAATTACTAGAGTGCACTACTAAACAGAAAGTGATAGAAGTTAGTTACAACAGTGAACACTCCTAATCAAAGCATAAAGTCTAGGTGCAGTCCAGTAGGACAAGTACTAGTTATACAGTACCAGGAATGTCCTACTATTATTTAGATAAGTCAGAACTGCCGACATCCTCAAGCCACCAACAGCAAGCTTACTTAAAACCTGGAGGGGCACAAAACAGAAAACATGAGTGGGCAAAACTAATGTTTTACAAAACCATTTCATTTATCAACATACTAACCCCTCGCTGTAAAACATGTAAAATTTTCCCAGAATTAAGATATAAGCATATACATACATATATATATATATATATATATATATATATATATATATATATATTATCTAAAATCATAACAATTCAATTCATGCTTCACATAATCATATTCATATGTATGCCATGCCAAAATATAACAAAGTAAACAATCCAGGTAAGAATGATTTCATAGAAATATAATATGTTAGCCGGAACCCCTGAGGTGGTCTGTACGGCTGAATTCATAACTCAAAAGTCAATCTAGCCGGAGTCACTACAATGACCTATACGGCAATATACTGCACATAAGTCGGAACCACTAAGAAGGGTCTATACGACAAGATTGGGTGAAATATAATTATGCTCAACTCTATTCTCTCATAATAGTCGGGCGATAAATCGCTAGTCACCTACGAGTCGGAACCATGAATAAGGTCTGTACGACAAGACTGTGCACTTAAGTTGGATCCAATATGAGCATATAGTGTGGGAGGTGACGTAAATAAACAGGCCTGTACTTTATATCTCTGGCTAAATCTCAATCATCCTAGGTGCAGTTTTATGAGCTCAACATCATTTCACATATCACATCATCGATGAGTCACATAACCAAACGTAACTTACCTGAACTTACATGTGCCTCCACAGCACCACATTTATATATATATACAACCATAAAATGCATATTCAGAATATAAAAGTATTTGGCATATTATTTCAAAGCATACTTTCCTTAAAAATGTATCTCTGGGAAATATATCAAGTATATAAATATATACTGAAAACAAAAGCCCACTAACTGGTATGTCGAAGGGTCGTAGCCCCCGAGTCGCCCGTGGATACGCTCGTCCTCGGGATAAGTCTCACCTATATGCGAATTAACTATAAAAACGTTATTTTAAAGCACATAGGCAAAATTAGCTAATAACTTCTCATACATTGCTCAAACTGGGTATATGAATATACCACAGTGATCTACATAACCTCATGATCATCCCCAAATTTTTAGATAAATTTTTCGAGCTCCCACGCGCCGCCACGCACCAACAAGGGCACGGCAAAACGCACCCCCACGCGCGGCCAAACCTGACGGATTCCCTAAACACCGTTAGGGAATATTCCGTTAAACCTAACAGATTCTGTTAAAATTGACTGACGGCGTCAGCATATTCCGTCCAAACTGAGTAAAACTTCAAACCCACTATTCTCACTCATTTTTCAACCATTTTTCATGAAATTGGTACCAAAATGAAGCTAATAACATGTAGAATCACGTTATACAAGTTTCAAGGCTTAAATTCTACTAGATTTTTCTTGAGAAAGGTCGATAGCTTGGCTTACCTAGAAACACATCGATCTCAGTCCTCCGACATCCAAATCCTTCCAACGAAGTACCCCTAGACTCGTGAGGACCTCCTTAAGCTTCCTATGTCCTTAGAATTCCTTGAAACACAAGGTTTTACGTGTGCATGAACATTGTACAAAATCGGGGTTAGGGTTTTCTCGGGTTTTCAAAGCATTCACATCCAAACAAGGGTATCAATGTACTCAGGAGGTTACAATGAGCAAGAACCTTACCTTTAAAGCTTCGATCCGTGAAGTTTCAAGGGCTTTGGATGTTTGTCCGTACGAGTTTGAAGGAGAGAGAGAGAGTGAGAGTCCGAGAGAGATGAAAGGGTACGGGAGAGAGAAGAGAGACAGTGTGTGTGTGTGGCCTAGGATTGGTCAACCACCAAAAAGTACCATAACTTAATCCTAATTGGTTCCAAACAATTAGGATTTAAGAATATTAACCCAAAGCTACACTTAAACCACATTACACAACTAACGTCCAAGGGTATTTTCGTCAATTCATGCCGTCGATAAATATATATTTGGAACGGGCTGTGACATCAAAGTTAAGAGTTATGCTAATCTCATAGATTATTTTTGCTAAAATGCCGTTTCATATATATCATGCGCATTAATTTTGATAATTTTGATATGCGAGTATAAAGGCAAGTCTAGCGATATGGGGGAGAGGAGATCTGAGAAATCCCCTTGCTCGATTTTTATGTTTTGATTATGTAGAGTTTAGAATTCGTTGTCTCATCAATTGTTCTCTTTCAATTTGGCCTCACAAAAGTGACATCTTGGACATATATGCCACCGACTGAAATTTGGTTTTTTTTTCTTTAGTGTACACCAACTTCAGGGTTGCTAGGACATGAGAATTAATACTCTATAATCAGTTATGGTTGGTTGCCTATGTGTAGGAATGCATGGATACATTGACAGGAAAATCTCATTAGTTTTTTTTTTTTTTTGGACAAAAATCTCATTAGTTTGTTGGTCTTTTATGTTGAACACTTGTAAACATGTTTTTTATGGGGAATATTTGTGCACTTTCATTATTAATATTCCATCCTATTATTTGATTGCTTCTTACAGCTGAAACATTGGTTTTTATTGTGTGTGCCATTTTGGTTTTATGAAAATTTTGAATTTTTTTTCAAAGATGATAACATATTTTCTAGGGTAAATTATACAAAACTATCTCAACTATGAGTCACATAACAGTCTCATAGCTCATGTTTTAAACATTATAATGTCATATATCTATCAATTTTTTTGTTAATTTTTCTATTAAATGCTAACGTTGCATGAGCATAATCCACCCATTTGCTAATTGAAATAAAAAATTAATTAATTAACAATAAAATATTTGTTATTTATTTAACAATTAACATTAATTAAAAACAAATAATTTTGTGGGCCCCCATCCCAGTCTCTCTCTTTCTCCCTCAAACTCTCGCTTCTCTAGCAACACTCATCTCTTTTTTCTCTGTGCTCACAGAGAAACTGAGCCAGAAAACGGCCACCCACTAGTCGGCGATTTCTGCACTGATTCATCATCCGTTCGTTGCTCTATTGCCGCGCCGTCCATGTGATTGGGTCGACCTGGTCTAGGTTGCAGGTTGCAGTGCTACAAATGCTGAATTCTACTAGGAAGAAGGCTGGAAAATTTATGCTCCATTCAACCTCAAATCTCTACCAAAACACATGAAATTTTTTTCTCAAAATGAAGATCACAGAATAAGGAATATAAATATATAATTTTTAGGCAAAATCGTGGCCAGATAATGGCCTGAGAACCGCCTGAACTTGTCAGCTCAAAACTGGGTTTGTGGTTGCTTGCAAAATCGAGGCAGATTCTAGCCTCCTATGCGCTAATCTAAACCTCAGGATGAAGGGGAAGTGATCCGTGGTCCTAGTCTCGTCCAATCTAACGAGGAATTGCCGGATTTTTATCAAGAAACCACGAGGTGGTGGTGACTCCCATTTGTGTTGTTGTATAGAGAAGATAAGAGGTTAGAGAAACTGAGGAGTTGAACGTTGATGGAGCAAAGAAGAGAGAAAGACACGGTTGTGGTGGTGGTCTGGTGGGTGGTTGTTCTGGGCTCGGCTTCTCTGTGAACACAGAGAAGAAAAAGGTGTAAGCGATGGTAAATAAGGGAGAGAGAGAGAGATTGGGATGAGGGGGCCTACAAAATTATTTGTTTTTAATCAATTTTAATTGTTAAATAAATATCAAATATTTTATTATTATTAATTAATTTTTTATTTCAATTAGCAAATGAATAGGCCTCATTCATGCTACGTCAACATTTAATAGAAAAATTAACAGAAAAGAAGATAGGAAAATTCATTGGCGCTTTTGGGAAAAGATGTGTAAATCTAAAGGTGAAGGTGGGTTGGGCTTCCATGACCTCTACGCGTTCAATATGGTGATGTTGGCAAAGCAAGGGTAGAGGGTCATTCACCATCCCTTGTCACTAATTGCACAGATTTTTAAGGCAAGGTACTTCCCGAATTCTTCTTTTTGGGAAGTAGAGGCACCCCTTTCGTCGTCGTATTGCTAGCAGAGCATTGTTAGGGCTAGAGAAGTGTTTGTTAAGGGTTCGAGATAGGTGGTGGGAAACGAGAGGCAGATTCAAGTTTGGTCAGATAGGTGGCTGCCAAGACCTAGCACTTTTAAGGTCTTATCATTGCCTTCTCTAGAGTATGCTAGTATAATAGTTGAGGAGTTAATTGATACTTCTATAAGGGCGTGGCGTACCGATTTGTTGTCAGAATTATTTAGCCTTGAAGAGGTATCTTTCATCTTTTCTCTCCCGCTTAGCTTTCATGCTCCAAAGGATAGGTTGGTTTGGCACTATGATGAACGGGGACGTTTTTTAGTCAATAGTGGATATTGGGTGGCTCGGCAATAGCTCCAATCTATGGATAATAGTGCTTCCTCTTCTTCCAATGCTAGTGGTTATGTGAAACTGTGGAAGCATCTTTGGAAGGCTTATATCCCACCTAAAGTGAAGAACTTCACATGGAGAGCATGTTATAACATTTTCCCTACTAAAGTGAATCTTAAGAAGAAATGTGTGAGGGTGGAGCCGTAGTGTGGGATATGTCAGGGAGAGGATGAGGATGCAGAACATGTCTTTTTTACTTATTCTTTTGCCAAAGCAGTATGGTTCAGTTCTTCGTTGGGCCTGAGAGGGTTTAGGAGTTCTTCTTTTCTATTAAAAGAGTGGTTACTGGAGGTGCTTGAACGGAGAGCAGGGGATTTTGAGTTGGCACGCATGGTGTTATAGGGTATTTGGCAGGAAATGAATGCACGGGTATGTAAAGGAGCCAGCACTCCTCCCATGGTCGTGTGGCAGCGGGTGGCATCTTGGCTGTTGGTCTTTCAGGAAGCTAATATGAAAACGTTTAGGCCGGGCGGTTTCTCTTCTCCACGGTGGACTCCTCTTTCTCAAGGGTAGGTCAAGCTTAACATTGATGGGGTGATGAGAGATCGAGACAAGCTCAGGGGAGTGGAAGTGGTGATTGAGGACTGGAGGGGAGGTCACTTGACGCCCGAGGTGCACCAGTACCCAAGCATTGTCTCGGTTCCCATCCTAGAAATGTATGCAATTAGGTTTGGCTTGCAATTGGCTCAGCAGCAAGGTTTCCAACAGGTGGTGGTGGAGAGTGATTGCTTTAAGGTCATTACGACACTCAATCTTCCTCATTATGACGCCTCAGAGCTTGGTATGATTGCATATAACGTCCTGCAGCTGGCTTCCAATTTCCATAGGGTGAGTTTTATCCATGCTCTTTGGCATCGGAGGTTCTTTGGCCAAAGCCCCCCATCCATCGTGGGCGCGTGAGGCTCTTAGCCTTGACCTAAGGTGTTGTTTGTTTTGTAGGTGTAATTTTGTCCAAGAACAAGGAGGAAGAAATTTGCATCCACAAAGATAGCTGAAGAAGAAGATTAAAATTCAAACTAGTGTGTCTAGCCATGTTTTCGTCATGGAAGAAATAATGATCAAAAATGGTAATCAGCCATGTTTGAATTTTAATCTTCTTCTTCAGCTATCTTAATATGGCATCAGAACTGGACGTGGCTGATTACCGTTCCGTTGTCAATCTCTAAATTCTGCTACCTGAATTCTTCTTCTTTTACGATTGGGTTAATCAAAATCACTATCAAGGTATTAAGAAACACAAGGCTACTGTATGCATGCATGCTCGACCTATTGTTTGACTAAAATTTCTTCCCCTAAAAGTTTAACGCCGGTAAACGATCCTTTTATGATCTTTCGCTGCTTCTCTCTTTTGGGTTTCTCTTCTAAATCTCTGTCTGGGTTGTTCATTTCTACAATAAATGTTACACCCCCAGTATACTACTTTTGTGCATGCAAAGGTGTTTGATAAATTGCTCCACTGAATTTTTTTTTCTTGAATTTTCTGAAATTGTCATTCTTTTTCATGAAAGGTTTCCAATCAGGAATTATGCTTATTGCTGCACAATTGCAAATTTTGCAATCCCCAATTATGTCTTTGATTTCGTCTATTTCTTCCTCTGTTTGTGTAAAAGTGGATGACACCAACTACTTGCAATGTCATTTTCTAATGAATGTAATATGATGCTAGAAGGTCATGGCAGCATCATTGGATTCATTGAA
The DNA here is from genome assembly GCF_042453785.1 of Malus domestica. NCBI lineage: Eukaryota > Viridiplantae > Streptophyta > Magnoliopsida > Rosales > Rosaceae > Malus > Malus domestica. Next base: position 6,856,165 of record NC_091663.1, read on the forward strand.
TGGTCACGGTTAAGCCACGTCAATATCTTATATTAATTTTTTATAGAAGGAGAAAAACAAAATAGAGAATGTGAGAGGAGGAGATGGAAGTGGATGGAAGGAAGAGGGGAGAGAATCCTTGTCCCATTCTGTAATCAAATATCGACATCTGTCAGACCTAAATCAAATAATTTTAAAGTGTGGAAAATCATGACATGCTTTGATGTTGTTACTTACCACAACACTTTCTTCATCCGCTATTTCTTGTGTGATTGGTAGCAAGAGTTCTCGAGAAATGTGGGTTCATCTTCAAAACCAATTTTTCTTACTAATCACAAAACTAGCATCATCAAGTTAAAGAATAAAAAATGCAATGGTGGTATTTTTTTAATATTTTTTTCTATAAAATTGTAAAGATATTTTTATTATTTAAGTAATTAATTATAGGGTGATGCTAGGGAGACTAAAATTTTAAACTAAATGATGTGTCGCCACTAAGAAATAAGCACGCTAATCAACACTTAAATAATAATCTAATCATCAACAACCATATAATCTAGTTTACAAAATTTAGTTTAAAAATTTAGTTTCCCTAGCATTACCCTAAGGGTAAAGTTGTTAATTTATTAGTAGAACTTTGACCGAAGGGCACCAGTAAAGGAAACTCCTTGCAAGAAGAAATTTTGTGCGATGAAACACACATCGTCGAGCAAAGTCACTTTGAGCGACGAAATTTTGAACTTCGTCACGCAAAGTCTTGCGCGACGAAATTTTGCGCGGCGAAACAAACATTGTTGCGTAAAGTTACTTTGCGCGACAAAATTTTAAACTTCATTGCGCAAAGTCTTTACAAAAATAAAAAATTATTTTATTAAAACCTTTGTGCGACGAAATCCAAATATTTTGTCGCCTAAACCATTTTTTTTTTAATTAATTTATATTATAAATTTTAAAATATAGTTATTTTCATAAGTTTTTATTATTTTTTTAACTTTGCGCAACGAATATCAATATTTCGTCGCCTAAACCCTATTTATTTATTTTATTTAATTTTATATTTTATATTGTTAAACTATATTATTTGACACACCCCGACCCGGAATGTCCACTTGGACTCCAAATCGAGCTGTGTTGGCCAACACTTGGAAGGTGACAAAGCCATAAAGTGTAGTGTGGTGGAATATGTGAATAAATTTAAACCTAAAAGTGCCTAAATATAAGAGTGATGTGAGTGGGAATGAACCTATTTCACACGTGATGTTAGAGTATAAGTACAGTATAGTAAGATAGGGTGAGAATTATACCATCGAAGGTAATCGTCTACACCAAGATTTGCCAAGAATCCTCGTCGATAAGAAAGCAGCTACTAAAACCTAGAGGGGAGAAAAACAAGGGTGAGTGGACCTAAAAATAAAGTTTTAATAAAAACCTTTGAAAATGTTATAACCCCTCGCCATAAAACATGTATAGTTTCCAAGATATACATACTACATATAGTATGAAAATACTCACCGTAGCCTGCAAAATATCAAGATATCAATACGGCACAATAGTTCATATATAAGTGCATGACGTCAATAATCGTATACTTTCACATAAGTAAACATATCAAACCAAGTGCTCATCAACACATGCTGACACACGAGTTCATGCAGAGTTATTCTGACATGAACAGGACTAGGTGTAATAATGATATACGAGCTAGTGCTACGATCATGTGAAGATTGGCGCTATTCGCGGTCACATACGAGTCGGAGTTGCCTATTGCAACTTATATGACAGGACTAGCACCTACTTGGATCTAAGGCGAGCGTGCGGTGTGGATGTGAACATACAAGTGAAAGACTGGCCCTAGCCCTGGGCGAGCACTAACACCGGTGCAGCAAACGATGAGCATAAAACATAAATATAGTCATGCCATAATGGTTCGATAGTTCTAATCAACATAATATCATTCATAGTCGTAGGTATAATCATGGCATCAATAAACATACGCATACATGTGCATCCCGTAGGATTTATGATCACTTCGAAATTTTCCGTTATTTTGCTAATTCTTATAAGCATTAGTCTAAACTAAGCATACATAGTAAATTATCTTTCAATGTATAAATGGAAACTAACAAATATGTATATACTATATAAAAGAAAAGACCCACTCACCTGAAGTCCGTGCTACAACTCCCTAGCATAAATATCGAGGCATCACGAACGATCGTCGCCTAGAACAAATATCAAATCACATCTCAGAATTCTTATTGATAGAACAAAGTAACTTACATAAAACACATCCCCAAAGACGTTCTAGAATGATTTGTAACCCATTAACCAAAAGTCAATCGTCGGTCAAATGTCGACGGTAGGGTCCACAATCCTACGTAACTTGATCCGAAAGATCAGCACCTCGAATTTCCAATCCGTAACTTCCCAAGAGTTTCAATAAGCTTCTAGAACAACATCCTAAAGTTTCAGAACAATCCAAAGATCGGATCTCTGCCAATCGCTAAAATTAAGTGGCGGCCGACCTTTAGATTTACAAACTTAGAAAACACATATGGGAAGATCCGTACGTCAAATTCTTGATCCATTAGTTCCTAATATCCTTAAATATTATGTACTATTATGTACTAAAGTTTGGTGATGATCCAATGGTCGGATCGTCGAATCATATAAATAACCAAGTGGTGGCCCTTAACGGAAATATAACCAAACAACGGGATTTCGTCAATTGGATGTCTAATATGGAATTGGGGCACCCATTTTAGCCTAGGGAAGTCAAGTGGTGTCTCTGCCCACGCGCCGTCGCACATGGAGGCCGGCCACCCTGACTTGCCGGAAAATTCAACTATTTCCAAAAATTCTCAAATTTTATAGGAATGAAGATCTTAACTAGTAGAGCAAGTTTTATACATGTGGCCAAGTCCAATTTGGCTGGGAAAGGCCCCAAATTGGCTCGCACCTATCGAAAACCCTAGAATGGGTGAGCTTCAATTTGACACCTCCGGTACTCCGCCACACCAACCAAGGCTTGGGACTTATTCCTAGGTTCAAGAAGAGTTGAACCATGGTAGTGGTCGACGATGGTTCATGCAGAATCGACCGATTGTCGTCGGGCACCCATGAAACCCATTGACGCGATCTTCACGACACCAAGGCTAAAATTTATCGAGTTTTTGGTGGAAATGAAAAAGGTGATGATGTTGAGTGACTTGCTGGTGGTGGGTGGCTACGAATCGCCTGAAAAGGCGTCGGAAATCATGGTTTTCTGCAAGGTCGGGCCGCGGGTCAAGGAATGACCCGGTTTAGCTAGGTTGATTTCCCCCAGTTCCTCTCCTTTTCTTCCCTCTCCTTTCTCTCCTTTCTCCTAGTTCTCATTGGTCAGTCCTCCTCTCTTCTCCCCCGATTGGGTAGCTCTACCCCCTTCTTCCTCCTCTATTTCTCCTCCTATCCGATTCCTTCTTCCTTTTTTCCTCATTTCTCACAAAATAATAATATAATAATTAGAAGAAATATATAAAATAATAAATAGTGATATTTACAAAAGTACTTTTCGGATTTGTAGTTCTGTAAAACTCCTATCGTAACTCCGGTTTCGATTCAGATTACGCTTACGCAATCGTCCCTTTAAGAACTTTAAGAGTACGATAAAATAGTAACTTGCACGCGTCACTAAATGACGGTCAATGAAAATCAACAATCTTGCCAGTAGGTCACTTTCGTCAATTCACTCTTTTAAAAATTAATAAAATTGTAAAATTAGGAACAGGTTATCACATTATTTTCTTTGCACGACGAATCAACATTTGGTCTCCTAAACCCTATTTATTTTAATTTATTTATATTTTAAATTTTAAAATAAAATTATTTTCTTTTTTTTATTATTTATAAAAAAATTTAAAAATTTTGTGTGGTGAACCTATATTTCATCGCGCAAAATCCTTCAATTTGGGCGGGCACTACAAATGGGGTGAGGGATTTTTTTTTTTTTAAGACTTTGCAAGACAAACTTTCGTCGCGCAAAACTTTGCGCGACCAACATTTCGTAACACAAAACCCTAAAAATTTGGGCCGGCTCCAAAATTGGGACGCGGGAAATTTATTTTTTTAATTTTTTCAAGACTTTGCGCGACCAATTTTTCGTCGCGCAAAGTGTTACAGTTTTTAAAACCAACATAACTCCTCCACAATTTTCTCAATGTCTTTCTCTATTCTCTTACCTCTCCTCTCTTTCCCTCTCCCCAAATCCAACCCTCTCTCTCACACTCACTCCTCTCACTTAATCTCTCTTCTCTCTCTCTTCTCTATCTCTCACTCTCACTCACTATCTCATCTCTCTCTCACTATCTCCTCTTAACTCTCTCACACTCACTCATCTCTCTCATTCTCACTCACTCTCAATCTTGCTAAAAGGTATTTTCTCCCCAAATTTTTTTTTTCTTTCCTTAATATGTGTTTTTGGAGTTAATTAATTGTGTTTGGTGTGGGGTGGAGTTTGGGGTAGGATTTGGGGTATGCCAATTTTAGGGGAGATTATGCCGATTTTTTGGTATTATTTTATGTTTTTTTTTTGTTATTGGACCATGTTTGTTTTGTTCGTACGGAATCATTGAGACTTTGACAGCGAAAGTTGAGGATTAGGACGCTATCGGACCATATCCCCCACCACTACCACCACAATAGACTTGTATTAGGAGTTTATTACTGTACTTTGTTAATTTATGTGTACATTTTAAATATGTTATATATATTGGATAATTTGATCACTATTTTTCATATGTAATTTTATTTTGAATATATCAATTTAAATTAAAGTAATTAAAAAATAAAGTCATACAATTAAATAAAATTAAAAAGGTAAAAATTCGAAAAATCTTGCGCTACCAAATAATTCGTCGTGCAAACAATTAATATAATTAAATTAAAATAAGAGAAATAATAAAACAAAAAGTCAAAAGCCTTGCGCTACAAAATATTTCGTCACGCAAACAATTAATTTTGTCGCGTAAAATATTAAATTAATTTAATTTAATAAAAAAAATACAAAACCAATAATCTTCGCACGACGAAATATTTCATCACATAAAGTACCTTCGCGCGACGAGGATTAATTTTCGTCGCACAAACCCTATTGTCACGAGCTTTGTGCGACGAACCATGCACGACAAAAGTTTCGTGTCGCAAGGTTTTGAGTGACAAAATCATACTTTGCGCAACAAACTTATTTCGTTGCGCAAAGTGTTTTTTGTAGTAGTGGGGGTTGTGTGAAAATGAATTAAAACCTGAGAGAATATTAGTGTAATGTCTCAAACGTAAGAGTAAGGCCGGCCCATGCCCAGTGTAAGCAGGGCGACCATCCAGGTCCCAAAAAAATTAAGGGCACCAAAATTATTAGTGTGGCATATTTATATACGTTTTCATAAGAGTATAAATTTATAACATTTGGTTTAATGACAAAGAAATTTAACTAGAACTAGTGATTTTGTTGTTTGAAATTAATGAGGAGGTCTTGGGTTCAAAACATCATGTGTGCTTATTGAAGTTTCAATTTTTACAAATTTCTTTTCATAACAGTTTAAATTTATAAAATTTGGCTAAATGATCAGAAATTTAATTAGAAGCAATGGTTTTTTGTAATTTAAAATTAACTAGAGGTCCTAAGTTCGAAATGCTATGTGCATGTTTATTTTTTTCAATTATTACAAATTTTTGTTTGGTTGTTAATTTATTTTTAATTACTAGCTAGTAACTATGTGGGTTGCTATTTTTAAACATTCATTCCAATTCAAGTCTAATCTTCAACAAAGGGTAATGCATAAACTAAATTTTTAGACCAAATTTGCAAATCATATAACGTGTCATCAAAAGGTTTCATTTAGTGCCCATTCATTACTTATACATATCCTTAAAGACTCGAAAATATCATTATTTTTTAATCTTATATTGACGAGGTTAGTAAATAAGAACAAACACCTCACGATTTATACCAAAACACTTATGGAAGACAAAACTCATAATTTATCTACTTGTAAGCTAGAAGGTTTTTTGTTTCTTTATCTCGATACAAAATAAATTAAGTTTTTCCATGTTTCTAAATTACTGAGTTTGAAGTGATTTTCTAAATATAATTTTATCGATGTCTTACATATAAAAACAAAAAAACAATTATATGAAGTGAGGGCACATTTTTTGGCGTTACCCTGGACCTCAAAAATCTCTAGACCGGCCATGCGTAAGAGGTTTGTATAAACTCGATAAACTTCAGGAGCGTTAGTGTAATTAATTCCGAAATAATTAGCTAAACATCTAGCAAATTGACTATGTCAATTTTTGCCTTATGGTAAGGTAAAACCGTAAAACACCGGACTGTGTACTGTTCGTCCGATCTCTGTACTACTGCACTCTTCTATTTCATCTCTTGGCTGTCTATTTTGTACTGTCATCATGTCATCCATCACCGCTGGATGCTCCAAAACGACTTGGGCAACCGCTGGCCACGCCAAAACGACTTGGACAACCGCTGGCCACGTCAAAACGACTTAGGCAGTATATCTCTTATTTTGCCCAAATACATGCCGTGCCGAGCCGTGCGCTACATGTCTTTTCCATTTTCGTAGTTATTTCTTTTTCTTGTTTGAGAGTGCTGTGCACCACCATGGTCCATGCCATATTAACAAAATTAATTGACAATTCCCGAACCCCAGATTAAAGAAAAATATATCATCAATAAAGAAAAAATGGCAATTTCAACTGTGTATTTTTTTCTTTCTAAAATTCAAACGGTAGCTGTCGACATGAGTGTAACTAACTTGCCTAAAATCACTTAGTACTATAGTTTATTGGTCTTTCTCTTTACTTGTAATGGGAGATTTAGGTTCAATTTTTGCCAAAAGTGAATTCGAACCAAATTATTATGGCTAGCCCGCGGTGAGGCTTAGCACACTCACCCACCCCTTAGCCTCATAATGGACTAATAATAATGTAGCTTAAATTTGTTTTTGGCGATAGTCGAACTTAAAACCCTTACTTACGAGTGAAGAGACCGTAGTACTAAGTGGTGTGTACAATTTTTTTAAATAATGGTTTTTAATTTTTTAATTTTTTATTTTTTATTTTTTTTTGTCATTCAATCACTTGTATAATTTCCTATGGTTGCACTGTAACTTACCAAAATGCTAATTTCCCAGTTCAGTTTTAACCTTTGTACGACATATTACGAGCCCCGATGTACTATCAGAGACTCATCAGATACCCAAACAACGTATAAATACCCGAAGTAAATGCAAAGGATAGCGCCCTCACTCATCTTAACACCCCAACAGAAGCAAAATTTAGAGAGAGAAGCAAATCCCAGAGAGAGAGATAGAGATGGAAGGGATGGATCATGGCCATGGCATGGGTGGTATGGCACCACCACCACCATCATCCATGACGAACGGTACGACGATGCACCATACGATGATGATGCACATGACCTTCTTTTGGGGCACAAAGGCGGAAGTACTCTTCTCCAAATGGCCAGGCACAAACACCGGCATGTATTACGTATCCTTATTCTTTGTCTTTGCCCTAGCTGTCCTCGTCGAGTGGCTCTCCCACTGCCGTCTGATCAGACCCAGCGCAAGCGACGTCATTTCTGGACTGGCACAGACTTTTTTGCATGCAATTAGGGTTGGGTTGGCTTATTTGGTGATGTTGGCCGTCATGTCGTTTAATGCGGGGGTGTTTCTTGTGGCGGTGGCTGGGCATACTGTTGGGTTCTTGCTTTTTGGGAGTAGGGTTTTTAAGAAGAAGCCGGATGTTGATGAAAAGGGTTCTGATCTTCCTCCAATGAGATGTTGATTATATGTAAATTTTAAATTTTATTTATGGAATTAATTAGGACATTCTGGGTTTTTAGTTTGGTGAAGCATCTAATGCTCAGATGGCTGAGGCGGTGGCGGTAAGGGATGCGCTATGGGGCTGCAGGAGAGATGGATTTACAAAGGTAATTATGCTCAGGAGGTTGTTCGTATGATTAATAGAAGAATGGTTTTTGATGCGCAAACTGGAAGGTATTTTGCACGATACATGGAATCTGTGGAGTATGTGTTTTTTTCATCGAGAAACCAACAGAGCAGCGCACATTGTTGCAACTTTCATGCAATCTGTAGCGGGAATTTTTATTTGGGATTGTATTAGTTTCGATTTTGTTTTTAATATTCTTGTTGAGTATCTGAACTTATCAATTAGATTTGATTGAATAAAATCTGTCATTTAAATTTGATTGAATAAAATCTATCATTTAAAAATAAAATAAAAATTCATTGTCAGGTTCAGATTTTTTCGCAGAATCATCTCTATTTTTTTGTCAAAGAATCTGAAAAGGGTATTAAATATTTCCTCAAGTTAGGTTTTATATGTGTGGTTGTGAAGTGGGAGGTTGATCTTTTCCAGTCATCTGCCCAGAAACAGCAAGTCAAGTCATGCATCAATTAATGATCCAACTTCATTAGCTGTGTTTTTAATTTTATTTTGTATGAGAAATAAAAATAAGAATTAAGATTTTAAAATTGTATCAATTGGTTGTTAAATTTTAATTTTTTCATATTATAGTATAAGTTTTTATAATTGTATCAATTTATACTTTTTATTTACGAATTATTTGAACTTTCATTAAATGGAGGGTAAATTTCGAAATCCGCTCTCAATCTTACACTTTTCAAATCAGTTCACCTCTCATGCAAGTCCAGACTTAATTCCAAAAGTTATATTACACTACACAAAGGGCTTCGGTCTTGGTCCAACTCAATACACAATTATACATAATTTCCCCCAATAATCATAACAAAAGTTAAGCATTCTTGTATGCAACTGGCCTTTCCCTATTTCTTTGCTTTCTAGAACCACGTAGCTTGTCTTTTGTCCTGATTTTTGTTTTACATCGAAATGACAGACTCTAAACTTGTTATATAGCATCTAAGAGAAGCTGTAAAATTATTAAAATTTTATTTTAAAAAGTCAATTCTAAAAATCTCATCTCCAACATACAAGTGTTTCTATCAAACAAATACCCTTTAAGTTTACAAAGCAACTGCTCATAAGTTAAATATAAAAAACTTAATAAAATTGAAGGATGGACCCGTAAGCCAAGGAGAAAAGGAAGATAGAAGGTGGTTTTAGAAAATGAGTAAATTGAGTTTTCTTTTTGAAATGATTGATATAAATATTCAAAATTTGTTAAAATAAAAAGTGTTGTTCGAGATAAAAAAAATCAAAGAGACTAGTTAAAGTAGTTATTTGATACTCTTCACCCACTAAAATATCAAAAATTTAACAATACTGTTGGAGATGCTTTTAGGATTCATGGGCTAACGTTTCTTTCTATGTGGGCTTTGCTTAATAATGCAGCAATAGGTCTGGGCATATTTGTTTTCTTTATTTTCCTCGCCTCTCTCTAATGTTGGGCCTATCGTTCGGCTGCCGTCTAGGATTGGGGGAAGACCGGAAAAACATGCAGAGAACTGATCCTCCAACTAAAGACCATCAAGTCCAAAAACTCAAAATCCGAATGACTGGGAAAAAGTTCGATCGTTCCAACTTATGGTAGGCTGAAAGTTTGGTGCCGTGACATAATACAAGGGCGTTGTTAAGTACTGAAAATATATTATTATGCACTCTAAACAATTAGATTTGGTTGCAAGAATGATTGACAACGTATTGTTTATGTATTGAAGACATAACATTGATGCAACGATAATATAATAACGACATAATAAACGTTCATCATTTTTGCAACCAAATATCAAAAACAGATTATTCATTCTAATTGTTCAAAATATAAAGAGAAATTTGCATTAAAAAAAAAAGAGTGTAGAATGACTTCAAAGTGTCAATGGATAAACATAAAGTAATGCTTTTCTATCATGAAGTGTTGAACAGAGATGGACTCGAAGAAAGACGATCTCAAATGAGGAGGGATAATGGCGGAGATAAAATATATCGAAGGCTTATCATAATTGTCATTATTATTCATTTCCATTATTAAGTAACTAGGTTACTTACATGCATGATTCAAACAGCATGATAATGTAACATGATTTTCTTATCCATATGGTAACTTGAAGGACTAATGCCTTATCAAACATTTGTTGTTTTTCTTTTTTCAAATATTTTCTTTCTATATCAAACATTTGTGTCATTGAAGTGTGGTTGGTGTGCGTTCAAAGGGGTCATTTTTGTGATTGTCATAATTTGAATTTTTTAATTTAAATTTTAATTAAAAATAAATCAAAATTACTTCAAAAGAAGTTAACCGAAAAAAAAATAAAGCTAACACTGTTGCCTGACAAATTTTTTTTGGCCTAAATTGTACACTAGTGGATTGAAATACTTTTAAAATGATTGAAAACGTTTTTAGTAAAAGTGTTTTTGGACTACAAAAGCACTTGAAGTACATTTTGGAAGAAGCACCAATTATGTGAACAAAGTTGAAGTTCTACCATAAAATCAATTTCTTATAAGCATACGCAACGTCCCTCCTTTCCTCGATGTGGGATTGATACTCTTGACATTATGTGCTTCTAGCAAGACACTTTTAAGTGCTTATCCAAGACACTTCAAGTGCTACTAATTCAAAATTTACTTGCCTAGACATTATGTGTTTCTTGCAAGACACTTTAAGTACTTATCCAAGACACTTCAAGTGCTGATTCAGAATTACTTGCATTTTTACTAAAATAATTAGTTCCAAAAGCACTTTTGGTGAAAGTGTTTTTGGGTTCTAAAAGCACTTAAAGTGAATTTTAGAAGAGACACAAGTTATGTACTTCTTGTAGGACACTTCACGTGCTTATCCAGGATTCACTTCTATTTTTACTAAAAATTAGTTCCAAAATCGTTTTCAGTCATTTTAAAAGCACTTCCAAACACGCCTAAAAGCTACTTTAGGTCCAGATTCCAAATTTTGAAAAGCTTAAATATTTGGCTCCAAAATTTAGACCTCATACATTTGAGATGGTCTTATAAGCATAACTAATATATGTTGCATTCGGGTTTTTCCGTTGTTTAATGAATAGGCGTGGGAACCAAATATATATACGTTCTTGAACTCTTTCTAGAAGAGCTTCCCACCCGTGAGCATAAACTAGATAGAGAGCTCCAAAAGCTATTCAAGGACAAACTAAACTCCTAAATTATGAAGAAACCAATGCTTGAAATTAAACAAGCATCAGTTACCCCACATGAAGAAAGCAGAATTGGCACTGGGATTTATTAAAATGCATCCTTTTACATCACAAGTAGGGGTTCGCACAAGTAGTTGCATCAACCAATCAATGGCATCCTGCTGTACCTCCATTATATCAAACAATTCAAACTTATTGTTTATTCAAATATAAACAAGGGGATGATATTCTTGAATCTGTATTTGTTTTGTCCTAAATGTTAGTACCGATATGTATTATATTGAACTAATATATTTAAATGTTAGTACCGAAATGTATGTACTGAAATGTATTATATTAAATTAATTATTTATGTATCTAAATGTGTATACCGAAATGTATGCACCAAAGTGTTAGTACCGAAAAATATTATATTGAATTAATGTACCTTGTTGATGCACAAAATCAGTGAGGACTTTAGTACAACAAAAAGTGTTAAGTTTGTGATCTTTGCTAGATTGCTCTGGTCACTAGTGTGGATAAGTATGTAAATGGATGGAGACAGGGAAGCAAACACAAGATGTACGTGGTTCACCCAGATTGGCTACGTCCACGGAATAGAGTAGTTCTCATTAATTGTGAAGGGCTTACACAAGTACATAGGTTCAAGCTCTCCTTTAGTGAGTACTGGTAAATGATTTAGTACAAATGACATTAGGAAATATTGTGAGAGAATGATCTCTATTTATAGAAAAGAGTTTCTAGTTTCATTCTGACATTGACACTTGTCGTGTTGTGATTGACTTCTGATGTTGACACGTGTCGCGTTATGATTGGCTTCTGATGTCGACACGTGTCACGCTGTGATTGGCCTTCTAGTTGGAAGGAAACTCTTCTAGGTCCTTGACGGTATAACGTTGACCGGTGCTCAGTAGTTTCGGGATTGGTCAAGCATGATACAAACAGTGCTCCCCTAAGTTCCCAAGTGAGGGAAACTCCTCGGTTGGGGACTTGCAAGATCCAAGCCATTGAGTAATCACGAAACTTCTAAGTACCGAAGTGTGGTATCATTTTCACTTGCCTTATCTGTCTCATATGTAAATGTGGCATCTTCTCTGGAAGTACTTTTCCTCCATCAAGGGGTGGTATCTTTAACCGATGAAGATGCACAAGGTAATGTATCAATTTCACTTGAAGCTTACTTATAGTTTCAGGCTTGGTCAAGTGCGATATAAACCCTATAGTAGGAGTCCCCCAAGTCGCCGAGTTAGGAGGTTTGCCGAAGAAGGCAATAGATAAGGTAAGCAATCAGACTTCCAAGCAAGCAACCTGGATCGGAGGTTCGACTTCGGCTTTCGATTGATTGTTCTCCTTCTCCTTGTGTCGTAAACAGCAACAAGGATAAGGAGAAGCAAATGGAGAAGATATGATATGAGATACTTTTTCTTTTGAAGAAGTAACTTTCCACAGGCTTATTCTTGAACTGGGCTGGAGGGTTTTCTGGTTTCCTCCGGAGTATAAGGCTGACTCAAGAATTTGAGGGTCAAAACAAGTCTATCAAATTCAGAGTACGTTCGATCCTGATGATATGGGATACTTTTGCTGTTGAGAAAGTAGTGGATGTATCGACACGTGTTCTGTTACGCTTGTCTCCACATGCTTTCTTGTATTCTTCTTACTTGCCTTATCTGTTCCTTAGGCGGATGTGGTATCTTCTTTGGAAGCATAAGATGTTGAAGATGAGTACTCGAGAACAATGCCAGGTAAGTAATCAGGCAAAGGGTTCCAAGCAGTCAATTCCTGACTGGAAACTTGATTCCAAGTGCTAACTGATTGCTCTCTTTCTCCTCGTCTTGCAGGTAAGAACAAGGCTAAAGGAAAAGACAGGGAAAAAGCATGATATGGGATACTCTTGCTTTTAACCCTGATGATATGAGATACTCTTGCTCTGGTGTGGCTTGTTTGCAGAGGTATTATCGGAGGGAAAAGAAGTTGAGTATTTCGAGAAACTCTGTTGAGATTACCCTCTCAAATGTGAAGAAAAGTTGAGCATTTTTTTTATTTGCAGGTCTGCCTGGTTGTGGAGGATGAAAGTCGACATATATATGAGTCTCCCTAACAACAATTAGTAGTGATATTCATTTACCCTTCTTAGTCATAGTAATGTAGTTGGAGCTGCAAGTTTCACGTGTTTTAACTTTGTCAGAGCACTTTGAAAAAGTGTTTTGTGGTATCTGGAAAGCTGATGTTGCGTGTGAAGATTGCAAACAAGCTTTATCCAAGGAAATCTGGCTCTCGAAGTTCAGAGAGCGGTGCCTCTTCGGTTTTCGAACAAGCAATCCTGTCGGGGATCTGGCTCTCGAGATTCAGAGAACGGTGCCTCTTCAATTTTTGAGAAAGCAATCATGTTGGGAGTCTGACTCTTGAGATTCGGAGAGCAGTGTCTCTTCGATTTTTGAGAAAGTAATCCTGTTGGGAATCTAGCTTTCGAGATTCGAAGGGCGGTGCCTCTTCGATTTTTGAGCAAGTAATCCTGTTGGGAGTTTGGCTCTCGAGGTTCGGAGAGCGGTGCCTCTTCAATTTTTGAGCAAGCAATCTTGTTGGGAGTGTTTTCTCAAATGTGAGTAAAGGTTGGGCATTTTTGCCAGTCTGCCTTGCCACAGAGCACAGAGGTTGACACACATTGGGACTTTCTAGTTATCAAGCAGTGGTGCTGTTCCTTTACCCTTGTCGGTAATAGTAGGGTAGCTAACCTTCAAAATTTATGTGTCTAAACTTTGTCAGAGATCTTTGGCAAAGTTATCCGTGGTACACGAGGAGCTGATATTGCGTGTGGAAAGTGGTGCCTCTTCGAAATCCGAAGAGTGGTACCTCTTCGATTTTTGAACCAACGACCATGTTGCCCTTTCTTTTATAAGGGCACCAATTGTGTGCAAGAAGTACATTCAGAGAGTTATTGCTTGTAGAAATTTTCCCCTTACTTCAGAGATTTATTGCACCTCATTTCTCCTTCATCATTTCTGAGAATGTCTAGCCCATCCGACCGTCGTTTTGACTTGAACTTTGGTGAAGAGGCAGCCATGCCTTCTCAAGACAACATATGGCGCTCATCATTCTTATCCCCTACAGGTCTTCTTACCATTGGGGACTCTGTGATGAAGAATGATATAACCGCAGCGGTGGTGGCTAGGAACCTTCTTACTCCCAAAGATAACAAACTATTTTCCAAACAGTCTGATGAGTTGGCTGTTAAGGATTTTCTAGCTCTCAGTGTTCAGTGTGCAGGTTCTGTGTCTAATATGGCCCAACGCCTATTTACTCGAACCCGCCAAGTTGAATCATTGGCGGCTGAAGTGATAAGTCTCAAACAGGAGATCAAAGGGCTCAAACATGAGAATAAACAGTTGCACAGGCTCGCACATAACTATGATACAAACATGAAGAGGAAGCTCGACCAGCTGCAGGAATCTGATGGTCAGATTTTACTTGATCATTAGAGGTTTGTGGGTTTGTTCTAAATGCATTTATTGCCTTCGTTTTCTGGGGCTGTACCACATAATGAAGCTGCAAATGATCAACCTTCGGTGCCTCATCCTTCTGGGGTTCTGCCCAATACTGAGGCTCCGAATAATCACCCTCCGGTGCCTCCTCTTTCTGGGGCTCTGCCGACCGCTGAGACTTCTCCTGAGCAACCTTTATGAAGGCTCCCTCTTGTTTGTTTATTTTGATTCATGTATATGTACATATTTGTAACTTATCAGAGATATCAATATACAAGGTTTGCTTCATTTCAACGTATTGTGTTAAATACACCTAGGCCTTATTCACTAAGTTCTTTGAATTTTTCCTTTTGTTGAAGCTTGTATGTTGAAGCTTTGTGAGTGAAGCATGTACGTTAAGGTAGTGCTCCCTTAATTTCCCGAGTGAGGAAAACTTCTCGGTTGAAGACTTGAAAAAATCCAAGTCACTGAGTAGTCGTGAAACTTCCGAGTATCAAGGTGCAGTAGCATATGGTAAGAGTCCCCCAAGTCTCCGGTTAAGGGAGTTGACGAATGAGGTGTCTTGCTAGTAGCCAAGTTTCCAAAGTAACAAAATTTCACCATTTTCCTTTCTAAGTGGTAGCCCTAAACTCTTCCTTCATATATATTTGTTATGAAAGTTGTTAGGCCTAAAGAATATGAGGCCTAGACAATTTTTTTTTTTTTGAATTTTTGAATTTTCGAATTTCTGAATTTTCGAAAATATATATATATATATATATATTAAGATAGTGTGAAGTTTTGAGGTTGAAGCTTTGTTGGGTACCATGAATTGATTTTGTTTCACACTATCCTGATCAAGATAGTGTGAAGTTTTGTGTTGAAGCTTTGTAGGTGAAGCTTTTGTGTTGAAGCTTTGTAGGTGAAGCTTTTGTGGTGGGTGAAGCTTTTGTTGGTGAAGCTTTTATGGGTGAAGTTTTTGTGGGTGAAGCTTTTGTGGTAGGGGAAGCTTTTGTGGGTGAAGCTTTTGTGGTAGGGGAAGCTTTTGTGGGTGAAGCTTTTGTAGGAGAAGCTTTTGTGGTAGGGGAAGCTTTTGTGGTGGGGGAAGCTTTTGTTGGTGAAGCTTTTGTTGGTGAAGCTTTTATGGGTGAAGCTTTTGTGGTGGGGGAAGCTTTTGTTGGTGAAGCTTTTGTTGGTGAAGCTTTTGTGGGTGAAGCTTTTGTAGTGGAGGAAGCTTTTGTTGGTTAAGCTTTTATGGGTGAAGCTTTTGTGGTGGGGGGAGCTTTTGTGGGTGAAGTTTTTGTGGTGGGGGAAGCTTTTGTTGGTGAAGCTTTTATGGGTGAAGCTTTTGTAGGTGGGTGAAGCTTTTGTCGGTGAAGCTTTTATGGGTGAAGCTTTTGTAGGCGAGGCTTTTGTGGTGGGTGAAGCTTTTGTGGGTCAATCTTTAGTGAGTGAAGCTTTTGTGGGTGAAGCTTTTGTTGGTGAAGCTTTTGTTGGTGAAGCTTTTATGGGTAAAACTTTTGTAGGTGAAGCTATTGTGAGTGAAGCTTTGTGGGTGAAGCTTTTGTAGGTGACGCTTTGGAGTTGAAGCTTTGTAGGTGAAGCTTTGGTGGGTGAAGCTTTGTTGGTGAAGCTTTTGTTGGTGAAGCTTTTGTAGGTGAAGCTTTAGAGTTGAAGCTTTGTAGGTGAAGCTTTTGTTGGTGAAGCTTTTATGGTGGGTGAAGCTTTTGTAGGTGAAGTTTTTGTTGGTGAAGCTTTTATGGGTGAAGCTTTTGTAGGTGAAGCTTTTGTGGGTGAAGCTTTGGAGTTGAAACTTTGTAAGTGAAGCTTTGGAGTTAAAGTTTTTGTTGGGTACCATGAATTGATTTTGCTTCACACTATCTTGATCAAGATAGTGTGAAACTTTTGAGAATTTGTAGTTGTCCTCCATTGATGAAGCTTTTGTTGGTAAAGCTTTTGTGGTGAAGTTTTGTTGGGTACTATGAATTGATTTTGGTTCACACTATCTTGATCAAGATAGTGTGAAGCTTTTGAGAATTCGTAGTTGTCCTCATTGATGAAGCTTTTGTGGTGAAGCTTTGTTGAATTTCCCAATTTTTTTTTCTTTTTTTTTGGGGAAAATTAGAAATTTGAAAATGTGGGAGAGACAACATATACAAATTTTACTTCCACACTGTTGAGCAAGAGATTGTGATGCAAGCCACACCTTGTAGTAGTCGAAGGTTTGGATGAACCATATAAATTGAATTTGCTTCAAACAGTCTTGATCAAGAGTGTGTGAAGCTTTTCACGAGTTGTAATTGCCCTTCATTGATGAAGCTTTTGTTGGCACCATAAATTGGTTTTGCTTCACACTGTCTTGATCAAAAGTGTGTGAAACGTTTGAGAATTGTTGTTGAACTCCTTTGATGAGGCTTTTGTTGGCACCATAAATTGGTTTTGCTTCACAATGTCTTGATTAAGAGTGTGTAAAGCTTTTGAGAATTGTGGTTACCCTCCATTGATGAAGCTCTTGTTGGCACCATAAATTGGTTTTGTTTCACACTGTCTTGATCAAGAGTGTGTGAAGCTTTTGAGAATTATGGTTGCCCTCCTTTGATGAAGCTCTTGTTGGCACCATAAATTGGTTTTGCTTCACACTGTCTGTGTGAAGCTTTTGAGAATTGTGGTTGCCCTTTATTGATGAAGTTCTTGTTGGCACCATAAATTGGTTTTGCTTCACACTGTCTTAATCAAGAGTGTGTGCAGCTTTTGAGAATTGTGGCTACCCTCCATTGATGAAGCTCTTGTTAGCATCATAAATTGGTTTTGCTTCACACTGTCTTGATCAATAGTGTGTGAAGCTTTTGAGAAGCCTTTCATTGATGAAGCTCTTGTTGGCACCATAAATTGGTTTTGATTCACACTGCCTTGATCAAGAGTGTGTGAAGCTTTTGAGAATTATGGTTACCCTCCATTGATGAAGCTCTTATTGGCACCATAAATTGGTTTTACTTCACACTGTCTTGATCAAGAATGTGTGAAGCTGTTGAGAATTATGGTTGCCCTCCATTGATGAAGCTCTTGTTGGCACCATAAATTGGTTTTGCTTCACACTGTCTTGATCAAGAGTGTGTGAAACTTTTGAGAATTGTGGTTGAACTCCTTTGATAAAGCTCTTGTTGGCACCATAAATTGGTTTTGCTTCACACTGTCTTGATCAAAAGTATGTGAAGCTTTCTACGAGTTGTAGTGTTTGAATTGTTACAGAGGGGAAATGTCTGAAGCAGATGCAAGAGGGTTGAATAGCTTGATCTTCGTATGCCATGCATTGAAGTTGTTGTTGGCTTGCAATAAGACTTTGTTTGTGACTATAACTCTTGTTGGGCATAAGTGTTCCCCTAGTTGAGTTATTAAGCTTGAGGGTTTTTGATTATTTGTGAATGCTAGGAGTTCATATGTACAAGTTGTACTACTCGTCTTCTGGTAGGTGGAATGAATGGTGAGTTGCTTTCATCACTTGGTTGGTGGTACGAATGTGAGTTCCTTCATCACCTTTCATCACATTTCATCACCTGGTTGGTGGCACGAGGATGAGTTCCTTCTTCACTTGGTTGGTGGCATGAATGGCAAGTTGCCAAATGATATTAAAGTACGGGTTGCACATTTCATCACCTAGTTGGTGGCATGAAGGAGAGTACGGGTTGTACATTTCATCACCTAGTTGGTGGCATGAAGAAGAGTACAGGTTGTACATTTCATCACCTGGTTAGTGGCATGAAGATGAGTTCCTTCTTCACCTGGTTGGTGGCATGAGTGGCAAGTTGCCAAATGATATTAGAGTACGCATTGTACATTTCATCACCTGGTTGGTGGCATGAAGGAGAGTACGGGTTGTACATTTCATCACCTAGTTGGTGGCATGAAAATGAGTTTCTTCTTTACATTTCATCACTTGGTTGGTGAGAATAAGGGCAAGGTGTCTAGGCACATTGTAGCAAGTGTCGAATGACACAAAGCATGTTGAACCCTTTCAAAGCACAGTTGGCTTATGTATGAATGTGTTAGAATGTATGATTGAACGAATATACTATGAAGTTGTTCGCTTATTTGTATAGTATTGTTGACATATACTTAGACTTTGTTTCATGTTAGAAGCATTCATGTTAAAGCTTTGAACCCGAGTGTTTCATTGCTAGGAATGTAAGAGGATTAGGTCTGAGTTGTCTAAATCACCTTTTTATTGAATTCATGCTAAATAGTCTTTGTTACATAGGATGCTGAACGGCTGAAGCTTAACACTTGTACAATGTGAGTTTACTTGTAATAGTACTTCAAGTGATCAGCATTCCATGGATGGCCAAAAGTCTTGCCATCGGAGCTTCTAAGCTTGTAGGAGCCAGGGACTGATGCCAACAACTTCAAACGGTTCATCCCAGTTTGGACTAAGTGTTCCTTCACTCGGGACTCTGTCGCAAAGTAATATTTTCTTCAATGCCTAGTCCCTCACTTTGAAAGAACGAGGTTTGACTCTTGAGTCATAATAGTTGGAGATGCACTGCTTGTAGGCGACATTCCTCAAGTGAGCCTGGTTTCTGTGTTTCTCGACTAGATCTAAGTTGAGGGTAAGTTGTTTGTCATTTTCTCTTTGCACGTAGTTCTGGACTCGGAACGTTGCTTGCTCAAGCTCAACTAGGACAACTGCCTCTGTACCAAAGGCAAGTGAGAATGAGGTTTCTCCTGTTGATGTCTGATACGAATTGCGGTATGACCAAAGATCTTGGGGTACAAATTATGGCTAACAACCTTTAGCCTTGTCTAAGCTGGTTTTCAAAGTTCGCTTGATTATTTTGGTGATGGCTTTAACTTGTCCATTAGACTGGGGATGAGCTGGGGAGGCAAAACATAAGTTGATGTTGAACTTAAAGCAAAACATCCTGAACTTATTGTTGTCAAACTGTCGCCCATTGTTAGTGACTATCGTGTTGGGAATGCCGAATCTACAAAGGATGTTCTTTCATACGAAGTCTTTTATTTTTACCTCAGTAATGGTTGCCAAAGGTTCTACTTCAGCCCACTTTGTGAAGTAGTCAACTGCAACGATTGCATAGCGGACCTTACCCTTCCTTGCAGGCATTGGGCCAATCAAATCAAGTTCCCATTGGGCGAAGGGCCAAGGGTGTGAGCGGCTTGGGAAGGGAGTAAGGAATAATTGTGTAGCGTTTACACTTATCACATGAGCGAGATATTCTGATGGCATCTTGGTAAAGTGTTGGCCAGTAATATCCTTGGCGAAAAGCCTTGTGTGCTAGGGATCGAGATCCAGCATGATCTCCGCAGACTCCTTTATGTATTTCCCGAAGGACAATTTCCTCCTCTGTGGGCGTAAGGCATCTTAGGTATGGTAGGTTAAAACCCCGCTTGTAGAGTTGATCATTAATGAAGTAACGGGTAGCCTTGTATCGAATCTACTTAGCTTGGACTTTGTCATTTGGAAGGGTGCCATAAGCAAGGAATCTATAAATCGGGGTAATCCAACTATCCCCATGTTGTAAGTTGCACACTTCCACAGCCATGGTGCTTGGTGCTGCCAACAATTTGACCTGAATTTTTCTCCCAATCTTGTCTTCCACCGCTGAGGCGAGGCGAGCCAAAGCATCTGCATGACTATGTTTCCGCTCGAGGAATTTGGGTGATATGGTAGTGGAAGTGCTAGAGCAACAATTGTATTTGTGCCAGATATGCTGCCATGGAACTATCCTTAGCGTCAAAGTTGTTGGTGACCTGGTTAACCACCAATTGGGAGTCACTGAAGATATCAATTCGTTTAACCTCAAGGTGTTTGGCCAAACGTAAGCCTGCTATGAGGGCTTCATATTCGGACTCATTGTTCGATGCCTTGAATTTGAAACGAAGAGCATACTTCATCGCCACTTTGTTAGGGATCGTAAGGACTAGTCCTGCTCCACAACCCTGTCGGTTGAATGAGCCATTAACATATAGATTCCATGTTGGGGCTGTTGGATCTATTTTTTGAGCTTCCGATGGTAATGAAACCACTTCTTTATGCGTAGAAACAATGTCAATAGGATATATGAAGTCGGCGATGAAGTCT
Organism: Malus domestica; assembly: GCF_042453785.1. Taxonomy (NCBI): domain Eukaryota; kingdom Viridiplantae; phylum Streptophyta; class Magnoliopsida; order Rosales; family Rosaceae; genus Malus; species Malus domestica. The sequence continues at coordinate 6,876,858 of NC_091663.1, forward strand.
ACCACTGCTTGGCCCTTCTTAGCTGGCTTCGGTTGGTATGAAATGTCAAACTCACCCAATGTTATCGCCCATTTGCCCGGAAGTGTCAGGACTTTGGAGTATCTATCGAAGATAATAGTTAGTAAGCACGATGATGGAGTGTACTTGGAAGTAAGGGCGAAATTTTCGAGCAGACATGACCAATGCTAGAGCCAATTTCTCAATGTTGGAGTATCGTGTCTCCGTATCTTGTAAGGCCTTGCTAGCGTAGTAGACAGATTGTTCGACATTACCATCCTTTCGAATAAGAACGGAACTTACTGCTGAAGCCAATACCGACAAATAGATAATGAGAGTGTCACCAACCTCAAGTTTGGAGAGCAGAGAGACTTTACTCATGTAGTTTTTGAGGTTCTTGAATGCCTCAGCACATTCATCAGTCCATGTAATGTACTTCTTACTTCCTTTAAATGCTTTGAAGAAAGGAGCACATCTGTCTGTGGCCTTAGAGATGAACCTAGTTAAGGCTGCCACCTTGCCAGTAAGGCTCTGGATGTCTTTTGAAGTTACCAGTTCCTTCATGTCGAGGATTGCTTTGATCTTCTCTGGATTAGCCTCAATGCCTCGTTGGCTTATCATGAAACCTAAGAATTTGCCAGAGCCTACGCCTAAGGCACATTTGTTGACGTTCAACCTCATTCGATACCTCTTCAGAATGGTGAAAGTTTCAGATAGGTTGGTGATGTGTTGGTCAGCATGTTTACCCTTAACTAGCATATCATCAACGTAAACTTCCATTCTCTTCCCAATCTGTTTGGCGAACATTGAATTGACCAGTCTCTGGTAAGTCGCTCCTGCATTCTTTAAGCCGAAGGGCATGACTTTATAGCACTATAGTCCCCTGTCAGTAGTGAAGGCTATGTGTTCTTGGTCCGAAGGGTTCATGAGGATTTGGTTGTATCCTGAGTAAGCATCTATGAAGCTCAGGAGTTCACACCCTGCCGTAGAGTTTATAAGTCTGTCTATGAGGGGAAAAGGAAAGCTATCTTTCGGGCATCCTTTATTTAAGTCGGTGTAATCGACACACATTCTCCACAAGACATTTTGGAGCATGAGACTTTCCTTGGTCGGATTCTTCTTAACAAGGATAACATTTGCTACCCACGTTGGATAATTGACTTTGCAAACGAAGCCTATGCCTTTGAGTTTTTCAACTTCTGCCTTCATTGCCTCATACCGTTCAACGTAATAAGATCTTTGCTTCTGTCTCACTAGCTTGGTCTTGGGGTCAATACTTAAGCGATGACAGATGATATCGGGAGAGATGTCTGGCATGTCCTCATATGACAAGGCGAAGACCTCAGTGTTCTCTTGTAAAAAAAAAGATCAAAGCCAACCGAATGGGTAGTGACAAGGTGGTGTCAATCTTCACCATGCGATCTGGATAATCTTTTGAGATAAAGACCTTCTCCAACTCTTCAGCGGGTTGTGCTTGCTGGGTAAAAGAGTCATCTCGAGGATCGTCGGGTTGACTATTGCCACCGTGAAGATCCAAGTTGGCTTCGTCTGGGCTGATCTTTGTCATGTATAGAAAGGGTTTCCTTGGGCACATGCAGGTGATGTTGCTTGATCGAAGTGTTGTAACATGATCGTGCACTAAGTTGATCTCCTCTGATGTAACCATTGCCATAGGGGGTTGGAAATTTCATCAACAACATATGTGTGAATACCATGGCCTTGAGATCATTGATACATATGTGTCCAAAGATGACATTGTATGCCGTTAGACAATCAACCACCAGGAAGTTAGTGGTAATGGTAGCTGTGTAAGGGCCTGTACCAATGGTGAAAGGTAAGTGTATGCTCCCCAAAGGTTGCACGATATCATTAGAGAAGCTTATCAAAGGGGAAATCGAGCGATCGAGCAAGTGTTCAATTACATTAAGTGGCCTGAAAGCTTCAGCAAACATGATATTAACCGAAGCCCCCGTGTCTACCAGGATTCATCGTAATTCAAAGTTGGCTATATGAGCTTCCACGATCAGTAGGTCGTTGTGAGGGTAAATGATACCTCTTTCTTCCTCAGGGTAGAAACATATTAGATCCCAGTTAGGCTTTTGATACTTACCTCCCCTGATGTCTTCCACGTGAAACACTTGGTGGCTAGACCTTAAAGCTCGTTCACTATTTTTCATGACCCTGTTGGAAGATTTAGATATGCGTGTGCCACCACTTATGGAATATATTACATTCATCTGGCATTGGTTACGGTTACTTCTTGGAGGGTGAAGGAGGAATTGATCAATTTTTCCTCCACGTGCCAAAGCTTCAATATGATCACGAAGGGTGATACACTTCTCGCCGTCATGGCCGTTATGCTCGTGGTAGCAGCAAAACGTGTTCGTGTTCTTCGTGGGCTTGTAATCCGGGTGCCTCGGCTTTGGCTTCGGTATCAAGTGTGTTATGCTGGGGTAAATGGCCACGCATGTGGCATTCAAAAGTGTGTATGCCCCATACCTCAAGGTAGGGGATGTCCTGACGCGTGCTTAACTCACTGTGTTGACTGACTGGGGTCGGGGATTATCATGGCGATACCCTTGGTTATCGCGGTAATGTCCTTTACTCATTTTACTAAAATGAGACCGGTGAGGATGGAAATCTTTCCTTTTGCCCTGAGATTGATATGTCTGTTGACTTGGCAAAGTATTAAGTAAGGTAGGGGGAGGCACCGTTGCCGTTTGGAAGGTCGAGGTCTTCTCATTTGGTTGGATCTGGCTTCCACTCCCTACTTGCTAATAAAAGGTGGCTGTTAGGGGTTTCCCTTGATATGTCCTTGCCTCGGCGGAGGCATGGTTGTAAGCATGTGCCATCACCTCAGAGTAAGTCTTCCAAGTGTTGGCATTGATCATGTACTTGAAGAAACAATCACGTAGGCCTACCATGAAGGTCTTGAGGGCGGTCTTGTCATCTGCCTCAGCGCAGCGAGAATACTCATGGCTGAAGCGGCCACCATACATACGTAATGACTCATCCGGCTTCTGGTGAATAGTGTATAAGTCATCTGCAGAGTGCAAGCGATCGGTCTGGAAAATGTGTTGAGAAACAAACAGCTTCCTCAATTCCTTAAATTAGTCTACTGTCTCAGGTGGAAGACGACAATACCAGTTTAGAGCTCGGCCAAAGAGGATGGAGGGGAAGAGAAGACATCGTTCTTCATCAGTGTGCATCCGGTATGCCATGGTGGACTCAAAGAGGTTAAGGTATTCAATCGGGTCCTCATTTCCAGTATAGAGTTGCAAGCCAAGCTTCTTCTTTGTCTTTGCTTAGAGGAGGTGTCGAGGATCCTCCTTGTAAGAAAGCCGGGCCTAGGTTGGTTCGAATCAGGTATCTCAACTTGTCGTTTGGCCTTCAACTTATTTACTTCCTTAAGGAGCTGTAGGACAAGAGGGTCCTGAGTGGAGTTATGTACCACTGGAGCTTTCTTTTGTAAATCTCCATCTCCTCTTGGAAGTATGAAGGTTTGATCAAGAGCATGTGATTTTTCCTTAGACTCGCCGTACTGACTTCCAAGGTATGTCTGTCGTAACATCTATGAGTCCCATATTCCTTCGTGTTTCTCTAGGACTTGTTGCCCCTTCCCTAAATTGGTAGTCAACTTGGGACATAGGAGGGGACCGAGTCTTTTAGAGACCCTTGGGTCATTGATCTTCGAGTTTACATGGATGGGATTGTCTCGACGTTGCTTTAGGAAATCTCGACAGTCGCGAAAGACGGCTTTCGATCCTTCCACTCCTTCAGTAAGGAGGTGTCTTCCTCCACTTCTCCTGCTTTGGGTCAAAGCAACTGGGTTGAGAGAACTCTCATGTTGATCAATGTTCTGATGATTAGCTCACTCCTCATCAGGGATACCCATGTCGAATGAATGTGACCTTCCGTGTTGGGAGGCACCCAGATGATGGTTGATGTCCATTGGGGTAACGAGCTCGCGTGTTTGAGTACACCTAGTTTCATGGAACGTCTCAAAGAGCTTCTCATACTGCTCCTGGAGGACCTTATTCTTCATTGTTATCTTGTTCTGAGCTTCTAACTCATCGACTTTAGCTTGAAGATCAACCCTCTTTCCTTCCTTCTTTCGTTGCCTCGCACCAAGTGCAAGAGGGGTGTCATTCTGCGTGTTGTGGCTTCCTTCGCTCCCCATGTTGGAGAGGGATGCCTAGTCAAAAGAAAGTGTACGAATGGTGGAAACCAGCTTGACAAAGCTGAAGAGAGTGGGAATAAGTGTCGTTCCCACAGACGGCGCCAAATGTTGATGCACAAAATCAGTGAGGACTTTGGTACAACAGAAAGTGTTAAATTTGTGACCTTCGCTAGATTGCTCCGGTCACTAGTGTGGATAAGTATTTACATGGATAGAGATAGGGAAGCAAACACAAGATGTACGTGGTTCATCCAGATTGGCTACGTCCACGGAGTAGAGGAGTTCTCATTAATTGTGAAGGGCTTACACAAGTACATAGGTTCAAGCTCTCCTTTAGTGAGTACTAGTGAATGATTTAGTACAAATGACATTAGGAAATATTGTGAGAGAATGATCTCTATTTATAGAAGAGAGTTTCTAGTTTCATTCTGACATTGACATGTGTCGTGTTGTGATTGGCTTCTAATGTTGACACGTAACGCGCTATGATTGGCTTCTAATGTCAACATGTGTCGCGCTGTGATTGGCCTCCTAGTTGGAAGGAAACTCTTCTGGGTCCTTGAGGGCATAATGTTGACTGGTGCTCAGTAGTTTCGGGATTGGTCAAGTATGGTACAAACATACCTAAATATTTGTATCGAAATGTATGTACCGATATGTGTGTACCTAAATCTATGCACCGAAATGTATAATATTGAATTTAATATACCTAAATGAAGAAGACAATATACATTGAAATATACTGTATAACAAATATTAGTTTATCTAAATGTTTACAACAAAATATATTACGATAATGAAATGAAAATTAATACATTAAAATTAGGAAGAAAAAGAGAAATAATTAAAAAATCAAAATGTAATTAATAAAGGGAGTTTTAATGAAACACTTCCCGTATTGCTTACTTTTAACGAAAAATACATTTTTACTCTAAAAAGTCACTTCTGGTACAATTCACTTATAACACATTTTTGTCATTTTGATTAAACCTCAAAGTTTTTAAGTCATTTTCATTAATTTTCCTATTAATAAATGAGGTTATTAATGTATCAATGGACTAAAATTATATTTTGATCTTACTCATGGTTTTAGTCTAAAAGTCATATTTGCCAAGGATTAAAATGAAGTTTTCTATTTATTTTATGAGTAAATTGTACAAATGGTCCCTCAACTTTAATCAAATTGGAGCAATGGTCCCTCAACTAAAAATCCATTACCATTGGTCCCTCAACTTATCAAAATGTGTAGCTATAGTCCTTTTCATCAATTTTGTCAAAATTTTGTCAAAATAAGCTATGTTGGAATGACCATTTATATAATTCGGGTCCCTCAACTCATCAAAGTGTATAATTATGGTTTTTTTCGTCAACTATGTCAAAAAATTTGTCAAAACGAGTTATATTGTAAGGACCATTGCTACAATTGGATTAAAGTTAAAGGACCATTTCTCCACTTGAATTAAAGTTCAGGGACCAATGGTAATGGATTTTTAGTTGAGGGACCATAGCTGCACGTTTTGATAAGTTGAGGGACCAAAGGTAATGGATTTTTAGTTGAGGGACCATTGCTCCAATTGAGTTAAAGTTAAGGGACCATAACTACAATTTACTCTTATTTTATTTTTGGCCTAAATTGTACACTTATGGATTGAAGTACTTTTAAAATGATTGAAAACGCTTTTAGTAAAAGTGTTTTTGGGCTAAGTACATTTTGGAAAAAGCACCAATTATGTGAACAAAGTTGAGGTTCCACCATAAGAACTTGAAGTTCATTAGTTTTCCTTAAAATGAATTGGTAATATGAGAAGTGGCTCAATTTCTTATAAGCTTGCCCCTCATTTCCTCGATGTGGGGTTGATACTCTTGACATTATGTGCTTCTTGCAAGACACTTTTTAAGTGCTTATCCAAGATATTTCAAGTGCTAATTCAAAATTTACTTGCCTAGACATTATGTGCTTCTTGCAAGACACTTCAAGTACTTATCCAAGACACTTCAAGTGCTGATTCAGAATTACTTGCACTTTTACTAAAATAATTAGTTCCAAAAGCACTTTTGGTGAAAGTGTTTTTGGGTTCTAAAAGCACTTAAAGTGTATTTTGGTAGAGACACAAGTTATGTACTTCTTGTAGGACACTTCACGTGCTTATCCAGGATTCACTTTCATTTTTAATAAGCATTAGTTCCGAAAGCGCTTTCAGTCATTTTAAAAGCATTTCCAAACATGCCTAAAAACTACTTTAGGTCCAGATTCCAAATTTTGAAAAGCTTAAATATTTGGCTCCAAAATTTAGACCTCATACCTTCGAAATGGCCTTACAAGCATAACTAATATCTGTTGCATTCAGGTTTTTCCGTTGTTTAATGAATGGGCATTGGAACCAAATATATACGTTCTTGAATTTTTTCTAGAAGAGCTTCCCACCCGTAAGCATGAACCAGATAGAGAGCTCCAAAAGCTATTCAAGGACAAACTAAACGCCTAAATTATGAAGAAACCAATGCTTGAAATTAAACAAGCATCAGTTACCCCACATGAAGAAAGCAGAATTGGCACTGGGATTTATTAAAATGCATCCTTTTACATCACAAGTAGGGGTTCGCACAAGTAGTTGCATCAACCAATCAATGGCATCCTGCTGTACCTCCATTATATCAAACAATTCAAACTTATTGTTTATTCAAATATAAACAAGGGGATGATATTCTTGAATCTGTATTTGTTTTGTCCTAATATACATATCTTAAGATTCCTCTTTACTATACTCTTGAATCTGTATCTCAATTATATCCAACTGACCGACTTCTTCTGTCTGTATCATTTTCCTCTTTATTCTTTTCTTGGACTTTTTCTTCTTTTCTAAGAACAAAATGCCAAAACACACCACCATGTTTGAGAGCGATAGATTGACAATACTACTGGTGGTGATTAATATTTAGGCATTGCATATAGCCAAGCCGCACGTCAATACGTCCATTCTTGAGGCAGACCCATCTCCTTTTGGTTCGTGCACGGCACCGGCCGCGACTGATGTTTATTAGTTGAATGCATGTCTGCCCTACCACCCTTCAAATCATCTTAACCAAAAAAAGAAAAACAAGTTAGAGAGTAAGCCCAAAATTCATGAACAAACAAACTTACATATATATAGCAAAGTTTGTGCATATTTGTTTGAGATATTTTACGTGCGTTGTTATGTTATTGGATCGTCAATCTGAATCTTTTATTTAAATGACGATTCTGTTTAATTAACGACTTAGATTGACAAGATAACATACCACAAACTTTTATTCATGTAAAACCAAATAGTAATACAGATAGATGTTCGTTGATATATGTACCATTTTGTGTAGAGAAACCAGAAGCATTAGGTCGAGGTAGGTCGCCAACTCTGTCAAAGTGAACTTTCAAGGCGTGCACTACCTTTGCGGGTATAAGAACCGGGGAACATCCTATACGTTGACAATAAAAACAGCCGAAATTTTAGTTTAGAAAGATTGTGATAGTATTAGGTGATCAAATTGAAGTTCCACCATAAAATCAATTGGTAATATAGAGAGTATCCCAAGATCATATAAGCACATAGCAAACTTTGTCCCTCACCGATATAGGACAACTCTCAACATTAGGTTCTTCCAATAATTAAGCAGTTAATGACAATTTACAACATGATAATATAACATGTAACAATTTGAGAAGAACCCAATTCAATATTATAAAAAAATAAATAAATAAATAAATAAATCCCTTTTTGGGTGTTCTAATGATAAGGAGACGTTTCCGGATTAGTTGTTTTATTTATCTCTTAAACTCTACTTAAGAAATTAACAATAAACCAAAGAGAGATAGAGTTTGCCAAAAGACCATACCCCAATCAATTAGTGGACGATACATAAAGATTCCTTTTGTTTACCAAAAAAATAAGATTCCTTTTTACACCAGTCATTAGCTAAAACAAATTTGGCCACTACCTAATTTAGATTGGGAGCTAAAAGGAATCTTCAGAATAAATAACAGCTCAGCCCAATTTGGGATCGGGGACTAAAAGAATATAATTTAGAATAAAGTACTCCCAACTCGATTTGCTTCTTTTATGAGTTAGAAATTTAAATATATTTTGTACAGATAACGAGTTTGATGGGTGATAGATATAATAAATTTAAATTAAAATTGTCATTCATGAAATTTGATTTGATCATAAAACTATTCACTTACAAATAATAATTAAAAAAATCACAAAACATAATAGTAAGGGATAACTCAAATAGTTGTATTTAAGAAAGAGGAAAAGAACCTTTAATCTATGGACTAAAGAATCTTTAAATATCACAAAGCCTCTTCTCAATTTGAGACTGGGGACTAGAAAAGAATCTTTAATTTAGGATAAGGAAGCCTATTATAGATCCAAAGTCAAACACCGAAAGATGCAACACCGTAAGCAATCCGAATAATATCAATAGGAGATGGTTATCCAAATGCCTATTTTTACTTCTCGCATATTCTTAAATTTTTTTGCTATGAGATCGAATAAATTGAAAAAAGATCAATGACAAAAAATTTAAAAAATGTCTGTAGTAAAAATGAGTGTGTGAATAACACTATATTATCAATACATATCTTCTATGGGATAAGGTGATATTCCATTTCAACCCCAACCACTCCAACGACTAGGAAACCGCAAGAAGTTGCTCCCAAATAAATCAATCACATAATGCTAAAAACCCTCAAACTCTAAAGCGACACCAAATTGGCAAATCAAAGGTTTAACTAATTATATGTACCTCTTTTCTTGGGTGGCTGTGAAGTGTTACCAATAACACAAGGCAAAAATACTCCTGTCCCAGAAGATGACCCAATTTTCGTACTCGACCCGCCAAGGAAAACAGCCTTTACGCCCGGTCGTGCTTGCTGGTTCACCCATGGGTTTGAACCAGGCAATCCAAATTGTGTTGGAGACCTTGACCTTCCTCCATTAATAGACCCAATACAAGATCCTCCTTTCTTCAACTGCTGATAATTATTAGGCTCATATTGCTCATGGCAAATATTGGCTTGTCTTCCTCTATTCCCTGACGATCCTTGTTTCCTTGAAATGTGCTCTTGCTTTAGCTTATAATTACAGGCCTCAAGTTTCTGTCAAAGGTAAGACATATTTGGGTAGGGTGTATATGTATTTGTGAAGGAAGAAAATTACTTTGTTATTACTAAATCAGTAAGATATCAACGACAATGGATCATGTACAATAGATTGGCACCCGTTGCTAACTAATTAATCACTCTAGAAAACTTTTAAACGCAATAACAAGTGCACAATACATATATTATGTATATTGGTATCCAGCACCAGCGAATCGCTCGAGAAACTTATTAACAGTAAAAAAACTACCCAAAATAAGTGGTTAATTATTACCTGAAAATCTTGGCTCTGACTGGAAGCTAGATCTTGCTTTGAGCAAAATCCAACACCTGGGTCTACTTTTGTACTTGCGTTTATTCCCTGAGGATGATGTGACCCTTCGTTGGTTGTAGTTGTATCTAACTTCTCCAACTTTCTTAAAACGTCGGCGTAGGTACACCTGTTCCAGGCTTTGTCTTTGCCTGGTGTTTCTGGTGGCGTTGGTTCAAGAGATGACCCTTCAGAGCTGCCATGGCTAGACCCCAACGGTGGCCACACTGAGTACTGTGGCCAACCAACATAACCCAATAACTGAAAAAGAAGAAAACTCAAATCAATTAACCACATAATATTGTCAACAATTTGTAGACAGGTGCCAATATCGCGCATATATATATATAAGTATTGATTTTTAATTATGTGTTTACCTCTTGGTTTTTCTGAGAGCTAGTAGTATTGGTTTTGTCGTGATCATCTTGAAGCATGTAGTTAGTCATCTGGCGAGTTAATTCTGCAACGTAATCGTCGTCCCCATCAGTAGTAGTCTCTGTCCACTGATCAGATGAAACAAGTTCAGAATCCTCAAGTGCTGAAGATGAAGAAGTTGAACTCAAATCTGATGAGCCAATAAGTCCTTTGTAATTATAGTTAGCAGCTGCTTCACGAATATCCCAGGCCTTGGTATCTGGTTTGGAGCACTCAAAATCCATCATGTTAATTAAGTACTAATCCACTTTTGTTTTAATTAATTAGCAGTAACGCTAATTAACTTGAACAAAAGATGATGGAGGAGAAGAACTGATCAGGTGGATTTTATTGGAGAAGAAAGATCAAAGATCAATGTAATTATATGATCAAAAAGCACCTCCAGAAAGCTAGAATAGGGGTCAAATTGTTTGCAAAGTGAGTTTGGGTGGGACCCGGAAGCTAATTAAGTGGGTCCAGTGTCACATTGTAGCTGAATGACTTGTTTGGTGTGTTGTGTTTTATAAGAGTTAGGGTTTGGTAGTTGGACTGTTTGCCCAGCTGTGCTATACATCCTACTTCCATTCGTTACATATATTTTGCGGTGGCCTATATCCACCGAATCCACCATAAACCTAAATATCTTTAGTTATTGTGTGCTTATCATATTGCATATTCAAGTTCAGAATTTCTTCACTGTAATTTCGATAAATTAGTATAGAATACTGATCTAACCACATAATATTGTTATTATGAAATTTCTTACTTATCCATTACACATAACTATATAAATAATTTGGCAAACAATTTTTCTAATAATTCTTTTAATACGAATTTGCTTAGCGATACTGTTATCATGTTCTTATTCAGTGAACTGTTTCTTGACATTTCTTCCTTCAAAGTGATAATATCTGAAACGGATTCTCAGTGTATTTATTAACGTTGTTAGAAGTGGTTAGGGTTGGTCTTTCATTACCACCAATATATATGGTTGAGGGTTGATGTGGGTTCAGTGTTGACTGGTTCTATTATTTGGCCACCGCACCATTTCTTTTCATTGTTTTTTCCTGTGTTTTCTTCCAATTTTTCTTCTGTTGCCTGCGACGCGCACGACAAGTACGGTTCAACAATTGCATGGAACGAGAAAGGCATAGCGAATTTGGGTAGCTTGACCTTATGATTTATAAATTTAGCCCACTTCTGCTGCCTACATGAATCCGTACTTTCTAATCTTTATAATTGGCGATTATTCAATAATCCATTAGGTCATGGCTCACACTACTAAAACTTTTAGGCCCTGTTTGGCAGATCGGATAGAGGATCGGATAGGACTAATTATACGGACGCGGGTGTTTGGCGTTCACTCGTACTAAATAAGCGCCGGATTAAATTAACCGGTGTGCTTATTTAGTACGGTATACACCGGACTAATAAAACCAACCAAAAGGCCCGGATTATTAGTCGGCCCTCTCTCTCTCTCGCCTTCTCTCGGCCTTCTCTCTCTCTCTCTCTCTCTCTCTCTCTAGGCGTCGTTGTCCTCCCCCCCCCCCCGTCACCTTCTCTCACCATCGTCGTCCTCCCCGTTGACGTCGTCGTCCTCCGCTGCAACTGGGTCTTGCAAAGAAGCATGCATTCTCTTGCCCGGCATGGTGTCTGGGAAACCTCTCTTCTCAAAACGCCAACAAACTACTCTCCTTCTCTCTGTCAAACCGCCGCCAGTCCATTCCACTTGCGATGCTGCAGTGCAGGAGGTAACCTTGTCAACAAATCGTTAGTTTGTTTCGTTTGTTGCATCTTGATTTGGGTTGATGTGGATCTGATGACTCATGGTTGCTGATAGGATTTTTACTGCTTATGTGAATGCGATAAAAACCTCCTATTTTCTGGAATTACTCCAAAATTCGTCCATTTGATCCTGTTTTGCTCCAGAGGAAGTCGAAAGTCCTATATTGAAAATACAATTCAAAGTATCCAAATTCTTCCAAAATATTAACCAAAATATACTAAGATTAGGGTAAAATATATAATATAAAATATACTCATCAGTTGCTCACCAAATGTGCAGGCAGGCGGGGAAGAAGAAGGGAGAGAGAGGGAGGGCGTTTGAGGGGTTCGGCGGAGAGAACAGGGAAGAAGAAGGGATGGTTTCAGATTTTATTTTTATTTTTATAAGTTTAATTTAATTTTAAGTTTGATTTAGCCTATCCGGTATAAAACCAAACACAGTATAAATAATATGGTCATTAATCCGATACTGCACCAAACGCCCGACTAATTTAGTCAGTACTATCCGGTGGCTATTTATCATATCCGACAGAAATAGTCAGTACAGTCCGAGCTGCCAAACGAGGCGGTATATTGTATCAATTGAAGCCTTTTTATATAATTAAGTAGATCCAGCTACCAAGGTAGCCTGCCCAACCCGATAACTTTCATTGTTGGGCTCTCTCATGGTCAAAGCCTAAAGTTTTCATTGCCATTGGTGTTGTAGGAGTTTTGAGTCTCCTGTTGTCCCATCGGGAAACAACAATTTTTCAAAGGCCTTTATATAGGTCTAGTACTTTTTACTAGTAGTTTGGATTTGGACCAATTGAAATGAGGATTGAGGTTTGGATCACTAATTGTGTGACTAAGCTTGATAATTATACAATAATATTAATATAAATTAGGGAACTTTAATGAAAAGGGATTGGGCCAACAAATATTTAACCAAAAATCATCCTAAAATGTAATTTAACTAAAAGGGCTCAAAGTTTAATAAAAAAAAATCATCTAAAACTGTTGTCTACCTTTTTTTGTGCCCTTATCCTCCTCTTTCTCGTCATCATCCTTATCCTCACCCTCTTATCTGCACCACGAACAATTTATAGTGTTAGTATTTTATTCCAATCAGATCCAATAAGGACCTACGGTCCCGTTGATGTACGTACATGTTAGGCGTCTATAAATAGCTGAGATTCATAACCTTAACTTAGGTCTTTATCTTAGGTTCTTGTAATATAGGCTTAGGCATTAGGCATTCTTTCATCCAGGAAATGTACAACTGTAATATAGGCTTACCAAATCAAGGTTGAAAAAGGAAGCATTCATCGGAACAAAGTCGTCGAAACAAGTTCACAGAAGTTTAATGGCAGAAACCGGTGAAAAAGTGTCTGGAAAAAAAAAAGAACCAAAACATAACACTGTTTCTGGAAAAAGAAAAAAAAATCAGATGCAGTGTTTGTTTTGTCTGTGCACAAACAAACACTGTATCTGGAAAGACAAGAACCAAATTCCAGAAACAGTGACTTAAATTTCAAAAACAGTGACCTAGATTCAAGAAACAGTCTATGTTTTAACCTTTAATTGTTTCTTTTTTTTCATGCATCAGTTGATTATATTTAAGAAATAAGATGCTTATTTTGCTTTGAATCCAAATACAATGAATTTCACTATTTCTTTTCTAGCTTACAATTAAGAAACAGTGTGTCTATTTCATTTGGATTCAGAAACAGTGACTTAGATTTCAGAAACAGTAACTTGGATTCTAGAAACAGTAACTTAGATTCCAAAAACAGTGACTTAGATTCCATAAACAATGTTAATTAAAATCCAGAAACTGTTTATTTTTACCGTCCAGAAACAGTGATACGTAGTTATTATTCAATAACAGATCTCAAATTTATTTTCTGGAGAAACAAACGATGAACTCCACTAACAAAGAAAAATTGAAAAACAGTACCTCGAATACGTTATGAATAATAACAACGATTACATTTCAACGAAATAATACAAAATATAAATAAAATAGCATGATGATCTATATTTTTGTTTCAAAGAAAAAGAAGAAGGTCTGCAAAACAATGATGAACTCCATTAACGACGAAAATCTGGAACTCAACTTAAAAAAGTTAGGTGTAAAATCGACAAATCATAATTTATTATAGTTAGGCCATTTTTAGTTGGACTACTTTAATATGGGCCTTATACTAATCATTAAACAAAACTTATAACATGGTTTTTTATTAAAACTAAAATTTTTCAAGCATTTTTCATTAGTTTTCCTTGTAAATTAATATCCCTTAGGGCACTTGGGGCCTAAGAATTAAAATTAATCTGATCAATTAGTTTTAATTTTGAATTAAGTTTTTAATTAAATTAATTAAAAACATTTTGATTAATAGACACAACTCTTTGGAAAGAGTTGTATAAGGCTGGAAAAAAAAACCCCAAAAATCCCAAACCAAAATTCCTGAAATTTTCGGTATGGGATTCGGTTTTGCATCTCCATTTTTTCGGTATTCCCATACCGAACCGAAAAAAATATTATATATATATATATATTATTTTTTAATTATAAGAGAATTATTTCAACCGTTCATTGTTTTGGATTTAATCTATGTCGTTCATTTGTTTTTAGGTCAGATCCCATTCAAATTTCACTTCTGTTCATTTGTTTCCATCCATCGAACTCGAAGCGCAGCCCTCCCTCACCGAGCCCTCATCTCTCATATGACTGTCTGTGTCGAATTTCGACCAACCACCGGCCTACCACCACACCATACTATCGTCTCTGACTCTCCAACCTTCCTTCACCACACAGCCACCGCTCTCTCTTGCAATCTCTCTCACCACCACACCGAGTCCGAGTCTCACTCTCACCCCAAATTAGGTAATTAATTTAGTGTTTTGAAATCTAATTTCTATCTTCCTTTGAAATTTAATTTAGGGTTTGGAATCTAATTTCAATCTTGAATCTTCCCTTACTGGTCTCATATGTTTATATACATCAATTGTTTGAAAAAAGTGAATGTTTTTTATGCGCTGCATCTTTGCATTTCCATCAATGATTAACTTATGCAGGTGACAGAGAGCCTCCATATTCGTTCTGTATTCTTGTTGGTGCAACCGTGCAAGTAGTGATTTAGCTTTCATTTTGTAGGGATGTTCAAGCAAACAGTATACTTCTTGATGATAAATTTGAAGTGCGGCTAGGGAGCCTGAGTGATATCTGTCCTCAAGAAGGGGACACTCATCCAAGCAGGATTACCAGGTTGATGCGGCTGCCACAGTAAGTGTCGTGTGAATAATTGTAATTTGTATCTAATCACTTGTCTCTTTCCGAGCTGTGACTATTCCTGGATATACATTGTCTATGAATTATAGTCAATTTTCTTACATATAAATCATAAAGTGAAGCCAGAGCAACAAGGTCGTAATTAGTTTATTTGGGAATTGAATTGACTTATGTTGACCTGTTTTGGTTTTGGGATTTAGTCATAAATTGAGGGAGGGCATGTAAAGGGTGTGCCTACTGTATCTTTAGAATGTCGAATTCAAAGATTACAAGAATAATTAGGTTTGATCTCACATTTGTCCCTTAAATTTTTTAGGTTTTTATGGTTTGAGTCTTAGAATTTTTCTTGTGTCAAATTAGTCCTAAAATCTCTCTCAAGGGAGTATAGAATTGAACTTATAATGTCGAGTAAAAGACTAAATATTCTTAATCACTTCAGTTACAAGTTCCTCATAATTAGCTGCACTACATCTCTCCTCTCCCCCTATCAATCTAGCTGTGCCCAAAGTAAAACCCGTGCAGTTTTTAAAGTTAGCATGACACATATGTCCTTTTGTTTGCAGGTTTGATTAACCTTAGGTGCATTGTATACTTATTTCTCGTTTCACAATATGCAGTTTTCACAATTTCAATGAAATTTTTTTAGACATTTTGCATTAATATCTTTACCCCTTAAACAAAACTAGTACCTGGGGCAAGGTTACTAAAAATACTGATCCTATCAAATTGTATCTGTTTACATTCTTACTAATATTTGTTGAATTGCATGTAACCTTGTATTTCGGGATTCCCGATTTGTCCTGAAATCCTGAAAATATTTTGGGATTCCTGAAAATTTGGTTTGGGATCAGTATTGAAATTGGGATTCCCGAAATTTTCGGTTTGGGAATCGGGACAAGGGTTTCGGTATGGGATCCCATACCGAACCACCCCTAGTTGTATAGCTTCAGATACATCCAAAAGGTATTTAAAGAGGTATGAAAGAATCTATATAACTGGAGTGTAGAATTAGCTAGAATTCTCTAATCTAGTGCGGATTGTAAAATTAGGTAGTTGTATTCTGGTCGAGCAAACGTTGTAGAACCACAAGCACAATAGTGGGACGGAAATATTGTTCGAATGACATAACTTTTGCGCTAGCCTCTACCTGTTGTAATCAAGTTAGTACCATTTTAATTATTGTATTTGTTTCTGTAATTTCATCTGTATAGCAAGTATTTTTAGTTAATAAAGTATTAAAGTTTCAAGTTCTGTTATTTCTGTTATTTTTATTTATTTCTAAATCGTTCTCCAACAAGTGTCACTATTAAACCATGGGAATTTCTACAGTGAGAGATATTTGTGTTCATGAGTTGTGCGTGACCATGATAGTGTATCGATAACGTATTTCGACCTTATAGATATTGTGCAGTCATTACATGCATTGTCAATATGGTGAGATACACGGGTCATGCACACAACCTATGTGCCCAAGTTAGAGAGAATTTCTCTAAATGAGATGTGACACACCCTGACCAAGATCGAGGCATGCTGGTTGTCACATGAGGGTGACGTAGCCATGTGCACTGTGCGGAAACAATACTGATAATAGAGAATACGAATAAATAAAAACCAACTCATAAGAGTACTAT
Source organism: Malus domestica (assembly GCF_042453785.1). Classification (NCBI taxonomy): domain Eukaryota; kingdom Viridiplantae; phylum Streptophyta; class Magnoliopsida; order Rosales; family Rosaceae; genus Malus; species Malus domestica. The sequence goes on from NC_091663.1 coordinate 6,893,583, forward strand.
CTAAGATAAGTGCTAGACAATGTGTGAATGCACGATCAGAGCGTAAGTATCCTAAGTTCAGTCCAAAAGACAAGTACTAATTAAACAACACCAAAAAATACCTTACATTTGAGATGGTCTATCAGAACCTCCATTAATCCTCCTGAGCCACCAACGAACATGCTTCTCTAAAACCTGGAGGGGTGCAAAACAGAAAGTGTGAGTGGGCAAAAACAAAGCTTTTCAAAACCATTTCATTTAACAAATGCTCTAACCCCTTGTTGTAAAACATGTATAATTTTCCCATAAATGGAATATAAATAAATATATATGTATATCAATTTATGCTTCACATATCCATTTTCATAAGTATGCCATGCCAAAATATAAAATAGAATAAGTAACTCAGGTGATAATAAATTCATGGAAAAATAACATATTAGCCGGAACCCCCGTATAAGTCTGTACGGCTGAAATCATAGCTCATTTGTCAATCTAGCCAGAGTCACCACAAGTGACCTATATGACATTACACTGCACATAAGTCGGAACCACTGTAATGGTCTGTACGACAGGACTGGGTGTAATATAGTCATGCTCAATGCTACTCTCTCATGATAGCTGTGCAATAATTCGCTAGTCACCTACGAGTCGGAACCACCTATGATGGTCTGTACGACAAGACTATGCACCTAAATTGGATCCAATGTGAGCATAGGGTGTGGGATGTGACATCATAAACAGGCATGTACCATATTTCTAGCTAAATCACAATCACCTGGGGTGCAGGTTTATGAGCTCTCAATCACGTCTCGTATTATCAATATCTCATATAACAAGACATAACTCACCTGGTACTTACCTGAGTGCCCACAGCACCAATTGACATTTATGCATCATATACTAATTCATATGCTGAATATAAATTTATATGCATGGCATTTCAAAGCATACTTTCATTTAAACACAATTTCTGGGAAAATATCAAGTATATAGATATATACTGAAAACCAAAAGCCCACTCACTGGTATGTCGAAGGGTCGTAGCCCCCTAGTCGCCCTTGACTGCGTTCATCCTCGAAATAGGTCTCACCTATATGCAAAATAACTGAATAAACGTTATTTAAAGCACATAGACACAACTAGTTAATAACTTCTTATACATTTCTCAATTAGGATGTTTGAATATACCAATGTGATCTACACAACCTCACGAACATCCCCATATTTTTAGAAAAATATGACGTCCCATGCGCCGGCACGCACGGCCACGCGCAGGAAATCCTAACGGAATCCTTAACTGCCGTTAGGAATATTCCGTTAAAATCAACTAACGCCGTTAGGAATATTCTGTCAAAATTGACGGAATATTCCGTCATCTTCTACCTTCGAACTCCGGCGACCGTCGCAGTCTCCGGAAACTGGAAAATCTAAAAATCCTTCTAACTTATTCATTTTTGCACCAAAATTCACGAAACGTATACCAAATTGAAGCTTACAACGAGTAGAACACATTCTTACCAATTTCAAGCTCCAAAAATCAAGAGATCTTGCTGGAGAAGGCACGATAATTCCGGCCAACTTTCAAACTCGTCAAACTCAACTTCCCGACGTCCAATTTGCTTGGTTTTTCTTCTCCGAGCTTCGTAAGAATGTCCAAAGCTTCCTATGAGCTTAAAATTCCCTTAAACATCCATAATTACAACCACATGAATAGTACTCAAATCAGGGGGGTGATGGTTTCTTAGGTTTTACAAGCTTTCAAGTCCTAAAAATGGTACGAATGGACTCAGGAGCTTATAGGGAACAAGAACATTACCTTTTTAACGTCGATCCGTGCATGAAAGCTTGAGTTCGAAGTTCGTCCGTACGGTTTGTACGGAAAATAGAAAGAAGTCCAAGAGAGAGGAGAGAGAGAGCACGGGAGTGATGGAGAGTGTGTGTGTGTGTGTCCACGTGGGTCACCCACCAAAACCAATAAAACTAAGTCCTTTTTAGTTTCCCTTAGTTCTAAACTTAGGAAAATAATGGATGGATCCAAACCTAAGTACACAATACGCACAACACACTATAACGTCCAAGGGTATTTTAGTAACTTCCACGTTCGAGACCAATTAATATTCCAAAATTCCAGGACGGGCTATCACAAGATGTGTGTACAGGGTTGTTTGATCAAACTAGGCGCTAAAATATAAATAATTTACACGGTACAAATGGGTCAAATTAACACTCTACACACAGAATGATGCGAATGAGGTCAACAACACAAACAACAAGAAACAATTTCACAAGGATGATATAGCAACAATTGAACAATGAGATATAGCGATGATCAATCGTTGCCATATAATAATCTATTGATCCAGGATGAAAGGGAAACTGCCGATTTTGGTTTGGAATGCTTATGAAAATCAAATTTCCAAATCTGTGTGACCTTGATCTGGAGGAAAATTTGGAGAAAAACTATTTTAGTTTGAGAGGGGATTTGGATGAAGATAGGTGGACAAAATAATGTTTTATTGAGATTTTTTTTTCTTGTTAAATACCCTTGGTTCGGACGATAGATGAATATTGGACCACAAAGAAGTCCAAGCCATGTAGACGCATCCAATTTGGAAAGAAAAAGTAGATGAAGAAGTAAACTTGAAACCTTCTATTACTTCAAGATTCAATAGTAATCCAAGAGAGAGAGAGAGAGAGAGATTCACATAGTCAGATAAACAGGCAACGAAAATGATTCTCTCTGATCAAGTGCTTTCTCTTTCAGGTACAATTCTTCTAATGAGCAATTTAAATCCGGTTGGACATTAACATTTGTCTCCCTTTGGTCGAAATGATTGGATTTGAAAAAAAAACCTATAAATTCAAGGTATATTGAAAGTAAATGAGAATGAGTTTTTATTTTGATGGGATTAGAAAAAAATTAGACATGAATCAAACTTCTTCCTGCTAATTCTCCCATTTTGGGGAGGTTGGAATAGATAACTTTTCTTCTTAAGTAATCATTTTCCTACCTCTAAGTTGTTCACATTTTTTTTTTATTTCTTCACCAACATCCTTAAAAATAATTCATGTATTTATCATTACATTATTAACATAGACTCATGTTTACTTAACATAAATGTGAAAAAGATGAATCGTAGAGCTTAAAGTAGGAGAAGTAAGAAAAGGAAATTAGATCAACTAGCCCCTCGTTGATCAAATAACTTATTTTTGGGTATTTAATTACAGAATTTAAGGAAAATTTTGCACTTTTTTCGGTTCTTTAAGTGTAAGTAAACACAGAGAGAAGTTAAGGAATGAAATCATTCATTTACCCATATTTTAGTACACACATGGACATCTAGAATCAAAATGATTCTAAACATGTACAATTTTGAATGTCAAATTCTAATTCCTTGCGTGTATGATACTATGCCAACTTTGAGCTAGTCAAAACATTTAGCCTACGTTTTTGGGTGAGGAAATTCCAAGTTCCAAGAGATTGAGCGCATTTAAAACACAATGTTAGATGAAGGGGTTAGAAAAGCCTTCTCCATGAGCATTGCAAAAATATATAATTGAAAGAAGCATTTACAATTCTCTTATGCATACTTTTGTAATAATCATGAAGAACATTTTTAATAACCTTTATCTAACATTTATGGTCATTTTCTTACTAACTTGGAAATTCTTTCGAGCTTAGAATTTCTCAGTTATTTGTAGTCTTCACTTTATTACAAAGTGACGTGGATTTAAAGTTGCAGATTAATCAGAAGAATAAAAATACAAAGAAAAGTTAGACAAGAAAACAAGGCGGTTTCAAACTTTCAAAGTTTCAAACCTTCCGGGAGATTATTCTCATTTATCTTCAGTCTCCACCCGAATTGTACTATACACACAGTTGCTTCATCAAGTGGACTGTTTGCTGAGATGTCTTGCTCAATATTCAATCAAAAGGCGGCTCTCTCAATCATTATCATTAAGGAATTGATCATATACCTTTACATAATACAGTTGCCAAGTTGGACCCGACAACAAACAGTCCCCAACACATAAAATAACAGATCTTTATGTCAAAACTCATGAGTGACATGTTCGCAACCTAAGTTTTGAACTGGGATCATCGTACTGCCACATAATTATATATATATATATATATATATATATATATATAGACGGTAAATTATAATTCATGTTAAAAATTTACTTGTCATATAATGAGTTTATACTTCAAGATAAAATACTACATTCTGTAATATACAAGACTCTAATATTATGTGTTTGTATGACCAAATAGAGCTTAAGAGACAATTGTTTTGAGTCCCTTATTTCCTCAAGACATAGAAATGAACCAAATCGAGCCACATTCTCAGGATGTACAAATGAACCAAACCGAGCCAAAGTATTCACAACTCTATTTACTAAACGGACCTAACAGTGGCACACTCGCAGTTCATACAATTTGTTTGCCTATGCGAGTAACTTCAAAATTTAGGGTAAGCAATCAAACCACATAGTTTCTAACTTTTTACGCATGTGGCATGTGGCATGTGGCGTGGATTACAGATATACATCAAAATACAAGGCTCTGTTGATTTTAATATGCAAAGCCTAACTACCAAAAGTTCAACGCTCATATCTATCTACTAGTTTTTTTGCTATTGTATTCCTTGGTATTGCCATTAAGTTGTTCAATTATCAAGTATCAAGGCTGAAGGCTCTCAAACATTTGTTTGTAATTCACTCTAATTGGTTTGGTGTTTTTCGATATCATGACAAGGGATAGGAAAATCGGGGTAGCCGTAGATTTCTCAAAAGGAAGCAAGATTGCTCTAAAATGGGCCATTGATAATCTGAGCCAGGAAAAGGGCGATACCTTGTATGTCATCCATGTCAAGCCCTCCCAAGGCGATGAGAGTCGCAGCATTCTTTGGTCTTCCACCGGATCACGTACTCTAGCTACTATAATTTTCATGATCTTATTGCTTCAAAATTTTATCTTATTTATTCATTATATATAGTATTTTCTGTCTTACGATTTTGATTTGTTGAGCTTGTGATTGGATGTTTGTTTGCAGCTCTGATTCCGTTCACAGAGTTCCGCGAAAAATCGGTGATGGAGAAGTACGAGGTTGAGCTTGATGCAGAGGTCTTGGAGTTGCTTGAGACTGCGTCTAGGCAGAAACATGTATGTGTTGTTTCTGTATTCATCCCCACTTTAATTATTGTAATTGCCGGACTATGAATTTGAACTATTAATTATGCTACTTCTTGTTCAAATCTGTGACTCGACAACAAATATATTTATCAAACAATATAAACTTAAAACTTGACAGATATCTAACATATTATGTTAGACAGTTAGTCTGTTATCAAACGTTAAAACGAGAATTCAATTAATGAATGATCTTGGTTGATCTTTTGACACGACACAATATCTGACTGTCTAATAAGAGGACATTTCCGATGATTATATATAGGTGACTGTCGTGGCGAAGCTCTACTGGGGAGATGCAAGAGAGAAACTTTGTGGGGCAGCTGAAGAACTAAAGCTTGACTGTTTGGTCATTGGCAGCAGGGGCCTTGGTACCATCCAAAGGTAAATTAACATAGAACCATATAATAGTATACACTACTACAGAAAAATGTTTTTCCAATTTGAGACGCAAAACTTTGGGTGAAAAATCTTTATATTTCGTCACGCAATAGACTTTGCGCGATGAAATTTAGATCTGAAAAACTTTGTCTTGTGAAACTTATCACGACGGAAATACTTCGTTGCTTGAAACTTTGGGCAACGAAAAATAAGGTGACTCGTGAAACTTATAGTGACGCAAACACTTGATGCTCCATATTAATTAGAATCATAATTCACAGTATTAACCTCGGTATACATTTATTTTTGTTGAATATATGTTAGGGTGCTGCTGGGAAGTGTGTCCAGCTACGTTATGGCAAATGCAGAGTGCCCCGTTACCGTTGTCAAGGATCATAGTGTTTGATTGGATGCTGAATTGCTTGTAGCAAAATGTTAATTTTATAAATGCAAAGTCCAAGGATGTATTCAATAATTTAATCTTTGTTTGTTGCATCCAGTTTGGATAATGAATTGAATTATGTGTGTGGTTCCCTATTTGCATATAGTTATCTTTATAAAGAATGTTCTTGATGTGTGAAGTGCAAAATTAGCCCTAAAACATGAGAAACCTCATCATGCTAAATTATGATTAATTTTCCCAAATCAAACAATAGACGACAATGAATACTTATCTACTTTGAAGGAAAATTCTTAAAAACCTAATCCCTTTTTTCTCCCTTTTTTTCTCCAACTATGTCAATATTGTACACTACATTAGATTGGAAAGCAAAATTATTTAGACCACCTTTTTCTACCACATTAGTGTATCATTTCATGTGGCAAGTGATTTGTACATGTCGCGTCAATTAAAGAATTTATGTCATTGGTTATTGGTTGTAAACATCACTTATCGCATGAGATGGTACACTAATGTGGTATAAAAATGTAATCTTCGTAACATTACTCTTATATCGAGTGGCCTCATTATTTGAGTGACACTATTTTGGTTGTCAAACCTAATCCCTTGTATAAATATATATGACTGGCTTATTTTTTGTCAAACAATAGAAATTGCATAAATTCTCTAAGAAACATTTACATCTTCAGCAAGAGGATTAAATGCCCATTCGGAAAATAACAGATCCCATTCATGCGTACCTCCAGCTTTTGCTACATGTATGTTTGGCCTTCTAGTCGGCCTACAGTGTTTGGATATTTTCTTATGCCAATTGCCAAAGGGTTATGGTTGCTAGTTTTATCATATGGATACTCTTAGAGGCTCATACTAGAGAACTTTGCGCGATTAATTATGAAAAAGAAGATTGCAAGCATAAGGATGATCCAATGAAGCAGCCTACACGTGACTAATGATTCAAATAAGTAAATCACTACGGCTTCTTAATTTGTTGTTCTATCAATCAAACCTAATAACTTTTGTTAATTCAGACGTTTTCCCAAAAGTAAAAGCTGGTTCCCGCTTTACTATTGATTAGCATTCTATAATATAATATATATTTATATGTTAATCAACTATCAAAAAGTCGTTGTAGTATAGTGGTAAGTATTCCCGCCTGTCACGCGGGTGACCCGGGTTCGATCCCCGGCAACGGCGCATCACTTTTGCTTTTCCATACTTTTTCTTCTTATGTCTTTCTCCACAACTTTCGAACTCTCACATGTCTTTTGCTTGCATCCCCTTCCAAGTTCCTTGCCTGAAAAAAACAAGTTACCCACATAAACACACACGCTAAACCATCGATTCCAAATTTCAATCTTCCAAACCACTCCACAATCATCAACACACCCCAAAAACTCCCATTAAATCACCAAAAAAAAGAACCAAAAAAAAAATGTTTTCTCCTTTTTCTTTTCCACCACCTACACCGCCACCAAACCCACGAATCCGGCAATGTCCGCCGCGTCACGGTGCTGTCCAATATCCACCACTCGCATCCACATAATGGCCTTAGATGGAATCGTCAATGTCAATTCACTCTTCTCATTCGCGCCCTTCGTCGGCCTCACGTTTTACCCCACCACTGATCCCGCCGACATGCTCATCGGCTCCAACACGGCCTGCGTCGCTGGGGCCTCCTCCGCCGAGGGCCTCATTGCCTTCCACGTGTACTCCTTCAGCTCCTTCCTTTTCTCCAGTCTCGTTGCCTTGGCCCTCAAGCAAGCCATCAAGATCAGCGAAGACATTGGGGAGGACAATGGCGACGGCAGCTCAGTCTCCCACTCCCACATAGGTCAAGTGAACCGGGTGGCTTTGCGGGTCGGGACGCTAGTTTCGGCTTTCGGCTCGGTTGTGGGTTGTGGGTTTTTGGTGATGACGCTGGTGGACTTGGTTCAGATCAAATTGGGGAGGTTGGGCTGTGGGAGTCTCTACACTTTGGCTGCAATTGGTCCTCTGGTGACTTTGGTTCCTTTAGCTCTTGTTATATATGTTTTTCTTGTGGTACATGCTTTTACGAGATAGAAAAGTATTATCAATGAAAACGGAAGTTAAAATTGCACAATTTCTTTGCATCTTTAATCATATTTATAAATTTAAATTATATGTACGTAAATTTAGTATGCAGAACATCATTTTGAAAAAATCTTAGTTGTGATCAATTACGTTAACCAATAGGGATACATGTGATTATTTAGGGTGTTGTATCTTCCTTTAGAGTTTCGATTTTAGGTTCTAAGTATTAAGTTGTGAACCAATTCGAGATTAGAATCCTAAAATCTAAGCTTAAAATTGTGAGTTTGGGTTTGATTATCGAGGGTATAGAATCGCCTTTTAAATTTTTGGTTTTAGGATTTAAGTACCAAACGGATTCAATTCGGGAATGGAGCTCTAAAGTTTAAGCTTTAAATGACGATTTTAAACACTAAAACAAGCAACCAAGATTGGGTAAAAATGAAGTTTTCTCAACGCGTCCGTACCATCGCATTGTGTAGACTAATGTTAAGTAAAAAGTACATACAAGTTGGTGTTTATGTGAATTTACTAAGGATTAAAATTTGGATAAATAGGTTAATGATATTAATTTATGAAGTCAATGGATGTTGCTTGTTTTACAAGGTTCGTTAATTCTTCATAAACAATCTATCGAGATTGGCAATTTTTATAGGAACTGCTTCTCTTGAACTTGTAGCTTTGTGGATGCCCATGTGCAAATACCATTGAATCAGAAACAGAGGAAAAACGTCTCATTTCGTCACTTTTCCAAATTTTGGTATAGTTGTTTTTCTTGCATACTTCTTCCATGGCAAAGGATTCAGTTACTCTGCTCAATTTTCGTGGTCTTTGCGGCATCGTTTTGCTGTTATGTGTCTGTTCATTCATCTCATTCATTTACTGGTACAGTTACCATAGTCCATGCTACTCTCTATACCCAAAAATGGAGCTTAACCAAAACCAAATCAACGACCTACTTGCATTCCCTTCAGCATGGAACCAGCTTGCTTTTTCATCAAAGCCGCCTCCGAAGCTTCTTAAAATCGCTCTGTTCGTCAAGAAATGGCCTCAGAGATCTCAAGCAGGAGGGCTGGAACGGCACGCCTTGACCCTCCACCTTGCCCTTGCCAAAAGAGGTCATGAGCTTCATATCTTTACCGCTTCTCCTTCTTCGAATTCCTCCTTTCCAAGGTACGCGACGAGAAATTTGTATTTTCACCTCTCGAAACCAACAGCTGCTGGGTATCTGGACCAAGCTGTGGTTTGGAAGATGTTTCAAACTCAAAACTCAACAAGAAGGCCTTTCGATGTGATCCACACGGAAAGCGTTGGCCTCCTGCACACTCGATCGCGTAACCAGACAAATCTGGCTGTGTCTTGGCATGGGATTGCATATGAAACTATACATTCCGACATCATACAAGAGCTTTTGCGGAGCCACGAAGAACCACAAGGGTATGCATTGACTGAAAGAATTATGAAGGTTGTTGAAGAGGTGAGGTTTTTCCCCAGTTATGCTCACCACGTTGCTACCAGTGACCATGTCGGAGATGTACTCAAGAGGATTTACATGATCCCTGATGATCGCGTTCACATTATTCTTAACGGCGTTGATGAGGAGATTTTCAGGCCGGACATTGCCAAGGGGGAGAATTTTAAGAGAAAGTTTGGGGTGCTGGAATCTAAGACTTTAGTTCTGGGAATGGCTGGGAGGTTGGTGAGGGATAAAGGCCATCCTCTGATGTTCGAGGCGTTGAAGCAAATGCTCCAGGAAAATGATGCATTTAGGCAAACTGTTGTTGTTCTGGTTGCTGGGAATGGTCCTTGGGGTGCAAGGTACAGAGATCTCGGAGAAAATATACTTGTTTTGGGGCCACTGGAACAAGCTCAACTTGCTGAGTTCTACAACGCTATTGATATTTTCGTGAACCCAACTCTTCGCGCTCAGGGATTGGATCATACGTTATTGGAAGCAATGCTCTCCGGGAAGCCTGTAATGGCAACGAGGCTTGCCAGCATTACTGGCTCTGTGGTTGTTGGTACAGAAGTGGGATATACATTTTCGCCAACAATAGCTTCACTCAAGAAGATCCTCTATAGAGTTTGGAGTGATGGCAGAGGAGATTTGAAGCAGAAAGGCCAGGCAGCAAGGCAGAGAGGCTTGCAATTGTTCACTGCTACAAAAATGGCGGCTGCTTACGAAAGGCTTTTCCTCTGCATATCCAATGACGAGAAAAGTGGGGAGAACAATTGTCAATATCAGATTCCATGACACTAACTTAGCAGATGACTCATGCTAGTCCCCGGGACTGATTGTGGCATCATCTTGTCACCGGATTTTCAGCGTTAGAAGCAAAGCTTTTCTGACAAAGAATCGGCGTAAGGATAAAAGGCGAGAGGGTTGAAGTTGTATCTTCTTGTGGTTGAGAATCCAACTCTGGACTAGAGCTGTAAGTGTCTTTTAACAATTTCTATGTACATTAAATTGGCTGATTAGTCAGGTTTCTTATGACAATTTGTTCTCTGCTAAAATTCCATGTGTCGTCTAAATATTTCGAATGAACAAGGTTCAAGTTTTGCTTGACCAGCAACTATGAACACTTTGAATGTAATGGAGATGCATTTACTCTTCAAGAAACCGTAAACGTGTCATAATGATAAAACACATTTCATAAGAAACCGTAATCACTTCAAGCATAATTGTTCACAATGATACAGCAAGAGGCTCATATCATTCGCCTGCGAGTCATCCAGAGGCTTTAATTTAACAGAAAAGAAAAGAAAAAAAACAAAACTTTCAAACCACACACAGAAACAAACTCCAGCGGAGAGTAGTAAGAACACTACATTTTCTGAAAACCATCATCTTGATAAAATCCCAATGAAACAGTTGACCATACCGACATAAAAGCTTGCACTTCATGTCCAGCATCTTTCGCAACCAATGCGCTCATCAGCCACTTATTTATATTACGCTTTCATACTTGAAAACCCAGGCCTTGTGAATTCCTGCAAAATGGAAATAGATAAGATCTTCTTGCATCCGCTACTTGTCTAGCGTGATATCTTCACATTATGCCAGAATTCATGAATTCGTATAAATTGACAAGAGGAAAATAGAGATTGCAACTATTTATCATATGAAAGAGAAACGCAATGCTAAGAGACTTTCGATCTAACTGAAGTGTTGAAACAATAAGAGAATCTATTTTGAGCAGAAGGATCTAAGAGTGAATGAATATACCTTGAAAAATAGATGAGAATTCATGTGGCCAGGGAAGGCAAGGTCCTAATAATAGAGCGAACCTGCAGAAACGCAAGTCAGAAGTCCAGACGCTGATCTACTCTACAACGTAGATCAAATTATTAATACTACTAATTTCATCTTCAATATCAGTACCTTGCCACCAATTTCCTCGGGCAGCACTGTTCGAGTTGGTTCCATTTGGATCATCTTCTCCCCCATCTTTCTTGAACTAATTCAGTCACAAATAAAAAACAGAATCAGTTTCTCATGGCCTTTAATCCGTTAATCATGCTGATAACGTCAGTATATGTCTATATATTATGTGATTGTCAACTTATCAAGACTCACTATAGGATAGGATCCAGAGGAACGGGTACTTGGGGACTGGGAATACACCTCTTGCCCACCATAGTAAATAGATGAACTTAGATGACATGGTTCTGCTCTTTCTTCCTGAAGAACTGAACTCCGGTCCTTGTTGGGTAAGCTATAGTGTGCACCTTCGCCACTTATAGCTATATATTTCGAGAAAAATGCAAAGGCCGAGGCAATAAGCTTTAAAAACAAAGTTCAATATCCAACATCAAGAGGTTGTAGAGCATTGCAAAATAAACATACTGTAATCTATTTACATTCAACAAGATTTCTTCCAGTTAGGTGTAATACGAGAAATTCCACATTAAATAGTCATATTCCACTTACCACAGAAAAAGTGAGATATGAGAAATGAGATTAATTAAGCATAAGTTATTCCAATTTAAAAGTTTGTTAGTCGGAAACTTTAGACATGGTGCAAAATCAACACTAGGTTCGCTTTCAAAAAAGTATGAACACAAAAATAAAGAAACTAAAATCAGCGTAACACAACCCTGCAGTACCTTGCTTGGAGTTCCATGCATGATTCCCCAAGGACGACTGCTTCTGCCAATATTCTGTCAGCTCAGAGCTTGAAGAGTTCCTCCCAACCACCTTAAAATTAGGTAAAAAGTCATACACGAGCATATATATATCCAACAGAAGATTTAGTCTGTGTTTCTTAACGACCAAAGAGACTTTCACTTGACAGAACGCTGACAAGCAAAGGTGTACAATGGGCCGGACCGAGCTGGTCTTTTGCCGGCCTGGAGAAATTTTTAATTGTGACGGAAACACGGATGGTACATCACGTGTTTTTTATGTAAGTGGTAGAAAATTTTAGTTTTTAGGTTATTAACTTTTTAACACACATATTTTATCATTGTATAATAACACGTAGTGCCTTCGTCCATGAGCGGTAGGTCTCGGGTTCGAGACTTGGGAGCAGCCTCTCCATAAATGGGGGTAAAGCTAGCCGACATTCACCTCTCACAGACCCTGCGTAAAGCGGGAGCCTTGTGCACTGGTTACGACCTTTATAATAATACGTAATGTACTACTTCGTGTACCAATCACACTAAAAATTCTCTCGCCGGCCTGCATCCTTCAAAATATCAGTCCGCTTAAAGACGGCCAGTTGTACACCTCCATTAACAATCACCCCCGTTTTTCCGTCCACTGAACTAGAGAATAATGCTATACAAAAGAGCTATGAGTACCGTGAGGAAAAAAGTGCTTTTTGTTTTGGGTTGTCAGCTCTCCCCTATCTTGCAAAAACTTAACCAATAAATATGCTCTGATCCCAAATCAATATCTTGCTTAAAAAAAACCATAAAACTTTTTCTTTCCCCCTTTTGGTATTTCTCTGCCAGATTTTACTTTTACTTGCTAAGCACTTTTCAGTTCATTATTATAAAGTCAAGAAATTTATAAAAATTTATAATAACAAAGCATATGCATGAACCCAATAAAGAAAATCCCAGGTAACCAAAATCCTTTCCCAATTTCTAATGTTAAATCAACTTTGCTGCTAAGTTGGCTAGACCAACTTGCTCTTCTTCTGCACTTAAGTTCAAATGTCCCTCTTAGTAATTTATATTAAATTAGATTGGAATATCACTCCGAATCAAAATAATAAAAAAAAAAACATTTAAATCAACCTTACACAAAAAGTAGAGAGCATAAATATATGAAAGCAGTAGAAGAATCATATGTACCTGTGATGGAGGTGGGAAAATGGAAGCAAAAATCCCAGTAGAAGACTTGGGGGGAGACTCCTTGTCCTTGGCACCAAAAAGATCAGCAGTCAATGAGGAACCTGAATTGCCTTGATACTTATTGTTACTCTCCATTTCTTACTTCCCTTCTCTCTCTACGTCAACCAAAAAAACCCAACTCCAGAAAAAAGCACTCTGCAAGAAAGCAGCTTCCAAGAGAAAAACCCAGTTAAAGAAACAAAGCAGATCAGATTTGCAGAGGAAGAAAAAAGAGAGAGAGCACGTGATGAAGATGATGCCACCCAGTATCCAAAACCCAAAATTTATATTGGCACTTGTTCTACGAAAGTCGGCACTGCAGGTAGTGCCGCCCATGTCCCATCATCACCCTAAGAAAAAGCAATCCTCTTTCCGTTTCCATGCAACCAAAGATTTGTTTCTCTTTTCATCACAAAAGATTTGGAACTTGACCTATTGTTTTCCTCACTATAGTCATCTTTCTCCCCACCCAAACCTAACGGATAAGTGCCACGTGGGCTCCACTCTTCATGCCAAGTGGACGTATCACGTAGTGCCACATTTTTTGGGTTGCAAATCATAGTACTACATTTGGAGAGGATCGAAAGCTTTTGCCCCATCCTAATACTAAGGTCTAAAATATCGATATTATCCCGATATTTTCATCGAAATTTCCGCATTTTTGGACTACCGATATTTTCGATATCATCGATATTTTAGACCTTGATAGGAACTCTATGTGGTACTAGGTCACTTATGTATCTTACCATGCAATGTATGAAGTGTAAAATATTGTACTAATTCATTATATATAAATGATTATGGTGTGTTTAAGCTTCTTTCATTAATTACTACATATTTTCTACACTCACAATGTTTGTCAGCTCGCTATATAATCAACTTAAATCAGTTAAATGCATCATGCAATGCATTTCCTTCCAATTTATTGTGATAAACTAATAGATAATTGACTAAATAAATATTTTGCAAAGTTTCAATAAAAATTTCCAAGTTTTTCTTACAATTTCCGTGGTTTTTATTTAATTTTATGGATATTGATAATATCTCGATATTTCTATAGAAATTTCCGTGTTTTTTTACTACCGATATTTCTGATATCATCAATATTTTAGACCTTGCCTAATACCAACTCATTAACGTATCTGTACCACCTACTCGTAGTAAACGTGACACAAGAATCTGGACGGATCCTCTTTGACGATTTCAGGGATCCATTCATCGTATATCGTGCAGTCAGAAATCATTTTATTTAAAATTAAACGTAAACAGTACTTAATAAAAAGTGACTGCACAATATACGATGAACGGACATAATTCATGAATTCCCAGGATCCTCATCAAAAGGATTCGAAGAGAATGCTGTTGAGTGACACAACTTATTTAGCTAAGGCAGTGTACATCTGCTCGACACCTATGTTCAAATTCCTCCTCCCATGGAGAAAGAATTTTTTTATAAAGACACCATATGGTTAGACTTGTAGGGCATCCAAGTTTTCCTCGATGTCACAAGTGGAGAAGATTAACCAAAAACTAGAAAGATTTGCGTGATTAAGAAAGAGATAGTGAGCTAAGAAATAAGCCTACGCGGCATTTTTTTTTCTTCTTAATTTAGATTAGATTAATTAAAATATGATTAGAATTTTCAACCCTCATACTAACTATGAAATATCTGATTGGTATTGTGCTTATATGCCTAGACTCGATGTCTAGACTCGATTTTTATTTCATCTCCCCCAAGGCCCCCGTTGTGTGATTATATTTTGTGGGATATATACGTTGAAGACTTCAAGTGAGGGATAGAAATGCATCCAGATGCTTTTGATCCCACAAAGTGGATAACTAGATAAGCTTTGCTCTGTCGGATATGCTTCAAGTAATGCATGGTCCACCATTCTCTTACCTATTCATATCAAGTCACTATTCATGAATAAAAAAACCCCCAGTGTGATGTAGGACCATATATATAGCTTATGAACATGTAGAAAATCTTCAAATAAAATTAATTTGTAGCTTTTTTTTAGTATGTACTGGAATCTTTGGTAGTCTCAATAAAGACGGAAGTCTTGAAATAGGTGTTTAAAAGAATTTGAGCATATATTTAGTACGAATTTGAAGCTCAATAATTTGAAGCTTTTCTTTGAAGCTTTTTTTAGTACGAATTTGAGCATATATTTAGTACGAATTTGTAGTTAGTATGAATTATGTGATTCTGCTTAAAAGTATTTCTCAATAAAGACGGAAGTCTTGAAATAGGTGTTTAAAAGATCTTGAGGCTTCCCTATAACATCAAAACAGGCTTCCACTTGCTGCGTCCAACCTCCACACATGCTTCCATCTCACGTTCGTGAGGATGTGGGAAGTCATATTACTCTATTTGTACTACACAGGCAAAGATATTCCAAAACGATGAGATGTCATGACCTAGAACAATGGCAAATTGTGTGAACATCGTATTATATATGCAATTTTGTTTGGATATGGGTTTAGCTTGAGGTGGGACTTCTTGTACTAAGTGGGATGCTTACGACAAAGTTGGTACAATTATTGGTTTGAAATAATATGAATTTGAATGGGTTTTGGTGATTAAGTTTAAATCTCTATGTGTCACTTTTGCTTACTATAGGTCGGTTGGATGCTAAGGAAACTCTTTTAAGGTGAGATTCTTTTAAAGTGAGGCTTTCTCTAGTCTTTCTGTCATCTCATGTTTTGTCACAATATTTTATAATGTTGACATATGAATTGTGCCAAAAATATGAAATGATGGAGAGTCCTACTTTTGAGATGGTCTCCTTAGCATTTCTCTTTCTTCAGCAAAAAATTTCCAATTTTTGAGTCTTTGACGTTAAACTGTGACTCTGTGAGGTTGCAGAGAGTCTATGGAGAGTTCCACTTTAAGAGAGCTTCCTTAACATTTCTCTTTCTTCAACAAAAATTTCCCAATCTTTCGGTCCTTGACTGTGAGGTGGTAGAAAGACCATGAAGATTCTCACTATGAGAGTCTCCTTTAACATTTCTCAGCAAGGAGAGACTCTAAAAAATAGGACTCTTTGCCACGAATTTTTTGCACAGTATTTTATAATATTAGCTTAATAATTAATGTTATAATGTGAGATAACAGATAATCTTACTTTAAAAAGTCTCATTTGCATTTCTCTATAGTAAAAATACGGTTTGGAATATATGATGAAGACACTAATCCCAACTGCTAATCTTTATCTTTACTACTATAAAGCCAACACAATGTCATCATATATTAATATCAACCTCCCACTAAGTGTACAATAACAATTTAAAAGTAAATGAGTAAAAGTGCAAAAGAAAAAGTAGTATTGTCACTTTACTTTGAATAGAAGGGTTAGAAATATGAATTATTCTCATCCGAATGTCTACTTGCAATAAAAGAATCAAGGACAGTTGGAATTCAGCTAGGATTAGGATTGACATGATGAGAAATGCTAAGGAGATTTTTTCACAAATAGAATTCTTCGTGGCTCTCTATGTCATCTCATGTTTTTGGTATAATGTTTTATAATGTTGACACGAGAATTACCATTACACTGTAAAGTGACAGATAGTCCATAAAAAGTCTCACTTTAAGAGTCTCCTTAGCATTAACGTTGTTCTCCTTCTCATCGTGCAATGTTGCACAATGATTGGAATCGTCTTCTTTCTAGTTCAACCTTTAATATCAACTTTACTGAAAATCAACCAATAAAAAGTCATTAACTATTCGTTTAACATTGTTAAAATTTAAGTGTTCAACTAAATAACATAAATCTATATCATTAGATGACTAAACGATTTTGGATTTGGTTGATTTCTACAAGAGTTGACCTTTAAAGTGGGGGTTAGGAAATAATGGTGCAAATCATCACGTAACATTGTAAGATGAAAAGGAGAGTAGAAAAAGTAAAACGAGAATGTTCAAATGAGAAAGTAACATTCTTCAAAAAATTGTAAATCGATGTTTGTCTTAGAAGCACTCTTACTGGACAATTACATTATTTTAGACAGCCCAATTTGAATTCAGCGAGGCCCAATCCAATTTGGATCCAAGTACTACTGCAGCCTCCTAATTTTGGAGATTAGCAGTGCCACGATACAAAGGGTACAAAAACCACAATCAATCGTATACATGCTCATCTATGTCAACATAGACAGGTCAAAAATTCACATGCCTACATGAACATTTACAAAATATGAAAAGTTCCGTTCCAAGAACTCCAATCTTCGATACTTTAAAGAAGGAACAATTTTACATGTCATTTTACGGGATAAACCACCTAAAGGTTTTAGCAGGCAATCCATCATCCTAGAATCGGTTGGGATACGACCCCCTCCGATGAAGAGACAGAAAAATTTAAGCCCTGAAACCAAATAAATTTTAATCGGGACGATGAAATCAATATAACATCTGTGTGGAGAGAAGCTCAAATCATAGAATGCAGACCTCAGCCGCGCATGCCAAATATCTCTTCTGGGGGATCGTACACATGCTGTTCGGGAAACAGCTCCTCAAAGTCTTGCTTGACTCTGTTTCTCAAAAGGGGATGTGGCAGAAGTCCCTTCAACAAAATCCGGAACGGCAGCTCCTCCGGTGGATCTGGAGACTGCTTCATGTCCTCATATATGTTCATCGCATCTGCTGGACAACCAGAGTTCAAAAAACCCCTGATAACTTCTGTATATGTTTGAGAATCAGGAAATAGATCCTCCTTTTTCATGATGTCCCACAGTAGCATAACATCCTCCATTTTCTTAGATCTTGCCAATGCAATAATCAAGTCCTTGTACAGATAGACATCCGGTTTGTACCAGTCTTGCCTTCGAATCACGTTAAATACCTGAAAATTCACCGAGTCACTTGTAATTCCAATAAACAAACACATATGTTCATTGCATATGTATGTAAACAGAAATAAAGATGGTGCAGTCCAGAAGGAATTTCATTTCAAATAATGGTCTAAATCCAATTTTCCTCTTGAGTACTCCGATATACAAGTCTGCAAAACGACAGCATACCTGTAATGTGGTTTTGCATTTAACACAGACAACAATTAAATTTGAAAACACCATTGTGTATTTGAAGAGTTGGGTTTCAACCTGACTTCTTGAAGGAAATAATACATCCGCAATTCAAAATAACTTTTCTTGTTTTTCGCAAATTCAAATGGGAAATATGGCAGTGAGTGTTATTAATATGGTCGTCTTGACTCTTGAGAGATTTCAACATTTCACCATTACTAGCTATTTCAAAATCCAAAAAGCTGTTATAGCACCTATAGCTACCAGTGAAAAAATGCCCGTTTTGAATCAAAGATGGATTTGGCCATGAAAACCACGTCACTCCAATCACGCTTTACCATATACCATGAACCTGCATTACTCACAGGAATACCCAGAAATACTTACACGAAAGCTATGCATTTCTCCTACTACTGTTAAACTCATTGACAAAGCATATTTGAAGGTGCCCAAGAGCGCACATTGAGTCAGGCATTCAATCAAACACATTGCGTGCAACCCACTGATCCCCTTTTTGCAACAATCATAAACTAGCAACAAATAAGTGGATTCACACAGCACAAATTCAACACCCGCGAGTACAAATTTCACAACAACCCAGAAGATCAAATGCGAAAAAAAAAATAAAAATCTCAAAATTTAACCACAGAAATTCGATACCTTAATTGCCAAAGCAACTTCTTCCTGGCGCTCGAGCTCCGTGAGCACAGCAATCATATCCATCTTCAGAAGCCTCAAAACGTGGGTCTTTACAAACTTCCCGAGCTTCTCTTCGTTGTCCTTGAACCGCTTCAAACCCGAGATTACGAAAAGCGCTTCTTTGCCAATCAGCTTCTTGCCCCTCCAGAGCGGTCCTCTGGGCCTCCCGTCGTGATACAGCCTGAACCCAGAAATGGGTCTGCAGGATTTGATTTCGAGCTCTGGAATTGTGGAGTTTAGAAGCAATGGGGTGGTTTTGATTGGTGTTGTTTTTAGGTTTTGAAGGAGTACTGAGGAGAAAAATGACGACTTTGATCGCGAAAATGCGCGAGTCGCCATTGGAGGTGTGATGAAGGGGAGGAGTTGGTCAGTGACTGTGAGATTGATGAAGGGTTTGTTTGGGAAACGAGAAACTACCGCTTCTCCTTGTTTTGGAGGGAGGGGTCAGGCGCAGGGGGTTTAGGCGTAGGGCTTTACGGTCGTAGATAGAAACCTTTTTATGGAAAAATATATAAATAAATCTTTGATGTAATTCTTCTTGTAATTTATTTATTTTGCTACAAATGGTACATTCACACTAATGGATAATGAGAGAATATATTAGTTTCGGACGCGTCATTTATAAGATAAAATTTTTTTATTTGTAGATGAAAGATGAATAGTATTAGATCAGTAGACCTAAATGGCAAAATCTTATTGTAATTAGTTTTTCTTTCCTTTTTCATAGGTTGGATTACAATTGGTCACAAAACTAGTCTCGGCCACATGGTGATCAGGCTGAGTATGAGATGGGCATTGTCCGTGCGGACATGATGAGTGCATGGATGGGTGGAAACAAGTTTGGTGATTTAGAAGGTCTAAAATATCGATGATATCAGAAATATCGGTAATCTAAAAATACGAAAATTTCGATGGAAATATCGGGATATTATCAATATCGATAAAAATTAAATAAAAATCACTGAAATTGTAAGAAAAACTTGGAAATTTTTATTAAAACTTTGCAGGATGTTTATTTAGTCAATTATCTATTAGTTTATCACAAAAAAATGGAAGGAAATGCATTGCATGATGGATTTAACTGATTTAAGTTGATTATATAGCTAGCTGGCAAACATTGTGAGTGTAGAAAATATGTAGTAATTAATGAAAGAAATTTAAACACACCATAATCATTTATATATAATGAATTAGTACAATATTTTACACTTTATACATTGCATGGTAAGATACATGAGTGACTTGGTACCACATAGAGTCCTATCAAGATCTAAAATATCGATGATATCGGAAATATCGATAGTCTAAAAACATGAAAATTTCGATAGAAATATCGGGATAATATCGATATTTTAGACCTTGATGATTGATATGGTGAGATGGAATGCATGAGGAGGTGTATTGTAGCAACCCAAATGAACTAGTCAAATGGATTGAATTGATAAGTAAAACATTACAATACTCCTATTGCGATAAAATAAAATGCAAAAAAGTAAATTGCGATAAAATAAATGGCAAGGAAGTAAATTACAAGAAATTTAAAATTTACGCTAAGTTCGAGAAAATAAAATTACTCTAAATGCGAGAAAAGAATTTGGGAAAATTGAAAATTAATTTGCTTGGAAAGCTATATAGGGCTACATTTTGAATAATAGCATAAGATAAAAGCACGCAGTTGCAGGGAAACTAAGACCACTACAATATCAACAACAGAGACAACTACAAAAGCAATGAACTAATTTTTTCATAGCTTGCAATCTAGGGCTTCGAGTACTCAAAAGGCAACGTAGGAGACATTCACAAAGACAAGCATCAGAAAAGAAAAGAGAAGAACAAACGAAGAAGAAAAAAGATGCCAACGATAAAACCGTCGTTGGAGAGTGATGCACAAAGGAATTTTCGAGCCCTCGTCCAATGACAGACTCTCGTCAATGAAAAATGTCAGGTCATCATCATCGATTAGCTTCACGGTTGGGTTGGTAATTTTGATCCATATGCCGTCGTTATTATGATCTTATATTCACTGGGATCTACCTCAAGAATATGATACAGTCTCTGCACAAGTCCTTCATAGGTAATGCTGTCTGAAACCATAATTCCCTTCGTTTTACCACCAATGTATATAGAATTGCCCCACTTCCCATCATAGTTAACCAAAAGTCTAAGTTTATTAATTTTCCTGAAAATACATGGAAAAAATTAGTTAGCAAAGAAAGTATATAAACTGATTAAATGAAAGAAACTTACTCTACAACTACAAGTAGAAATAAATTGATTGATTAAAATAAACCCTAGCTGTCTGGGGATGAGTATCTTTCTTCCTCCTCTTTTTTTGTTCTTGCTTCTTTGTTCTCTAAAAATCTAGTGATATGCTCACTGGCGGAGCCAAGTTAAGGGCTGCCCCGGGCTGTAGCCGAGGTAGCTTGAGGTGAAAAATAAAATTTTACATGTAATTTTGATTGATTTTCGAATGTAGCCCAACAAATATTTAGTCACTAATTCGAATTCTTTAGGTTTAACTATATAAAATTATATAATACAGTTTGTTCGACAAAAAAAAAAATATAATACAGTTTGTAAACCATCTCTTTTTCTTACAATATTTTTCTCATCGTTTCTTGTAAATATACCAGTTTGGATTTGTTTAATTTTAATACGTATTTGTTTAATTACAAAAAAAATTTGGCTCACCTTGTGAAAATTTTTAAGCTAGCTGATACGTTGAAAAATACGGTATCAAGTTTCTTTATTTATAAAAATTTAAAATTTTAAGTTAGCCCACCCGATAAAAAATTCCTAGCTCCGCTATTGGATATGCTGCTCTTGGAGGATTCCGGCTATGTACTCAAATGTGACCATTGTCGTCTAGTAAAGAACCTTGTGCCTTATGCTGACGTAGTTTGTGTGGGTTTCGACAAATTCCGACCTAGTGGAGGACTATACTTGATGGAAAACAAGGGACTTTCATTTTCATCATCGGTCATGATAATCATCAGTCACCTTGAAAGATGAGGATGATGAGCAATAAACCAGAAGAAAATATCCAACCATTTCAATTTGACAAAAAGAGCGAAAAAGTTTACCTTGTAGTTCTAGGAGAAGATACTCGGGGTTTAAGAATATTCATCTTCGAGCTTTTATCCAAACATAGACTCTGTTCTATTTAAAATGACAAGTCCTCATCATCGACTATCTGTACTGGTTGAGCAGGCAATTTTGAGTCATCTGTAGTCTTCATTATAATCTCATACTCATATGGATCTATCCCGACGATACGATACACGCTACCTAGAAGCTCCTCAAAAGTAATGTCCTTTGACACCACTATTTCTTTCGCTTTACCACCAACGTATGCAGTACTAACCCACTCTCCATCGTAGTGAACCGAAATGCCAACTTTACTTATTTTCCTGAAAGTGAAATAAAACAATTAGGAAAAGAACAATCGTGAAAAATTATAGGCATTGGCGACTTATAAAAATATAACATTCAAAATCAATAAAGGTCATCGTACCCAGTGCACAAGGTTTCCGCTTTACGCAGGGTCTGGGAGAGGCCCTTGTATTACACTTGATACCGACCATGTCTGACAATGCTTCTTCATGTTCTGTAAAGGCCTTGAGAATCGTGTGCAAGTTAGATTTTTCTGTGCATTAAAGAATCTTCACAAGCTCATCCAAGCACCAAGTTGAGGAGGCAAAGTTCTTTGAAAGAGTGACGAGGGAAATCAGTGATTCTTCAATTGCTTTTACAATTCCTGAGGAAATAGATTGTCCTCTCTCAAGCCTTTTATCATCTCTAAAGGTGGTAATTCCTTTCTGCTCCAATGAAGCGTACATATGATCCACAATATTCAAGCGGGTGTCTTTGCCTCTAAAACACATAAACACATCATACTTCCATCTTTGAGAAGAAAAAGGTGTTGATGTTTTAGCCAGTATCGAAGAGGGGATCGTAGAAGGAAACACAGGGTGCAATTTCCTCCGTATGTCATCAACAATTTCTTTAATGAGCTCTGATTCGTGCCTACAACAAAGAAAAGAGACTATTAATCACTTTTCCATCCTCTCTCTCACTCTCGTTTTTGTAATTTCTCCTACAATAACTTTGGTCAGTGAGTGCATTTTTTTCCCTAGATGATTGTGATTTAATCTAGCTACTACATAATTTTTGAATTTTACTCATCTAACAGCAATATCAATGCGGTGTTGCAAACATACATCATTTAGCAGAAGAAAAGAGTCTATAAAAATATATGCATACCGGCCCCTTGAATCCCATCCAGAGAGGTTTGCTACTTGGGTTAAGGTCATCTCCAACCGAAGGGTCCAGAGGGCCAGAGGGCCGAAAATAGCCCTAAAACCGTCTCCAACCGAGGGCTAGGCCAGAGGGCTCTGGAATCTGGGAGGGGCCCACGGGATCGGAGAGGGCTGGAGGGCTGGAGGGGGGCTGGCTTATTTTTTTTTTAATGTTTTCTATTGCTGTCGGTTAAAACCGACAGCATTAAAGAGGTTTTTTTTTTTAATAGTTTGAAATGTTTTTTAATGTAACGGCTAGCTGAGTCAGCTAGCCGTTGGCTTTTTTTTTTTTTTTTTAAATTTAATTTAAACATTTTTTTCTTCTATAAATATGGTGAAGTTCTTTCAATTCTTCACTTCATTTGCAATATTTCCTTCTTCAATATTTTTCAATATTTCCTTCAATATATTTCTCAATATTTCCTTCAATATATTTTCTAATATTTCCTTCATCTATAATATTTGTTTCAATTTTTCAATATTTCCTTCAATATATTTTCCAATATTTCCTTCATCTATAATATTTGTTTCAATTTTTCAATATTTCCTTCATCTATAATATTTCTTCATTTCATTTGCAATATATTTCTCAATATTTCCTTCAATATTTCCTTCAATATATTTTCTAATATTTCCTTCATCTATAATATTTGTTTCAATTTTTCAATATTTCCTTCAATATATTTTCCAATATTTCCTTCATCTATAATATTTGTTTCAATTTTTCAATATTTCCTTCATCTATAATATTTCTTCATTTCATTTGCAATATTTCCTTCAATATTTCCTTCATTTTTTTTCAAAAAAAATGGCCTCATCTGCAATGAAAGGTAGGGCTTGGACCCGAAAAGAAGATGAAGCTCTTTGCAAGGCTTATAAATGGATATCAGAAGATAGTGTGAGGGGGATTTCTCAAACAAGTGAAGGTGTTTGGACTCGTGTGTCCAAAAAATACTTAGAGTTCTACGAAGGCACCATTCCACCGAATACCCGAAACCACGAAAGTTGTTCTTCAAGATGGAAGAAACATCTTCATCCAAGTTTGAATAAATGGCATCAAGCACTATTAGCAGCAGCAAGTAGACATGAAAGCGGCGCCAATTACTATGACGAAGTTAGTGTTTTTCCAGTTTATTTTAAATGTTTAATTATATTACATTAATTTCGTGAATTAATTTCCTAAAATTTTTTTAATTATATTTTCTAGGTACGCTAAGCGGAGGAATTGTATATGGAGGGCAGCTCAAAACCCTTTCAGTTTCATGGTTGTTGGGAAATTTGTAAAGGGTGGGTGTTATTTGAAGATCCACCTCAACATAGAGTGGATCCTTTGGAAGTTGCATCCCCATCTGTAGATATGAATGAAGATGGATCTCCTACCATTCAACAAACAAGGGTAGAAAATCTGACTCCATCCGAAATTTCTTTACCTAGGGCTATGGGACGAAACAAGGCCCGAAGGTTAAGGGAAAAGGGCCAGGCAAATGCTGATTACGCCGCTCAACATGAAGTGGCGGCCTCATTTCGATTATTGGCGGAGCAAAATGCCCGTGAGGCGGAAGAAAGGAAGTGTAGACATGAAGAGCGAGCCAAACAAATACAAGAAGAGATGGATGATAAGAATATGGAAAGGAACACTTCGAATTACACTCCAATGAGTAAGGCCTATTTTGATAAGGAAAAAAAAAAGAAATTATGGCTCGGCGGCAATTGTTTACCTCTGACTATACTCCTACAATGGCGGATGATGAAGATGATATTGATTATGGATATTAAATTTAAGTCGTTGTAATTTTTAAATTTAAGTTAATGTTGTTTTTAAATTTAATTTGTAGTGTTTAAATATAAGTTGTTGTTTTTAAATTTAAGTTGTTGTAGTTTTTAAATTTAAATAATAAATTATGTTTGGCCCTATGGCCCTTTGGCCCTCGGTTGGAGACGGTTTTTTGTGAAAGGGCTAAAACGAGCCCTTTGGCCCTCTGGCCCTCGGTTGGAGACGGAGGCAAATATGGCCATGTACTGTTCATTAAAATATTAATATCTTGGGGAATCTTAGAGGGCCAGAGGGCTTAAACGAGCCCTTTGGCCAGCCCTCGGTTGGAGATGGCCTAAAGCAGCCCTCCACCTTCGAATCTTGTCTGGGTCATCCTTATATGTTTCTTCGTGTTTAGCAAAGGCTTCAGCAAAACTCCATGTTTGGTTTCGTACGTCAGAGGGATCGACATTATAGAAAATTGGTAGCACCGTTTTTCTTTTTCCATGGGATTCAAGAATCAATTCAAGCTCATCCAATGCCCATAATGATGATGCATAATTCTCTTCAAGAATAGTAATTGCAGTCCTCGAATTCTGAATTAAATTTCTGAGTACTTGATTCTCGCGCTCAATTCTTTAAATACAATGACCAATAGTTTTTAGTTCGCACTTCTTAAACTCTGTACATAGAGTATCTCGAAAAAACTTGCTGACGCCTTCTCATGTAAAACTCATAAAGGCATCATATTTCCCCTGAGGATTTGGAGGAGATGAATTCAAACCCAAGGAGCTTGATGCCATTGGAGATGTGGTTCTCACAATAGAATAATGAGATTAATTTCACAAGCAATCTGCTGGAGACAGCACAACTTGTTAAAGTAAGCTATTTGGTAATACAACCAGTAAAAAATATAAAAAAAAAACACAAATAGTCTGCGAAATTGCATACTATATATACAACAACAACAACAACAACAAAGCCTTTTCCCACTAAGTGGGGTCGGCTATATGAATCCTAGAACGCCATTGCGCTCGGTTTTGTGTCATGTCCTCCGTTAAATCCAAGTACTCAAGTCCTTTCTTAGGGTCTCTTCCAAAGTTTTCCTAGGTCTTCCTCTACCCCTTCGGCCCTGAACCTCTGTCCGTAGTCACATTTTCGAACCGGAGCGTCAGTAGGCCTTCTTTGCACATGTCCAAACCATCGGAACCGATTTTCTCTCATATTTCCTTCAATTTTGGCTACTCCTACTTTACCTCGGATATCCTCATTCCCAATCTTATCCTTTCTCGTGTGCCCATACATCCCACGAAGCATCCTCATCTCCGCTACACCCATTTTGTGTACGTGTTGATGCTTCACCGCCCAACATTCTGTGCCATACAACATCGCTGGCCTTATTGTCGTCCTATAAAATTTTCCCTTGAGCTTCAGTGGCCTACGACGGTCACACAACACGCCGGATGCACTCTTACACTTCATCTATCCAGCTTGTATTCTATGGTTGAGATCTCCATCTAATTCTCCGTTCTCTTACAAGATAGATCCTAGGTAGCGAAAACAGTCACTTTTTGTGATCTTCGCTAGATTGCTCCGGTCATTAGTGTGGATAAGTATATAAATGGATAGAGATAGGAAAACAAACACAAGATGTACGTGGTTCACCCATATTGGCTACGTCCACGGAATAGAGGAGTTCTCATTAATTGTGAAGGGTTTACACAAGTACATAGGTTCAAGCTTTCCTTTAGTGAGTACAAGTAAATGATTTAGTACAAATGACATTAGGAAATATTGTGGGAGAATGATCTCGTAACCACGAAACTTCTAAGTACCGGAGTGTGGTATCGTCTTGACTTGCCTTATCTGTCTCATAGGTAGATGTGGCATCTTCTCTAGAAGTACTCTTCCTCCATCCAGGGGTGGTATCTGTAACTGGTAGAGATGCACAAGGTAATGTATCAATTTCACTTGAAGCTTACTTGTAGTTTCAGGCTTGGTCAAGCGCGATACAAACTATGTAGTAGAAGTCCCCCAAGTCGCCGAGCTAGGGGATCTGCTGAAAGAGGTGACAGACAAGGTAAGCAATCAGAGCTCCGGCTGATTGTTCACATTCTCCCTATCTTGCAGGCAGCATGAAGGATAAAGAGAAGAAAAATGAGAAGAGATGATATGGGATACTTTTGCTTTTGAAGAAGTAACTTTCCACAGGCTTATTCTTGAACTGGGCTGGAGGGATTTTCTGGTTTCCTCTAGAGTATAAGGCCGACTGAAGAATTTGAGGGCCAAAACAAGTCCATCAAATCTAGAGTACGTTCGACCTTGCTGATATGGGATACTTTTGCTTTTGACAGAGTAGTGGATGTATCTAGGGGTGGGCAAACGGGTCCTGGATCCGCGGGTAGGGGCGGGTATTAGCGGTTCGGGGCGGGTCCTAATTTTAAAAAAGAGAAACGGGGCGGGGCGGGGCGGGTCTTTGAAATTTTAGGTTCGGGCCGGTTCCAAAAGTATAGAAAAACGGGTACCCGGACCGGCCCGTTTGCAAAAATACCCTGTGTTGGGTACTGTTACTATCCCAGGCCCACTTTTTTTTGTCCCTCCCCGTGATGGTTCTCTCACTCTCGAGAACACACACCCAATCTCTCGAACCTTCTCCCTTCTCCCTCATTCCTCTTCTCTGTTTCTTCTCCCCCATCTCTGCAACTCTCATTCCGGAGCTCGATCGCGCTGATGTCATCCCAGGCCGGCCAAGTCGGAATCTACGGCTACACGGCCTACTCCGCCAGCAAGTTCGGGCTCCGTGGCTTGGCCGAGGCTCTGCAGCAAGAGGTGATTTCTCACGACATTCACGTTTCTCTCGTATTCCCGTTGGACATAGACACCCTTGGCTTCGCAGATGACTTTGCCGCTCTTTCTTCCCGAGACGCAGATGACTTTGCCGCTCTTTCTTCCCAGGACCAAGACTCGCAGTCTCTCTCTTCTTCCTCGGACACCTTCATACTCGGCTTCGTCATCGCCAACATCGTTGGAATTCAATACTCTCATTTCTCTCTCACCCCTTTCTCTCACTCTTTCACAGTCTCACTCTCTACACGTCCCTCATTTCTCTCGGATCTGTCATGGATCCGAGTGTTCTGTGCAAATAAAGCTCTTTGTCATGGATCTGAGTGGTATTTGCACACTCGTAATATACTCAGACCGACATGCATCAGTCACAGATTCGAGTGGTGTTCGCCGGAGACGTGACGATGCTGAACGGCGCGACGGTGAAGGTTGTCGCTGGGCATCTAGGTTTCGCATCGGAAGAAGATAGACAACGACGTCGTTCCCTTCCGTTGGACCCGTGGACCCGGCCCGAACCGCCCGTTTCAAACAGGCCGGGTTATGTCCGGTTTCAACTTCAGAAATTTCAATACCCGCCCCGCCCCGCCCCGTTCCATTTTAAAGCGGGTCCGGTCCGGTCCCTTCAAATTTGGGCCAGGCCCGGCCCGTGCCCACCCCTAGATGTATCGGCACGTGTGCTGTTACGCTTGTCTCCACATGCTTCCTTGTATCCTTCTCACTTGCCCTATCTGTTCCTCATGCAGATGCGGTATCTTCTCTGGAAGCATAAGATGTTGAAGATGAGTACTCGAGAGCAATGTCAGGTAAGTAATCAGGTAAGGGGTTCCAGGCAGTCAGTTCCTGGCTAGAAGCTTGATTCAAGTGCTGACTGATTGCTCTCTTTCTCTTTGTCTTGCAGGTAAGAACAAGGCCAAAGGAAAAGACAGGGAAAAAGCATGATATGGGATACTCTTGCTTTTAACCCTGATGATATGAGATATTCTTGCTCTAGTATAGCTTGTTTACAGAGGTATTATTGGGGGGAAAGAAAGCTGAATATTTCGAAAGGCTTCGTTGGAAGTGCCCTCTCAGATAAGAGGAAAGGTTGAGCATTTTTGCAGGTCTGCCTATCCGTTAGGGATGGAGGTCGACATATATAGGAGTCTCCCTAACATCAAGTAATAATGTTATTCCTTTACCCTGCTTGGTCATAGCACGGTAGTGGGAGCTACCAGCTTCACATGTTTTAACTCTGTCAGAGCACTTTGAAAAAGTGGTCTGTGGTATCTGGAAAGCTGATGTTGCGTGTGAAGATTACAGACAAACTTTATCCAAGGAGATCCAGCTCTTGAAGTTGGGAAATTGGTGCCTCTTCGGTTTTCGAACAAGCAATCCTGTCGGGGATCTGGCTCTCGAGATTCGGAGAACGATGCCTCTTCGATTTTTGAGAAAGCAATCATGCTGGGGGTCTGGCTCTCGAGATTCAGATAGCAGTGTCTCTTCAATTTTTGAGAAAGTAATCATGTTGGGAGTCTGGCTCTCGAGATTCGGAGGGCGGTGCCTCTTCGATTTTGGAGCAAGCAATCTTGTTGGGAGTGTTTTCTCGAATGTGAGTAAAGGTTGGGCATGTTTGCTAGTCTACCTTGCCACGTAGCACAGAGGTTGACACACAGGGACTTTCCAATTATCCAGCAGTGGTACTATTCCTTTACCCTCTCTTCGATTTTTTAGAAAGTAATCATGTTGGGAGTCTGGCTCTCGAGATTCGGAGGGCGGTGCCTCTTCGATTTTGGAGCAAGCAATCTTGTTAGGAGTGTTTTCTCGAATGTGAGTAAAGGTTAGGCATGTTTGCTAGTCTACCTTGCCACGAAGCACAGAAGTTGACACACAGGGACTTTCCAATTATCCAGCAGTGGTACTGTTCCTTTACCCTCTCTTTGATTTTTGAGAAAGTAATCATGTTGGGAGTCTGGCTCTCGAGATTCGGAGGGCGGTGCCTCTTCGATTTTGGAGCAAGCAATCTTGTTGGGAGTGTTTTCTTGAATGTGAGTAAAGGTTGGGCATGTTTGCTAGTCTACCTTGCCACGAAGCACAGAGGTTGACACACCGGGACTTTCCAATTATCCAGCAGTGGTACTGTTCCTTTACCCTTGTGGGTAATAATATGGTAGCTAGACCTTCAAAATTTATGTGTCTAAACTTTGTTAGTGTTGTTTCTTTGCTATTCTTTTACCCTTCTTGGTCAGAGCGATGTAGTGGGAGCTGCAAGCTTCACGTGTCTCAACTTTGTCAGAGAACTTTGGCAAAGTTATCTGTGGTACCCATGAGCTACTGTTGCGTGTGGGAAGTGGGTGATTGAACAGTACGATTCATGTGCTTTCTACTTCGCCAGAATTCTTTAACAGAATGCCCATAATTTCCGCAAAGCCGAGTGTGCGTGTGACAGGTGCTGACAAGGCTGGAAAAGTAGGTGCCTCTTCGATTTTTGAGATCGGCCCTCGTGGTCTCTGAGCAGCCCAGCTTTTGAGAAAGCAAGCCTCTTCGATTTCTGAGATCGGCCTTCGTGGTCTTTGAGCAGCCTAGCTTTTGAGAAAGCAAACGCCTCTTCGATTTCTGAGATCGACCCTCGTGGTCTCTGAGCAGCCCATCTTTTGAGAAAGCAAACGCCTCTTCGATTTCTGAGCAGACGCCTCTTTGATTTCTGAAGCTTCGTCGAGTGCAGATTTTTATAGGGGCTGACATTAAGTTCCAAAGCACACTTGAATATCCACCAGTAGAAGCTCCATTCTTGCACTTCTAAGATCTTGATTTGTCCGACCTCTTCTCTCTTCAACACCTTTGAAAATGTCTGGCCCCTCCGATCGTCGTTTTGACTTGAACCTTGTTGAAGAGGCAGCCCTGCCTTTTCCAGACAACATATGGCGCCCATCATTCGTCTCCCCTACTAGTCCTCTTACCGTTGGGGATTCCGTGATGAAGAATGATATGACCGCTGCGGTAGTGGCCAGGAACCTTCTCACTCCCAAAGATAACAGACTACTTTCCAAACGGTCTGATGAGTTGGCAGTTAAGGATTCTCTGGCTCTCAGTGTTCAGTGTGCAGGTTCTGTGTCTAATATGGCCCAACGCCTATTTGCTCGAACCCGCCAAGTTGAATCCTTGGCGGCTGAAGTGATGAGTCTCAAACAGGAGATTAGAGGGCTCAAGCATGAGAATAAACAGTTGCACCGGCTCGCACATGACTATGCTATAAACATGAAAAGGAAGCTTGACCAGATGAAGGAATCTGATGGTCAGGTTTTACTTGATCATCAGAGATTTGTGGGTTTGTTCCAAAGGCATTTATTGTCTTCGTCTTCTGGGGCTGTACCGCGTAATGAAGCTCCAAATGATCAACCTCTGATGCCTTCTCCTTCTAGGGTTCTGTCCAGTACTGAGGCTCCGAATGATCCCCCTCCGGTGCCTTCTCTTTCTGGGGCTCTACCGACTGCTGAGACTTCTCCTAAGCAACCTTTGTGAAGGCTCCCTCTTGTTTGTTTATTTTGACTCAAGTATATGTACATATTTGTGACTTATCGGGGATATCAATAAATAAGTTTTCCTTCATTCCAACGTATTGTGTTAAATACACCAAAGCCTTCTTCGCTAAGTTCTTTGAATTTTCTTTTGTTGAAGCTTGTATGTTGAAGCTTTGTGAGTGGAACATGTAGGTTGAGGTAGTGTGCCCTTAATTTCCCGAGTGAGGAAAACTTCTCGGTTGGAGACTTGGAAAATCCAAGTCACTGAGTGGGATCAGCTATATGAATCTTAGAACGCCATTGTGTTCTGTCCTGTGTCATGTCCTCCGTTAGATCCAAGTACTCTAAGTCTTTTCTTAGGGTCTCTTCCAAAGTTTTCCTAGGTCTTCCTCTACCCCTTCGGCCCTGAACCTCTGTCCCATAGTCGCATCTTCTAATCGGAGCGTCAATAGGCCTTCTTTGCACATGTCCAAACCACCGTAACCGATTTTCTCTCATCTTTCCCTCAATTTCGGCTACTCCTACTTTACCCCGGATATCCTCATTCCTAATCTTATCCTTTCTCGTGTGCCCACACATCCATTGAAGCATCCTCATCTCCGCTACACCCATTTTGTGTACGTGTTGATGCTTCACCGCCCAACATTCTGTGCCATACAGCATCGCCGACCTTATTGCCGTCTTATAAAATTTTCCCTTGAGCTTCAGTGGCATACGGTGGTCACACAACACGCCGGATGCACTCTTCCACTTCATCCATCCAGCTTGTATTCTATGGTTGAGATCTCCATCTAATTCTCCGTTCTTTTGCAAGATAGATCCTAGGTAACGAAAACGGTCGCTCTTTAGTATTTCTTGATCTTCGATCCTCACCCTTAACTCGTTTTGGCCTCCATTTGCACTGAACTTGCACTCCATATATTCTGTCTTTGATCGGCTTAGGCGAAGACCTTTAGATTCCAACACTTCTCTCCAAAGGTTAAGCTTTGCATTTACCCCTTCCTGAGTTTCATCTATCAACACTATATCGTCTGCGAAAAGCATACACCAAGGAATATCATCTTGAATATGTCCTGTTATCTCATCCATTACCAACACAAAAAGGTAAGGACTTAAGGATGAGCCTTGATGTAATCCTACAGTTATGGGAAAGCTTTCGGTTTGTCCTTCATGAGTTCTTACGGCAGTCTTTGCTCCTTCATACATATCCTGTATAGCTTGGATATATGCTACTCGTACTCCTTTCTTCTCTAAAATCCTCCAAAGAATGTCTCTTGGGACCCTATCATACGCTTTTTCCAAATCTATAAAGACCATGTGTAAATCCTTTTTCCCATCTCTATATTTTTCCATCAATCTTCGTAAGAGATAGATTGCCTCCATGGTTGAGCGTCCTGGCATGAACTCGAATTGGTTGTCCGAAACCCGTGTCTCTTGCCTCAATCTATGCTCAATGACTCTCTCCCAGAGCTTCATTGTATGACTCATTAGCTTAATACCCCAATAGTTCATGCAATTTTGTACATCACCCTTATTCTTGTAGATAGGCACCAAAGTGCTCATTCGCCACTCATTTGGCATCTTCTTCGTTTTCAAAATCCTATTGAAAATGTCAGTGAGCCATGTTATACCTGTCTCTCCCAAAACTTTCCGCACTTCGATTGGTATATCGTCTGGGCCTACTGCTTTTCTATGCTTCATCTTCTTCAAAGCTACAACCACTTCTTCCTTCCGGATTCTACGATAAAAAGAGTAGTTTCTACACTCTTCTGAGTTACTCAACTCCCCTAAAGAAGCACTCCTTTCATGTCCTTCATTGAAAAGATTATGAAAATAAACTTTCCATCTGTCTTTAACCGCGTTCTCTGTAGCAAGAACCTTTCCATCCTCATCCTTGATGCACCTCACTTGGTTTAGGTCCCTTGTCTTCTTTTCCCTTGCTCTAGCTAGTTTATAGATATCCAACTCTCCTTCTTTGGTATCTATTCGCTTATACATATCGTCATAAGCCGCTAACTTAGCTTCTCTCACAGCTTTCTTCGCCTCTTGCTTCGCTTTTCTATACCTTTCACCATTTTCATCGGTCCTATCCTTGTATAAGGCTTTACAACATTCCTTCTTAGCTTTCACCTTTGTTTGTACCTCCTCATTCCACCACCAAGATTCCTTTTGATGTGGGGCAAAGCCCTTGGACTCTCCTAATACCTCTTTTGCTACTTTTCGGACACAACTAGCCATGGAATCCCACATTTGGTTAGCTTCCTCCTCTCTATCCCACACACACTGGGTGATTACTTTCTCTTTGAAAATGGCTTGTTTTTCTTCTTTTAGATTCCACCATCTAGTCCTTGGGCACTTCCAAGTCTTGTTCTTTTTTCTCACTCTTTTGATATGTACATCCATCACCAACAAGCGATGTTGATTAGTCACGCTCTCTCCTGGTATAACTTTGCAATCCTTACAAGTTATACGATCCCCTTTCCTCATTATAAGAAAATCTATTTGTGTTTTTTACGACCCACTCTTGTAGGTGATCACATGTTCTTCTCTCTTCTTAAAGAATGTGTTGGCTAATAAGAGATCATATGCCATTGCAAAATCCAAGATAGCTTCCCCATCCTCGTTTCTCTCCCCAAAACCATGGCCACCATGAAAACCTCCATAGTTGCCTGTCTCCCTGCCCACGTGTCCATTTAAATCTCTTCCTATAAATAACTTCTCCATTTGAGCAATTCCTTGCACCAAGTCTCCAAGGTCTTCCCAAAATTTCTCCTTCGAATTCGTATCCAACCCTACTTGAGGTGCGTACGCACTAATCACATTGATAAGTTCTTGTCCTATTACAATCTTGATTGCCATGATTCTATCTCCTACCCTCTTGACATCTTCAACATCTTGTGTCAAGGTCTTGTCCACGATGATGCCAACACCGTTTCTCGTTCTATTTGTGCCCTAATACCATAGTTTAAACCCTGAGTTTTCTAGATCCTTTGCCTTACGACCAACCCACTTAGTTTCTTGTAGGCACATAATATTTATCCTTCTCCTCACCATAACTTCTACTACTTCCATAGATTTTCCCGTCAAGGTTCCTATATTCCACGTTCCTAAACGCATTTTGCTCTCTTGAACTCTACCCTTATGTCCTAGCTTCTTCACCCTTCCCCGTCTAATAGGATCAAAGTACTTCTTTTGTGTGTCCCGTGTAAAGTTGATAGGAGCATATGCTCCCAAACAACTTTGAGTGGAGTCGTTCGAAAAGAAGTTTCTATAGCCCCATTGCTCATTTAACACTGCATCCGGGTGCCGATGGAGATACAGCGACCCTTGCTCACTTATCACTGTGCTCGGGCCACACAGCGCGCCACTTACAGGTGATGCCCTAGCTTTAGCGCGATTTCGTTCTGGATTCATTTTCATAAGGATTCGACGTAATCATGGAGTGCCGGCTGTCGACTACCTGACGCCCTCCCCCTCCTCCTTTATCTGGGCTTGAGACCGGCAATGTAAGATAAACTTACACGGCGGAGTTAAATTGCATACTATATATGACACAAAAATATTCCCCATATATCATGTACGTCTTGAAAGTAAAACCTCTACTTGCTTTCCAAAATTTTAAACTGGAAAATTGAGGATTCCCACGATAACAATTTCGTTTTCAATCTGGTACAGAAAGATTGTGTGTCTGGGGCCTAACCTGGGAGCATGGACAAAAATGAGGACTCGCAGCTGAAGTGAGAGAGGGGCTGGCATAGGCAGAACACCCGCACGAGAGAGAAAACGCAATCTTGTCTGAATAGAAGTCTGGTTATGTATAGAAAGGCCAACTGTTGACTTGAGATATAATGCAAGTTGAGGGTCGTCTAAATTGGTAGACTTCCTCGCAAAAGCTTGATCGATGTAAAAAATACGCGGCAAGGTGGTTAGCAGTTACTGTCAATTGGGCTCGTATCGTCAAATCAGATTGGCTTGTAAGTTACGGAGCAGGTGAGTGTATTTGGCCTTAGAAATTTCACTGCAAAATCCGATTTTTAGTGTGCCGAGAATATGGCTCGTACACAAAGTGTTATAATACAAGTAGTTTGATACTTGAAAAAAACAAAAAAAAATCAACCACTTAGTGTACTAAACTGTGTTCCCGACACTGAATTTTTTTTCACCGAAGTCCCCACTTCCACATCCAAAAAAATTAGGTTGAGTTTGAAATCTCCAAAAGAATTTGCATGCGACTATTGCAACGCCAAGCAGTGTTTGTCAACTAGTTTATAGCATAACACGTGTATCAATTTATTAAGGCTTTTTAGCTAAAATGATCTTTAAGATTTGCATAACTTTTTACTTTGGACCTTGAAATTTAAAATCAATACAAGTGGTCCTTGAGATTGTCCACCATCAATCATTTTTGTAACGACCTGTCCCCAAAAATTTCAGTTTTTATAATTTTAAAAGTTGAAATTACAAAATTGCCCTTCAAGGCTAAACGTTGACTTTTGTTGACCGCCTTGTCGTTTCATGAAAGACCTATTTTATTGGCGTATCCTCGTAGTACTCGTCGCTATGAGCGAGTGGACGCAAGCGGAATCGAATTTGGAGTTATAACGAAGAAGATATTAACGTTTAAACTCGGGGGCATTTTAGTAAATTTAATCTTCACTCTAGAAGGCTATAGATTTTCTGGAGCAATCTTATTAAGCGACGTGGACGGTTGTGATGAGTAGTTGAGGAGAGAAATGAGAGAGATGGACAGAAGAAGGTAGAGGAAAGGAGGTGACCAATGGGAAAGGAGAAAAATGAGAGAAAGGAAAGAGAGGAGGAAGGAGGGGAACCCGGTCCCTTCCCTTCGACTTGGTTCCTTCTATGACCTACCCGTTTCTCTTCAAATTTCAAACAGTTTTCTTCGATTTTTCTTCTGTTTTCCGACAAATTGTAGCCAACCAACACCACCAATCAGCTCGGTGTCATTCCAGCTTCCATTTCCACCCAAGTTTGATGGCTATTGGTCGTGATTTCATGACGAATACCCACGTTGACTCCGAGGGCACCCACAACGGCGATCCGCTATTTTTGAAGCTAGTGCAGTTGGCCACCACCATCAATCGACTCCTCTTGAGGACGAATTGGAGTGCACCCAAATCGAAGAAAACCACCATCAACCAGAGATTTACTAAATTGAACTCAGGGGCATTTTATATTTGGGTGCTCTCCAATTCATAGTGCAGTCGCCCATGCATTGGTTGGGGCGTTGGAGTTCAATTTGAGGACAAATTAGAGAGCACCCAAATCTAGGGTTCTGGCGGGTTCAAGGGAAATTAGGGCTTTTCCCAGCCAAATTGGCCTTAGGTATGAAAATTGTTCCTCTCATTGCGATCTTCATTCCTGTAAATTTTGGGAATTTTTGGAGTTGTTGGATGAGTGGAGGAAAAACCCAAGGTCCCTCCTTAGGTTTTTCACATTCTGAGTTCAAATATGCCGTCTGTTTTCCCAGATTCTATCGTTTAGGTATAGTTTTACTAAAAGGTCTCTAATTGTGTTTAGGCGCGTTGGCGGGAAGGGACGTCATCTTCGCTAGTTCGAGCAGTTCTCGGGCAATAAAAACTTGTGAGTGGACCTGTTCATAACTTATATATTTCTATAAAATATTAGCCTAGCATGCATTGCATATTTCATGATTTGAGTAAGTTTTATATTATGCTTTACGAATTTCAATATTTTTGGCTTATGAGATATTTATGTTTTATCACATTTACGTTTTGCAAAAGGTTATGAATTATTAGATTTTCCTATATGAAACTCTATGAATTATGAATATGACTTATATTACGGTTTTCGAATATGAGTTATAAATCATGGGATTTTCGGTTATGAAATTCTAAGGATTCACGTATCTGTTTATTATGGATTTATGAATATGTTTTGCCATGGATTTATGTGACGAGGTTTGAGCTTTTGAGCTCCGATGTTTGATACGAGTTTTTGAGACATGTTTTTAGTACTTATTTAGTGGGTTATCATACGGCACATCCGCACACCACGGGTATAGATGTCTATACCCATAGGACACAGATGATGGAGGAATGAGATATGATATATTATATACCCTCAGCTTCATTGCTGAAAGCAGTGTCAGACAGCTTCACTAGCCACGGTTAGTGTCAGTGTGGATGTATGCTATTTTATACAGCTTCACCTTCGGCTGATGGACAGGTTATACAACTTTACCTTCGGGTGATGGACAAGTTATTCAGCTTCACCTTCGGGTGATGGACATTTACTGCCTTCGGGGTACTATGTGACACGCCCCGATCCTGATATTCCCCAAACACCAGGGTAGGTACGTGCTAGCCGACACCCGAAGGTGACGCAAGCCATTTAGAATGCATGAGAACAAGAATAAATAGGACTTATAAATTTAAATATAATGAATAAGCATTTAAGGAACGTGTTCAGAGCATACAACTAACTATAACACTAAAAGGAATAACATAAAATTGAAAGAATAAAAGAATGGGTCCTACACCGAAAGGACTCGAAGATACCGATGCGGAAGTGCCTTGACGCAGGGATTGTACACCTCGATTCTAAGTCCTGAAGGGGGTGCAAAACAAACATAAGTGGACCAACTTTATATATATATATATATAATATTGAAACAGTTATCAACATACTAACCCTCAGGTTTTATGAAAACACATATATCATGATAAATAAAATAGGTTTTTACGAAACCTATCATGCAGTGCAATGCCTCAAAACATAACTCGTATATATATAGTAATCGCTAGTGAATGTCCAATCTCACTCCAAGCCCTGTGCCAGCTCCCTGTCCCTGTGCCAATTGCCAGAGGAAAATCACCTCAGGCCCCGTGCCAGCTTCCCATGTCTCTCAACCCATAGTTAGAGATTATTTCTTCAGGCCCTATGCCAACACTATAACGTCGCCCATGACGAAATCTATCCCTCGCCCCGTAGCGGAATAGGGACCACTAGGTAAGTACAAAACCATTGAACATACATATATTTGAAAAGCAACTTCATAGTATAAAGTCATTCATCATCTATATTATAAAAAGGTGTTTGAAACATGTTCTAAATATTATATCGTCATCCATCAGATATTCTATAAAGAACACGGATTATAGGACTATAACATCAAAACAGGCTATCCACTTGCTGCGTCCAACCTCCACACATGCTTCCATCTCATTCTCAACTTCGTGAGGAAGTGGGAAGTCATGTTACTCTATTTGTACATAGGCAAGAAATTCCAAAACGATGAGATGTAAAAGGCAGATTGTGTGAACATGGTATTATATATGCAATTTTGTTTGGACATGGGTTTGGTTTGAGGTGGTACGTCTTGTATTAAGTGGGATGCTTACGACAAAGTTGGTATATGAAATTGAACAGGTTTTGATGATTAGGTTTAAATCTTGACGTGTCACTTTTGCTTACTATAGGTCGGTTGGATGCTAGGGAAATCTCTTCTAAAGTGGAACTCTTCATAAATTATATGTCACATCATGTTTTTGGAATAATATTTTATAATGTTGACATAAGAATTGTGTCAAAAACAAGATGTGACAGAGAGTATATGTAGAGTCTTACTTTTGAGAGTCTCCTTAATATTTCTCTTTCTTAGCAAAAATTCTCAATCTTTCTATCCTTGACGGTGGCAGATAGTCCACAGAGAGTCCTACTTTGAGAAAGTCTCCCTATTATTTCTCAGCCAAGGAAACTCTCTCAAAATAGGACTATAAATTCACTGACACCTCATGTTTTTTGCACAATATTTTATAATATTAGCACGAGAATTGATGTTATACTGTGAGATGATAGAGAGTCCGTAAAGAGTTTCAATTTGAGATAGTCTCATTTATTGTTAAGAGACACTAATCCCAACTGCTAATCTTTATCTTTACTACTATAAAGCCAACACAAAGTCATCATATATTAATATTAACCTCCCACTAAGTATACAATAACAATTTAAAAAGTAAATGAGTAAAAGTGCAAAATAAAAGTAGTATTGTCACTTTACTTTGAATAGAAAGAAATATGAATTATTCTCATTCGAATGTCTACTTGCAATAAAAGAATCAAGGACAGTTGGAATTCACCTGGGATTAGGATTGGCATGACGAGAAATGCTAAGGAGACTCTTTCAAAAGTAAGACTCTCTATGAATTTTCTCTATCATCTCATGTTTTTGTTACAATGTTTATATTGTTGGCACGAGAATTAACATTTATTTGTACCATACTTAGGGCCTCCATATTTAGATCTCGTATAAATACTCGGGGGACTTAAATGTAATTATGTAATAAAGGAATGGGCAAATATGTAATAAGTGAGGAACCCTTATTCTATAAAATGACTCATCACCCTCACAATTAGGGGAGGCCAATTCTTAGGCATGAGATCCTCACACTCTCTCCCTCACAATCCTCTTAGAAATACAATATCAGTGTGGACGTAGCCCAAACCTTGGGGTGAACCACGATACATCTTGTGTTATTTACTTTCTTGCAGATTCACGGTCGGATTTACGTTGTTCCAAGACCTCCAGTTTTATGCATCAACATTTGGCGTCGTCTGTGGGAATCAACACAAAAAGTTATGTCGGTCCTCTTTCATTTTTTTCATCTCACCACCATGAAACCTCACCACTGTCCACCGTGGATTGCAAAAATCCATACAGTGACACATCCACGGAGATAATAGACGAGAAAAAGCTGCAAAGCTACCACGCTTTTAATAGCCAAGGGAACTTGATTAACTTACTACCTGCAGATTGCCCATTTCCAACACGTGTCAACTAATGAGATTGCCTATTTCCATGTCCTTGGCCTCTCACATAGAGAGGGTTCTCTGGACTCTGGACCAAATCACCACTCGTGTTTTCGATCTTGCCGCCCAGATCTCCGCCGACCTCTCCCCCTTCTCCGAACCCCTTGCACTCGTAGATGTTGCCAACAACACCTTTCTCTTCCTCGCCGACTTGGCCCTCCAAATCCTCTTCCCCGTCACCGTCGACTTCATCCGTGCCAAATCCTACGGCTCCAGGACCCTGTCCATTAGTCCCCTAGAGAGGATAGCCATTTATGATCAAAGTTACCTTTGCTTTTCCCGGATCCATGGATTTTGGGACCTCCGCTTTCTTTTCCGATGGATCTGAGGATCTCCGTTCATCTTTTTGTTCATAGCTTCTGATCCAACCCTCTGCAGACAGGCCATGGGCGAATCGGAGTCGCAGATTCCTAGATTAGGGTTTTTAATCCAAGTTCGGGGGTTGTTGGGGATCATGGTGATCTAGTGTCCCCACTCCCATGGCTGCGATCATCGTTCACAGAAAAGGAGGTGCGACCTCTGATGATGGCGGCTATGAGGTGAGGTTCTGGCTCTGTGCGGTTGGGAATGGCAGAGAGAGAAGTGGGCACGGATTTGTGACGGCGAATTCTCGAGACTTTGAGAAATGAAACGGCTATACTGTGAACAACACTTGCATTCATTGCCACCTCCAAATTCTCTTTGGTTCTGCAACACTCTAAACCCGGTTTCTTACAGGCAATACTGTGAACAACACCTGCACAATTAAAGGTCTTGTAGATGTGCTTTGCTTCCATCAAATGTTTGAAGGCATGGGTTTTGGGGTTCGACAAGGCTGACAATATTCCATATGGTTTTGGGCTGTCCAAGCAGCTGTCATTTCAGAGAAAAGCAAGAACAGCAATGGCAATTAAAAGCTTAAAGTCAGATGGTCTCCAAGGCCATAAAACATGGGTGTAGGGGTGGGCAAACGGGTCTAGGAATCGCGAGGCGGACCAGGTCTAGCCGGTTCGAGGCGCGTACCGGGCGGGTACAAGTTTTGTAAACTCAAAACGGGGCGGGTCCATGTAATTAGCGGGGCGGGGCGGGTCTAAATTTCTGAAAAACCGAGTACCCGGGCCCGGACCGTTTCCACCGTCCATATACGAAGATTAAATCTCTACCATTCATTACTACCACTCTTTCTCTTAGTCGCTGACTCTCGCCTCCTCTCTCGACTTTTCCAGGATCCATCCTCTCTCAAGATGGACTCTTGCCTACTCCACCGCTTCCTCAGCGCCTACTCCACCGCTCACTCCTCCTCTCGTTGAAGCCACGGCGGTCTTCATCGGTGCTACCCCTACCCCATATTCTCTCAGATCAGAGTCTTCGCTCCCCTCTCCCACTCTAGTCGAGGCCTCTTGTGAACACCACCACCGCCGTCGAAACCTCCTCCATGAAAGACGCCTTCTCCAAATATTCTGATTACCTCAACAATCTCGTAATCCCCAATTTAATCTTCACCAATTTGCAGCTCTGTGATCGACTCGAAGGTTTGTAGAATGACAAGCGGGAAAGGGTTGTAAAAGCAAGTCGCGATATCACCATTAATAGCAAAAAGGTCATCTTTAAGGTTCACAGGTAAGAAAGCTGCGACCTTTTGCTTCAAATTTTGTTTCTGTTTTTTGGGTTTTTGGTTTTTTTTTTATAATAATTTTATTTATATCATCATTGAAATGATGTTGTTGTGGAATTTGAACTTGAACAGAATCAGTAAACACAACAAAGAGGAAGTTCTGCAGAAAGCTGAAAAGGATTTAGTAGCTGTGAGTCTGTGACAGATCAGTACATGTCCCAGCTTGTTAGAGAGATGCAGGCTAAATTTTTTTCTTTTATTACTGTTACTCTGGGATTCTTTGAGAAAACTTGAAGCTTGAATTGTTTTTGTTTTCTGGGTGATTTGGAAAATGGGCGAAAAAAAAAACAAGGACCCGTGTACCCGGCCCAAACCGGCCCATTTGAAAAGGTTCGGTTTTTATTTTAAAATTTGTTGCACCTGGCCCACTCCGGCCCGTTTCTTTTACACCCGGGTCCGGTCCGGTCCCTTCAAAATTGGGCCCGGCCCGGCCCGGCCCGTGCCCAACCCTACATGGGTGGACAGAGGAGCGGAAAGAGAAAGCAAAAGCAAAAGATTATTCCCTTGTCTGTCATCTGCCAAAAGAAAGAAAAATAAAGAGAAAGCAAAAGGGAGGCACATGGGGACACTGCAAAAGTAGGGAATAAACACCACACCAGAATGATGTGATTTACTTTTCTTGTTTTTGTATTATGTAATTTATTTTTCCTATCTTTCGGAGATATATGTATAAACCCCATCAGAAGGTAATAGTAAAAATAAAAATAAAAACGGCAAAGCCCAAAATAAATGGGCTGACATGTTGTGGAGGACGAAGGCCCATAAACCCAAAATAGCACCAACCAGGTGATCAAAAGTACGTCCAGTACTCCAAAATTATTCGGCAACCTACCGCTATTACCACCAACCAGGTGATCAAAAGTAAGCCCAGTACTTCAAATTATACATGAGTATTACTCATGTCAATCATACATAAACATTCATGAGCATCACTCATTCAATCATACATAAACATTCATGAGCATCACTCATGTCAACATTCATGAGCATCACTCATGTCAACATCCATGAGCATCACTCATGTCAATCAACATAAACATTCATGAGCATCACTCATGTCAATCAGCTTTAAAAGCTTCATTTACAAAAGCTCTAGCTTCAAAAGCTTCATTTACAGAGCCCTAACTTCAAAAGCTTCATTTACAAAAGCTTTAGCTTCAAAAGCTTCATTTACAAAAGCTTTAGCTTCAAAAGCTTCATTTACAGAGCTCCAGCTTCAAAAGCTTCATTTACAAAAGCTCTAGCTTCAAAAGCTTCATTTACAGAGCTCTAGCTTCAAAGCTTCACCTACAAAGCTTCAGTGCAGGGTATACAAATACCGCCTCCGAACAACCGCCACTTCGACCCATACATGGATTCAATTTGAAGTCTCTAGACAACAGACTCTATTGACCGAAGACTTGGGGGACTACATTATGTACCATATATTAGGCCTCAACTGGGCCTCATGAAAAATACTTGGGGGACTTAGCCCATTATTTATGTACGGATGAGCGAACCCTTATTCTATAAAAGGGACTCCTTCACTTTCATTAGAAAGCACCCATAACTTATGTATTGAGGAGCGAGCCCTTATTCTATAAAATGGACTCCCTCACCATCATTAGAGAGCATCGCCGCCTACTGAGCAACCGCCTCGCTGCGAGCATCACTCCTAACCCATCACTTATGTATCGAGGAGCAAGCCCTTAGTTTATAAAAGGGACTCCATCACCATCATTAGAGAGCATCGCCGTCTACTGAACAACCGCCTCGCCGCAAGCATCACTCATAACCCATCACTTATGTATTGAGGAGCGAGCCCTTAGTTTATAAAAGGGACTCCCTCACCATCATTAGAGAGCATCGCCGCCTGCTAAGCAACCGCCTCGCCGCGAGCATCAACTCTAGCCCATCATTTCTGTATTGAGGAGCGAGCCATTATTCTATAAAAAGGACTCCCTCACCTTCAACGCCACAAGCCAAACCAACCAAGGCAACATAAGCCACAAGCCGAGCAGCCTCACAACATATGCTACATCTAGTTGAGCCTCATTTCACATTGAGCACCGCCTCATATCGAGTATTCAGCTCTAGACGACATCTAGTTACTTCGGCCCACACATGGACTGAATTTCAAGTCTCCAGCCAAAAGACTCTCTTGACTGAAGACTTAGGGGACTACTGTTTGTACCATACTTAGGGCCTCCGTATTTAGATCTCATATAAATACTCGGGGGACTTAAATGTAATTATGTAATAAAGGAAGGGGCAAATATGTAATAAGTGAGGAGCCCTTATTCTATAAAATGACTCCTCACCCTCACAATTAGGGGAGGCCAATTCTTAGGCCTGAGATCCTCACACTCTCTCCCTCACAATCCTCTCAGAAATACAATATATGTGTGGACGTAGCCCAAACATTGGGGTGAACCACGATACATCTTGTGTTATTTACTTTCTTGCTGATTCACGGTCAGATTTATGTTGTTCCAAGACCTCCGGTTTTGTGCATCAACAACATTAAACTTTGAAGTGGTAAAAAGTCCATAGAGAGTCCTACTTTGACATAATCTCTTTAGCATTAACATCAAAATGTGAAGAAGGAATAAAACTTGGGGAACTTTTGTATTCCATCTTTTTTCGGTTCTCCTTCTCATCATGCAATGTTGCACAATGATGGGAATCGTCTCCTTTCAAGTTCAACCTTTAATATCAACTTTACCGAAAATCAACCAAATAAAATATCATTAACTGTTCATTTAACTTTGTTAAAATTTAAGTGTTCAACTGAATAACAATAATCTATATCATTAGATGACTAAACGATTTAGGATTAGATTGATTTCTACAAGAGTTGACCTTTAAAGGGGGACTTAGAAAATAATGGTGATCATCATACAACATTGTAGGATGAAAAGGAGAGTCAAATGAGA
Source organism: Malus domestica (assembly GCF_042453785.1). NCBI lineage: Eukaryota > Viridiplantae > Streptophyta > Magnoliopsida > Rosales > Rosaceae > Malus > Malus domestica. The sequence continues at coordinate 6,938,464 of NC_091663.1, forward strand.
AGGAGAGCCAAAAAAGTAAAACGAGAATGTTCAAATGAGAAAGTAACAATCTTCAAAAAATTGTAAATCAATGTTTTTCTTAGCAAAGAGCTCTTACTGGACAATTACATTATCTTAGAAAACCGACTTTGAATTCAGTGAGGCCCAATCCAGTTTAAACCCGACCCAAAACCAAGTCATTGCTTCCAAGTATTACTGCAGCCTCTTAATTTCGGAGATTAGCAGTGCCAAGATACACAGGGTGCAAAAACAACAATCAATCATATACACGCTCATCTATGTCAACATAGACATGTCAAAAATTCACATGCCTCCAAGACCATTTACAAAATATGAAAAGTTCCGTTCCAAGAACTCCGATCTTCGATACTTTAAAGAAGGAACAATTTTACATGTCATTTTATGGGATAAACCACCTAAAGGTTTTAGCAGGCAATCCATCATCCTATAATCAGTTGGGATACAACGACCCCCTCCAATGAAGAGAAAGACAAATTTAAGCCCTGAAACCAAATAAATTTTAATCGGGATGATGAAATCAATATAACATCTGTGTAGAGAGAAGCGCATGCTAATTTCTACAATAGATAGAAGTAGGAGCAAAGCATAGAATGCAAACCTCAGCCGTGCATGCCAAATATCTCTGAAGTTAAGCGAGTTCGCGTGAGAGCAATCCCATGATGGGTGACCCACTGGGAAGTTCTCGTGTGAGTTCCCAGAAACAAAACCGTGATGGCATGGTCGAGGTCCAAAGCGGACAATATCATGCTACGGCGGAGTCGAGCTCATGATGTGGTGAGGGCCCGGGCCGGGATGTGACAATTTGGTATTAGAGCCAATCCTTGGCCGGAAGTGTGCAGACGATGACGTCGGGCCCCTAAAGGGGGTGGATTGTAAGATCCCACATCGCCCAAGGGAATGGATACTCTAAGCCTTATATGTATATTCTCATCTCTACCCAGCACGAGGCCTTTTGGGAGCTCACTGGCTTCGGGTTCCATCGGAACTCCGAAGTTAAGCGAGTTCGCGTGAGAGCAATCCCATGATGGGTGACCCACTGTGAAGTTCTCGTGTGAGTTCCCAGAAACAAAACCGTGATGGCGTGGTCGGGGTCCAAAGCGGACAATATCGTGCTACGGCGAAGTCGAGCCTGGGATGTGGTGGGGGCCCGAGCCGGGATGTGACAATTTGGTATCAGAGCCAATCCCTAGTCGGAAGTGTGTCTACGAGGATGTCGGGCCTCTAAGGGGGGTGGATTGTAAGATCCCACATCGCCCAAGGGAGTGGATCCTCTAAGCCTTATATGTATATTCTCATCTCTACCCAGCACGAGGCATTTTGGGAACTCACTGGCTTCGAGTTCCATCGAAACTCCGAAGTTAAGCGAGTTCACGTGAGAGCAATCCCATGATGGGTGACCCACTGGGAAGTTCTCGTGTGAGTTTCCAGAAACAAAACCGTGAGGGCGTGGTCGGGGTCCAAAGCGGATAATATCGTTCTACGGCTGAGTCGAGCCCAGAATGTGGTGGGGGCCCGGGTCGGGATGTGATACTTCTTCTCCCCCTTTCCTCCGCTACCATCCCGCAGCTTTTCTCTTTTCTTTTTTTTTCTTTGTTTTCCCAGCCACTCACGTGGCTTCCTTTTTCAACATTATATGATCAAGGTGCTTCCAAAAAATCATACGTCGTAAATATAATCGCGTTACAATTAATATTACGAAAATACGTAATTTTAAATAGTGAAATCAGGGGACAGGATTTCAAAAAAACCGTGAAGAAAGATGACATTGAGGGAGAAAACACAAGAGAAAATGCTAATTCGATAGAACTTCAAAATTAAAAATATATATAAAAAGGAGAGATATTGTGGAAGAAGATTACTGGACAAAATAACACATGAAGGAAAGATATTGTGAGGGAGAAATAAGAAAAGAGAATTGAAACAAGAGAAATGAACTTCCACAAACAAACAAAAAAGAAAAACACAAAAAAAAAAGAACAAGAACAAGAGAAATGAACGGTTTGGGGAAGAAGAAGAAAAATGAGATTTAAATTCCTAGAATTAATCCTATAATTAAGGATAAGATTAACATTAATCACAAATTTTAAAAAAAAACAGTAATTACTTAATTAGTCAATTTAAGGATAAATTTGGCAAGAGAATACAAATAGGGGTGTGATATCCACACACCCTTTTTTACTTCTCATCCACCCCTTATTGATTTCTATCATTTGATATTCTTCAATTAAACAAAATGGGAATATAACTAAGGCGTTTTAGCTAAAACAGTTTTTGAGATTTGCATAACACATTACTTTGATCCCTAAGATTTGAAATCAATAAAAGTGGTTCATGAGATTGTACACAATCAATCATTTTGGTCATTTAGTGCAAAATTATGTTAAATAAAGATCAAAATGATAAATCTACCCTCAATTAATAAACAATTGACCAAAATAATTTGACAAAAATTAAAGGTATTTTGATCATTCTATTCTTATTTAATGAGATTTTTCAAAAAATGACCAAAATGATTGATGGTGGACAAATTCAATAACCAATTCTATTGATTTCAAATCTCAGTGACTATTTTAGCTAAAACACCTATAACGAATAATGGCTCATAAAATTGGACTTATATCAAGTTTCCCCAAAATAAAATGATTCTAGGTGCAAGAATTGCAAACTAAATTGGAACAGAAAACTATATAGGGCTACATTATGAATAGAAAAATAAGATAAAAACACGCGGGGTGCAGAGAGACTAAAATGAAAAGTTAAATTAGTTTTTTTTTTTCGATATACAGCTTAAATCAGTCTTGATAATAACCTATTCCGTACAACAACAGAGACCGGTACAATAGCAATGAACTAATTTCTTCAAAGCTTGCTACGATATAGCCGTCGTTGGAGTGTGATGAACAAAGGAACTTTCGAGCCCGAGCCCAATGACAGACTCTCGTCAATCAAAAATGTCAGGTCATCATCATCGATTAGCTCCACCGGTCGGGTTGGTGATTTTGATCCATATGCTGTCGTTACTATGATCGTATATTCACTGGGATTTACCTCAAGAGAATTATACAGTTTCTGCACAAGTTCCTTGTATGTAATACTATCCGAAACCGTAATTCCTTTCGTTTTACCACCGATGTATATAGAATTGCTCCACTTCCCACCATAGTTAACCAAAAGTCTAAGTTCATTCATTTTCCTGAAAATACATGGAAAAGATTAGTTAGCAGTGAAAGTATATAAATTGATTAAATGAAGCAAAATTTAGACTAGCAGAAAAATCGATTGATTAAAATAAACCCTAGCCGTAGGTGGTTCCTCCTCCTCTCTTTTTTTGTTCTTGCTTCTTTTTTTGTTAGTCATTTTGCTGTAAATTAAAGAGTCCTTTGTGATGACTTAATATGAGCCTTACGCCGATGTAGTTTGTGTGGTTTCTGACAAATTCCGGCCTAATGGTGGACTATATTTAAGGGAAAACAAGGGACTTTCATTTGCATCATCGATCATGATCATCATCAGTCACCTTGAAAGATGGGGACGATGAGCAATAAACCAGAAGAAATATCCAACCATTTCAATTTGACAAAAGAGAGTGAAAAAGTTTACCTTCTAGTTCTAGAAGAAGATATTCGCGGTTTAGGAATATACATCTTCAAGCTCTTATCCAAACTTAGACTCTGTTCTATGAAAAATGCCAAGTGCTCATCATCGACTATCTGTACTGGTTGAGCAGGCGATTTTGATTCATCTGTAGTCTTCATTATAATCTCATACTCACATTGATCTATCCTGACGAGACGATACACTCTACGTAGAAGCTCCTCACAAGTAATGTCCTTTGACACCACTATTTCTTTCGCCTTACCACCAACGTATGCAGTACTAACCCACTCTCCATCGTAGTGAACCGAAATTCTAACTTTACTTATTTTCCTGAAAGTGAAATAAAACAATTAGGAAAAGAGCAATCGTGAAAAATTATAGACCTACGACTAATAAAAATATAACAAACAAAATCAATATAGAGGAAAATTACCTATCCCTTGTGTTACACTTGATACCGGTCGCGACTGTCGATGCATCCTTTCTTTCTGTAAAGTCCTCGAGACTCCTCTGTGAGTTGGATGTTTCCATGCATTCAAACATCTTCACAAGCTCATCCAAGCACCAAGTTGAAGAAGCAAAATCTGGTGAAAGAGTGACGAGGTAAATCTGTGATTCCTCAATTGCTTTTACAATTCCTGGGGAAATTGGTTGTCCTTTCTCAAGCCCTTTGTCATCTTTAAAGATGGTAAATTTTTCCCGATTCAGTGAAGCGTACGTATGACCCACAAAATTCAAGCGGGTGTCTTTGCCTCTAAAACACATAAACACATCATACTTCCGTTTGTGAGAAGAAAAAAGTGAAGAACAAGGTGCTGAGGTTTTAGTCGTAGGGTGCAAAAGCTTCCGTATTACATCAACAATTTCTTCAATGAGCTCTGATTCGTCCCTACAACAAAGGCAAACATGAAGTTTATTAGGGGTGGAAGGAAATGGCACAATTCTCCAATGGAAATGTCAAAAAAGAAAGGTTGTCAAATGCAACTTTGAAAGTGGCAATGTTAAAATTTTCTTTTGTTCAAACCCATATTGAATTAATATTTGTAGGACTACTCTTCAAAACTAATTGTCATGATTTATGATTGGTGCATTATTAGGATTCACAACAAAATATTTAAAAAAAATAATTTGATATCAGATTTTTCTCATTGTTTGGAGATCTCCACACACTTTTCCATCCTCTCTCTCACTCTCTCTTTTTTGTAACTTCTCCTACAATAACTTAGATCAGCGAGTGCATTTGTTTCCCATCATCACCACCGACTGCGGTTAGATGATTGTAATTTGATCTAGCTACTACCTAAATTTTGAATTTTTGCTTATCTAATGGCAGTGTAAATGCGGTGTTGCAAACATATATCATTTAGCAGCAGAAAAGAGTGAGTAAATATATATATACATACCGGCCCCTTGAAACCCACCCAGTGAGGTTTGCTACTTGGGTTAAAGCAGCTCTCCACCTTCGAACCTTGTCTGGGTCATCCTTATATGTTTCTTCGTGTCTAGCAAAGGCTTCAGCAAAACTCCCTGTTTGATATCGTACGTCAGAGGGATCGACATTATAGAAAATTGGTAGCACCGTTTTTCTTTTTCCATGGGATTTAAGAATCAGGTCAAGCTCCTCCAATGCCCATGGCGACGATGCAAAATTCTCTCCCAGAAAAGTAATTGCAGTCCTCGAATTCTGAATTGCAGCCTTGAGTTCTGGGCTAATATCTCTTGGAGCATCATCGTGGAAAGTTTTTACGCCGGCGTTCTCAAGCGCTTCATATAGATGACTTACAAAACCCTTTCTCGTGTCTTCTCCTCGAAAACTCAAAAATACATCATATTTCAACCTATCATCTGGAGGAGATGAATTCAAACCCAAAGTGCTTGATGCCATTGGAAATGTGGTTCTCACAACAGAACAAATGAGATTATTTTCACAAGCAATCTGCACTCTGCAGGAGACAGTACAACTTGTTAAAGTAAGCAATTTGATAATACAACCAGTAAAAAAAAAAAACCTAGTTTGCAAAATTCATACCATATAGGGAGCATAAACCATGAGCAGCACGCTCCCTGTGAGAGACCTTCCCTCTGCTTGAGGGTGATTCTCACTGTTTCGTGTGAGTGATTCCCAATCGTGTTCAAATTTGGTGCCGCCGATCCTAGCTGCGGCTGGGATCGGTGGGTGTTCCTTTTCTTCTCCCCTTCGCTGCTTTTTCCCCCTGCTTTTTGGATCGATCTAACCTCTTCTCATCTCACCGGTGTATCTCCTCCTCCTTCCTCTAATTCCCAACCTTTAGTCAAGTTCTGCCGCGATTTGTTGCGGTTTGTCGAGTCGGTGAGTACAGATCTGGTGCTTTCCAGTGGATCGGGTGTTTCTAACACCACCACCTTCTCTTTGCGGTCTGCCTTTGTTGGTAGTGTTGCTCGTGGATTTCCACGCGCTTCTTTCACTTTGCTGCAGGTTCTTTAGAATCTGTGCTCTGCTCGGACTGAAGATTGGAATTTTGGTTGTGGCTTGTAATTGGCTGTTGTGTGGATGCCTCTAACCCTCCTCTTAGAGCAGTTCCACCGTGGGCTATTGCCAGTTGGACTGGCTTTGGAACAGGGCCAGATTGCCCGAGCGAGATGCTCCAGCGTGTGCTGGCGATGCACCCCACACCGCCTTCGCCCCCACGCACTCGCGATCCCCCTCCTTCCACTCGCGCGCCCAGATCGCACGATTTGGGATTTGTTTTTGGGGGAAAGAGGAGAGAGAGAGAGAGAGAGAGAGAGAGAGAGAGTTTGGTTAGGGAGCGGGGAAGATCGGGACCGTTGATGGAGGCTGAGCTGGGAGGGATGGTGAAGATGGAGGAAGAGAGGCGGCGGTGGGGTGGTGATGCTGATGATCACTGTGTCTCTGTGTCTGTGTGTAAGGATTAAAGAAGAAAGAAACAAAGCATGAGTTTTGATGGGTTCTTGATGGATTTTAGAGAGAGAAAGAGAGGAGACAGAGAGAGAGAGTAATGAAAACCAGAGGCCACGCCTGCTGCTAGAAACGGAGAGAAAACACAGAGCACAAAACAAAGCAAAAAGATGAGAGAACAGAGAGAGAGAGGGGGAGAGTGAGTGAGTCCAACCCCTTTTTTCACACGGTCTTATAATATTTAATTAATTAATTTTTTAATAAAAAATAGTATAACGAAACTGATTAAAAATTTTATTTAAAACTACAAATAAAATTATTTTGTATTATTTAAAAAAATATTAATGAGGATGGTGACCACGACCATCCGATGCTTGGAAGCCATGTGCTATAAATTTGGAATTTGAAGGGAAAGCTGTGGTAGATAGGTTGTAGGGGTGAAGATGGCAGGGAAGGGAGGAAGGAGGAGGCGCTATGGTTTCTGTGGGTTGAGAGGTAGAAGAGGGTGAGATTGAGAGAGCTGAGAGCACAAGGAGATGGATCTTTTTTTTTTCTTTTTTTAATCTTTTTCAGAGTTAACTATTAAATTAGAGTTGGTAGTTGACAGGTGTCAAGCTCTAAGAAAGGCCACAATGATGTCACAAAGACTTTTGGGTGCAAAAAATTTCAACTCCATCAAAGCCGGCCTTCTTTTTTTTTCTGCAAATATCATCATGACCCTTTTATCTTTTCAGTAATATCATCATTATATTAAATACTTTTCTTTTCTTCACCATCTTCTCTCATCAACTTGTCCACTCTATTTACCCACATCTAGAATCAAAGTGATTCTAAACATGTCCAATTTTGAATGTCAAATTCTAATTCCTTGCGTGTATGATACCATGCCAAGTTCGAGTTAGTCAAAACATTTAGCCTATGTTTTGGGTGAGGAAATTCCAAGTTCCAAGAGATTGAGCGCATTTAAAACAAAATGTTAGATGAAGGGGTTAGAAAAGCCTTCTTCATGAGCATTGCAAAAGTATAGAAATGAACCAAATCGAGCCACATTCTCAGGATGTACAAATGAATCAAACCGAGCCAAAGCATTCACAACTCTATTTATTAAACGGACCTAACAGTGGCACACTCGCAGTTCATACAATTTGTTTGCCTATGCGAGTGACTTCAAAATTTTGGAGTAAGCAATCAAACCACATAGTTTCCAACTTTTTACACATGTGGCATGTGGCATGTGGCATGTGGTGTGGATTACAGATATACATCAAAATACAAGGCTCTGCTGACTTTAGTATGCAAGTGGGGGTCGTCTGATTTGGTAGGGTCAATTGGGCGCGTTTCGCCAAACCAGATTGGCGTGAGTTACGGAGCAGGTGGGTGTAAAATGTATTTGGCCTCGCAAGTTTCGCAGCAACATCCGTGCACGCTTGTCACACACCTAAGTCCCAGTAACCAAGACTAGATTGTAACACCACATTTTTAGGGGATTGGATCCTCTCCTGAGCTAATGGAGAGGATCCTCCTGATCAACTATTGTGGACCGTTGGATGAAAATCCAACGGTTACAAATAAAAAGATCTTTTTAAAGTTATAATAATTATAGCCGTTGGATTTTCATCCAACGAAAATCCAACGACCCGTAATTGTTGGTCAAAGGGATCTTCTCCATTAGCTCAGGAGAGGATCTAAATCCCATTTTTGGTGCGCTTTAGATCGCAAGTTTTCTAGGAGAAATTTTTAGTTGGAGTAGGAACACAAATGGTACATCACGTGTTGTTATGCAAGTGGTGGAAAATTTTAATTTTTAAGTTATTAACCTTTTGACACATATAATCCACAATTTCTATAGGAACGTGTGATATATCACCTCGTGTGACGATCATCCTGAAAAATCTCTCATTTTCTAGGAACGTTTAACTTTATCATTTCTAACTTCTTTTACATTTGAAGAAAACAATAATACTTTTGAGGGTGATTCTCACTGTTTCGTGTGAGTGATTCCCAATCGTGTTCAAATTTCGTGCCGCCGATCCTAGCTGCGGCTGGGATCGGTGGGTGTTCCTTTTCTTCTCCCCTTCGCTGCTTTTTCCCCTGCTTTTTGGATCGATCTAACCTCTTCTCATCCCACCGGTGTATCTCCTCCTCCTTCCTCTAATTCCCAACCTTTAGTCAAGTTTTGCCGCGATTTGTTGCGGTTTGTCGAGTCGGTAAGTACAGATCTGGTGCTTCCACTGGATCGGGTGTTTCTAACACCACCACCTTCTCTTTGCGGTCTGCCTTTGTTGGTAATGTTGCTCGTGGATTTCCACGCGCTTCTTTCACTTTGTTGCAGGTTCTTTAGAATCTGTGCTCTACTCGGACTGAATATTGGAATTTTGGTTGTGGCTTGTAATTGGCTGTTGTGTGGATGCCTCTAACCCTCCTCTTAGAGCAGTTCCACCATGGGCTATTGCCAGTTGGACTGGCTTTGGAACAGGGCCAGATAACCCGAGCGAGATGCTCCAGCGTGTGCTGGCGATGCACCGCCTTCGCCCCCACGCACTCGCGATCCCCCTCCTTCCACTCGCGCGCCCAGATCGAACGATTTGGGATTTGTTTTGGGGGGAAAGAGGAAAGAGAAAGAGAGAGAGAGAGAGAGAGAGAGAGAGAGAGAGAGAGTTTAGTTTGGGAGCGGGGAAGATCGGGACCGTTGATGGAGGCTGAGCTGGGAGGGATGGTGAAGATGGAGAAAGAGAGGCGGCGGTGGGGTGGTGATGCTGATGATCACTGTGTCTCTGTGTCTGTGTGTAAGGATTAAAGAAGAAAGAATCAAAGCATGAGTTTTGATGGGTTCTTGATGGATTTTAGAGAGAGAAAGAGAGGAGACAGAGAGAGAGAGTAATGAAAACCAGAGGCCACGCCTGCTGCTAGAAACAGAGAGAAAACACAGAGCACAAAACAAAGCAAAAAGATGAGAGAAGAGAGAGAGAGAGGGAGAGTGAGTGAGTCCATTCCCTTTTTTCACACGGTCTTATAATATTTAATTAATTAATTTTCTAATAAAAAATGGTAGAACGAACCCGATTAAAAATTCTATCCGAAATTACAAATAAAATTATTTTGTATTATTTTTAAGGTTAAAAGACTGTTTACTACTCTCATGTTTCATTGTTTTCAACATGTTTCATTGTTTTCAACATTTAGTACATCATTGTTTTTTCGTCACAGACTCATATCTAAAGTGTAAATTTTGGGACAGTTTCATATATTCGTTAGTTAAAATGTTAAGTCTCCCGTTAACTGTGACGTGGCGTCCATATGAACAATGACTAAGCGCCACGTGGGTCCACATGGATTTGTTTTTTAGGGGTTCAAAAAAACATTTTCCGACAACCATGTACCTACATCTTTTCCTGCCAAAAGTTTTTGAAAAAAAAATCATCGACTTTTTTTTTTTTTTTTCTTCTTCCTCGCGGGGACGATTGGGTTCCTGATTGTGTTTTTTTTGCTTTTTTACCTCCTCCTCCTCCTCCTCCTCCTCCTTCTTCTTCTTCTTCTTCTGGGTTTTGGAGGTTGGGTTTTCTTCTCTTCCTCCAAATCTGGGTTGTAGATTCGGTTTTTTTTTTCTTTCTTTTTTTCTTCTTCCTTCTTCCTCCAAATCTGGGTTGCAGATTCCGTTTTTTTTTCTTCTTCCTCCGAATCTGGGGAAGATGAAGGCTTTTTTTTTTCCTTCTTCTTCTTCCTTCTTCTTCTTCTTCTGGGTTGCAGATTCGGTTTTTTTTTTTCTTCTTCTTCCTCCTCTTTCTTCTTCTTCTTCTAGGTTGCAGATTCAGTTTTTTATTTTTTTCTTCCTCTTCCTTTTTCTTTTCCTTTTCTGGGTTTTTACTTTTTGTTCTTCTTCTGGGTTGGCGTTGGGGAGGTTGAGGGAGCGGACGACGGGGGAAGAGGAGGGAGGGAGAGGTTGGCGCTGTCGGACTCAAACATTGGAGGGTTCAGGTGTGTGTGGTGAGGTTAGTGTCGGAAATGGCGAAGCTTGATAAAATTGGGTGGTGGGTGTCTTGATAAAATTGGGGGATGAAATGGGTTCTGTTATGTGGGTATCAGGGAAAGGAAGGGTGTCGGTGGGTAGGGGTGGAGGCGATAGAGGAGTGGAGCCGTGGAGGGGGTGGAGGGTGGGGAAGACGAAAGGGAACTGGGAGGGTGGGATTTGGGGAAGACGAAGGGGTGGGTGATAGGAGGGTGGGAGGCTGGGCACAGGTGGGATTTGGGGAAGAAGGGGTTTTTTTTTTCTTTTAATTTTTAAATTATTTTAATTTATTAAATTATTTTATTTTATAAATACTTTATTTTTAATTTCCACGTGGATGACATGTAGTGCTCAGTCATTATCCACATGGGCGCCACATCATCACTTAACTGGAAACTTAACCGTTTGACTAAAGGATGTATGAGACTGTCCCAAAATTTACACTTTAGGTATGACTCTGGGATGAAAAAAAAATTATGTACTAAATGTTGAAAACCTCAAAACATGAGGGTAGTAAACAGTCTTTTGCCCTATTTAAAAAAAAAATACTAATATTTTATTGACTATTACCAGAGCTTTCAGTGTAGGAATAGAGATGCAAAAGACAGTTGCTATTCATTAAAATCAATTATTGTTCACTGAATGAATTAAATAATGAATAGTCCGGGAGGTCTTAGCAACGGTGAAACTGCTCTTAAGACCTCTATTTATAGATTTACCAAATAGATTAGAGGCTAAACCAAATCTACCACGACAAGCACATTCTATATTGTTTAATTAATAAATAACTAGTAGATGGTCATACACATTATGTTCATTTTATTTTGTTTTGTATTATATAAAGCGTTGATAATTTCAAAAAGTCTAAAAAATAATAATTATGAGACAATAATGTCGTAGTTTTTTTTTAGGAAACTGTTATTAGCATTTCAAAATCTCATTCTACATTCCTCATAAGTGTATTCTTCTTTCTAATTATAGAAATGAGATTTTTGGAGTGTTAATAACAATTTCTTTTTTTTTTTAACATGGACATTCTTCTATTTTTATTTTCAAGATCATATTCAAAAGAGATGTCAAATATGTCAAATATGATTAAAAGACATCCAGGTGTTCTTCAATGGATATGCCATATATAATGTGGCATGTGATTCATTTGACTCCTTACTTTCTACCTGCCTTTGTTTTACAACAAACAAAGAATGAGTCAAATATATTTAATTTAATTTTTTTAATGCATGGATCCTATTAACAACCAATAGAATAAAAATTAAAACTAATTTTGATTATTTTTTAGTAGTTAATGTAACTCTAGGGCTAAGCCCAATAAATAATAAAATAAAGGGTAAAAGACTGTTTACTACCCTCATGTTTCGTGGTTTTCAATATTTAGTACATCATGTTTTTTTCGTCTCAGAGTCATACCTAAAGTGTAAATTTTGGGACAGTCTCATACATCCGTTAGTCAAACTGTTAAGTTTTTCGTTAACTGTGACGTGGCGCACTGACTGGGCGCCACGTCTCATCCACGTTTTTATTTTTTATTTTTTATTTTTTTCTTTCTTTTCTTTTCTTCTTCTTCCTTCTTCTTCTTCTTCCTCCGACTGCAACTTTCTGTTTTTTTTTTTTTTTTTTTGCTTCTTCCTTTTCCTTCTTCCCTCCTTCCTCCTTCCTTTCCCTTTCTTCCCCTTCTTCCTTCTTCTTCCTTCTTCTTCCTTCTTCTTCCTCCGAAATCTGGGGAATGTTTTTTTTTTTTTTTTTTCTTTCTTCTTCTTCCTTCTTCTTCCTTCCCCTTCTTTCTTCTTCTTCCTTCTCCTTCTTCTTCTTCTTCCTCCAAAATCTGGAGAAGTTTGTTTTTTTTTTTTTTTCTTTCTTTCTTCTTCTTCCTCCTTCTTCTTCTTCTTCTTCCTCAAAAAAAAAAAAAAAAAAAAAAACACTTTTATCTTTTCTTCCTCTTCTTCTTCTTCTTCTTTCTCTTTCCTCCTTCCTTCTTCTTCCTTCGAATCTGTCCAGATTCAGTTTTTTTTTTTTTCTTCCTCCTTCTCCTTCTTCCTTCCCCTTCTTCGTTCTTCTTCTTCTTCCTCCGAATTTGGGGGAAGATGAAAGTGTTTTTTTTTTTTTTTGAGGAAGAAGAAGAAGAAGAAAAAAAGAAAAAAAAAAAAAAACTTCCCCAGATTTCGGAGGAAGAAGAAGAAGAAGAAGAAGAAGGAGAAGGAAGAAGAAGGAAGAAGGGGAAGGAAGAAGGAGGAAGAAGAAGAAAGAAAAAAAAAAAACATTCCCCAGATTTCAGAGGAAGAAGAAGGAAGAAGAATGAAGAAAGGGAAAGGAAGAAAGAAGGAAAAGGAAGAAGCAAAAAAAAAAAAAAACAAAAAAAAACAGAAAGTTGCAGTCGGAGGAAGAAGAAGGAAGAAGAAGAAAAGAAAAGAAAGAAAAAAGAAAAAAAGAAAAAACGTGGATGACACGTGGTGCCCAGTCAGTGCGCCACGTCACAGTTAACGAAAAACTTAACAGTTTGACTAACGGATGTATGAGACTGTCCCAAAATTTACACTTTAGGTATGACTCTGAGACGAAAAAAACTTGATGTACTAAATGTTGAAAACCACGAAACATGAGGGTAGTAAACAGTCTTTTACCCTAAAATAAATATTTAGCACATCTATTGAAAAAATAAAAGGATTTAACACTCGTATTCAATTTACTATTTTTGATATATTATATTTGATATCTCATTTGAATATGCTCTAAATGAGACATGATATGCTTTCATAGATGTGAAGGTGATATTAAAAAAAATAAAAAAAAGTTCATGAAATTACTAGATTATGTAAGAACGCATATTTTGGTTAGGTTTCTGTGAAGTTTAAAATTAGGGAACTTTAAAGAAAAACTTTCAGTACTATTCATTTTAACGAAAAATTATATTTTTACGCTAAAAAATTAATCTTGCTACTATTTATTTTACCCTTTATTTTGTTTAAAATTTAAAATTTTCAAATCATTTTTATTAATTTTCTTTTAAAATTAAGAAGTGGGTTCCTTTCCCACTGTCGTCAAAGCGAGTTGAAATCTTCTGCACCCAAAAGCCACTGTGGCTACCTTGTAGCCTCTCTCAGGATTTGACACCTGTCCGCTACTAACTTCACTTTTAAACACTGTTAACTCTCTGAACAAATTTAAAAAAAAGACAACAATAAGCGTAAAACCAGAAGCTCATCCGTCCCTGATCTCTCCCACCGAACGCCAAACGCCGACCACCACCAAAGCATCCCACAACCATCCCTCTCGGCCTCTTGATTGAGAATATCGCTGTATTCTTCCAGATCCCCGATACTACAAACCCACTTCAAGACCCGCCATATCCGTGAGGTCGGCGGCTACCAGTCGGCGTTACGAGAAATCGAAGCCCTCCGCCGCCATTGATGGGGCTTTTCCCAGTATATTCTTTCGCGCTTTAATCTTTGTACAATTACAAAACCATCACTTGGAAGAAGACGACTTTTGGTGTTGGGAGGATAATGAGGACGGTGGCGACGACCGTCCGATGATTGGAAGCCATGTGCTATAAATTTGGAATTTGAAAGGAAAGCTGTGGTAGATAGGTTGTAGGGGTGAAGATGGCAGGGAAGGGAGGAAGGAGGAGGCGCTATGGTTTCTGTGGGTTGAGAGGTAGAAGAGGGTGAGATTGAGAGAGCTGAGAGAGCAAATAGATGGATCTTTTTTTTTCTTTTTTTTTTTTATAATCTTTTTCAGAGTTAACGGTGTTAAACTAGAGTTAGTAGTTGACAGGTGTCAAACTCTAAGAAAGGCCACAGGGATGTCACAGAGGCTTTTGGGTGCAGAAAATTTCAACTCCGTCAAAGCCGGCCTTCTTTCTTCTTCTGCAAATATCATCATGACCCTTCTATCTTTTCAGCAATATCATCATTATATTAAATACTTTTCTTTTGTATGCAAGTGGGGGTCGTCTGATTTGGTAAGGTCAAGTGGGGGTCGTCTGATTGGCGTAAGTTACGGAGCAGGTGGGTGTAACATGTATTTGGCCTCGGAAGTTTCGCAGCAACATCCGCGCACCCTCGTCACACCTAAGTCCCAGTAACCAAGACTAGATTGTAACACCACATTTTTGGTGCGCTGGTCAAGCCGCCACGTGAACCAGTCACTTAACAGATAGTTTTCTAAGAGAAATTTTTAGTTGTGACAAAAACACGAATAGTACACCACGTGTTGTTATGCAAGTGATGAAAAATTTTAATTTTTAAATTATTAACCTTATAACACATATAACCCATCATTTCTATAAAGACACGTGATATACTACCTCGTGTGACAATCACACTAAAAAATCTCTCATTTTCTAGGAACATTTAACTTTTTCATTTCTAACTTCTTTTACATTTGAAGTAAACAATAATACTTTTGAAATTAAATTTTCAAGCACGACCTCTTAAAATTCAAACAATTTCACACTTGCAAGCTCTATCTCTATGGATTGTGGATGCTAGCTTTTTGAAAAATCAGCTGTTGTTATAGCCTTCAAAAAGTCGAAAATATAGTCTTAAGAAATTTATAAGTACTTATTAAAATAATAGAAATTTATAGTCTTAATAAATTTGCATATGCATATCTTAGCAGAAAAACTATATTTTTGTGATTGTTTTATTAGGAATGAAATTCTTAAAAATTAATTAGCAAAATTCTTTTTCTCTCTTCACGTTAAAATCAAATCTCTTATTCTTACTTTTGCAAAAACTGAGTTGAGATATTTATTGGGAGAAGCAAAAGTGAGTTCATGGTGAATTAGAATTATACAGCAACTTTGAGGCTTTTTATTTCTAGTTTGCACATTCCATATTGAAAATTGTGTGCAAAGAAAGTTGTGTATTGACATGCTTGTTTGTGAGGATAATCGATTCAAAACAATTCAAGCAAGAAGTGTGTAAGGCAAGACAAAAGTATTGGGTAGATTCCTGTTTAGGGTTTATCTTTTTTAGTCTTGTAATAGTACATCCTTAGTGGATTTCCAGAGATTTTTCCCATTTGGTTTTTTCTTCGTACCAGTGGGTACAAAAGTCCTTGTCATTTACTTTTGTTGCAAGATTTTATTAGTTTGGTTTAGGATTGAAATTAGCGTCCAATAAAAGAAACTGTAAAGGGTTTCATTGGTGTGAGTTATTAGCTTTCATTAAAGGGTTTCGTTGATACTATCTCCTGATATGAGTCTAACTCTGCCTAATTAGAGCTCAGCGTAGAAACTTTATGTCAATCTTCTTTATAACGTCAAATGCTAGCCCGGGATTTAGAGCTTTTGTAGGGTTGACATGTCCATATCCATAAGCAAATTCACTGGTGGAAATGTTGTTGCTACCATTTGTGATCCAGGTTGCATGCATAAAAGAGGGTTGCTAGCTAGTCACATTTTTTAGATTCAAACTGAACCGAACAAGCGATAGCTATCACAAGATCATACCAGTAGTCGCTATAGGCCAAAATCCAAAAGGATCAGTGCTTGACATTGTAACAAATTCAAGGACCAACGTTCATGGATTTTTTGTTCGGGATCAAAGCTTTAACTGGGCCAAAATCCGGGGACCAATGCTCCACTTTTCTTCAATTATAAGCCAAACATATATCAAAATACATACGAAATGCTTTCAATTTTTGTTATGAAAGAAATAAACTAATAAATATACTGAAATAACATGTCAAACAACAATGCCTTGTCAAGGAAAGGAAAGCAAACTGACATTAAGTATATGTATACTGCCATTAAACTTTGAACTACAATTCTTTTATTATTATAAACCATTTGAAAATGTAAGTCTCCTCTCATCAATACTCATGTTCTAGGTACCGTGTATACAACAATCGGACTTCTAACGGTATGAGTTCCATCAGACCAAACAAGGGCAGCAGACACTCGTGATTCGAATTGTGAACTGCTCCCAACAATGGTGACATCAAAGGTCTGATCCTCATTCAGGGACTTGAAGGAAAGAACTTCCGGCGCCACTTTGATATCTACTTTGGCATTTGGTGAGATTTTGGCATTGTAAGTTGAGTTTGCAAGGCCTACATTTTTAACTCGTCTATGGAATTTAACCGTAAAAGGTTCCATTGCTGCTACTTTAGCTCCCATCGAAGGGTAATTAAGTTCCACCGGTGACCCTTTTTCAGGACCTGTAGGGCAACTGCTGTTATCTCCTGATATAAGTCTAACCGTGCTTTCATCATATCTAGTGCATAGCAACTTTATGTAATCTTCTTTAGATGCTTCATACACAAGCCCGGGGTCTATTGCTTTTACAGGATTGATATGTCCAGAACCAAAGGCAAATTCACCATCCAAAATGCTGCTGTTTGTATCATTGATGAGCGAAGCTACGAGTATAGAAATATATTTTAGTGTCATACTTCTAAAAATTCAAAATGACACTGATCAAGAAATAACTTCGCATGAAAACCATACCGGTAGTCATAAGAGAGGATTTGATGGCTACGGGAGACCAATCAGGGTGGAAGGTTTTAACGTATGCAGCTACACCAGTGGCATGAGGGCAAGCCATGGAAGTTCCAGATAGTATGGTGTATTTAACGCGCCTTATGTCTTCCGGAATTGAGATAGAAGCATTAGGCGAATATGCAGCCAAAATTTCTACTCCTGGGGCACTTAAATCTGGCTGAAACACATTGGATCATAAATGTTATTATAATCTCCACAAACATGAAAGATAACTGTAGGTGACAGTAAATTAACATATACCTTGATAATATCGGGCAAAATTAGATTCGGTCCATGTGTAGAGAAGGAGGCGACAACAGGTGCAACAAGATCTTTTATGACTTCACTTTTTAATATGTTTGCTCGGGGATCTCTGCATGAGAGGCATTCGGTCATTTAGTGAAGAAAATTATCACGAGAAATTCTTGCCTTGTCAGTATGAGAAATAATCTATACCTGGTGGAGTTCATGTAGGAGATGACCACATTATATTCTTCACTGTTTAAAGTTGTTGCAGCTAACGGGAGAACATTAGAAGCATCATCAATGTTGATGTAATTGTGTAAAACCGAACCTAGTGCACCAACTTTGTATGCCTCCGTAACTCCAGTAGTGTATCAATCACATAGCACAATCTTTTCCTTCACTAATGTACTGTCCAGACAACCTAGTTCACAATTTCTGCAATGCAACAAATCAGTACTGAATTATAGTAATCATTAAAGTTAAAATGTACAAGAGTTACCTGGCGTCTTGTTCCGTGCAATTACTTGAACTTGAAGCATCCTTTCCATGAACCAGAGGAAACCTTGTTCCATTTAATGTGAAAGTGTTCACTGAATTCCCCTGTTTGTGTAAATACTGTTGAAAACAATATAACAAAAAATTAGAAATATATAAGTTTATTGGTAAATGATAGAGGAAGTCACTGATACATACAACTAGTGTCTGTCCATTTCCTAGAACAACTTTATCAATGATCCTACGATCCATGCTACTTGTTGCAACTGTAAGCATCCATGGTGCTACACTTGAAACAGTAGCACCCGAAGGACCATTATTACCCGCAGCATTTGATGTCAGTATCCCTTTCTTCATCGCATGAAAAGCACCAATTGCAATAGGATCCTCATCAAAAAAATTTATAGAAGAAAAAGCAATTGAAATTGAAATAATGTCGACTCCATCAGCAATAGCATCGTCAAAAGCAGCCAACGTATTATGTGCACTGCACGATTGTGCCAGCGAGCGTACTTTGTATGCTGCAATTCTCGCAGCAGGAACACCTCCTCTTGCAGTACCTTCTGCTAGTCCATAAAAGCTCACATCCTTTACAGCGTTCCCTGCTGTCGTTGAGGCAGTGTGGGTTCCATGACACCATTCATCCCTTGCAGACTCTGTTATATAATATCGCGCCCCAATGAGCTTGCTGAAAAAGGAACCATTATAAGAAATGAAAAAAAGCGGATTACCTAATAGGTTTTCATCCTATTCGAAAACAATTTGTATATCAATTTGGTTAATATGATTTGGCAGTCTGGACCCAAAGTCTTAAATTTTCAAGCTTTCACACAAATAGTACAATTGTGGAAGTTTATAGGAGCATTAAGTAATCATGAAACACCAAAAGTATGTATCTATGTCAAAGGGTGTCAGCACCAAGAGTTAAGAAGGCATAGTTGCCAAAAAGAGGTTCAAGAGTATCTTGAACTAGTAGTTTTCTTGAAGAATGTCGGAGCGAAGAGTGCAACAACAACAAAGCCTTTTCCCACTAAGTGGGGTCGGCTATTATCGGAGCGAAGAGTGCAAAATTGGAAAATAGTGTGAGGTTCGTTAAGTGATAATTTGAGCCGTGAGCTAGATTTTGAGCATTTGTGGTAGAGAATTCTGCAGTTGAAGAATAATTGTGATTTTTTTTGGTGGATTATTTATGTTAATCTCCCTTCCTCTCTTTTCTTATTTATTGGTCAGTTTTGCTACATGATTTTTTATGGGTTTTTTCGTAACAACTTACGTAAGGAATACTAGTACTGCAAGTTAGCAACTACTATAAAAAAAAAAAACTGATGAATATTGAGGGAGCATACTTGTTGCAAGTGAAATTTTTGCCGCCTTCACAAGCACCTTTCCATTTTTTCGGAGGAGGACCAAGACCTTCATCTTTAAAGCTCTCAGACTCTGGCCAAATTCCACTGTTGATCACACCAACAACAGCATCACTCTCAACAGAGGGACTTCGATTGAATTTCTCACTGAGTCCCATAAAGTCCCAAGATCTTGTTGTTTGAAGTTGCAATTCTCTGCTCGGAAAGACAGAGACCACTCCCTTCATATCTGAAATGTGCAGTTCAATTACTTAATAAATTCTCAAACCGAATAAGGATTACTCCTTTCTAATGGCATATAGATAAGACAGTGTATCTGAGTACTCACTAGCAAGTTTTTCCCTTTCCTGGTCAGTTAGATAGGCAGCAAATCCATTGAAACTCCTTACCAATAAGCTTTCAGCAGAATTGCTGCGGAGGAGAGAAACACGAATTAAAGAGCACCTTATGACTTAAATGGAAAAATAAAAAGAAAACTACATACATAAATTACATACCTTCCCTGGACAACTCTCTCTAGGATATTAAGGTGTTGAGACAACAATGGTGAGTACACGCGACCAGAAAGCGACCCCCAAGTACCCGATGTAGACCTGCATCACCCATCATCATTGTATTCACAATCTAACAAGTCGTCAAGCAAAAGAGAAAACTATTGTTTTGCAGCTAATATAACTCTTCTTACCTTTCTATCATCACAAGTTGCTGTGCAAAATAAACTCAGATTGAGGAGGAGAATGGGGAAAGCATGATAAAACCGAAGAGCTCCATGTCCATGCCGAGCCATTGTCATTTTCTCAAGCACCTTGTGGGCAAGGTGAAGATAGAGGACTTTATATACGGGGACTAAAGGGTGCAGTATCTCTTCGTCTCCAGGAAACATCCAAAAGTTATTTCCTTAATTACATATGCATGTTGGGCAATATTTAAAGCTAAATTACACAATTTGATGCCTTAAACAACAACTTCGAATTCATAAAAATCTATGTACCTTCTCTATAAATGTAAACAGAATGAATGAGGATTCAAGGTTGGCTGTTTATTTTCTCGAGGTCTTGCTGTAAGGTGAATTTAAGATTACACCTAAAGTGACAACTCGAAAATGACACGTATATATAACCCAATGTGTACATTATAAACACTTTTCACTAGTATTATATGAATACCAAGGACGGAGCTAGAAATATTTTTGACTGGGGCGTCCTAAAACAACCAAGTAAAATAATGGGTGTTAAGTTGTTGAGGGTCAGGTACAATGAAAAATCTCTAAATTAAAAAGTTAAATTTTAAATTGTAATGCCACAAACGAATGGATGAAGTAAATTCATATAAAATACTTTGCAGAGTAA
The DNA here is from genome assembly GCF_042453785.1 of Malus domestica. Taxonomy (NCBI): domain Eukaryota; kingdom Viridiplantae; phylum Streptophyta; class Magnoliopsida; order Rosales; family Rosaceae; genus Malus; species Malus domestica. The sequence goes on from NC_091663.1 coordinate 6,958,940, forward strand.
ATTTTTTATATCAAGTTATGATACTTCATCGGTTAAATCCAATCTATTTATGAAACCTCCAGTTCAATTGAGTTTGATTTAGGTTAGAAAACGTGGAATATTCGGAACCAAAATAAAAAATTTAATTATTGTTTTAATTGTCATGACAATTTTTTTCATCGCCCCAAAATTTAAGTGGGGGCGGATGCCCCCTCTGGACCTTAGGTAGCTCCGCCCTTGATGAATACCATCATAACGCTTGTATTTTGCTGATGAGTAGTATGAGTGGTCTACTCATGAGGTGACACTAATACACCGATGTAAGTGAATAAACCCGGACACAACGTATTGCTTTCACCCAGATTTGCATGCATCGTGTCCACGTTGCAACATTTTCACAGTTTCCCTCCAGCATCCACGCTTCTCAGTTCTCACGCCATAAGCCCTATTTCAACATTGAAATACATGTGAAGAAATAATGATTAAAGGAGGAAGGGTTCGAAACCTTGTGGTGAGAAAGTTTTGAACTTTTGAACTTTTGATTTTATCATCGCACTACCAAATGGTGTTATTAGCTAGAAACGATATTTAAACGAAATGGTTACTTTGAGATGTATTATGTTAGATTCTCGCCAAATGCGAATTTGGACCATATTATTATAGCTAACCAATGTGAGGTTTAGCTCATTCTCCCATCCATTTAGTTTATATAATATCATTTATTAAAAAAAAAATTTATTTGATAGGGTTACTTTTGTCTATTTTCAAAAGGGGTGTGATATCCACACACCCCATTTTACTTCTCACACGCCTTTCTAATTTTCGACCGTCGGATCCGATGAATTGAAGAAAAACAACGGACAGAAATTAACAAGGGGTGTGTGAGAAGTAATTTGGGGTGTGTGGATAGCACACCTCTTTCAAAAAAATAAATATCAATTTTATTACTCATGCCCAAAAATTGTTTTTATTACATTGGAGAGAATTAAATTCTACCCTATTCCAGTGTGAACTCAATACTCCAAATTCGTTCGCCACTTGGGCTATAAACCTAAACGGGTTTCATTTAGGGGTTGAGTGTATACCGCAATTGGACTTGTAACACTGGGAATTTGATCCGCTCCGGACCTTAGTGTCCGGAGTCTAGAGATCAATTCATCTAGGTCGCATAAATTCAATTCAACGGTCCCCATTAACTCATTTTCTTGGCCCACCATATAAAACAAACAGCTCTGATTTCTTTTACACACCAATCAATGGCCCAGATGAATTGATTCCTAAGCTCTGGACACTAAGGTCCGGAGCAGATCCAATTCCCTAACACTGCGAGTGTCCCATCAAACCAACCAACATAAAATGTTCGGCAGTAGTATGGCAAAGTCCTTGATGTTCGCAGCCAATTTCTCTTATATTTGATGGTCCATTTTATTACCTTAGACACCCAATTTTCTTTTCTTCATTTTTTGTGCTCTCAACATTGGATTCTACAAGAATATATAGTATCAAGGATGAACAAATCGTAATATATAATAATTTTGAGGAGAAAATGTAACATTTTGGGATACTTTCAGACCATTAACTTAGGTGGCCTTGAAAAATATTAATTGTGTTATGCAGTTACTTTCAATTTTTTACGGTGATAGTTGATTGTTGAGCAAAAAAGGGGAAAAATGCAAACGGACTTCCGTAAATTTAGGGGGGTGTATTCAATTGAGAATGTGAGAGATTTTAATGGATCATTGCTCATGCAACCAAGTTTCTTTTATTTCCATTCATCTAAAACCCTTTCAAAATGTAAATATATCATTGCTCATGCAACCAAGTTCTGTTGCTTATGTTGAATATATGCATATACAACAATCGGACTTCTAACACTGTGAACCCCGTCAGACCAAACCAGTGATCCAGATACTTGTGATTGATCTGGCAAGCCCCTTCCAACAACGGTCACGTCAAAATCCTTCTCCTCATTTAAGGACTTGAACGAAAGAACTTCAGGCATTACTTCGATATCTACTTTCGAATTCAAGAAGATTTTGGCCTTGTAAGTGGAGTTTGCAAGGCCTACATTTTTAACCCTTCTATGAAAATTAACCGAAAAGGGATTGGTTGGTTCAACTTTAGCTCCCATTGAAAGGGTAATTGTGATCCTTTGCAGATCCTTTAGCAGAACCTGTAGGGCATGTGCTGTTTTTATCTCCTGATATTTGTCTAACTTTGCCTTCATCATAGATTGTGCATAACAAGTTTATGTAATCTTCTTCAGAAGCTTCATACACGAGCCCCGGGTTTATAGCATTTACAGGATTTATATGCCCCGATCCATAAGCAAATGCACCAGTAGAAATGTTGTTGTTGGTATGGTTCATGGACCAAGCTACATGAGACGAAAAAAGTTAGTAAATGAAAATGTGTGACTAATCAATCAGCAGCTGTTATGCGGACAATACCGGTAGTCAGAAGAGATGATTTGATGGCCGCCGGAGACCATTCAGGGTGGAATGCTTTAACATATGCAGCTGCACCAGCAGCGTGGGGGCATGACATGGAGGTTCCGTATAGTATATTGTAGTTTGCACGCCTCTTGTCTTGTGGGACTGTAATAGGAAGTTCAGGTGGATACGCAGCCAAGATATCTACCCCTGGGGCAGTTATATCTGTCTGAAACCACAGTGGAATGCAATTGTTATTACCACATGCATCACTGAAATTTTATGACAGATAATGAAAGGTGGCATGAAACATCACCTTAATTATATCAGGTAAAATTAGATTCGGTCCACGTGAAGAGAAGTAAGCAACTGTAGGTGCATCAGGTTCTTTTATGACTTCACTTTTAAATATGTTTGCTTGAGGATCTCTGTAAATAATGCAAGCATAAGTAAACTTAAAGAGAAAATTTGTTGAGACAATCCCCTTATGAGTATCGAAAAGAATCTATACCTAGTGGAGTTCATGTAGGACCTGACCAAATTATACTCTTCCTTCATTAACGTTGTTGAGGCCAATAAGGGTACAAGAGAAACGTTATATCCAACTTCATTAAGTGTAACTGAACCAAGTGCTCCAGATTTGTATGCCGCTCTATCTCCTTGCATCTCATCGCATACCACTATCTTTCCCTTAACCAAATCACTATCCAAGCATCCTTCTTCACAATTTCTGTAAAGCAATTTTATGTTAACAATTCAGGTTATAATTTCTGCAATTAAAAAGAAACGGACACAAGAATTACCGTGCATCTTCTGCAGTGCAATTTTTTGTTCCAGCATCTTTTCCATATATCAGAGGAAAACTTGTTCCATTTAATACGAAGGTGTTAATTGAATTACCCTGTTTTATAAGATGATTAAAACGCACTAAAATAAATTCTGAATTCTGAATAGATTAAGAAGTACACTGAATAAATTAATTTATGAAGATAAAGGAAGCTGAAGAGACGTACAACAAGGGTGGTTCCACTTGCAAGAACAATCTTGTCAACAAAGTAGCAATCTGTGTTACTTGCCGCAACTGTCAATATCCATGGTGCTACACTTGACACAGAGGCAATACCAAGACCTAAATTGCCTGCAGCCTGTGAAGTCAGTATCCCTTTCTTCATTGCATGAAAAGCACGAATTGCAATGGCATCCTCATCCAAATCAATCGGATCTAATTGTCCAAGTGAAATTGTAATCATGTTAACTCCATCAGCAATAGCATCATCAAAAGCAGCCAGTTAAGTGTGATATTGGCAGCATGGAATACAGACTTGATGTGCTGCAATTTTCGCAGCAGGAACGCCTCCTCTTGCAGTACCGTTTGCTAGTCCATAAAAATTTACATCCTTAACAGCATTGCCTGCCACAGTTGAGGCAGTGTGAGTTCCATGACCGATTTCATCCCTTGCAGACTCGTATCCATAATGTCGAGCTCCAATGAGCTTGCTGAAAAATAAGCATTAATTTCGGTGTCAAAACTCAAAACGGAGTCTAGACTGAGTTCAATGCGTATTTGTCCCGAGTGTAGCTTTTTGTCTCAATGCCACAAGATGGCTCAAGAGAAAGAGAAAGTAGACGTGTATGCTTGCCTATAAAGTAAATGAAAGCGAAATAGAAACTAAAACAAGAAATGAAGTGTAATTATTTCAGATGAAGTCAAGATTATAAACGTTCACAAAAGTAAAATCTAGACCGAGCTACTAAACCTGTTTCTACTATTTCAGATGAAGTCAAGATTATAATCGTTCACAAAAACAAAATCTAGACCGAGCTACATAACTTGTAATGTAAATTGACTAGAAATGTTAAAAAGCAATAAAGTTTTAGCAAGTTTTAGAGTAAAATGAGATGATCGTCCAAGCCTTGATTTTGTGCTTCAAAGTTGGTGGGCCGAAGTCATACGACTTTTGCGTATATAAAAATGGATATACCACATAACGGGCCTTGTTTTTATTTGTGGCCCAAACAACTATGCCATATTTTTGTACGGGAATTTTCATTTTCTCAATTTATGTATAGTTTCATCATTCTTTTTGGAGGAATTTTCACTACACTTTAAAGCAACAAATCTAAAAAATGAGGTGGTTTGAATGAGCCTGTACTATTACTAAATAAGCGATGATAATTGAGGGAACATACTTGTTGCAAGTGAAATTTTTGCCACCGTCACAAACACCTTTCCATCCCTTAGGAGGAGGACCGAGACCTTCGTCCTTAAAGCTATCAGATTCAGGCCAAATGCCAGTGTCAAACACACCGACAATAATATCACTCTCAACAATTGAAGAATTTCGACTGATTTCCTCAGTTAAACCCATGAAGTCCCACGATCTTGTTGTTTGAAGTTGAAGCGTTCTGCTTGGAAAGATAGAGACTACTTCATTCATATCTGCAAATTCGCGGTTTACAAACATGTCAAATTCTCAAAGAAAACCATATTATATGCTCTTTTTAATGCAATAATAAAGAATCTAAGAGCACATACTCGCAAGTTTATCTTTTCAATGTCAGTGAGGTTGGCAGCAAATCCGTTGAAACTCCGTTTGTACCTCCTTACCAATAAATTTTCCGGAGAACTGAGAGAGAGAGAGAGAGAGAGAGAGAGAGCATGAGAACTAGTTTATAAGTTACAGCAACAATCGAAATGAAAAGGTAAAGATCTAGAAAGACTACCTATCCTCAACGACACTGTGTAGAATACTAAGGTGGTGAGCCAACGGTGAATACGCCGGATCTCCATCAGGAAGCGAACCCATGTACACTATATAGACCTGCATCATCGTTGCCGTCGTGTTTAAATTTTTATCAAGTTAAAAAAAAAAAAAAAGAGCACCAACGTAATCAAGCAAAATTGAAGCCTATTGTTTTCTTATACAAATGATTCGAACCTTTCTTTCTTCATCGGTGGCCTTGCACAATAAGCTCATGCTAAGAATAAAAATGGAGAAAACATAATAAAACGCAACAGCTCCATTCTTTGCCATTGTTCAATGCTCAAAAACTTCATGGCTGGAAAGGAAGAGTAATTTGTTTATATAGTGAGACTAATTAATGACTGACTATTGTCTCTTTTAATGCATCCAGATTTTAATTAATTTTGTTTAAGACTGATTGAGAATTGCATTAATTGAAACACCAGATAAATCAAAAGTTGTTGCAACTGAAAGCCTGGATTATGGTAATCTGGAAGACATGCAGAGAAGGATTCAGTAACGGCAGTCAAAATAGAAATTATAGTAATAAGAAAGTATCAGGATTCGTATTTAATTTTAATGCCAAAAAAATCAAATTTGCCGCCAGAATTAAAGTTTACCAGACGAAATATTCCAGATTTCGTCGGGCAAACTCTATTTTACAAGAAATTCTGATCTTACTAATGATCTAGATTCATATCAGGATTCGTAACTATAAAGTAAAGTTTATTTCCCATCATTTTTCATCAAAATTAAATTGTTTTAGGCAAACTTTGCCTGACGAACACTTAGGCCGGGTTTACCGGACGAAAAGTTAGGGTGTTTTCTACATTAAAAATTTCATGTTTTTATCATCTATAGACTATAGCAAATTAGATAGAATTGTTTTGAACCAAGAAAGAAAAAAATAGAAAGAAAAAAAAGAGAAGACAACTGTTTTGCAAAACAACCGACTCGCATCTTTCTATCCTCATCAGTGGCCAATGGCCATGCATAATAAGTTCAAGCTCAGAATAAAATTGGAGAAAGCATAGTGCAACAGAATAACTCTATGCTTGACCATGTCTCCATGGAATCCACCAGCCTTCCAGAATCCAGGCTTTTGAAACAATATCTGGCCCGAATTAATGCCAATTTGTGTGTCAACTGTATTGAATAATCCAGATTTTATTTCATTCTATACACAAATTGGCATTAATTCGGGCCAGATATTCTTTCAAAAGCCTGGATTTGGCTAATCTGGAAAGCAGGTGGGTTTAATGACAGCAGGCAACCATTATGAAGGCTGGATTTGGCTAATCCGGAAAATTTGGCTTCGATTTGCAATAAACAAGCAATAGACAAGTTTGTACGCAATTACACAATGTAATTGCAATGAGCTTGTGGCACAAGTGTTTAAGTTTGCACTCTCACATCATGTGTTCAAATCCTCATTCCCTTATTTATTTGGGATGTGTTATCCACACACCCCATTTTACTTCTCACACAACCCTTGATAATTTCTGTCTGTTAATTTTCTTCAATTCATCCGATTTGACAACCAAAAATTAAAAAGGTGTGTGAGAAGTAAAACAGGGTATATGGATATCACACCCCTTTTATTTATTTAAAACCTTGATGCTACGTGGATGATTTTATTGAAATATCCAAAAGAAGTTACACCTAGTAGGGGGATATAAATTTTACTCCTCATAAAAGATAGAAAAAAATCAAACATAGAGTTGGGGGCATAAACTTAACCACACTCTTGAAAAGAAACAAAACATACAAGCAAGGGAAATCTGAAACCTAACCCCCTCTCAAACAAAGCCTAACTAATAGGTAAGAACCTGTAGTGCAAAACACTATAAGCAAATGATTAGGAAAACAAAACCAAAATCAAGAAGGTGATACAAAATTGTAAGCCGGGATTCCTAAAAATTTGACTACAGACATGGAATAATTGGCAAGGGCGGTGTGCGATGCCAAACGATTGTCGAGGAGAGTGGCCCTATGTTAGCTAATCGACCAGCAATATATAACATTCCCTTCCTGAAAAATACGAGAGCAAACGAAAAACCATATTCTGTAGAAGAGAAAGACAAATTTTCCAGCGAATCTGTAGCGGACAAAGAGGGCAAAAAACCCCTTGAAATAAAACAAGCAATCATGTTGGAAGAATCACTTTGAAGCCACAAATTTTTCCAACTCCGCGCACATGCCAACTCAACAACGAGGATGACAGCATTAAGCATGCATAGAAAGAGATGGTGTGCTATCCACACATCCATTTTTACTTCTCTCACACCCCTTGTTAATTTTTGTCATTTGATATTCTTCAATTCATCTGATTCGACGGTCAAAAATTAAAAGAGTGTGCGAGAAATAAAAGTGAGTGTGTAGATATCACATCCCTAGAAAGAAGTATGGTGTCCAAAACCCTAGAAAAAACAGTCGCCAATAAAATAACCAGAAGAATCTTGGAAGACCCCACCATACACTGCTAGACCTAGATTACCCTTAGCAAGACTATCATGTGTTCACCTTAATCCATGAATAGGGAGGAAGATGCCAAATCAGCCCTCCCTAATACGGTTTGTATCGAAAAAAAAAATTACAAAACCTATTTATATTTCGCAAAGGGAAATGTAAGTGTGCACAATTCTGCTGGGTTTTGAAGTTAATAGTTCAAAAATGGACAAGAGTTTAGCATAGGAGTTTTGGGTCCTTGCCAAACCTAGAATAATTAACTACAATAACTCGTAGTAGAAAACAAGAGTTTTAATCTTTTTATCAGAAGCCTGAATTTTCATTATTTGAATGAGTTCCATACACAACCATTTCTGAGTGTAACACTTGATCTTGCGAACTCTAAACCTGATGTCAAGAAAGTGCAATTTTTGGTAGTATGGTCATGTGTTGGGCGTGCAGCTCGGGTGAATTAAGGTCTTTTTTTTTTTGGGACAAAACGAGAATCTAAACTACCTTAAGTTACAGAGAGGTGCTTAAATAAGGGGTGAATGAATAACAGGACAAGGCCGGCAGAACCTTCTTATTACACGGGTTGTTAATTGGTTTTCTTGCTAAATAAAACTGTTAATTTGTTAAACTCGTTTAACGATTTAACCTGTTTAATTAACGCAAAGTGTTTCAAAAAAAAATTGTTCTCCAAATGGTCCATTTCATAAGCAAGTTTTCGTGGCTCATTTTCTAGTCATGCAGATTAACTTGAGTTGAGACAAAAGCATTTATTTAAAAAAAAAAAAAAAAAACAGAGACAAAAGCATTTATCTTCAATTCAAACCAGAATCACTATTGTTATCTTTTTCGAGTTGATCATCCCTAGTTGTGTTAAACAGATCCAAAATACTTGTAGTTTGATTGTTAATGTCAGTCTCTTCTTATTTCTTAATTTTGAGCTAGTTTTAATTAACAGAAAAAAGTAAATAAAAATGGAAGATAAGAAATGGATTTTCATTGCTTTTTATTCCTCAAAACCCATTAAAAGTCTAAATCTTTATTATTACTCATGTACCATGTTCTGAACATATGCAGACACTTCTGATCATCCCAAGTTGTGAACATATGCATAAACAACAATTGGACTTCTAACACTGTAAATACCATCTGACCAAACCAGTGATCCAGATACCTGTGATTGATTTCGCACGCCGCTTCCAACAATGGTTACATCAAAATCCTTCTCCTCATTCAAGGAGTCGAACGATAGAACCTCAGGCACTACTTTGATATCCACTTTCGAATCCGAGAGGATTTTGGCCTCGAAAGTGGAGTTTGCGAGACCAACATTTTAAACTCTTCTGTGAAAATTAATCGAAAGAGGTTTCAATGGTTCAACTTGAGCTCCCATTGAAGGGTAGTTGTGGTCCTTTACAAATCCTTTAGCAGTTGGGCATGTGCTGTTATCTCCAGATATTTTTCTAACTGTGCCTTCATCATAGATTGTGCACAGCAACTTTATGTAATCTTCTTCAGAAGCATCATTATTGATTTTCAAGGTTTGTATATTTCTCATAAACTTTACAAGAGAGAGAACTAAGCTCTTATAAAGAGCCAGAGAACATATTACAAGATAGAGGACTTTTACCACTATCCACCACATGGTTTCTGCCCTAAGAAACCGTACACACCAAGGATTGAACAAATAACAATACACAATTAAGCAAATCCCAGATTTTAGGGAGAAATATTGACAAAAAGAAAAGTATGATTGAACAAGAAGTGAGATGACAAGTTGGAAAGTTGTAGCCATCACTTTAACCCTTGTAGCCATCACTTTAACCCATAACTTAGCTATAGTGATGATTACAACCCATACTTGTGACTTTGATCTATTTCAATCATAGACTAGCCCCGGATTAATAGCATTTACAGGATGTTGGAAATTCAAATCAAAACAGGTTGTAAATGGCAGCTGCTAGCTGTTAGTTTCTTTACATGTTGTATTCACACTTGCTGCAACTACAAAGACTAAAGTTTCCTCCATGTGCCAGCTGAAAGTGTGTTGAAAGACAGCAGCTGTGTGCTGCCATGTGATGTGCTAGCCGAAACTATGTTGATTGCAAGCTAGAAAGATAGCTGCATGTGTGTGCTAGACTGTCCAAAGTCCATATGATCTGTTTGTATGTGTTGTTGTGTTTATTTTATTAAAAGCACTTAAGTACTCCTTCTTTTCTGCTTGTATAAATAAGCAGCCTGTAAGGCTTTAGGAATATAAGTCTCTGATTTGTCATTCCATTTCAGAAGTGTGTTTGCAAACTGTTTTAAATATATCAAAGTGCATTGTTTGCCGAAGCTTGTAGCTTCCCTCCTTTCTCTATTTCTTTGTCCAATTTTATTGAGAGTGCAAAGTGAGAGGTGTGATAGAGTTTGTAAACTTATCACCCACATATTTTGGTATTGAGTTAGTAAACTTTTCAATACCAACAATTGGTATCAGAGCCAGAATACCATTCTGGCAGGTGCAGCAGTTATGGCATCCAACTTAGTGCAGCTCCAAGTTCCCACATTGAAGAAAGAAAATTATGAAAGATGGTGCATCCAATTCAAAGCATTGTTTGGATCACAAGAGCTATGGGAAGTTGTCAGTAGTGGGTATGTTGTACCCACTACCGAGCAAGAAGCCACATATACTGCAAATCAAAGGAACACTCTCAAGGATTTACGAAAGAAGGACCAAAAGGCGCTGTATTTTCTATACCAAGGTCTGGAAGATTCAACGTTCGAAAAGGTTGCAGAAGCAACAACGAGCAAGCAAGTATGGGACACACTCAGTATAATCTACAAAGGAGTAGATCGAGTCAAGAAAGTGAGGTTACAGTCACTTCGAGCAGATTTTGAAACAGCTCACATGAATGAAGGGGAGAGCATATCCGACTATCACTCAAGGCTCATTGTGATAGTAAATCAGATGAGGAGAAATGGCGAGAGACTCGATGAAGTACGAGTTATGGAGAAGATACTCCGGTCACTCACATCTAAGTTTGAGCATGTGGTGACTGCCATTGAGGAATCCAAGGATTTGGAGGCGATGAGCGTAGAGGAGCTACTAGGATCCCTCATAGTTCACGAGCAACGCATTCAGAAGAATGCAAGCCCCATAACGCTAGAGCAAGCTTTGGAGTCAAAGTTGAATATTGACAAACCAAATGGAGGTCGTGGGCAGTGGAACTCACGTCGTGGGAGTTCATCCAACCATAGCCGAGGACGAGCCCGAGGAAGAGGTCGAGGCTATGCACAAAACCGAGGTTAATCTCAAGAGTGGAAATCAACTCGAGGAAAGACGCATATCCAGTGTCACAGTTGCAAGCAATATGGACATTATGCCAATGAATGTTCATATAAAAATGGTGAGCATGTCAACATGGCAGAATCAAGTGGAAATGCTGGTGAGGAATTTACAGTCTTACTAGCACACCATGATATCAGTAGCCAACAAGATGTTTGGTATTTAGACTCTGGTGCAAGCAACCACATGTGTGGAAAGAAAGAGTTTTTTGTCGAACTCAAAGATGGGCCTTATGGATCTGTGAGTCTTGGTGACTCCTCAAAGTTGCCAGTTGAAGGCAAAGGAAAGATCAAAATCATCCAGAAGGATGGTAAAGAAGAATACATCTCCGATACCTACTACATACCAGGTATGAAGAGCAACATTCTGAGTATTGGTCAACTGCTCCAGAAAGGGTATGTTATACATATGGAGGATATGTTTCTCACTCTCAGGAATGCAAGGAGAAAGCTTATTGCACGTGTTCAAATGTCAAAAAACCGAATGTTCCCGTTGAAGTTGAACACAAAGATTGGGAGTTGCAACATCGGTGTAATGGAAGATGAGTCATGGAAATGGCATCTTCGATTTTGCCATCTTCATTTCAATGGCCTAAAGTTGTTGTCAAGTGGAGGAATGGTTCGTGGTCTACCCCAGATTGAAGCCACACGCCAAGTATGTGAAGGTTGTGTGCTTGGTAAGTAAGCACGACTATCATTCCATGTTGGTGATACATGGAGAGCAAAGGCACCACTGCAGATGGTACACACGGATATATGTGGTCCATTGGATCCTATGTCTTATGGAGGTAATAGGTATTTTATTACTTTCATTGATAATTTTAGTAGGAAGAATTGGGTTTATTTTCTCAAGGAGAAGTCGACTGCCCTAAAAATCTTCAAGGAGTTCAAAGCACTCACAGAGGTTGAAAGCAACCACAAGCTTGTGGCTGTGAGATCAGATAGAGGTGGAGAGTACACCTCCAATGCTTTCCAAGCATACTGCAAGGAGCAAGGAATTAGGCATCAACTGACTGCTGCCTATACCCCACAGCAAAATGGGATAGCTGAAAGAAAGAATCGAACCATCCTTGACATGACAAGGTCCATGCTTAAAGAGAAGAATTTGCCAAAAGAATTGTGGGCAGAAGTTGTAGCTTGTTCGATTTATTTGTTGAATCGATGTCCAACAAAGAGTGTCAAGAGGATGACACCACAAGAGGCTTGGAGTGGATACAAGCCGAGTGTTGCACACCTAAGAGTTTTTGGGTGTGTTGCATATGCTCAAGTTCCAGAAGCCAAGAGAAGGAAACTTGATGATCGAGGTGAGAAGTGTGTGTTTGTGGGCTATAGTGAAGAGTCCAAGGCATACAAGCTCTACAGCCCACTAACTGGCAAACTAGTGGTTAGTAGAGATGTCATCTTCAGTGAGGAATAGGCATGGAAGTGGAACAACAAAAAGAAGTCAATAAAGAGAAGATTGTCTCCACTGATTTTGAAGAACCAGAAGTTGTACCACCTGTTGAGCAACAACCTGCTCAAACAAACACAACAACTCCATTGCACAGAACTGCAAGGAGTGGTCCTACATCCAGTGAAGAAAACAGCTCCTCAACTCCAGTGAGGCTAAGAAGTCTTACCGAGATATATGGACAAGAAGAAGAAGAAGAAACCAACCTTTTCTGCTTGTATGCAGACCACGAGCCTCTCTCATTCAATGAAGCTGTGGAAGAAGATCGTTGGAGAATAGCCATGGAGGAAGAAATCCATGCTATCGAGAAGAATGACACTTGGGAGTTGACAAAGCTCCCACCAAATCAGAAGGCTATTGGTGTCAAGTGGGTGTACAAGATCAAACGCACTGCAGATGGGAGTGTGGATCGATACAAATCAAGGCTTGTAGCAAAGGGCTACAAACAGAAGTATGGAGTGGACTATGATGAAGTCTATGCTCCAGTTGCAAGACTTGGCACGGTAAGATTGCTAATCTCTCTTGCCGCTCATCATAAATGGAAAATTTATCAACTAGATGTCAAGTCAGCCTTCCTTAATGGAGTACTTGAGGAAGAAGTATACGTGGAACAACCAGAAGGCTTCCAAGTACAAGGAGAAGAAGATAAGATGTATCGTTTGAAGAAAGCTTTGTATGGCCTTAAGTAAGCACCACGAGCTTGGAATTCAAGGATTGACAACTACTTTCACCAAAATGGATTTCAGAAATGTCCATATGAGCATTCAGTTTACATGAAGAATGGTGCAAAAGGGGAGTTCTTAATTATTTGTCTCTATGTAGATGACTTGTTGTTTACAGGAAACAATGAAGCAATGTTCTGTGAGTTCAAGCAATCCATGTTCAGTGAATTCGAGATGACTGACAATGGATTAATGTCATACTTTCTTGGCATAGAGGTGAAGCAAGAAAGTGACGGTATCTACATCTCTCAACAAAAGTACATGAGAGATATATTGGAGAAATTCAATATGGATAAGTGCAATATTGTCAACACTCCAGTTGCAACTGGATTGAAGCTGTCTAAGGAAGGAGAAGGTGAGTTTGTAAACTCAACCGTGTACAAAAGCTTGGTTGGTAGCCTAAGGTACCTTACAATCACAAGACCTGATATAGTTTATGGTGTTGGACTCGTGAGTCGATACATGGAAACACCAAGGGAGTCTCATTAGCTGGCTGCCAAGAGAATTTTGAGGTACATAAGAGGTACTCTAAACTATGGTCTATTTTATAATTTTGGTGAAGATGCAAAATTATTTGGTTATTCAGATAGTGATTGGGGAGGTGACCAAGATGAAAGGAAAAGCACAACTGGCTATGTGTTTTTTCTAGGATCAACAACTTTCTCATGGACTTCAAAGAAGCAATCAATTGTTGCTTTGTCATCATGTGAAGCCGAGTATGTTGCTGTAGCCTCAACAGTGTGTGAGGCAATTTGGTTAAGAAATCTATTGAAGTCAGTGTGTCATCCACAAGTGGAATCGACTGTGATTCATGTGGATAACATGTCTGCAATCAAGCTTGCAAAGAATCCTGTTCAACATGGAAGGAGTAAGCACATTGATACCAGGTTCCATTTTCTAAGGGACCATGTAAAGCAAAAGACAATCGAACTTGTCTATTGTCACACGAAGGAACAAGTGGCAGACATCTTCACTAAGCCACTACCAGTTGAATCATTCCGGCTGCTACGTGAAATGCTAGGAATGAAGGCGTTTTGATTTGAGGAGGTGTGTTGGAAATTCAAATCAAAACAGGTTATAAATGGCAGCTGCTAGCTGTTAGTTTCTTTACAGGTTGTATTCACACTTGCTGCAACTACAAAGACTAAAGTTTCCTCCATGTGCCAGCTGAAAGTGTGTTGAAAGACAGCAGCTGTGTGCTGCCATGTGATGTGCTAGCCGAAACTATGTTGATTGCAAGCTAGAAAGATAGCTGCATGTGTGTGCTAGACTGTCCAAAGTCCATATGATCTGTTTGTATGTGTTGTTGTGTTTATTTTATTAAAAGCACTTAAGTACTCCTTCTTTTCTGCTTGTATAAATAAGCAGCCCGTAAGGCTTTAGGAATATAAGTCTCTGATTTGTCATTCCATTTCAGAAGTGTGTTTGCAAACTGTTTTAAATATATCAAAGTGCATTGTTTGCCGAAGCTTGTAGCTTCCCTCCTTTCTCTATTTCTTTGTCCAATTTTATTGAGAGTGCAAAGTGAGAGGTGTGATAGAGTTTGTAAACTTATCACCCACATATTTTGGTATTGAGTTAGTAAACTTTTCAATACCAACACAGGATTTATATGTCCGGATCCATAAGCAAATGCACCAATTGAAATATCGTTGTCCGTATCGTTCATGGGCCAAGCTACATGCATAATAAAGGATTTAATACCGTAGTTAAGAATTCAAAATGAGACTTATTATGAAGCAAAAGAAATTATGAAGACATTACCAGTTGTCATAAGAGATGATTTGATAGCTGCAGCAGACCAATCAGGGTGGAATGCTTTAACATATGCGGCTACCCCTGCAGCGTGGGGGCAAGCAATGGAGGTACCAGATGCTAGATTGTATTTTGCATGCCTCTTATCACCCGGAAAGTCGGTGATAGGAAGAACAGGTGGAAACGCAGCCAAAATTTCATACCCCGGGGCACTTATATCCGGCTGAAACACATTAGGGCACTGTAATTTTTAATACTATATTTATAATTTATGAGATATTTATGATATAAAACAGAAGGTGACACAAAACATATACCTTGACTAAATCGGGTAATATTCCATTAGGTCCACGTGATGAGAAGAACAGGACTGTAGGTGCAGCAGGATCTTTTGTGGCTTCACTTTTAACTTAAGTATGTTTCCTTGAGGATCTCTATAAAATAACAGAAGCACTCAATCATTGAAAGAGAGCAAATATGACAAGACGGTTGCTTGTTCGTATCCAAAAGAATCTGTACCTGGTGGAATTCATGTAGGATCTGACAACATTATACTCTTCTTTCTTTAAAGGTGCTGAGGCTAATGTGGGAATAACGGCAATATTAACTTCAAATGGATTAAATAAAATTGAACCAAGCGCACCAGCCGTGTTTGCCCCTATAACTCCAGTGACGTTATCGCATACCACTATCTTTCCCTTAACTAAATCATCTACCAGGCAACCCTCTTTACATTGTCTGAAATGCAACAAGAAGTCAGTAGTTGCTTAACAATTCATTTACGTCATTTTAATTTAAGAAATGACACAAGAATCACCTAGCGTCATCTTCGGTGCAATTTTTCGTTGCAGCATCTTTTCAGTATATCAGAGGAAAACTTGTTCCATTTAATGTGAACATGTTAATCCAGTCATCCCCCTGTTAGAGTGAAGACAATTAAAAAAATATAACAGAAAATCATAAAAAAAATAGACAAGTATATACTAAAAAAATTATTTCGAGGATACAGGACGTTGTTGATGACATACAGCTACTGTCTTTCCATTGCCAATAACAACCTTGTCCACAAAAAGCCGATCAATGTTACTTGCTGCCACTGTCAATATCCATGGTGCTACACTGGTCACAGAAGCAATAGATGGGCCCAAGTTGCCTCCAGCCTGCGAAACCAGTATCCCTTTTTTCATTGCATGAAAGGCACCAATTGCAACAACGTCCTGATGAATCAAAGTTAGCCAGTCGGATGAAAGTGAAATAGAAATAATGTTGACTCCATCAGCAATAGCATCATCGTAAGCAGCCAATATATTGTGATCTCTGCATGGATCACAGACTTTATATGCAACAAGTCTCGAAGCAGGAACACCTCCTCTTGCAGTGCCGTTTGCTAGTCCATAAAAGGTTACATCCTTAACAGCACTGCCTGCCACTGTGGACGAAGTGTGAGTTCCATGACCTATATCATCCCTTGCAGACTCTGATGTGTAATATCGAGCTCCAATGAGCTTGCTGCAAAATAAGTACTTCATAATATTGATGTCATCTTCGTAACTACAAAGCTAAAACCATTATTATAAAAAATAAAAATAAAAAATCTTCAACTTGTTATTTTGTTTTAATTCCTTTAAAAATTAGTTAGCAAAAAAAACCAAAAAAAAAAAAAAAGTTTGGAGTCCCCAGAGTTTTTAAATTAGTTACAAAAATAGCCCACCAAAGTGGTAGTGCCAATACCACATCATATTAACCAAATTATTTGGTATTTTAGCATGGTAATGGTAACAAATTTTGCCATACCAAACGTTTGGTATGGTAATTGCTATGGGGGTTTTAGTACAGTTAATGTACCAAACCCAGCCTTTAAATTTGGTAGTGCCCTTGGACAGGATTGATTCCCAAATAATTTTGTTTCTATCTGTTTACTCTTTCTGTCAGGAATAATAGCTGAAAGAAACTATCAGTTGCCTGATGCACAACGAAGTACCTACAAAAGATTCTAAATGTAAGTGATGCTACATAAGAGATCATACTTATTGCAAGTGAAATTTTTTCCGCCGTCACAAACACCTTTCCAATGCTTTGGAGCGGGACCTAGACCTTCATCTTTAAAGCTCTCAGATTCAGGCCAGACTCCAGAGTCAAACAAAGCAACAATAACATCACTCTGAAGTTGGGAAGAATTTCGACTGGCTATTTCAGTTAAACCCATAAAGTCCCAAGATCTTGTTGTTTGACGTTGGAACATTCGGCTTGGAAAGACATAGACTAATTCCTTCATGTCTACAATCCACAGTTAAATAACATGATAAATTCTCAAATCAAACCATATTATTCTTTTCAAATGCTAAAACAAGTATCTCAGAGCACTCACTCGCAATTTTTGTTAGGAATGTCGGTACTACAAGATAGAGAATGCACAAGGTAAAGTAGAAAATGGACGCCAAGAATTTATGTGGTTCGGCAATTTATGCCTACGTCCACCAAACAAGGAATCTTCACTATATGAAAAAAATGAATACAACAAGAGTAGTCTTACCAAGCCAAAGACAAGGCTTGATGGATACAAGAAAGTATGACACACACTTTCTATCCTTCTAAACTTCACTCACACAATGTGTAGTGGAACACTCTCACTCTCATTCTTGGAGTGGAACTCTAGCTTTGGACTTGATCCTTTGCTACTCACGACTCTCTTGATTGGTTGGTTCACTACAACATCACACCCATATTTATAGGTGAGGGTTTGGCATTCTACTAGTTTCTAGTGTATTCTTCAAACCTCTAGCATAGAAAGATCTAGACTAGCCACAAAAGTGTGGCTTCTAGATCTTTCCATTTGCAACCAAGGAAGCTAGTACTCTCTAGCTTCTTCCATCAACTTTATAACATGCTAGAATTGTCTAGCATGCTCCAGCCATCTCTCTTGCTTACTAGAATAATCTAGAACATTGATCATGGGCTGGACCATATACCAACAATCTCCCCCTCCAGTCCATGAGGGAGGAATTCCGATCATGACTCCAAGTTACCTGGAGTCCATCCCAGCAGCCTTAATGCAGAATTCCAACTTTGATTTTGTGACCACCTTTGTCAACATGTCTGAAGAATTATTATCGGTATGAATCTTCTTCAGCTATAGCATCTTGTTCTCGATAGCATCTCTAATCCAGTGATAACGAATATCAATGTGCTTGGTGCGTGAATGGTATGCAGTGTTCTTGCTCAAATCCAGAGCACTCTGACTATCACAATAAACGCCATAATCACTTTGCTTCAAACCCAACTCTTGGAGAAACCGCTTAAGCCACAACAACTCCTTGCATGCTTCTGTAGCGGCTATGTATTCAGCCTCGGTTGTAGACAAAGCAACACACTTTTGCAACTTGGATTGCCAAGACACGGCTCCCCCTGCAAAAGTAAACAAGTACCCAGACGTAGATTTTCTACCATCCAGGTCACCTCCCATGTCAGCATCTGTAAATCCTTCCAAGATTGGTTTGGAACCGCCAAAGCACAAGCACATCTTAGAAGTCCCCTTCAAATATCTGAGAATCCACTTAACAGCTTCCCAATGGTCTTTCCCTGGATTAGAGAGAAACCTGCTCACCACACCTACTGCATGAGCAATATCTGGCCGTGTGCACACCATTGCATACATGATACTTCCTACTGCTGAAGAGTAGGGAACAACTGCCATTTTCTCCTTTTCTTCATATGTTTTTGGACACGACTCTTTGCTCAACTTGATATGATTGGCTAAAGGTGAGCTTACCGATTTGGCTGCTTTCATGTTGAACCTTTCAAGCACCCGTTCAACATACTTTTCTTGTGACAGCCACAACTTCTTGGATTTTCTGTCACGAATTATCTCCATGCCCAAAATCTGCTTGGCTGGCCCTAAGTCCTTCATGTCAAAGGACTTAGATAACTCTTCTTTGAGCTTTTTAATCTTAAAAGCATCTTGACCGACAATCAACATGTCATCAACATAAAGCAACAAAATGATAAATTTACCTCCAGAAAATTGTTTGATATAGACACAAGAGTCAGCATGAGTTCTTTTGTACCCATTACTCACCATGAATGAGTTGAACTTCTTATTCCACTGTCTCGGAGCCTGCTTAAGACCATATAAGCTTTTCTTGAGCTTGCACACCAAAGTTTCTTTACCCTTGACTTCAAAGCCTTTGGGTTGCTCCATATATATCTCCTCTTCTAAGTTACCGTGGAGAAATGCAGTTTTAACGTCTAACTGCTCGAGCTCAAGATCCATGCTTGCTGCCATACCAAGGATAACTCGAATGGAAGTCATCTTCACCACCGGTGAGAAAATCTCATCAAAGTCAACTCCTTTCTTTTGACCAAAACCTTTGACAACCAAACGAGCCTTGTACCTTGTCATGTTGTCGTCATTTTTCAATTTGAACACCCACTTGTTTTTCAATGCTTTTCTGCCCTTTGGAAGCTCCACCAGCTCATAGGTATTATTCTTTAATAAGGAATCCATCTCTGACTCCATTGCCTTCATCCATTTATCACTGTCGTTATGAGCTCTGGCCTCCTCATAAGTTTCGGGCTCTCCATAATTAGTCAACATGATATACTCTGATGAAGAATACTTGGTAGACGGTCTTCGACTTCTGCTGGATCTTCTGACCTGATCTTCATTCTCTTGCGGGGCTAGAGGCTCCCCCTGATTGGATTCTCCTTGAATCTGCTCTTCTTGACTAGGCTCCCCCTGATCAGCAATCTCATGGTCTGGCACATCTTGATCAGGCTCCTCTTGATCAGCATTATCTGATTCTGCAGGCACTTCATTGACAGTTGCTTCAGGGATGTCATCGTGACTTTCTTCATCTGAAGCTAATGGATCAACTCCTCTGACTGCGCCATCTGGTTGTGCCTCTTTATCCGAATCCCCAATTGTTTGATCTTCATAAAAGACCACGTCTCTACTTCGGATAAACTTCTTCTGGTATGGGTCCCATAATCTGTAACCAAAATCTTCACCGCCATAACCAAGAAAGATGCACGGTGTAGCTTTGTAGTCTAACTTCGATCTCTGCTCTTTGGGCACATGCACAAAGGCTTTGCAACCAAACACCTTCAGATGAGAGTAAGACACATCATTACCAGTCCATACTCTCTCTGGAACATCAAGACCTAATGGTACTGATGGAGATCGGTTGATCAAATAGCAGGCTGTCCTTACAGCTTCACCCCAGAACTGCTTAGATAACTTTGCAGTCCTCAACATACACCTGACTTTCTCCATGATGGTTCGGTTCATTCTTTCAGCAACACCGTTATGTTGTGGAGTTCCAGGAACTGTCTTCTCATGACGTATGCCATGTTTTACACAATACTCTCTAAACTGGTGAGATGTGTACTCGCCGCCGTTGTCGCTACGAAGGCACTTGAGAGGTTTCCCAGTTTCCCTCTCCACCATGGCATGGAACTCCTGGAATGTCTGAAACACCTGGTCTTTGGATTTCAACAAATACACCCACACCCTTCGTGAAGCATCATCAATATAAGTAACAAAATATTTATTTCTTCCAAGTGACTCGACTTCCATGGGACCACACACATCTGAATAAACAAGATCTAACAAGTTTCCTTTCTTTGTAGATGGAACAGAAAAACTAACTCTTCTTTGTTTTCCGAATAAACAATGCTCACAAGAGTTTAACGACGTACCTTTGGCAAAGGGAATATGAGACTTCTTTGCCAAAACTTGTAGGCCTTTCTCGCTCATGTGGCCTAGCCTCTTATGCCACAAGTCTAGAGATGAGTCTTCCACAGCATTCAACTCACCTTTCAAAACCTTGGCATTTGACCGGTACAACGTACAACAAAGTCGTGCTCTTGCTACCACCATTAAGCCTTTAGTAAGCTTCAATTTTCCTTCGCCAATATGGTGATAATATCCTTGTCGATCAAGGGTACCGATGGATATCAGATTGAGACGTATATCAGGAATATGTCTCACATCTTTCAACATCAATTGGCAGCCGAGATTAGTTCTTAAGCAGATATCACCAATTCCAAGAATTTTGGAATAGCTTTCATTCCCCATCTTCACTATGCCAAAGTCACCTTCTTTGTATGTACTGAAGAACTCCCGTTTGGACGTAGCATGGAAGGAAGCTCCATTATCAAAGATCCATTCAATGTCTCTGTCAGAGTTGCCCATATGCAGACATTCACCAACAAACAATATTTCTGGTACATCACCACATATGACAGCGGTGGTATTGCCAGTATCATATTTCTTCTGATTGTTTCCTTCCCTTTGCTCTCTCTTCCAAACTCGACAATTTTTCTTCATATGGCCTTCTTTGCCACAATGGTGGCATGCACCCCTGAACCTTGACTTGGATCGGCTAGGACTCCTGCCATGACCTCTAGGCCCTCTACTCTTGCTTCTTCCGCGGTTCTCTGTGACAAATACTTGGCTGCTATATGTGCCAGAAGTCTTTCTCCTTGTTTCTTCATTGAGCATGCTATTTTTAACATTATCAAGAGTAAGAACACCATTAGAAGCAGAGTTACTTATACTCACCACAAAGGTCTCCCAACTATCTGGCAAGGATCCAAGTAACAAGAGCGCTTGTAGCTCGTCCTCGATCATCATTTTCATAGTAGCCAACTGGTTGATGATATTCTGGAAATTGTTCAAGTGTTCTGCTACACTTAAACCATCCTTGTACTTCACATTGATGAGCTCTTTGATCAAGAAGGCTTTCTTGGCTGGGGTCTTCTTCTCGAACAAGGACTCAAGCTTCGTCCAAAACTCGCGAGCATTGGTTTCATTAGACACATGGTGAAAAACACTATCATCCACCCATTGTCTAATTGTGCCAATAGCCTTGCGATTCATCTTCTTCCACTCGGCATCGGACATGCTCTCGGGCTTAGCGGCATCTCCTTCAATTGGCTCATGCAAATCCTTGCAATAGAGAATGTCCTCCATCCTTGGCTTCCATGTTACCCAATTGGAGTTGGTGAGTTTGATCATAGTGCCACTTCCTTCCATCTCGTAGTACGAGCCAACCGGGCTCTGATACCACTTGTTAGGAATGTCGGTACTACAAGATAGAGAATGCACAAGGTAAAGTAGAAAATGGACGCCAAGAATTTATGTGGTTCGGCAATTTATGCCTACGTCCACCAAACAAGGAATCTTCACTATATGAAAAAAATGAATACAACAAGAGTAGTCTTACCAAGCCAAAGACAAGGCTTGATGGATACAAGAAAGTATGACACACACTTTCTATCCTTCTAAACTTCACTCACACAATGTGTAGTGGAACACTCTCACTCTCACTCTTGGAGTGGAACTAAACTTCACTCACACAATGTGTAGTGGAACACTCTCACTCTCATTCTTGGAGTGGAACTCTAGCTTTGGACTTGATCCTTTGCTACTCACTACTCTCTTGATTGGTTGGTTCACTACAACATCACACCCATATTTATAGGTGAGGGTTTGGCATTCTACTAGTTTCTAGTGTATTCTTCAAACCTCTAGCATAGAAAGATCTAGACTAGCCACAAAAGTGTGGCTTCTAGATCTTTCCATTTGCAACCAAGGAAGCTAGTACTCTCTAGCTTCTTCCATCAACTTTATAACATGCTAGAATTGTCTAGCATGCTCCAGCCATCTCTCTTGCTTACTAGAATAATCTAGAACATTGATCATGGGCTGGACCATATACCAACAATTTTCTCACTTTCCTGGTGGGTGAGTCTGGCAGCAAATCCATTGAAACTCCTTTTGTAACTTCTTACCAATAAATTTTCTGGAGAACTGAGACAGAGAGAGAGAGAGAGAGAGATCATGAAAACTAGCTTATAAGTTATAACGACAATCGAAATGAGAAGGTAAAGATCTAGATAGACTACCCATCCTGAACAACACCGTGTAGAATACTAAGGTGGTGAGCCAACGGTGAGTACGCCGGATCTCCATCAGGAAGGGACCCCATGTACACAATATAGACCTGCATCATCGTTGTAGTCGCGTTTAATTTTTTTATCAGTTAAAAAGAAAGAGCATTAATGTAATCAAGCAAAATTGAAGCCGATTGTTTTCTTATACAAATGATTCATACCTTTCTATCTTCATCGGTGGCCTTGCATAATAAGTTCATGCTCAGAATAAAAATGGAGAAATCAGAATAAAACGCAACAGCCCCTTTCTTTGCCATTGCTCAATGCTTAAAAACTTCATGGCTGAAGAAAGGAAGGGTACTTTGTTTATATAGTCAGACTAATTAATGGCTGACTATTATCTTAATGCATCCAGATTTTTTTTTTTTAATTTCTTCAAGACAGATTGGGAATTCCATTAATTCAAACACCAGATAAATCAAAAGTAGTTGCAACTGAAAGCCTGGATTATGGTAATCTGTAAGACATGCAGAGAAATGCAGAGAGGGATTCAGTAACGGCAGTCAAATAGAAATTACAGCAATAAGAAAGTATTCATGTACCATTATTAATAGCATCTAGACAATCTAAAAATTCATGAGTATTGGTCCATGAATTTGTCACAATATGGAGCAAGTCTTTTTGAGTAACATTGTTAGAAATCTCATTTAAAATATAGGATTCAAAGGGTGAAAAAATAGACGAAAATTCTAACATAGTTACCCAAAAAGACCATTGCACGTTGTAATAAGTTCAAGGCCACTACCCACAATTTTTTAGTTCAAGGACCAAAGCTCCAATTTGACTAAAGTTCATAAATCATTGCTCCAATTCACTAAAAAACAAAAAACAAGTTTGCAAAATTAAGGCTTGTTCCATTTGTTTTTCGGTGTTGTTATGTAAGGGTGCGTTTGATACGCAGACGGGACGGGACGGGACGGGACGGGACAGAACGAAGGTGTAATTTTTGAAAAAGACATGGGGTATATTTGTCTTAAAATGGTAAAACATTGTGTTCCACATACGTGGAACAAACCCGTTCCAGGGGGGGAGGTGGAACGCAAAAACACCCAAAATCTGTCCCGTGGAACAGCCCGTTCCACCCATTTTTGGCGCACCAAACGCGGGACGAAACGCCTCGTCCTGTTCCATCCCGTCTCGTCCCGCGTACCAAACGCACATCTCACATCAACCAACGGAGAGGGGGTGATGTGCCTTATATGTACATATTCCCCTCCCCTATAGCACGAGGTCTTTTGGGGACTCACTGGCTACGGATCCCATAAGAACTCCGTAGTTAAGTGAGTTTGGGCAAGAGCAGTCCTAGGATGGGTGACCCCCTGGGAAGTTCTCGTCGAGTTTGGGCAAGAGCAGTCCTAGGATGGGTGACCCCTGGGAAGTTCTCGTGCCGAGATCCAAAAACAAAACCGTGAGGGTGTGGTCCAAAGCAGACTATCGTGCTACGGTGAAGTCGAGCTGGGATGTGACATGTTATGACACAATATATTGGCCAATTTGTTTTTGGATTGAACCTCAACTTTATTCATGATATTAGAGATAGGTTTGCCGACATGTGTTCTAATTCAGCCAATTAAAACTGTCCATGTGTTAGACTCAAAAGTTCACCATGCATGAGAGAGTGTGTGAGGAATCAATAAACTTAGCAAAAGTTTATAAGGAGTTAGGCCATTACCTCCACTGTTACACTACTACAAACAAGGTGATAGAGGCCAGCCAAAACTGTCCTCTACAATTTTACTGGACAGTTTTTAAGGGCCCAATTTTACTGGACAGTTTTTAAGGGCCCTATTCCATGCCGTCTACTCCAGGATTTTTAAAAGACGCTTAAAGTTTAGAAATAGGACTGTTAATAATAGTTCTATATACTCGTACTGGATAGTTTTTAACAGTCCTTGAAAGCTTGAATTATAATTAAAAAAAATAACCGGTCTCTTCGAAAGCCAGTTCAGAGGACACATTTCCTTCAATTTAATTTTTATTCATAACTTCACAAACTATTTGTATGACATCAACTGCTCTCACGAGTGTAGTCTCCTTTCCTTGGAACTGCCATAATTAAAAGAGTATTAGACTCACAATGAGATGAAATTCAACAATTATTCTTAGAAAACAAATAAATACCTATAATGACTATCACGCTAACGCTTTCAGGTAAGTATATCAGGTGTTGGACAAAACATCACACTCCATTGAAATACAAATAAATACCTGTACTTTCAACAACGCGTTTTCTAATCCTTTGTTCCCATTTGTGCATTACACATTCCTTGCATGTAAAGAATAAAAATTCCTTCAACTACTAATAGATAACTTTCAGTAGGAACTACCTTACATGCAGGATAGCACTCCAAATGTAGCCTATCCCGTTGTGCTATTTCCAGTCTCCACTTTGGTCCTGCATATGCTCAGCAATTGATAGACTTTTATGATTGCTTACGTACAAAAGCCAGTTACGTAGCCAGTTGGTCATACTAGCCGTAATAAATCTTTGATTGGGCAAAGAATATAGTTTATGATAAGATTCAGAGTATAAACTTACAGTAACCACCAAAAGGTCAAATGGTTTTGAATCTTGAGTCTTTTGGTAGCTCAACTAGAATTTGGACAGTTCACTGTAAAAGTTAGCATACACTAAAGGCCAGAAAGTTGACTACCTATGAATCCAATCAATAACAAGTTTATCATATGCATCAGGACAATTTCATATTCACATGATTTCTTCCCTGTAATCCTCGATGAATATTACAAATTACATATGTTGGTGTCAAAAGTCGGGCATAGTCTGGACTGAGTTCAACATGTACTTGCTTTGAGTGTTGCTTTTAGTCTCAGTGCCACGAGATGGCTTGAGACAAAGAGAGAATAGGAGTGCCACTGTTGGATGCTGCCAACATGTGGTGTTTGAATGTGTATGAAAGTTGCACGTTAATCTGGCTTCTTAATTAACCAAATGACAATGTACTAAGTGGGATGTTGGTTCTGTTAAGTTCTATTTTGTGCCTCGAGTGAACGAGGACTTAAAATTTA
Source organism: Malus domestica (assembly GCF_042453785.1). Lineage (NCBI taxonomy): Eukaryota > Viridiplantae > Streptophyta > Magnoliopsida > Rosales > Rosaceae > Malus > Malus domestica. The sequence goes on from NC_091663.1 coordinate 6,984,792, forward strand.
GTGCAATATGCTTGCCTGAAAAGTAAATCATAGCGAAATAGAAACCAAAAAATGAGAAACATAATGTAAACATTTCATGGTGGAGTCAAGATAACAAACGTTTGCAGAAGTAAAATCTAGGCGATGGGCCGAGCTACATAACTTGAAATGTAAATGGATTGGAAATGTAAAGAAAGTAATAAAACTCTATCAAGATTTAGCCATGAAGGACAATATAATGCTAGAGAAGTCCACCAAGATCACTATTGATGTCGGATTGGACTTAGTACAAAACATGTGCCTCAGAGAGGAGACCAGGATGGTGGGAATTGCACATCAACCGAATCATACCACAGAGTGGCAGAAGTATAAAAGTTTTAGATCTCAGGGATCGAATTACAACCCTAGGCTTGCTTGGAATGATGATAGGAAACAAAATATCAAAAATACCTTCAAAAGTTAGATCTATGTTTGGCCACAAATGCCTAATGATCAAGGCAAAACATCGAGTTTTGTTCGTGAGACTGTTCTCTTTGAAATAAGACTCAGCGGAAAAGCCTTAATTTGACTCTAGTTTGTAAGCCGTAACATCATTAAGACAACACTTCGTTTTGATCTAATCGATTAGTCATGCAGCCATCATAATTATGTCAAAACCCATTATAGGGTGTTCTGATATTTCACTCTAAGATGATAAAATTGCTCAAATAAATTAAAATATTTTGTATTTCTGTATGTGCTTTTCTGCAATAAGAAAGCATATATCTGCGGCATGTATGGATAGGCTAATATACCTATATATATTGAAGGGAGTTTTAACAAAACACTTCCGGTACTGTTCATTTTTAACAAAAATCCACATTTTTACATTTTCCTGGTACTATTCACTACACACCTTTATTAGTCATTTTTCATTAAAACTAAAGTTTTTTTAGATTTTTCGTCAGTTTTCCTTATATTTAAAGATATCAAATTTGTAAACTAAATTTTGTTAACCAAATGACTGGGAAGTTGATGACTGAATTATTATTTAAGTGTTGAATAAGGTGTTAATTCCTTATCGATGACACATCATTTCGTTTATAAATTAATCTACAAATTTGGTTTACCTAGCATTACTCAAATTAGAATGACAACCTCACTTTGATGATGCATGCAAGTGCTGCTGGTGCTGGTGCTGGTTTTGTTGTATTTGTTAATATATTCTCTAATTAAACATCATGTTACTTTTACGTATATTTATAGTAATTGAGTGGAATATATACTAACTTGACACACTTACGGATTTGTTTAAATTAATCGCTTTTAGAATATATCGTGCAGTGGGAGAAAGAGGAAGCCAACTATACCTGCATGATGCATCCGCATGCAGCATCCTCCACTTATTTTAGGCTGTATTTTTCTTTTATCTAACATGTAATATGCACGTGCTTTTTTCTCTCCACTTTCTAGTATGTACATTTTCTTATTTCTCATTGGGATAAATCGAGCATGCCTATAAATACCTAATACACGTTGCCTTCTTTTCATAGTTAGTAATTAAGAGCCCAGGGCAATATCCTAAATCATCTCGATTATTAAGCTCAACGTTAATTAATTTAATAATGGAGGGTTCAGGTTTAACTGCCACTCGAACATTAAGTTACTTGTTGATGTTGTTGATGTTGGCTGCAACCTCAGAGTCAGCGAGAGGCCAAGGCACAAGAGTAGGGTTCTACTCTCATACTTGTCCTCGAGCTGAGTTCATCGTGAGGTCAACAGTTACAGCTCATTTCCAATCTGATCCTACCATTGCCTCTGGCCTGCTGAGGATGTATTTTCATGATTGCTTCGTCAATGGCTGTGATGCTTCCATCCTCATCGATGGTCCAACAGCCGAGAAAACCGCCCCTCCAAACCTCAATTTAAGAGGATATGAAGTGATTGATGATGCCAAGGCACAGCTTGAAGCCGCATGCCCAGGGATTGTCTCTTGCGCAGATATTCTTGCCCTAGCTGCACGTGATTCTGTGGTTCTGGTACGTACACGATGATTGAATATGTTTGTATGTATAGGTAACATATTGTCAACATAATATGTGGACAATATAGGGTTATAAACATATTCCCTTTTCGCTACAGTACTAGTGTTAGGGTGTCAAATCCATCAAAATCGATCCTCAACAGTGACAGTAACAACTAACTAGTACAAGTCTAAGGTTTAGGGTTTAGTACTAGTATAGACTACTAGCTAGCTAGTTGTAAGTATCTGAGCCTAATCAGTGTGCAGTATTAGTACTAGTCTCTAGTTGTATTACTTTCCTTCTAATAAATACTAATGTTTGAAAACATGTGTTGGATGCATGTATAAATCTATCGATCGGTACAGACCAACGGACAAAGTTGGCCAGTGCCTACAGGACGCAGGGATGGGATGGTTTCCTTAGCATCTGATACAGCCAACTTGCCAGGCTTTACTGAATCAATGGATTCGCAAAAACAAAAGTTTGCAGACAAGGGGCTAAACACGCAGGATCTTGTTGCCCTTCTTGGTAAGCTTTAATAATTTGTATATGTTCAAATATCTCATATATGACAACTTCCTGTTAAAATACAAAGAAAAAAACTCATTGTTAGAAATTGAAATGAAACAAGAAATAAAACTACTGGAATATTCACAGAAGTTCTCTAAAAATTAATTACTTTTCTTGAGCATATTCCAGGTGATTCTATGTTGATTTTTTTTCCTACCATATATAGGAGCACATACAATAGGAACATCGGCTTGCCAGTTCTTCAGTTACAGAATATTCAATTTCACAACTACTGGAAATGGTGCGGATCCTGCGCTTGACCCATCATTTGTTCCTCAGCTACAAACTCTCTGCCCGCAAAATTCTGATGGTACGAGGCGCATTGGATTAGACACAGGCAGTGCCGACAAATTTGATGTATCTTTTTTTGCAAATTTAAGAAAAGGCAGAGGAATTCTCGAGTCCGATCAGATGCTATGGACTGATGCTACAACAAAACCCTTTGTCCAACGTTTTCTAGGTGGTAAAGGCCCTTCTGGATTGAACTTCTATTTGGAGTTCGGAAAGTCCATGGTGAAGATGAGTAACATTGATGTGAAAACCGGCACACAAGGTCAAATTCGAAAAGTATGTTCTGTGATAAACTGATATGAAAACCGTCACATAAATAATACAGTATGCAAAAGCTGTTGTAAAACCTTTCTCGTTTTTCGTCTGGTTGTGTACCTGTTCATGACATATGAAAAACAAGTATGTGATACTAGTAATCTGAACATGCATGATATCTCAATAATATATCAATTAGGGATGAACTGTCAAACCCTCAATTCTCATTTCGCATCACTTGTCGTATACATATCATGTTTAATATTCCATTAATTTCAAATACAACTCATACAAAACTAATTCTTCTCTGGAAATTTCGGAAAACCTTTTTTTTCGAAGGTTAGACATTGAATAAGTGAAGTTTGGGTTGGTTAACCGGGAACCAGAAACCACACTGATCCTCAGTACATAATAAACCAACGATTTAACTTCCTATCCTCGTAAGTGGCCTTGCTTCAAGACCCTTGCATAGTAAGTTCATTGTGAACATGAGAGTAGACAAAGCATTATAATATATGCACGAAATTGTAAGGATGAGCGGATCGGATAATGCAAATCACCCGAAAGAAGCGTTGTTATTAATAAATCGGGGAGAAACGTTATGATTTCCACCCCCAAACAGTTTTGCTGCCTCTGGGGTAGAAAACACTGGGGGCGGATATCCAGACTTAGAAATTCCAACAAGAAGAAGACCGTGGCAAGGCAACTTTCATCAAAGCTAATGGTTTAATCCTACACACATCAGACAGATATTCCAAGGAAGGAAATATCGACAAGGCAATTTGGAAATCCCTCATTATTACCTCAAGAATACGAATAGGTGAGCTTCCCTTTTTTCATACAGTTTTGGACGACTGTGTTTGCACTTGTGCAATTTATTTTTCTTTGAGGAGAAAGGTTTACATCAACTAACATTGGACTTCTAACGTTGTGGACACCATCAGACCAAACCAGCGATCCAGACACTTTTGATCGATCTGGCAAATCGTTTTCAACAACAGTGACATCAAAAGTCTTCTCTTCATTCAGAGACTCGAATGCCAGAACTTCGGGAACAACTTTGATGTCAAGTTGTCAAATCGGGAATCCGACGATATTTTGGCCTTGTAGGTCGAGTTTGGAAAGCCAACATTTTTAACTCTTCTGTGAAATTTAACTGTAAAAGGTTCCTTTTCTGCAACTTTAACTCCCATTGAAGGGTGATTAAGATCCTTTGGATATCCTTTCTCAGATCCTTTAGGGCATGTGCTGTTATCTCCTGACATGAGTCTAACTTTGCCTTCATCATACATTATGCATAGCAACTTTATGTAATCTTCTTCACAAGCTTCGTAAACAAGCCCCGGCGTTACAGCGTTCAGAGGATTGATATGTCCCGATCCATAAGCAAATGCACCAGTGGAAATTTTGTTGCTGGTATCATTCATTAGCCAAGCTACATGCTCACAAAAAATCCAATAGATAATGTCAGAATTTTATCATTCATAATGTGCAAAATGAAGAAATTTCTGTTATCATGACAATATATATACCAGTCGTCATAAGAGATGATTTGATGGCGGTGGGAAACCAATCAGGGTGGAATGCTTTAACATATGCCGCTGCACCAGCAGCATGAGGGCAAGATACAGAGGTTCCAGACAACATATTGTATTTTACACGCCTCTTGTCTTCTTCCAATTGTGTGATCGAAGCGTTAGGTGAATATGTAGCCAGAATTTCAGCCCCTGGGACACTAATATCCGGCTGCGAAACATCAGACAACAGTTATCCGTATCTATGAAATTTTTATGAAAGATTTACCAGAAAGTGGCAAGAAACCTATACCTTTATAATATCAGGCAAAATTAGATTTGGTCCACGCGAGGAGAACGAAGTGACAGCAGGTGCAGAAGGATCTTTTATGGCATCACTTTTAAGTATTTTCGCTCGAGGGTCACTATAAATTAAGAGAAACACACAATCATGTAAATACAACATTCACGATAAGGCGATTGCCTTGTGATGCCTTGTGATTATCCAGAAAGAATCTATACCTGGTGGAGTTTATGTAGGATTTGACCAAATTATGCTCTTCCATCATTAACATTGTTGTAGGTAATATGGGAACTTGACTAAGATCGTCTGTGTTGTCATTATGTAAAATTGAACCAAGTGCACCGGAATCATATGCTGTTGTATCTCCGTATCCGGCATCACATACCACTATCTTTCCCTTAACAGAATCGCTGTCCAGGCAACCACATTTACAAAATCTGACATGCAACAAGACAGTACTTCAGCTACTTACTAACAGATTATATTGCTTCTTGTTAAACACTAAAAAGGGCAAAAAAATCACCCAGCATCTTGTCGAGTGCAATCTTTCGCTGCAGCATCTTTTCCGTGTATTGAGGGAAAACTTGTTCCATTTAATCTGAAAGTGTTAATAGAATTCCCCTGTTTGTGCAAAAATGTAAACATCAATAATAACGGAATATCTGAATCAAATAAACAAGTATAAATAAATTTCGGGGAGACAGGAAGTACATGATACATACAACAAGTGTCTTTCCATTTGCCAGAACAACTTTGTCAATGATATGGCGATCTATGGTACTTGCTGTCAATATCCATGGTGCTACGCATGACACAGTAGCGATTTGAGGCCCTTCATTGCCTGCAGGCTGTATGGTCAGTATCCCTTTTTTCATTGCATGAAAAGCACCAATTGTGAAAGGGTCCTCATCAAAACTAGTCACAAAACCAGATCCAATTGAAATCGTAATGACGTTAACTCCGTCATCAATAGCATCGTCAAAAGCAGCCAAGATGGAATCTGCACTGCACCCTTTATCATGATCACAAAGTTTATATGTTGCAATTCCTGCTGCAGGAACACCTCCTCTTGCATATAATCTTAGTATACCCAGAGGACCAGAGGCAAGTACCAATGCTACAACTGCCAAATGGTGAATACACACTCCACGAACACTGGTCAGAAGACACGAAGGCAAAAGCATGCCCGTTGCTGCCAATAGGAACGAAATACCATTTCCATAGGCTATAGCAACGCTACATTACCAAATTTGGCACGGTGCAAGTGAATTTTTTATAGCATTTTTCACAAATTTTTACAATAACTGAGAGATGAGAAGTGAGGGAACTTGTTGCAAGTGAAATTTTTGCCTCCTTCGCAAGCACCTTTCTTTGGAGGAGGACCAAAACCTTCGTCTTTAAAGCTCTCAGATTCCGGCCAAATTCCAGTGTCAATCACCCCAACAATTATATCACTCTCAACTAGGATGTCTCGATTCATTTGTTTATTTTAACCCATAAAGTCCCAAGATCATGTTGTCTGCAGTTGGAATGATCTGCTTGGAAAGATGGAGACTACTTCCTTCATATCTGCAACACAGTTTGTAAGAATAAAAAGTTTTCGAGACACACCATTTTACTCTTTTGTAGTGACATAATAAATTATATCAGAGTGCTCACCAGCAAGTTTTTCCCTTTCCTTGTCAGTGAGTTTTGCTGCAAACCCATTGAAACTCCTTTTGTAACTTCGTACCAGTAAACTTTCCGGCGAACTGAGAGAGTGAGAGAGGATAAGAACTAGGTTTTGGCTAAAAAGACCCAAAAAATGTAAGTTAAAGGTCTAGCCCGACTACCTTCCCTGGACAACTCTCTGCAGAATACTTAGGTGGTGAGACACCGGCGAGAACTCCCCATCTGGAAGGGACCCCATGTACACAATATGAACCTGCATCATCATCGTCATCGCATTCCAAGTAAAAACTTACTATTTAAACAAAGAACCATTGAAATCTTACTGACAATTCTTACCTTTCTATCCTCATCAGTTGCCTTGCATAACAAGCTCATGTCCAGCATAAAAACCGCTAAAGCACAATACAATAGAACAGCTCCATTTTCGCCATTTTTCTGTGCTCGAAAACTTCATGGCCGACGAGGACTTAATATATACTGGGACCATTTAATGACAGATTGTTCTCTCAATCAATGCATTCGGCTTTTCTTGAATTAAGGCACCCGATAAATTTAGAAGTTGTTGCAACTGAAAGCTTGGTTTTGGATAACCTGGAAGACATGCAGAGAGGGACTCAGTAACGGCAATCAACCAGCACTTACTGCACCAAACCCATTATATATCATGTGCAGCTGAGCTTTAGTATAAGCTACGTGTTTTCTGCACAATCTAATTCTTCATTCTATGGAATAAGAAGTGTGCACACAATTAAAGTGAGAGTCTTAAATGTAACCAGGGACGTAACTCTCTCTACGAAAGTCATCGTGGTAAAAATATATCACTAATTAGACCCAAGTAAAGTTTGCCACAATTCAGGCAACATTAAATTATATTTTTTGGGTTGTGAACTACAATATTTCTTTTAAGTTCACCTCACAACTTAAGTTTAATCACTCTTTAATTTTTTTTAATTGTGTGAAAGGACAAAAGATGACATTACTTGAAAACCTGTCGTTCATCTTCTTTATCGTTAATCTTTCTCTACTACTTAAGTTCGTACTTTTCTTCACATACTTCAACTAAGTTAAGTACACACGTTTTTACGAATAGAGGTCGTTTGGGAGTGATTTTCTCGCTTGGGAAGGCATACACGCACTAGGGATTCTTTTCGGTAGTGATTTTCATACTCGTAATTTCTCCTTCACGCTTTCCCCTTGTTTTGGTCCCTTGAAGTCGACCAAAGGTTGTGCGATTATCACTTCCCTATCTTTCCGAGGCCCTTGCAGTCCACCAAAGGCCCTTGCAATAGTGAAATATGATGACCGGGTGGTGTTGTTCGAGAGGAAGCGGATTGATATGCCATTCATCAATAAGCACAACTAACTTACATCAGCTCTGAGAATACGGTAAACACAGAAAAGACTTGTAAAAACTATTCGACTCGGGGGTTTTCTCTAATTGAGACTAATCACTGCCGTTTTTTGATATTACAATATCTTATAACTACAAGAATTTGGCTACAACAGTGTCACATATATATTCTACATTTGCAGATTCCAGAGCTTGACACCAATGCAGATTTCTTATGCTCTTCAAGCCCTTTCAGAATCTCGGGTACTATCATCCTCGCACATCCTCCTCGGCAATCACTAGAGGCGACCGAATACAAGAACAGAACCAAATGTGATTTAAACCAGACTGAAAAATGATCAATAAAGATTTAAACATGCATGTGTGTGTCAGGAAGAGATTCCAAGAAGTTTTCTTACATGTCAAATACGATCTGGTTGCCTGAGAGAGAAATGTTGCAATCATGTATGGAGATAATTGGCTGCCATCATCAACTCCAGAACCAATTCAGGTTCAATAGGAAACTCGGTCTGCTTCCCGCTGTCAAAAGAGTAGAATTACAAGTCAATAATAGGGTAAACGAGAGTAAATGAAAACTGGCCTTCCGATCAAGCACTTGGATTTGATTAGTTCCAACAAACAACCATGGTTAATTCAAACTTCTATCGATATCTTGATAAGAAAGCCCACAATAGAAAATGCTGCAACAGACATTACACAAAATATTCTGATTGTACCGTCTCCAAGTCCATTATTGAACAAACAAAAACCAATAAAACAAGTACGTAGACCTGATACCAAAAGAAAAGGTATGGGAACCTAGAAAATCTACTTCTTATACCATCTTTTCTCCTCTGTTTTGGGCATTTTATGTTCCCTGAGTCATGTCACAAGACCTCCGCATTTGATTTAATAATTATCCAGTATTACCAATAAGAAATCAAGTTCTAAGAAAGATCTTAAACGACACAAAATAAAGCAAAGGAACGAAAAACATGAAATTTAGTAAGTAGGCACAAGTGTGCTGATGAGATAACATGCTACACCCTCTTTAGCACTATGGTAGACTGCCCCCTGTTATGCTAGACCGATCCCGTATTTAGTAGACTGTCCCATATTATGCAAACTGAGGAATGAGGGCAAATATATATGCAAACTGTCTAGGAACCTAATATGCTATACAACAAACCATGTCAAATTATTAATCTTTAACCCTTGATTGGGCGGCTGATCGAAAAACGATTGATTGGCTGACTGCGTTTTTGTTCGAATGTAAGGTCTACAATGACAGCCTAGCAACAAGACAGTCTAGAGAACATCATCCCCACTAACTTTACACATTGATCAATATAAATTCCAATTCAGAAGAAACCCATCAATCTTCTAAGCATTGACATGTAAATACCTCAAATATTATAACAAAAGCGAATAAATTTAAAATTTAAATAATTAAACAAAAAAATAAATTAAGAGGGAGAATCTGAACCTGGCATATTGAAGGTTCCAGTAAAAGTACTTGCAGATCTTCTCAAGAATGGTGGTGCTGATCTCCGGGAACGTCACCTCGCCGTGCTCCGTTTCAGAAAAACTCCCTACCAACAAAAAACAAAAAAAGATTTCACCTTGCAATTTCAAACCCTAATCCCCCAACTTGCTGCTCCAACTAAAATCAATTTCAAACCTTAATACCTGGAGAAGTGAGCATGTTGCGGATGGTCTGAGAGACCATGGCGGCGTCTTTGTGGATCACGAACTCGAACCCCTCGGCGCTGATCAGCTTCACTGTGTCTTCCTTCTTCATCTTTGCGGTAGAAGCTGAGAGATGGATTTTCTGGGAGCAGCAAACTTAGGAGGGTAACATCAATATTTGCCAGGCATCGGTTCCCAATAGGATCTAAGCTAATTACAATTTGTGCCCCTTACTTTTAGTGGTTGTTCCACTTTGATCCTCAATTTGTGTTAGTGGACTGCATTTTGGATGGATTATTGAGAAATGCTAAGGAGACTCTTTCTCAAATTAGAACTCTTCATGAATTTTTTATCATTCACAGTTAATTTTTGTGTCAATATTATAAAATATTGTGCAAATGAGGTAGCAAAGAGTTCATAGAGAGTTTTAGTTTCAAAAGAGTCTCACTAGCATTTATCTGAATTATTTGTACGTTAACACTTTTTTTTTTACCACTTAATATTACGGTCTAGTAATATTCCTCTTCACTTGTAAATGAGAGATCTTAAGTTCGATTATCGCCAAAGGCAAATTTGAACCACATTATTGCTAGCCCATTGTAAGGTTTAGCCCACTCCCTCCCTCACCCTTAATATTGATAATATCGTTTGTTCAAATAAAAAAACAACACTTCCGGTCATAAGCAGTGTTGAGATGAGGAACTCGAATTTTGAAAGCATGAACTCGAAGTTCAAAATACAAAAGTAAACGCTCTTAACCAGTCAAACTACATACTCATTTTGTATAGAGAAATACTGGTTTACCACCCAAATCATTAAGATATTGATGTATACACAAGTCAACGTGATGATTTTTGTGGCAATATTCAGAAAATTGATGAGTAGGGACCTAAATAATTGTACGGTTTTATTATTACATTTTTGACCTGACATGAGTGTATGATTACTCACTCACACATCCAATGATGAAACGTAACTAAATTATTGGAATGATTCAAAACATCATTCACGGTTTTCTTTACTTTACACACACTCAAATAAAGCCTAAGCTATGCATTCTTCCCTAAAACAAATCTACACTTATATATCATATTTAGCTACATCGTACATTGTAGACAACAGAAGCAATTAATTTCACATCGATCATCAATATCGAAATAAAGTAAGGTATAAAACCCGGTAGTGCAGGCAAGGCTAGGAAAAAAGCTAATTTGTATAACTTGAGCTTAAAATGAATTAATCAGAATCAAGATGTTACACACATTAATGTGCAATTTGATGCCTAATCAAACAAAATCGGACATCCATCAACACTAATTCATGCTTTGTCAACGTCATCATCATTATTAAGAAAACAAAAGATAAATAACTAGTGCAAGTCGTCAACGCACAATTTATCCGCATATTTGGAAATAATCAGCCGTCCACTCTACCTCTGGCGGCTGTCCGAACCGCAAACAAATCCAAATTAACCAATTAATTAATTACGGCGTGGGAAAACACTAAAAAAAATTTAAATTTTAAAATTTTAAAATTAAAATTATCCCTCTGGCACCGGCCCGCCAGGCCAGGCTGCCTACTGTGTCACTCTAGACGAATCAATAATCCCCAGTTGTCACCAAAACGCCATCGTTTCGCCCACCAAAAAAACAGAATCTATTTATTTGCCGTTTCAACTTTCAAAAGCCCCCGTCTTCTCGTCCGCTCATCGTTGTCTCCGTTTCTTCCCATTTTCTCTTCCATCTCCAATTCCTTCGCTTCCTCCGATCGAACGCTCCGATCGCGTTCTCTCCTCGGTCGATTCGCCTGCGGGTAAGCGAGATCTATAGATATAACTGTTTGTGTATGTATAGGTTACAGTGAGAGAGAGAGATAGATTTGTTTGTGTATTTGTGTGATTTTTTATGGATTTGAATTTTTGTGTGTGTGTGTATGTTTGTATAGGTTGTGGAGATCGGAGAGGAGAGAGGGCGGCATGGCGAGTAGAGTAGACCACGAATACGACTACCTGTTCAAGATCGTGTTGATCGGTGACTCTGGTGTGGGCAAATCTAACATTCTCTCTAGATTTACCAGGAATGAGTTCTGCTTGGAGTCCAAATCCACTATCGGAGTCGAGTTCGCCACCCGAACTCTCCAGGCAAGTTCGCTTACTGAATTTAATCTTGGTGTGAGAGTTGATTTGTATTTCAATTGTTTGATTTTGTTCGCAGTGTATGCGGTATTTGTTTGTGATGGATTGGATCCTATGCAGTTTAAATTTCCGCGGGGGGGGGGGGGTGTTGTTTCAGAGTTTGAATTATTTTGGTTGAAGTTTTGTTTGGTGGCCTGGATATTGTGATGATTGTTTGGATTTTGTGGTATTTGTTTGTGATGGATTGGATCCTATGCAGTTTAAATTTCCGGGGGGGGGGGGGGGGGGTTGAATTATTTTGGTTGAAGTTTTGTTTGGTGGCCTGGATATTGTGATGATTGTTTGGATTTTGTGTAGGGATTTACGTTGTTTAATTGGAGTACATCGAAAATTTTGTTACTAATAGACTGGTGAGCGGGCTCGAATTCTCCTTTTTAGTACTTTGTTTTTATATGGTTATCAATGGCTAAATAAGCATGATGAACCGTTGGGATAAACAGTCGTCTTTTTGTTTGACGGAACAGGAGATTTACTTTACACTAAAATTGGCTGGTAGATTCTGTCTCCAGGAGTTTGATCATTTTGCTGTTATTGATCTTTAAGTTTATATAACACACTAAGGGTGGATTGCAGAGTTCAAGAAAGAGGAGTTGATTAATGAGCACTTACATGTTGATGCTTAAGTTTGATTCTTAATTAAACGCAACTACTAACTAACTGCCCGCGCAACACAGAACTGAGGGCAATGGCGTTCTATGATTCATATAGCCGACCCCACTTAGTGGGAAAAGGCTTTGTTGTTGTTGTTGTATTAACTAACTGCCCAATATTATCGTTTTTAAAGACCGTTGGTTAGTTAGATTTCTTATGTGTGTCGTACTGCCTATTGATTGAATTTTGTATATGTAGGCAACTGTATGAATGTGTTTTTGCCAGATAAGTTACTCAACTATATGAATATGACATGGTTGAAGAAAGATCTAGATTTTCTTCCCCGGTTGTATATATGAAAGGTGTCGACTGGACCACTGGTCCCATAGCATGTTTACGAGTTTCAAACATACAGTTGTCACTTGTCATTGTAGCATACCGTTCAACATGTTGATGAGTAGAAATAAGTCTGTTTATAACAAGTGGGTTTGCGAATTATGGCTTACAATCTGATGTAATGCTTACACTCTTCCTTTTCTGAAATTACAGGTTGAGGGAAAGACTGTGAAGGCACAGATCTGGGATACGGCAGGTCAGGAGCGATACCGTGCTATCACCAGTGCTTACTATAGAGGGGCAGTGGGTGCTTTCCTTGTTTATGACATAACTAAGCGACCAACTTTTGAGAATGTCCAAAGGTGGCTCCGTGAGTTGAGGGACCATGCAGATTCGAACATTGTTATCATGATGACAGGAAACAAGTCTGACTTGAACCATCTCAGAGCTGTTTCAGAGGACGATGGTCAGTCGTTGGCTGAGAGGGAAGGTCTCTCATTTCTCGAGACATCCGCACTGGAAGCAACCAACATTGAGAAAGCGTTTCAAACTATTCTAACTGAGATCTACCATATCGTCAGCAAAAAAGCACTGGCAGCCCAAGAAGCAGTCTCAACTACCCTACCTGGTCAAGGAACCACCATCAGCGTTGGTGATGCTTCTGGGAATACGAACAAGAGAGGTTGCTGCTCGACATAAAAGATGACACCTAGGGAGAGTTGGAGAAATTATTTACTGGATGCAGCCCTATTGATTTTTCTCTTTTTAGTTTCTTTTTTTTCGGGTGACAGGGAGGCATGTAGAATACAGGTTTAATTCGTCGAGTTGTGATAAGGAAGCTTTGTGAAAATTAAAATGACAGTAGTATTGGTACATTTTGAGTGCCCGCGTTTACTTCTGATGCACCATTTGTTATATGTTTGCTTTTTATCAAGTGTAACTACTGAAATTTGGAATGTCTGGAGGAACTTGGCATCTCAAATTAAAGAATCAATGGAACAGAAGAAGCCTTGTTTGTTCGGAGTTGGATTTTCGGGTTTCGTTTCTCAGTTGCTTTTTCCATTTTATTAAAAGCTTTGATACCCGCTTTGTCGTATCGTTCTAGACCCATTTCTGCACCCTTCCCTTTTCTTTCTGTTGCCTTCACTCTTAGGATCGCTTGTGGTTTCTCCTGGTGGTGGCACTTTCACCGTGCATGGTTTTTTTTTTGGGATTGCACAGTTCATGAACTAGGCCTGGAACGTTGAATCGATAAGGATTAGGATTAGGGTTTTTCGTTAGGCGGGAGGGAAATAAGTGGGAATCAAACCAACATCAGGGTGCATAAGCATGATTGTTTTTCCGCCACTACGGTAAAAGTATTGAATTCTTTGGGACACCCGGATGCGTAAATTTTAATCGCTTGCTCAAGAAGTCAACATGATTAGTGGTAAACTTTAAAGGGCGAAGGGTAGGATTTAATAATATCAAACAAAATGATGTTCTGAATCTGCAGTGTACTATTCAATCTGTATGGTTACATGATGTATTCTGTAAGTACTTTCACAGTAATCCCTAATCTTGTCAATTATCTGACTAGAGCTTACGGCAGGCTCGGACGTTACATGGCAAGACAACACGGTTTTTCCAACCGTTAGCGCCCAAACGTGTAGGTCGTGAACATCCCGAACTCCTTTGATGCGCTTGATGCCTTTTTCTAGTCCGGCGATATCAATCTCGCTTGGTGTTCTCTCCATCAATATGCCATATATATTTTTAAGCATCGATATAGTTGTGCTGACAGCAAAAACAGAAAATATGAGTGTGCAGATGAGATCAACTACTAACCAATCTGGCCTTGCCCATATGATGCCTCCAGCGACCATCACCCCAACGGACTGAATCATATCGGCGATGACATGCAAGTAAGCTCCTTGGATATTTATGTTTAATATTTTAGTCTTTTCTGGAGATGTTGATGACACCAGACTCGTTTTATCGTCCTCCATTATTGCACTTTCTTCCTCCTGATAATCATGACCATGATGATGATTGTGATTATGACCATGATGATGATCGTGAGTATGAACATGATGATGATCGTGACCTAAGCCTCCACATGCATGATGGGTGTGGTCGTGACCAAGCCACAAGACCATGATTAAGTTGACAAGAAATCCAAGTGCTGCAACTGAAAACATGAGTAACCCGTTCACCTTTTCCTTAGTGTGAACGATCCTGTCAACTGCCTCATAGATCAAGATCCCAGAGACCAGCCATATGAGCTGCACAGAGAAAAGGGCACTCAAAACCTCAAGACGGTGATATCCGAAAGACTGGTACGATGTTGCCTCCCAACCTGAAGCCAATACTGTGAAAAGAGCAATGGAGAATCCAACAACATCAGTGAGCAAGTGGGCTGCATCTGTGAGTACTGCAAGGCTGTTGGCTTTGACACCACCAATCATTTCAACAACCATAAACATGAGAGATGCGACAACGAGTACAGAAAGTTTTGTAGCTGACTTTGACCGCTGTTTTGAATCCAAACTACAGTGCTCGTTTTTGGAGAAAACACAGACACACAAGGAGCGAGGCACCTGTGGTGGCACAGGAAGATCATCAATACCTTCAGAGACTATTGGGATCTCAATTTCCTGAGACTCTATTCTCGTAAAGGGTACCTTCTCATGTTCCATCTGCTTCAGAAAAGTGATGGTCTTAATTTCTTTAAAATGAAAAGAAAATCTGATGAAGAGATTCAGTAATATGATTGATTAATCGCGTTCATTCAGAGATGATAAGTCATATGTTATGGTATGAAGTTTACATAAAGTAAAAAAAAAAAAATTGATCTTTTGGACATTGGGAACTTGAGATTCAGAAAAATATTTGGTTTCAAATACGAAACTATTAGTAGTTAGTTTCAAATACTAAATTATTAGCATCAGCTCCAAGGATTACTTGACTATCCAAATCCATCTCAGGCTACAACTGTGCATCAACTCACCGCCGTATCTGTTTTACATTCCCCTTGTCCATGTAGTTCACTCAATAACATTGCACCACTCCCAAATGGTTTTCATTGCACATTATAAGATTGTATTAGATAGCGTCTTTTCCTCTGTTTAATATGCAGTCATTGATTTTAAAAGCAAAGGACGCATTTCAGTTTTATAGCTAAATCGAGGCCTACTTACATATCTTAAGCCAGCTCAGGATAATAGAGTGCTACGTCAACTTACACCAAAACAAAGCAGCTGCGCAAGCGAGCACCCAGAAAATTGAGCTGGCCCAAAGCTGCTCAGAGCCAAGTCATATTCCAGCTCAAAGACCACAACAGCAGAAGCTGATTGGCATTGGTCGACCGGTATAACTGATGCAACAACTTTAATTAAAGCTTTAGTTAAATTCTCTGAGTTTAGTTACTAGAACAGAATTGTTTAGCTTAGATGGAAATTTCTCGGGTTCAGTTAGCTTGGTTTCACTGTGTGTGCGACCATGTGTATGAGAGTTACGCATTTAGTTATTGGATGAAGGAAGAACAGTCTAATCCTTCCATTCTATGTAGAAAATTTAGATATCTTGGAATTTCATCAAGAGCCACCTTAAAACTTCCCTAACCCTTCCATCGTGTTGGACCCCGAAAAATGGTAATACCTATTTTTTTTTCTACAATCTAATGCCTCTATGTGCTGCACCAAGAACCCAAAAACCCGAAATTCGGGCCGGTTTCTGATTCGAGAAGAATCAATCATCTCAACCCCAGTTGAACACCAAGCATCCAACTTTGCAACACACCCAATTAAACTAACAGACCCAAAATTTCAAATTCCATATACTACCACTACCCGATACAATCATATAACAAAAATGAACACAAAGATCATAATACCCACTTGAAAAAGCAAATCAAAGAATCCAAAAAACCCAATAAAAATATCGAAAAACAAAAAGAAGGAAGAGAGATCAATTGGGAACGACGGAGGACTACCTGAGAATCCGAGAGAAAAGTAGAGCTTTTGATGACGGGGCTCCCTCTCTCTAGGGATCTCAAGCTTTAGAAATGGTCATTGAAATTAATAGGGAGAGATTTGAGAAATTAAATAATTAGGGTTTTTACCTACATGAAAACTCAGTCGTCATTTGCGGTCCAAGTCACACACGTATCATTGGGGGCAACGGCATTTAGCTCCCGTTGAAGACAACTTCAAAACAAGGGAAAATTTTGAGCTGTAACAAAAACACGAATGATTTATCACGTGTTTTTATGCAAGTAGTGAAAAAAATTTAATTTTTAAGTTATTAACCTTTTAACACAAATAACCCATCATTTATATAAGGACACATGGTGTACCACTTCGTGTGACGGAAACACTGAAGTTGAAGTCTGATTTTGATTGATTATTCCTCAAATTTTCTATCAAATTTCCACCCTAGTATTTTATGAATTAAATAATTAAATAATTAAAAATTAATAAAAGTGCATAAGGAAAAATGAATAATATAAAGGGAAATTTTATTTGAACCCTTATAACATCTTTTTACATTTAATTTACTCTCTACATCCATATTATTTTTAAGTAAAATACTAATATCTCTTTAAATCCAAGTTTATTACTTAATCTACCCTCACAAACTCAATTCAACATGTAAATTTATCCTTACATCTATTTAAAAAATAAAATTTCAATCGAATAATTTTTATTAAAGAATTAATATCTCTTTAATCCCAAACTGCATAATCATAAAGTCGTTTGGCGTGCTTTCGTTAATGTAATACAGTATACGTCGTAATTGATGGTACATCATTATTCTGTGTAGAGAATAATAGAATTTCTTAAGATGATGTGCCCCACTGCTCTATGGCTCCCATCGCTATTATTGCTAGCTAATTTGTTTGTATTTTGGTCTCTTTGTTGTGGTACCTGCTGCCTCCTAATGAACCAATTTTTCAGTTATTCCATGATCTATGGTAAGTGGTAGCAAACCCTTGTTTCTTTAGGTTAGCTCTAGATTTTCAACCATGGTGATGGAGTGGATTCGAGGAAACCAAATTGGTAGGGGAGACTTCGTCACCATTTACACAACAAAATGCAATAACTCATCTTTTCAACTTTCAACGTTGATGGTTGTGATTGAAACTTAAAAACTCATATTCTCAACTCTAAAATAAATTGAAATCAAAAAAAAAAATTGCATAAATCAATTCATACTTTAGTTGGCGGATTTAAAACTTCAAAATCACCATCCATTGATAAAAAAAGAGAGCTTGTTTCTGTAAAAGAGCTCTTAGGGTTTTAGCTGGAATGAACGTACGATAAACATTGTGTGTGAAACTAGGGTTTAATTATTAGGTGTGGATTTATTAATAAATTTTAATTTAATTATTAATCTTATCATGTACTTGACGGTAATTATGTAAGAAAGACAATTCACATTTAAAATTTAAATTAGATATATAAAGAGATTGTGTGGGTTCAAATAAAATATTCCTAATATAAATACACTGTTCTTGAAGAATTAGGTGTTATCGTTAAAAAAGTAGTATCAATTTTTAGCTATCAATTAATTATTAAGAAAACTAATTAAAATGATTTCATTTGGGCCTACTGACCGTTAGAAACGATCTTCACGGCCACCGCTTTCTCTCTCTGTGCCGTATCCAAACCATCACAGAGAGAAACCGCCGTGCAGAGGCTGCAGCGAGTGCGACCGAGACGGAAATCACCGTCCTTACCTCGCCTTCGCGCCGCCATGGACTCCCGCCACGCAACTCTCGGCCGACGAACGGTACAGGTCTCATCGCCACTGTCTACCTTCCATTTCTCATTGAATATTTGAATCCGAAAATACATATTCTCCTTCAATTTTGTTCATTTCATTTAAATTTTTTATCAGTTGGAAGAAATTCGGTAAAAGCGAGCTGTAGAAAAGTTGAGCAAAACTTCGTCCGGACCCGATCTCAGCAAAGCCTCCATCCCTATCGGTTCGTCATCTATTTTTCGGTTAAATTTGATATTTTTGTGCTTTTGCTGAATTGTTTGTTTGCGCAGATGATGTAGGAATGCGAAAATCGGAGAGCGCGAATTGGCTCTCTGAGGTAGGAGCTGATTTCTGCTTATCTGTTGACAAAATAATTTTTGTCTGAAATTTGTTTTTTTGAGTTTTATGTTTGGTTGCTGAGAAAATTTCAGTTTAAATTCTCATGTAAATGTCATTGCTGGTGCAGAGCGACGTCAGTGTTTTGGTTGCTCAGATAAAGGACTTGGAGAAGAAGAATGCGGAATTGAAGGAGCAAAACAAAAACTTGGCTTCCATGGTAGGACTTTTGATTCTGTGGTTTGTTTGTTTGATTCTTAGTTCGCATTTTACGAAGCTGTTAGCTTTCGGTGATGATCAATTTTATGGTGGATGGTTATTTTTCCCACTTGATGTTTCAGCTTGAAACAAAGTAAGCGGGGGGCGATGTGCTGCAGAAACGCCTGAATGATCTGGTAGATGTAGCACCTTTTAAATATTTTTACATTTTTTTTCAGTAAAGATTATGTCTTTTTATGTCGAATGTATTGTCGCTCTATCTTCCATATTTTATGTCTTGTTTTCATTTCAGAGTCCGTACAAATTTTTCGCTGCCAGTAATTCTGTTATTTGTTAGAGATATTGATTCACAATGAATGTACAACTATTGGAAAGAAAAGAGCCTTACTTGTTAACTTTTTCAGCCTGGTCTCATCTACGCTTTGCTGTAAATTGCAGGAGAAATGCAATGGAGAAAGATGCCGCAGTTGTTGCACGGGTACTGACCATCTATCTGCTAGTTGGTGTTTCATCTCACTTGGTTCTTTCTATTTTGTTTCACTCTCAAAATTTGATTTCTTAGTGTAGGAGGATCTTTCAGCTCAGCTTCGTATGCTCAAGAAACGGTTAAAGGATGCAGAGGAAGAACAGTATCAAGTACGTAGTTAGTTTCTCTATTGGATCTCTCTGGAACGACAGATTTGTATGGTTTTCTCACTCATTGTCTTGCAACAGGCTGAGGAAGACGCAGTCGCTTTGAGAGCAGAACTGAATATGTTACAGCAACAAGCAATGAGTGGTTCACTTGGTGCAATGAACTCAATTTCTAATTCACCAGATCAGATACAAATGCTAGAAAAGGAGTTAGCTAGCTTAAAATCTGCGTTACAGGTGATGATTTGTTTATTGGAATTTTTGTAGTTTCACATCTGGTGCTTGTTTATAGGTGTCTAACTGTGGTAAATTTATTGTAGCAAGAGTCACACTTGAGGCAACAAGAGCCACAACAACTAGCAGAGGAGCAAGCCGGGGCATCCATGCTTACATCTGAAAAGCAAGAACTGGAAGAAAAACTTGCAGCTATGTCTAGAAAGGCTTCAGGTACCAAATCTACCAAATATACATTTCAACAACATAAGGAATTTCAGAGAAACTCTTTTCAGAATTCAAGTTACAAAAGGGTGAGGACTTTAGGAAGCCTTTTATAAATCTTGGGGTGCACGTAGGTACAAAAGGAATAATCGTACCTAAAACATTGCTGGTCAAGAAAAGTAAACGAATTGGCAGTTGTTGGCTTGACTTTTTCCTCTCACGGGACAGGGATTCCAAAACAGCTTCCATCATAGATTTTCTTCTCATTTTCATATTCATCGCAATATGCATACTTCCTCTATAACCATGTTTAGATCTATAAACTGTATCCCTTGGTGGTTCACGGGCTCAGGGTACTTGGAGTTGCAATTGGAACCCCTTTTGCAATTTCAGTTTCAAGTAGATATGTTTATTCTGATGCCTTCAACCGTGTTACTATTCCCCAGTTCCCTTCTATGCTTCTGTTCATACTTTTGTTGTATTGGCCTTTCATGTTTTTATTCCTGCATATGCATTTTACAAAACTCCGCCTATGTCTTACATGGCCGGTCCCAAGCCCGGATAAAGGAGGAGGGGGAGGGCGTCAAGTAGTCGACAGCCGGCACTCCATGATCACGTCGAATCCTTATGAAAATGAATCCAGAACAAAATCGCGCTAAAGCTAGGGCGTCACCCGTAAGTGGCGCGCTGTGTGGCCCGAGCACAGTGATAAGTGAGCAAGGGTCGCTGTATCTCCATCGGCACCCGGATGCAGTGTTAAATGAGCAAGGGGGCCATAGAAACTTCTTTTCGAACGACTCCACTCAAAGTTGTTTGGGAGCATATGCTCCTATCAACTTTACCCGGGACACACAAAAGAAGTACTTTGATCTTATTAGACGGGGGAGGGTGAAGAAGCTAGGACAAAAGGGTAGAGTTCAAGAGAGCAAAATGCGTTTAGGAACGTGGAATATAGGAACCTTAACGGGAAAATCTATGGAAGTAGTGGAAGTTATGGTGAGGAGACGGATAAATATTATGTGCCTACAAGAAACTAAGTGGGTTGGTAGTAAGGCAAAGGATCTAGAAAACTCAGGGTTTAAACTTTGGTATTCGGGCACAAATAGAACGAGAAACGGTGTTGGCATCATCGTGGACAAGACCTTGGTACAAGATGTTGTAGATGTCAAGAGGGTAGGAGATAGAATCATGGCAATCAAGATTGTAATAGGACAAGAACTTATCAATGTGATTAGTGCGTACGCACCTCAAGTAGGGTTGGATACGAGTTCGAAGGAGAAATTTTGGGAAGATCTTGGAGACTTGGTGCAAGGAATTGCTCAGACGGAGAAGTTATTTATAGGAGGAGATTTAAATGGACACGTGGGCAGGGAGACAGGCAACTATGGAGGTTTTCATGGTGGTCATGGTTTTGGGGAGAGAAACGAGGATGGGGAAGCTATCTTGGATTTTGCAATGGCATATGATCTCTTCTTAGCCAACACCTTCTTTAAGAAGAGAGAAGAACATGTGATCACCTACAAGAGTGGGTCGTCAAAAACACAAATAGATTTTCTTCTAATGAGGAAAGGGGATCGTATAACTTGTAAGGATTGCAAAGTTATACCAGGAGAGAGCGTGGCTAATCAACATCGCTTGTTGGTGATGGATGTACATATCAAAAGAGTAAGACAAAAGAACAAGACTTGGAAGTGCCCAAGGACTAGATGGTGGAATCTAAAAGAAGAAAAACAAGCCATTTTCAAAGAGAAGGTAATCACCCAATGTGTGTGGGATAGAGAGGGGGAAGCTAGCCAAATGTGGGATTCCATGGCTAGTTGTATCCGAAAAGTAGCAAAAGAGGTATTAGGAGAGTCCAAGGGCTTTGCCCCACACCAAAAGGAATCTTGGTGGTGGAATGAGGAGGTACAAACAAAGGTGAAGGCTAAGAAGGAATGTTGTAAAGCCTTATACAAGGAGAGGACCGATGAAAATGGTGAAAGGTATAGAAAAGCGAAGCAAGAGGCGAAGAAAGCTGTCAGAGAAGCTAAGTTAGCGGCTTACGACGATATGTATAAACGACTAGATACCAAAGAAGGAGAGTTGGATATCTATAAACTATCTAGAGCAAGGGAAAAGAAGACAAGGGACCTAAACCAAGTGAGGTGCATCAAGGATGAGGATGGAAAGGTTCTTGCTACAGAGAACGCGGTTAAAGACAGATGGAGAGGTTATTTTCATAATCTTTTCAATGAAGGACATGAAATGAGTGCTTCTTTAGGGGAGTTGAGTAACTCAGAAGAGTGTAGAAGCTACTCTTTTTATCGTCGAATCCGGAAGGAAGAAGTGGTTGTAGCTTTGAAGAAGATGAAGCATAAAAAAGCAATAGGCCCAGACGATATACCAATCGAAGTGTGGAAACTTTTGGGAGAGACAGGTATAACATGGCTCACTGACCTTTTCAATAGGATTTTGAAAACGAAGAAGATGCCAAATGAGTGGCGAACGAGCACTTTGGTGCCTATCTACAAGAATAAGGGCGACGTACAAAATTGCATGAACTATAGGGGTATTAAGCTAATGAGTCATACAATGAAGCTCTGGGAGAGAGTCATTGAGCATAGATTGAGGCAAGAGACACGGGTTTCGGACAACCAATTCGGGTTCATGCCAGGGCGCTCAACCATGGAGGCAATCTATCTCTTACGAAGATTGATGGAAAGATATAGAGATGGGAAAAAGGATTTACACATGGTCTTTATAGATTTGGAAAAAGCGTATGATAGGGTCCCAAGAGACATTCTTTGGAGGATTTTAGAGAAGAAAGGAGTACGAGTAGCATATATCCAAGCTATAAAGGATATGTATGAAGGAGCAAAGACTGCCGTAAGAACTCATGAAGGACAAACCGAAAGCTTTCCCATAACTGTAGGATTACATCAAGGCTCATCCTTAAGTCCTTACCTTTTTGCGTTGGTAATGGATGAGTTAACAGGACATATTCAAGATGATATTCCTTGGTGTATGCTTTTCGCAGACGATATAGTGTTGATAGATGAAACTCAGGAAGGGGTAAATGCAAAGCTTAACCTTTGGAGAGAAGTGTTGGAATCTAAAGGTCTTCGCCTAAGCTGATCAAAGACAGAATATATGGAGTGCAAGTTCAGTGCAAATGGAGGCCAAAACGAGTTAGGGGTGAGGATCGGAGATCAAGAAATACCAAAGAGCGACCGTTTTCGTTACCTAGGATCTATCTTGCAAAAGAACGGAGAATTAGATGGAGATCTCAACCATAGAATACAAGCTGGATGGATGAAGTGGAAGAGTGCATCCGGCGTGTTGTGTGACCACCGTATACCACTGAAGCTCAAGGGAAAATTTTATAGGACGGCAATAAGGCCGGCGATGCTGTATGGTACAGAATGTTGGGCGGTGAAACATCAACACGTACACAAAATGGGTGTAGCGGAGATGAGGATGCTTCGTTGGATGTGTGGGCACACGAGAAAGGATAAGATTAGGAATGAGGATATCCGGGGTAAAGTAGGAGTAGCCGAAATTGAAGGAAAGATGAGAGAAAATCGGTTACGGTGGTTTGGACATGTGCAAAGAAGGCCTACTGACGCTCCGATTAGAAGATGCGACTATGGGACAGAGGTTCAGGGCCGAAGGGGTAGAGGAAGACCTAGTAAAACTTTGGAAGAGACTCTAAGAAAAGACTTAGAGTACTTGGATCTAACGAAGGACATGACACAGGATCGAGCACAATGGCGTTCTAAGATTCATATAGCCGATCCCACTCAGTGACTTGGATTTTCCAAGTCTCCAACCGAGAAGTTTTCCTCACTCGGGAAATTAAGGGAACACTACCCCAACCTACATGCTCCACTCAGAAAGCTTCAACTTACAAGCTTCAACAAAAGAAAATTCAAAGAACTTAGCGAAGAAGGCTTTGGTGTATTTAACACAATACGTTGAAATGAAGGAAAGCTTATTTATTGATATCCCCGATAAGCTACAAATATGTACATATACATGAGTCAAAATAAACACACAAGAGGGAGCCTTCACAAAGGTTGCTTAGGAGAAGTCTCAGCAGTCGGTAGAGCCCCAGAAAGAGTAGGCACCGGAGGGGGATCATTTGGAGCCTCAGTACTGGACAGAACCCTAGAAGGAGGAGGCATCAGAGGTTGATCATTTGGAGCTTCATTACGCGGTACAGCCCCAGAAGACGAAGGCAATAAATGCCTTTGGAACAAACCCACAAATCTCTGATGATCAAGTAAAACCTGACCATCAGTTTCCTTCATCTGGTCAAGCTTCCTCTTCATGTTTGTAGCATAGTCATGTGCGAGTCGGTGCAACTGTTTATTCTCATGCTTGAGCCCCCTAATCTCCTGTTTGAGACTCATCACTTCAGCCGCCAATGATTCAACTTGGCGGGTTCGAGCAAATAGGCGTTGGGCCATATTAGACACAGAACCTACACACTGAACACTGAGAGCCAGCGAATCCTTAACAGCTAACTCATCAGACCGTTTGGAAAGTAGTCTGTTATCTTTGGGAGTGAGAAGGTTCCTGGCCACCACCGCAGCGGTCATATCATTCTTCATCACGGAATCCCCAACGGTAAGAGGACCAGTAGGGGAGACGAAGGATGGGCGCCATATGTTGTCTGGAGAAGGCGGGGCTGCCTCTTCAACAAGGTTCAAGTCAAAACGACGGTCGGAGGGGCCAGACATTTTCAAAGGTGTTGAAGAGAGAAGAGGTCGGACAAATCAAGATCTTAGAAGTGCAAGAATGAAGCTTCTACTGGTGGAGATTCAAGTGTGCTTTGGAACTTAATGCCAGCCCCTATAAAAATCTGCACTCGACGGAGCTTCAGAAATCGAAGAGGCGCCTGCTCAGAAATCGAAGAGGCGTTTGCTTTCTCAAAAGCTGGGCTGCTTAGAGATCACGAGGGTTGATCTCAGAAATCGAAGAGGCGTTTGCTTTCTCAAAAGTTGGGCTACTCAAAGACCACGAAGGCCGATCTCAGAAATCGAAGAGGCGCTCGCTTTCTCAAAAGCTGGGCTACCCAGAGACCACGAGGGCCGATCTCAGAAATCGAAGAGGCACCTACTTTTTCAGCCTTGTCAGCACCTGTCACACGCACACTCAGCTTTGCGGAAATTATAGGCATTCTGTCAAAGACTTCTGGGGAAGTAGAAAACACATGAATCTTACTGTTCAATCACCCACTTCCCACACGCAACAATAGCTCATGGGTACCACAGATAACTTTGCCAAAGTTCTCTGCCAAAGTTGAGCACGTGAAGCTTGCAGCTCCCACTACATCGCTCTGACCAAGAAGGGTAAAAGAATAACAATTTTAACACTCCCAACAAGATTGCTTGCTCCAAAATCGAAGAGGCACCGCCCTCCGAATCTCGAGAGCCAGACTCCCAACATGATTACTTTCTCAAAAATCGAAGAGACACTGCTTCTCGAATCTCGAGAGCCAGACCCCCAGCATGATTACTTTCTCAAAAATCGATGAGGCATCGTTCTCCGAATCAATCGAAGAGGCGCTCGCTTTCTCAAAAGCTGGGCTGCTCAGAGACCACGAGGGCCGATCTCAGAAATCGAAGAGGCACCTACTTTTCTAGCCTTGTCAGCACCTGTCACACGCACACTCAGCTTTGCAGAAATTATGGGCATTCTGTCGAAGACTTCTGGTGAAGTAGAAAGCACATGAATCTTACTGTTCAATCACCCACTTCCCACACGCAACAATAGCTCATGGGTACCACAGATAACTTTGCCAAAGTTCTCTGCCAAAGTTGAGCACGTGAAGCTTGCAGCTCCCACTACATTGCTCTGACCAAGAAAGGTAAAAGAATAGCAAAGAAACAGCACTAACAAAGTTTAGACACATAAATTTTGAAGGTCTAGCTACCATATTATTACCCACAAGGGTAAAGGAACAGTACCACTGCTGGATAATTGAAAAGTCCCTGTGTGTCAACCTCTGTGCTTCGTGGCAAGGTAGACTAGCAAACATGCCCAACCTTTACTCACATTCGAGAAAACACTCCCAACAAGATTGCTTGCTCCAAAATCGAAGAGGCACCGTCCTCCGAATCTCGAGAGCCAGACTCCCAACATGACTACTTTCTCAAAATCGAAGAGAGGGTAAAGGAACAGTACCATTGCTGGATAATTGGAAAGTCCCTGTGTGTCAACCTTTGTGCTTCGTGGCAAGGTAGACTAGCAAACATGCCCAACCTTTACTCACATTCGAGACAACACTCCCAACAAGATTGCTTGCTCCAAAATCGAAGAGGCACCGCCCTCCGAATCTCGAGAGCCAGACTCCCAACATGATTACTTCCTCAAAAATCGAAGAGACACTGCTCTCCGAATCTCGAGAGTCAAACCCCCAGCATGATTGCTTTCTCAAAAATCGAAGAGGCATCGTTCTCCGAATCTCGAGAGCCAGATACCACAGACCACTTTTTCAAAGTGATCTGACAGAGTTAAAACATGTGAAACTGGCAGCTCCCACTACCGTGCTATGACCAAGCAGGGTAAAGGAATAGCATTACTACTTGTTGTTAGGGAGACTCCTATATATGTCGACCTCCATCCCCAACGGACAGGCAGACCTGCAAAAATGCTCAACCCTTCATCATATCTGAGAGGGCACTCCCAACGAAGCCTTTCGAAATATTCAGCTTTCTTTCCCCCCGATAATACCTCTGCAAACAAGCTATACTAGAGCAAGAATATCTCATATCATCAGGGTTAAAAGCAAGAGTATCCCATATCATGCTTTTTCCCTGTCTTTTCTTTTGGCCTTGTTTTTACCTGCAAGACAAGGAGAAAGAGAGCAATCAGTCAGCACTTGGAATCAAGCTTCCAGCCAGGAACTGACTGCCTGGAACCCCTTACCTGATTACTTACCTGGCATTGCTCTCGAGTACTCATCTTCAACATCTTATGTTTCCAGGGAAGATTCCGCATCTGCTTGAGGAACAGATAGGGCAAATGCGAAGGATACAAGGAAGCATGTGGAGACAAGCGTAACAGCACACGTGCCGATACATCCATTACTCTGTCAAAAGCAAAAGTATCCCATATCAGCAGGGTGGAACGTACTCTAGATTTGATGGACTTGTTTTGACCCTCAAATTCTTCAGTCGGCCTTATACTCTGGAGGAAACCAGAAAACCCTCCAGCTCAGTTCAAGAATAAGCCTGTGGAAAGTTACTTCTTCAAAAGCAAAAGTATCTCATATCATCTCTTCTCATTTTTCTTCTCTTTATCCTTCATGCTGCTGCAAGATGGGGAGAAGGTGAACAATCAGTCGGAGCTCTGATTGCTTACCTTGTCTGTCACCTCTTTCAGCAGACCCCCTAGCTCGGCGACTTGGGGGACTCCTACTACATGGTTTGTATCGCGCTTGACCAAGCCTGAAACTACAAGTAAGCTTCAAGTGAAATTGATACATTACCTTGTGCATCTCCACCAGTTAAAGATACCACCCCTGGATGGAGGAAGAGTACTTCCAGAGAAGATGCCACATCTACCTATGAGACGGATAAGGCAAGTCAAGACGACACCACACTCCGATACTTAGAAGTTTCGTGATTACGAGATCATTCTCCCACAATATTTCCTAATGTCATTTGTACTAAATCATTCACTTATACTCACTAAAGGAGAGCTTGAACCTATGTACTTGTGTAAACCCTTCACAATTAATGAGAACTCTTCTATTCCGTGGACGTAGCCAATCTGGGTGAACCACGTACATCTTGTGTTTGCTTTCCTATCTCTATCCATTTATATACTTATCCACACTAATGATCGGAGCAATCTAGCGAAGATCACAAAAAGCGACCGTTTTCGCTACCTAGGATCTATCTTGCAAGAGAACGGAGAATTAGATGGAGATCTCAACCATAGAATACGAGCTGGATGGAAAGAGTGCATCCGGCGTGTTGTGTGACCGTCGTAGGCCACTGAAGCTCAAGGGAAAATTTTATAGGACGGCAATAAGGCCAGCGATGTTGTATGGCACAGAATGTTGGGTGGTGAAGCATCAACACGTACACAAAATGGGTGTAGCGGAGATGAGGATGCTTCGTGGGATGTGTGGGCACACGAGAAAGGATAAGATTGGGAATGAGGATATCCGAGGTAAAGTAGGAGTAGCCGAAATTGTAGGAAAGATGAGAGAAAATCGGCTCCGGTGATTTGGACATGTGCAAAGAAGGCCGACTGACGCTCCGGTTCGAAGATGTGACTACGGGACAGAGGTTCAGGGCCGAAGGGGTAGAGGAAGACCTAGGAAAACTTTGGAAGAGACTCTAAGAAAAGACTTAGAGTACTTGGATCTAACGGAGGACATGACACAAAACCGAGCGCAATGGCGTTCTAGGATTCATATAGCCGACCCCACTTAGTGGGAAAAGGCTTTGTTGTTGTTGTTGTTGTATATGCATTTTACAAAACAGTTAGATCTTATGAATGTTGATCCCATGTTGTTACCCCTGGTTCGTGCACTGCAGAAGTCTCGGAGAAAGTGGCTGGCAAGGAATTTTCTCTCGCAAGTTAATTTCTTGATGACCTTGTTTAAGAAATTTTATCGTTGTCGGGTGCATGATTATAATGTATATGCCAAAGAAAATAGGGAGGAAAACAAGGAGGCAGGAACGTAATGAGTTCCTCCCAGGAGGCACTGTACTATTACATAGTATGAGTGCGGCTCATTAGTTCTACCTCCTTTGTTTCTTGTTGTTCCTTCATAAATTTATTTACGGGTTAATGCATTTAGAAATTGGATAGCAGTAGACAAAAACTTTTGATAGAGGTTATCCTTGCAACACCTTCTCTTTGATAACTCCAATTGGAAACTTTGTTTTGGTGGTAGTTTTCTCTTTTGACAGCAAACTCACTTTTTGTACATGTTGGCAGATTGATTCCCAATCTTCAGAGATAGAGAGGCTTTTCGAGGAAAATTCTAATATCTCAAATTCTTGTCGCAAACAGTGAGCATATCAGCGCACTGGGAGAATCAGGTAGTTGTCAATGGCTTAGTTGATGAAGATTAACAGAATGTTGGCTATCCGTACACTTATCCAGTATTCATATTTGTAATAATGTCTTTCTTTTATTCTCTTAGATAGACTGAAACAATTGCCAACAGGACATGGAGAGTACGCTTTACTATGCTTTTTTCTCTTCGTAAAACGTCTAATTTTTTTGCATGTGAATTTGCAGGTGAAAGACTGTCTTAAGCATAACGAAGAGCTCCGTGGAACTTTGGATAAGTTGAGAACAGACCAGGCCAAGGGATTGTCAGAATCCCATGATGGCAGGGCTAATGACCTTGGTTCAGCTGCATATACAACTGAAGTTCTCTCCATCAAGGTTAATGACACTGGTTAGTCTGTTAGCAGGAAAAAACATTTATTTCATTGTTTCGTTCTTTGGTATGAAAAAACATTAGTTGTTTGAAACTTTCCATGGTGCTTTGTTTTGTTAAAGATTCAGGACGGGGATTATTTAGCTTTCATTAATTGGCATCGTTTTTTTAATTTCCTTTGTGTTTTTGTTTGTAGGATCAACTCGCGAAAGAACAGAGCAGAGCAGAGGCATTATCAGCTGAAGTATTGCAGCTCTCTGCACGACTGCAACAAGCCACCCAAGCATTCAATGGGCTTGCACGCCTGTAAGCTCCCACTCCCTCTTACCCTCCCTCCATTTTCTTATAAGTTTCGTGCTAACATCAATTTCATCCGACGCGTTGCAGCAATAAACCAGTGTTGCGAAACATTGAGAGCAGTCTCATCAAGATGAAACAAGACGGCCCCGTGACTGCGGTGAATGCAAAGGCAAATCAGCTCAACCCCCCCTTTATACTAAACTTGGTTAAAGTAGCACATTTTTATTTGTAAAGTCTGAAACCCATATGCTCGGCATTCTTCATGTATCAAAATGTTCAATAAGTAAAGGAAAAAAAGAGTGTAGTTCGTGTGGAAACTTTTGTGATTTACGGCTCAAAATTAGGATTATGCAAAAATTGGGTTTATGTTACCTATTTCCTTTTGGTGTCCTATTTGGGTTTGGACTTGACTTTTTAGGTTGGATTCCTTGCTTGGTGGAGAGATTTTGTCAATCACCTATTTGATTAGGATTTGAATTTATTTTCAATTAGAATTAGAATTCTCACTGTAAGCCAAGTCCTATGCATTCTAAGTAGGAGCTTAGAGTTGGTTTATTTTATGTGTCTTCACCATTAGTTTAGAGAGTTTTCTCTCGTTGAGTTTTGGGTGGAGGTCACCGTTTAAGGTCATGAGTGTGGCAAATTTATGGCTCATTCGTTTGGCAATTACAATTTGCAAGAATCTTTTTTGTTTGTTATTGGGTTCTCTACTTGTTTTGTTTATGGTTGTAATTGTGGGATTTCGGTTGTGAGAGTTTTAACACTTTTTTGTAATTTCCGTTTATTTAGTGAAATTCATGGTCGTGCTTTGCCCATGAACGTAGGCTTTAACCGAACCACGTTAAATCTCATGTTCTTATTTTGAGATTGTTTACTTTTTCGTTTTCACCTACAACGTTGATATTTAGTACTTTGTTGGAATTCGCTTTCATTTCCGCATAAGAGTATAATAGAAATAGATAATCTCAGAAGGCTCGAATAAAAAACATATGCTAAAAACATACTTCTACACATAACTTGTACACGGCTGTGGAGTCTTGCATTCGTATAAATTATAGTTTTGTTGGAAGAAAACGTGACTCATTTGAGTAATACTGCACTTATCACATTTGTATCACCTTTTTAATAGATATAGATCTCACCAATACAAGCAGGTTTTACCTTTGTTAAAAAGGTGGTATGCAAATTGTGATGAGGCTTTCTACAATAGTTTGAGTGAGTGTGAAAACTAAATATATGGATTAGACAACCTGAGTTTGATATTTATCTACTCTTATGCAAGTGTGAGGACAATATATTGATATCATGTTCATAAGTTTAATATATTGATATCACACTCAAATGTTTCATCGTACTGTAAAAGTGTGATTCCTATAATGACAATATATTAGTATCGTACTTACTTTTTTTGGCCTACCGTGAGAAGCCTAAGATTATCGTTTTTGTCAAACAATCCTCATCTGCCAAACAATCCTCATCTGCAGCACATTTCGGTCATTATACGTTAGGTTTGTGGTGAACATTACTTGACGCGAACTTGTCATTGTACGTTAGGTTTGTGCTGAACATTATAGTCTTAACACAAATATAAATCGTTCCAATTAGTTAGAAACATGAATAACCAATTTGACAAAAAAAATTATGATGCTCAGAGTAGAGTACTCCAAATTTTTTAATCGTTAGATTTTAAGATTTTATATATATTTTTTTAATATTTAACGGTTAAAACTCAAGAGTATTCTATACTTTGAGGTATTATAAAAAAAAATTGTAATTCTATCATTTTAGTTAAATTTTCTTCGATTAGATTTAGGTCACAACAGAATAGACATTTTTGAATATATTGAAATAAATTGTCAAAGTGGGAACTCGTGTTGGTGACTAATAACTGATGACATGCCGGGCACCATGGCATCATTAAACATAAGACAACGACGTGCTGAACAATATAGTTCTCGTAAACTATAACATATGTTCTTATATAGGGTGCTATAGATTTAGATCCTTACAACTGATGAACTCTAGAACAATGGTAAATTTCAAGCTCGGAATTGATTTTCTAATTCAATGCTCGTGACGAGCAATGAAATGAAATTAAAAGGTCAAAAGTTTAAAATATCTTGAACAACATGACTTAATTTTAGACAAATAACTTAGTTAAGAGTAAAATGGCAAATTATTAATTTTGGAAAGTTGATATGACATTTCGTTTAAAATTTTAGTTTGGGTAAATTACATTTTACCACCTCAGGTTTGAAGTCTATTGTAATCTCATACAACATCTTCAAAAAATTTCACTTTCATATCTCAAATACTATTTTATTTCAATATAATACATCCATTATATTTTTCATCCATCGGTTCGTTAAGGGCTGACATGGTTGCCACATTTGTGCCACGTGGCAAAAAATAATTTTTTATGCATTTAAAATATTATAATAATTTACCCTATTTAAAAAATAAAAAAAAATCCTTCCCCGACCCCGACCCCTTCCCCTTCCCTGCAACCCAAACCCCCCACCTCACCCCTACCTCCCCCGCAACCCCCTCCCCCCATCCCCCTCCCCCCCCCCCCCCGAATCGTGGTCCCAAATCCCCAGCCCCAGCAACCCAAACCCACCCCGGTTTCTAGAACCCCTTTCCCCCACACCAACAAACCACTGTCCCAGTCCCAGTCCCGATCCAAACCCTCGCCTGCCTGATCCAAAAATCCCCAACCCGCTTCCCCATATTCTATTCTTGTCGATGACTCCTTAGACAACCCGGATCTCGACCCGTTTCTGCTTAAGCTGGCCTAGGACACAATCGCCTCTGACGAGGGTCCAAACAAGGCGTTGGAGTATGCAGTTTGGGCATCCAAGTCGCTCGAGCGATGAGCGGTGGACGGCGAAGCGAGGTGAGCCTAGACGGTGCACAATGGATGGAGACTAAACCCGGCATCCTCTCTGAAGAATAAGAAAGTGAAGGAGAGGGAGAAGGTGGGATGGGGGAGGTGGGGGTGGGGGTGGGGTGGGGTGGGATGGGGGAGGTGGGGGTGGGGGTGGGGTGGGATGGGGTGGGGTGGAGGAGAGAGTGTGGGTCAGGGGGGAATGGTTTATGGGTTTGATTGGTTTTTTTTTTTTTTTGGTTATAAATAGGATAAATATTATGATATTTTAAATGCATAAAAAAAATTGCCACGTGACACAAATTGGGCAGCCACGTCATCACTTAACAGTCTACTTAACAGATATTCTAATGGATGTATGAAATTGAAATAAAATGATAACTAAATGTATAAAATTAAAATGTTTTAAAGATATTGTAAGGAATTGAAATCGACCCCAAACCTGATGGGGTAAAATGTAATTTTCCCTTTTAGTTTATATGATAAAATGAAATAGTTGTATAAGTTCATATAACACTTTAAAAAATTTCTCATTTTATATTTAGTTGATTCTAACTTATTTTAAGACTTTTTCATTGTCATAGGCAACTTTGCAATGAGTGCGTAAATATTTCATAATATTTTTTTAACAGGTTTATTACATAAATTGACAAGCCTTCATCCCGATGTCCGAGGGACAGCGGGATGGCCACATGTTGACCGACACCCGAGGGTGACGTAAGCCTTTTAATGAATACATATGCCGAGAATATGTGAAACATGCATATAAATTTCATGCTAACTACACAAAGACATTTTCATATACAAACCTTCCCCAAAAAAATATAATAATATTCAACCGTCAATAAAATGATAGTGATAATGCATAACATATTAAGAGCATATATCTAATTCAGAATACAAGCGGAAGGTGTAACAGAAAGTGTTATTACAAGTGATGTCAAAAGCAGAGAGGATGATGCGATATCACTGGTAAGGGAATGCCTCGTAGCTCTGATCGTATGCCTCGTTCCTATGTCCTGAGGGGACGCAAAACAAACATGAGTGAACTAAGTTGATATATAAGTAGTACAGACATAGTTATTCCACAACATACTAACCCCCAAAGTTTATGAAAACTAATAGCATAATATGTGATAGGTTTTCCGAAAACCCTAGCATGCCATAAAACCTTTCATAAAGCATATATCATATATAGTGTGATAAATAGTGGTATCATACTTGCCTGAAGGCAGGACATACGCCCGTAGGCAGAACATACGCATGTTGGAAGAACATACACCCGTAGGCAGAACAGTAACTAATAGATAAGCACAAAAACATTGTATATAATCTTTCCAACATAAGTACATATAT
This sequence comes from Malus domestica, assembly GCF_042453785.1. Classification (NCBI taxonomy): domain Eukaryota; kingdom Viridiplantae; phylum Streptophyta; class Magnoliopsida; order Rosales; family Rosaceae; genus Malus; species Malus domestica. The sequence continues at coordinate 7,018,824 of NC_091663.1, forward strand.
CTCAACGGAGCTCAATAGCTCAAACATCATATCTCAATACATCTTCATAGTATATGGTCATCCATCATATATACTACAAAGAACATGAAATCAATAAAGCATGGTATTCCAAAATATTCTCAGTAAAGCATGATATCTCATAAAAAGTAAAATCTAATTTACTCATAAAACGTAACTATTAAATCATGCTTTTCATGTATGCATTTCTAATAGCAAAATTATGCATTTTGGAAGAGGTCCACTCATAGATACTTTGTTGTTGATGAGCCGTGCGAAATAGGAAGGATGGAAACGATGTTAATAAACACACCTAAGCACATAAAGGGTCCAATTAATAAAACTCTACCATAATGATTGAATTTCGGAAAACGGACGTCATAAACGGATTTAGGACGTCGAAAAGCATAAGGGGGACCTCGGGTACCCCCACGCGCCGCCGCAAGGGGGCACCCACAAGCGGCCTGGTTTCTGGGTTGGGCTTGGTTTCAATTGGGTTTGGGGCTTGGGTGCGTTTATTAACAACGTTTGGGCCTAAAGTTTGGGCTTAAAGGTTTTGGGCTTGTAACCCAACACAAGGGATTTGATTTGAGTTGGGCTCAGTGGGCTGAAGGCCCTGGGTTTTAGGTTAAAGGGTTTGGGGCTGGTAGCTCGGCCCAAGGCTTTGGGTTTGGGTTGGGTTTCAATCCGGGTCTTAGGATCTCGGGTCGGGTCTAACCCGGTTTTGACAAGGGAGAAGACCAAAGCTTACCGAGCTCCAATCGACTCCGCTACTAAACCACAAGATGCGATCTAACTACCAAATTGAAGTTTAGGATGCAAGGAAGAGATTCATACCTAAAACACACCGTGTGGTGGCCGGACCTAGCCGAAGTTTGGCTCAAAAGCCATGAGACTCACTGTAAAAGCTTCCTGGATTCTCTGTGCTTCACAGAAGAGAAGAGAAAGAGAGAGACCCAACACGGTGGGAGTGGTGATGCCGTCGTCGTTGTCGTTTGTCTCGATTTGGGTGTATGGGTGTGTGTAGATCGGGGAGAATGAGAGGGGATTGGTGCAAGAGAGAGAGAACTCGGGGGAGAGAAGGGAGAAGAGGATAGAGTGTTATAAAAATAATAAAAAGGGATAAGGAAAATCCCAAAAGGGAAAAAAGGGAGACCCGGGTAGGGTGAGGGGATAAGGGGGCAAAATGGTAATTTCATAAATCCGTTAATATGAAAATACACATAATTTGGGATGGGGTCTCACATAAATATTCTTCGAAGTTTATCGAACTCTCACATTTGAGACATTACAATAACCCTCACTTAGTCTTGTTGCTAGCTTGATGCAGTGACGAAGAGCATGCAACATTTCCTCCAGATTGAACTAAAATAAATTGAACCGAATTAATTCGATTTATCGTTTAAAATTTGAGAAAACCAAATCAAAACCGAATATCTAATTTCAGTTATTTTCGGGTTTGGCAAAAAACCAAACAGAAATTAACTGAATCGACTTTGCATGTTAATTCAAATAGAATTCTCATGGGTGTAATTACTTATTTTTCTTCAAGCTCTTCCTCCATATCCTCTTCATATTGGATCATCACTTTAGCCTCCATTTCCCATCCTTAATCATACTAATGTATTCAAACGGAAACCATATTTTTACAAGTCGCTTCATTGTACGCCAAATTCTAATGGAATTATTTTTTGAACGGGTTAATTACATAAATATTCCTTGAAGTTTATCGAATTTTCACAAAACATCCTCACGTTTGAAACATTACATTACAGTAACACTCACTTGGGCTTAGTCTTCTTGTTGCTAGCTTGGTGCTGTGACAAAATAGCAGCCAACATTTCCTCCGATTCCCCCCCTAAGATTCGACTTTGATGTTGTTTTCCTCATCCAATTTCCAGTTTTTTTTTTCCTTAGGCAAGCAAATTAAAATATAAAGAATGAATAAAAAAATTAAAATCAAACTGGACCAAACCGAATTAATTCGGTTTATCATTTAAAATTAAAAAAAAAAACAAATCAAACCGAATAGCTAATTTCATTTTATTTTCAGGCGTGACAAAAAAACCGAACCGAAATGAACCAAATCCACTCCTCCCCCCTTCACTTGTAAAGAACTTGACCTCGAGTTCTCCTTGAATCGAATTTGACCATAAGCAGACAAGTAGCTTGATCAGCAAATAAATTCTTCAACTTAAAGAGCTCAAATTTCTTTAGTGCCGAGATGTTACAATCATGAAATCAAAATCATAAGTAAAATTGGAATATTCAACTTTATAATTTAATTTTTTCTTGACTAACGACTATTGCAACCCAAACTTGCTTGTTCAGTTAATCTTGAAATTTAATTTCACATTGATCGGTTGTGGATTTTTCATATCATAATTTTCACTTAATTTATATCCATATCTTGAGTTTCATGGTGGATCACTTGTAAGTTTGTAACTCGTATCCCTTCTTGAAGCAAAATAGAACTCTCATGGGTACAATTATTTCTTCAAGCTCTTCCACCATATCCTCTTTGCATGTTGGATCAACACTTTGGCCTCCGTTTCCCATCATACACAAATGTATTCAAACAGAAACCATACTTTTACAGGTCGTTTCATTGTACACCAAATTCTAATAGAATTATTTTGTTCTTTCTTTCGAGTGACATTGCCCTTCAAAAAAGGATATTATAGATATAATCACGAAGAATTCAGTTTCAATAAGGGTCCTTGCAAACTAAATCTAATTTCTTATATATAAAGTATTTTTGCTTGGGATAGTGTTATTCACATACCCAGTTTTACTTCTCACAACCCCTTGTTAATTTTTTGGTCATTGATCTTTTTCAATTCATTGAATCTGACAGCTGAAAATTTGAGTGTATGTGATAAGTAAAATGGGCATGTGAAGTGTTCTCGAGTGTATGTGATAAGTAAAATGGGCATGTGAAGTGTTCTCGTCACAGGGAACCACGCGCAACCATACAATAATTCTTGGAATGGAAGAAAACCAAAGTCGAATGCTTTATTACACATAGATAGTTGGAGTGTTCTGGGTTTGGAAGGAAGCAGCTATGAAATCCCACAACTTAAGCACATGCTAATGCACCTGGACATGAAGTAATTAACAACAAAGATTCCTCCTGATGGTACATTTATTATTTATTAACACCGCAGTATTATTTTTAGGGGTGTGCTATCCACACACCCCAAATTACTTCTCACACACCCCTTGTTAATTTCTATCCGTTGATTTTCTTCAATTCATCCGATCCGACGGTCGAAAATTAGTAGGGTGTGTGAGAAGTAAAATAGGGTGTGTGGATATCACACCCCTATTTTTATCCATAATATTTTTATCCAGCATCAAGTTTGAGTCCTCCTCAGTCCTGCAGATTAAGCTGCAGAATTTGTAACACCGCAAAAGGTATTGACAGGAGAGACTAAGTTCCTGGCCTCACCCCTACTGTGAAACCTTATATACTCAAGACTGTCAAGTGGGTTATAGAGCAGTGGGTGCCTCTCGTCCACCAGTTCTTGTGGTACTTGTATTATTCCGTTGTTGAAAGTAAACAACCCCAGTGAGTACCTCGTCTTGTCTCCACAATGCTTCACTCGATGATGACAAGCTTTTATTCTGTCGTTGCTCCATACCTTATCGAACCAAGTCAAAATAACCAATTAGATCATTACTTCTAGTGTTCTAAAAATTGCAGCGCCTAGGCACTAGACAGTGAAGGCCTCCCGCGATTTAGTGCAAATTGTTTCAAAAAATCGATCTAGGAGCTAGGCGGCACCTAGGCAGTCCTAGGTGGTTTGGTTTTTTTTTTTTTTTTTTTTTAATATTAAATTGTGTGTTTTTTTTTTTTTTAGTTTCATGGTGGTATACTTATGAAAATGATGTACCTAATTTGCAAATGATGGATTGACCACAAATTTATCCAATTGTGAAATGAATTGGAGCAATTTTGAGGGGATACATACAAAGAAAAGAAATAAACTAGATAAAACAAGGTTAAATAATTTAGTTTATGCCAAATCCAATGCAAAGATCATGAACAAGAAGAATTTAGTCTATTATCCAAGAATACTCCTCATTATAATTATATGCTTAATGCTTTTTAAATATTGAACTTGTTGGATGGATGTATTTTGTGTATTCTTCTACTTCTATTTTTAGATTTTATCATTTTTTTAAGGAAAACTAATGAAAATGGTTTGAAAACTTTGAATTTTAATGATAAGGACAAAATAAAGGGTAAAGTGAATAGTACCAAGATTGACTTTTTAGTGTAAAAATGTAGTTTTTCATTAAAGTAAACAGTATCGAGAGTTTTTCGTTAAAATTTCCTCTTTTTTTTTTTTTTTTTTTTCAACATCCATAGAAGTATAGATTTTCTATTTTAAGTGTAAATAGATACTTATTTACAAGATATATAATAAATTTACATAAATTCACCTAGGCCCCTGCCTACCGTCCGACTAGTGCCTAGTGTTTTTTAGAACCTTGATAAAAGTACTCGCCGGCAAGGAAGAGGGAGTTCCAGCTGGCGGCGGGGCGTTTGGGGTGGTGCTGCATCGGAAGGAGACACAAACTTGGGGACAGCAAACCCACAGCGGCTAAGTAGTACTAGTGTAAGATAATTGAAAACTAAGTAGTTGATGGTACTTAACTATATGGGAATGAGACAAACCTGCAATCCATCACCGGCCAAGAACACGAACTGTGAAGGTACCGACTCAACGCTAATCCAGTCACCATCCTTGGTTTTAACCTCCAAACCACCAACGTCATGCTGAACGACGATGGTGGTGAAGTTCTTGTCTGTATGGCTCGCAAATCTCAAGGTTGTACTATCAGCTTCCTCTGGTTTATTATACTTGAGGAATCTAAGAAGGTGGCTGTTGGCACTAGCAACAGACTCGTACTGCTTTTCTGCTCCATAGCTTTCGAATAGCATTTGTTCCACTTTGTGCTCCAACTCTGATAGTAATTGGGCAAATGAATCTGTAGTTTCACTGCGGAAAAGCAAGACAAAAAATGATATGTATGTATAATACATATATATATATATATAAGAAATTCAACATTTGGTTTATTCCGGTCACACTTTTAAACGCTTTTATAAGCTAGAATCATTTTTAAGTTTTTTGCGAGATGCAGCCATAAGCGCTCTGGCCTAAAAAAAATTAAACCTTTTTTTTTTTTTTTGAGAAGAAAAAAGAAACGTTTTAACTAGCAGTCCTATAAACATATTCTTAGTCACGGAAAGGGATCCTCTCCATATCCCTTACTCCTAATCCACTAAATCAGGGAATTCGTGTCATTGAAAGTTGACTTAACGGCTACAAACAGAAGATCACTTTAAAAGTTATAATAACTTTATCCGTTCGATCAACTTTCAATAACACGGATTCTCTGATTTAGTGGATTAGAAGGAAGAGATCCGAAGATGATCATTTCCCTTAGACACAATCATAGTTTAGAAAGTTGACAATTTGGCTGTAGAGTAATATTTAAATCTAATAGAATTATGAAAAGAAAACTAGAAATACTTACCAGAAATTGCTCTTTCCATCGGGCCACATGAGATTTTTGAACTTCTGAGTTTCTTCTGGAGATGTGACATTATCAATGGCGATACCTTCATAGAGTGGCATGAGGTGGTTCGGTCCAATATACCCACGATATGGTTCGTTACTAACGTTCTTCACTTTGTTTTCCAAAGGAACCTCAAACAAATCTTTGGCATGGCCAAAGATATCGTTCAGAAGTTGTGCAGAAATTTGATCGTACTGCGCCACGAAACCACCGTACTCTTCGAGTGCGTACCGGACTTGTTTGGAGGTGGACAGCCAAGAACTTGAGCCAGGCTTCAAGACATCGACGGAGAAGTCGATGGTAGGAAGCTTTGGAAGTGTTAACGAGCCCATTAATTAAACTAGCTAGTACCGGGATGCTATGCAATACTTTACTCTCTACTTGGTGAGGAAACTGATGGTATCAAAGTGAGATGTTTCATGCTGCTTTTATAGTGGTTTTTCATGCAATTAGGGTTCCCTATAAAACTAATAAAAATTAAATGAAGTAAGTCAAGCATGTCAATATTCCGGTCACATTTTTTATTTTTTAACTTTATGTGGTTACAAGACGGTATCATTTTGAAATTCTTACTTAATCACATTTTATAATAATTATTTAATTTTTATTAGTCTAATACGACGTATATATAACTTTGCCAATTGCTCATAGTTTATGTTGTAATATTTTTTTGGTCGGAAGTTGTATAACACTGAAGCACACAACAGTATGTCAGTTGACTTATGATGCACACAATTAATTATGTGGTTGGTCAGTGACTTGTATCGTCCAGAAGCAAAACTGGGTTCGATCACTTGATTTTCCAATTGCCGGTCAAAATCGACAGGCTAATCCTGCCGCTCAGTTACTGGTCCTCTCTCTCTGCTTGCTTTCTTTGAATCTTCTTATTAATATATTTCTTTTTACTCATCAAATGTGATGCAAGCATTATTTTATATTACTGTTTTCGTTTTCAAATTTGAGTGTAATTGTAATCTTATATATTTTTTAAAATATAAATTAATGTATGACATGATTTATGTTTTAGTCCTATCATATATACATTATTTTTTTTTATCAATTTAGCCGTTAATGACAATGTGACAAATATAGTGCTCACATTTTGCTAATGTGGATGTCAAGTTTGAGCCACGTGGATTACAAAATTAAAAAACGCACTAACTCTCTCTCTCCTTCCCTCCCGTATTCTCTCTCCCTTTCTCCCTTTCACATTGACTTTAGGGTGATTTTCAAAACAGGTCATGACGTTTCAATTTATCATTTTGCACCATAAATATTAAAACTGTTATCAATTTATTCTGGGGTAGTTGATTGTTTGATTCTTAATTATATGACATGGTAAGTGTGAGACCCATATATTGACAACATCTAAGTAACAATGCATCATATTGACAAAACCTCCTAAATTTAACGAATGATTAGACATTAAAAGAAAGAAAGGTACAAATTGATGCAATTTCAAAACATCAGAGTGTAAAATTAATCATCACCTACTTTAAAAATCACCTCAAATCTAAAATGTAAAATGTAATAAGCCATATATTTATTTTACTTATTCGAATGTGTATGAAATTCATCCAAAACTAGGTAGAAGAGCATGTGATATTAGACCAAAACACAAGAACAACAAGAAGTACATGGTGCATGTGGAGATACATACAAACATTTTTTTTTTTTTTTTGTATTTTCAGTGTTTGTATTCTCTTTGGCAAAGTCACATATGAGTGGTTGCTATTTCGTATTTAAGTTCTCGTTTTGTTTAGGTGAGGATTAATTTAAACAAGGGTAGTATTTTTCATCTACACCTATTTGTACTTCACACACAACTTTCAATTTTAAGCCGTCGAGTCGAATAATTGAAAAAGATTAATAATTAAAAATTAACAAGAATGTACGAGATAAAAATGAGTGTGTAAATAATATTTTTCTTTCAACAATTATTACATGTAGGGCAGTGGCTTGAGGGATAGGTTGAGTGGTCAGCATTTGAAATTTTTATTTTTCAAGTGTTCATCCACTTGTATAATAACATATGATTATCACTCAATATTTCGGACCCATTGAAAATTTTCTCTATTCAACATTCCTGCTTGGAATATCAAGTCTGCCAACTCTGACCAAAAACACGAAAAACAAGTTCACCACATTTGATTTGACAAGAGATAGAGACGAAAAGATTTGGACTATCAAAATTCTCTTTCATTTTTCATTTTGTTGGATTTTATAATTTTAACCTAAGATTTTATGAAACTAAAAGAGAATTTATTGTACTTTTCTTATTGTAACTTCCCTTTAACAATATATATTTAAAACAAAAATACAATACTAATGTTATTGAAAAAAAGAGCATTACAAAATACATATTCATAAAAAATATGCTTAAAGTTGGTCCTTGCAACACTATCTAAAACAATACGTTGAACCATAAAATCGCGAGATAATGATGAGTTGGAAATACATGTCTCACTAATAGAATATATGAAATCAATGCTTAGTAGAGATAATGTGAGAGATCAAACTCTCAATATAATTTTGGAGCAAGAAACACAATGCCCTACTCCTAATTAATCACCGCATAATTCAAGAGCACCAATTTATGGTAGATCTAGCAAACTAAACAGCTCAAAAGAAATTCAAGCACCAAATTGTAGAACCTGGAAATTAAGAAATAGACAAACTAACCAACCAAAATGGCCTCTAGCTACATCCATCACGTCATTCCGGCTATACCCATAGCACCGTCCCGACCACACCCTAACGTTCGACTACACCGATGCAACCCAGAGCTCCAATCATGTCGAAAATTGCTCCAAATTTTTATAGTGTACATGACCCAAAACAAGGAGAAATTTTTGGGAGTGACGGGAACACCAACTCAACAAAGCCAGGTGGTGTTCCCAACCTATTAAATGTTGACAGCTAGATGTTATCATTTGTTAACTAAAAAAATACTTGAAAAAGCTGCAAACTCAAAAACCAAAAGATTCCTCATAACTTTGTCTCCGTTTCTTTGTTTCAAATCAAAAGCTTCTTGCGACCTTCAAGGGAAGTTGCAGACTCAATTCCCTCTTCTTTCTTTGAAAAATAACAACAATTCCCTCCATTTATCACAGACTCAAACCCATACAAAAGTAGCTTTCTGCAGGTAGACTCAAAGAGATGGAGGAGGAAGAGGTGGAGGAGGAGCCCTGCGTGGAGTTCGGGACGAGGAATTAGAAGGCTGGAGGTTGAGCTGGGCCCTGGAGTTCACGGATCTCAGCCACCCATTTGCCCCAGCTCCGCTGACGCACGCCGCGGTACTTGAACTTCTTGTTGTCAGGGCCTTCATTGCCCTTGCACTTTCTGTTGTTGTTGTTGGTTATTTTTGTTGTGGCGGTGGAAGCTGTGGTAAAGCTGCCCTAAACCCAATTTAGCTTTCTGCATGTATGATTTTTAATTTTGTTAGATTTTTATAGGTAGAATAAATGGTCTGAAAACTTTAAATGTTGAAGTTGTTTTCTCATACTCAAACCCAGATTTCAATTAAAAAGCTCTTGCGCCGTCGGGCAATCACAACAAGGCTACTGCTAAATTTTTTTGCTTTTCCAGTTTAGGGGTTTTCCTGGATGGAGACTTGGCCTCACATAACAAGGCTACCAGCAATCTAAAGTCCATCTTCTTCCTCATCCTTATGGTTTTTAGTCTTTGTCATTTAATTGGTGTAGCTTTGCTAGGATCTCTGTTCCGGCAGTGTGTGATTAGTGCTAATGGAATTTCAGCACTGTTTCTGAGCTGTTGTTCGAATTGTTGTATCAAAGTATGCATTAGACATTCAATTAAGCTAATGAAGCATGTGTGCCAACGAATTTTGAAGAGTTTGGCTTGCTTTTCTCTCTTTGTTCTTTAATATTTAAGTGTGAGGCACCTGTTTGTTGATGAACTAAGTCCCGTCTCTAAGTTTTTTAGTAGATATTGTGTAATTTGCTTATATGAGCACTTCTTTATGTTGTCAAGTTCCCAAAATGTACAAGGAGATATCAAGTTTAACAAGTCACAAACTGTGATCAATCCAAATGCAGTGAAATTAAGGATTTTACACTTAAAAACTCAATTAGCTTTAGACAGTAGGATTAGCATTTTGCACATGTGAGTATCATTGAACACAACCTGTGCTCTGTTCCTTCCTCATACAACACTTGAAACTTTATTTATTACCTGTTCACAACTCGAAAAAAAGAAAACCTTATGCCGATTTACTGGAGCTACCAAATGCAATCTAGAGGTCTAAGCAAGAAAATTGAATGATCAATGGTTCATTATCAACTTCATTGATCATCTCTAGTCTCCACTAAATGGTTGAATATATCGATCCAATCCATTAAACAAATGTCACCCCAGGATTTAATGAAGGTAATGTTACAAGACTTCCCGTGTGTGTGTCCTACATTCTATCTTTGCAAATCTGACACTTTAAGCACTATTTGGGGTTAAATCCCAAATTCATTTCTATTTCAGCATAAACAGACATCACTATCTGGGGTTAAATCCCAAACTCATTTCTGGGGTTAATCCAAACTCCTTGTACCATCACATTTTTATCCAAAATCAAATTTAACCATTTTCAAGTTACATGTATTCTAATGTCAAATTCCAAACTTCCAAGCTACATATTCTAATGTCAAATTATGGAGCTTCAGATTTATGATAACAAGTCTGACATAGTACAACAAGAAAACATTCTCTCATGAACTTGATGTTTGTCAAAACCACTGAAATCTTGATGTGAAGTCTAAAATTATCAGAATTAGGAGTTACAAGCATCTTGATGTTCCTCAATGTCATAAGGAAAGACATCCTGCATTACATAGAATTTAACTTCAACAATGAATTTACACAAATACCTAATTCAAAGCAAAGGGTAGAAGGAAAAACATAATACCTGATTCAAATGTGTCATATAGTTTTGACTTTGGAGCACATTGGTGAAGGTAAAGTTTGGTGGGGAACATGACCAACTATAGTTGAGACTCTGAAAGAAAAAAGAAAATTGTAATATATAAATATTGAGAACACCAACACAAATTTCAAACCTATAAACTGGTTTACCTGATTAGATAAAGGCAAACTAGTCTGGACATTGGTGGTTGACAATCTCGTGGTTGGATAGAACTACAAACATTGATACGAGACCCAACATAAATAATTAAATAAATATATAAAATATACTTAATCAAACATATAACTAGTTTACCTGATTAGATGAAGGGAAACGAGCATGTGCATTGGTGGTTAGCAAACTCAGTGTTGGATAGAGCTACAAACATTGATACGATATGGAACATGAATAATCGAACAAAATCTATAAAATCTTGCTCAAAAATATAAACTAGTTTACATGATTAGGTGAAGGGAAACAAGCATGGGAATTGGCAGTTGGCATTGTCATAGTTGGATAGAACTACAACAAATTGATCGATATCGAATATCGAATATGAATAAGTAAACAACATGTATATAGAAAAACCAAATCAAACATACAAATTAGTTACCAGATTAGTTGAAGGGGAACGAGCATTGGCATTGACGGTATGTGAAGGACCACCACTACTTGGTGGTTTGGTTTTCTCTGAACAAGTAAATAACAACAACTACTATTAATATATATATCAAAAGAATAACACAAATGTAAACATTTAAAATGTACAAGTTTCTTACTAGATAAGCCAGTAACATTTGATGTCTTCTTTTTACATTTCTCCATATGACTTTTCAATCTAGCATTACTTATTCCCTTTGGCCTCACACTCGGAGGATTCAACACCGGTGCCTCATCAGATGAGTTATTGACCCCATCAGTATCACGAATAGTAGCATCATTCAAAACGTCATTACTTTCTTTATTAGCAATTTCTTCCCCATTTGACTTCATTTCTTTGTCAAGCAATTGTGCCATTTCTTTCAATTTTTTCATTGCAATTCTATGACAACTTTCTATCTCAGCTCCCATACTCAATATACCATAAGCAATCCGCATCAAAGTATTCTGACGCAACGTCACTGACGAATTGTCACTTACATGTAAAGATTCTCCATGCTCATTTTCATTCCATTCTTTCTTTGCGTCTTTCGTCCACCGCTTCAATATGTATTGATTTGGTATTTGAGAAACTTCTTTTACATTCATTACCCGTAGAGCATGACGACATAACAAACCCATGGATTCAAACCTTTTGCAACTACACGAGATGTTGAAAGTTGAGGAGTTGAATTTGACAACATAAACTGTTTTGTGCATTGGTGGTTAACAAACCCATGGATTCAAACCTTTTGCAACTACATTAGATGAAGGGAAACAGGCATGTGCATTAGTGGTTAACAAACTCATACTCAAGAAATTTATAATTTTTTCTCGTGTAGACACTTGCAGCACGTTTAAGAAAACCATTATTTTTAGCTGTTGTAAAAGGCAAACCTTGCTTGCAACGAAAGGTTTCTTCTAATTCTTTTGAACGCATGCCATTTGCTTGTTTTTCATAATGAAGCACAAATTCAGTAAGAGTCATCGTTTTAGTAGACATACGATGGAAAACATTATTCATGCTCTCACTTATTTGTGTGGATTTTATCCTCACAGAGAATACATCTTGGCTAAACACTGGACACCACTTCTCACAAATGGCATAAAGACCTTTAAGCCATTTGTTTTGTGCAACGTTAAATTCCTCAATCATTGCATCCCAAGTATGCTGAAATTCTAACTCTGTTTGACATCCGTCAAGACACTTGTTGAATAGCCTTTTGAACTCAGGGATTCCATAAAGTGTTGGTATATTTCTTGTAGCATGTGTTGATATATGCCATGTGCATAAATGATGGCATGTCCCAGAAAACACCACCATAATGGCATTTGCCATAGCTTGACACTGGTCAATGAAAATGGTTGTAGGCTTTCGATTCCCCATTGATTCTAAGAATGCCTTAAACAACCATTCAAATGTAGCAGTCTTCTCATCCAACAAAAAGGCATAACCGAGCAACACATTGCTCCAGTGATGGTTAACTCCAACGAAAGGAGCACAAATCATGTTGTACTTATTGGTTCGATATGTAGTATCAAATACTACTACGTCCCCGAAGCACTCATAATCAATTATGGACCTTCCATCCCTCAGTTAGTCATTCGGTTTTCTTGATCAACTTGCACCGTGTAGAAGAACATTGGACCTGCAGCTTGCTTGCGCTTAAAATGATTAATCAAGCTTTGAGCATCCCCTGCTTTAAGCATAATTCTTTTTTCCCTACTAACAAAATTGTAGCAATCTGTTTTCGTAAACCCAACATTTTGAGACCCGCCGACTTCTTTTGCTAAATATGAGTACGCATTTGTAGTTCTTATACCTGCATTCGCCATGGTTTTAATCACACCCATATGAGCTTCTGAAATTTTACGATTTGATCTTAAAAATTGTCTTTCCTCTGGCATTGCAAGTTCATGATTGTGTTCAGGATCAAAGGTAGAGACTTTCCACTCACCATGTTCTAGTAAAAATCAAATTTTGGCTTGGCGGCCTGTTCTCTCGTCCAATCTCTTAGTCTTTTTCTCTTCACAAGGGTCTCTATCTTGCCGAAAACCTTCTTTTAAACAATAAAAATTAAGTGTTGAAAGATCTCCATTTTTGTCAATCTTCTTTGTTTCTTTCGAATGCTAAAGCCAATGTGTACTGCATACTAATTATAGAGATCATAAGCTTCTTGCTCATTTTTCACAATCTTTCCATACAAATCTCCAGCGTAACTCTCTTTAAGACTTACAATAGGTGGAGTTTTTTCTCGAGCATTGCATTGAATATTTTCTACATTGCTTTCAACATCAATGACTGCATTATTCATTAGGAGATCAACAATAATCAAATTTTATTAAAAACTAATATCATGGCCAAGAGCAAAAAAGCAGTGTCCTATAATCATGCAAAATGTTTAAGAGCTCACACATACAACTTATTAAAAGGCAAAATCAAATACCTTCGTCTGAGTTTGAGTCTACTTGCAGAAAGCTACCTTCATTTGGGTTTGAGTCTACCTGCAGAAAGCTACTTTCGTCTGGGTTTGAGTCTCCATCCATAATACCTTGGTCTAGGTTTGAGTATGTGAGAAATGGAGGGAATTGTTGTTATTTTTCAAAGAAAGAAGAGGGAATTGAGTCTGCAACTTCCCTTGAAGTTCGCAAGAAGCTTTTGATTTGAAACAAAGAAACGGAGATGTTAACAGAGTTATGAGGAATCTTTTGGTTTTTGAGTTTTCAACTTTTTCAAGTATTTTTTAAGTTAACAAATGACAACATCTAGATGTCAACATTTAATAGGTTGGGAACACCACCTAGCTTTGTTGAGGTGGTGTTCCCGTCACTCCCAAAAATTTCTCCAAAACAAGGCGACTGTCATGACCACGAGTTTCATAGTGACTTCTACCCTTTTTAATTTTTTGGACAACATAGTGACTTTTACCTTATCCTGGTAAAAAAACAAACAAAAACCAAAAGATATTCCATGCCCCACATCAAGGAGAAATGTTTTCATGTGATTGGAATACACACCTCAAAATGACATGTGGTCTTCCTCACCAATAACCTATGGACACATGATTCTTGTAGCATAACAATTTAATACATTTAAATTCGAGCTTTGAAAAACACTCAGAGGCTCAGCATGTTAGGTAGTTTTCCTCAGCCCTCCATTCTCAACCAAATTCGAGCTTTGAAAAACGCCCAGAGTCTCAGTTTCCCGAAAAATGCATAAACTCTTCAACCTAAATCACTAAAAACACAAAACCCTGAAGAAGAAAAAAAAAGAAAAAAGAAAAAGAAATTTAACTCTGCATGCGCCACAAAACCCAGAAGAAAAAAAAAGAGGAAAACCCAGAAAAAAAATGCTAATTAAAATCCAAGAGATAAAGGGGAGGAGGTAGAGAAGGACCAGATTTGAAGGGTTTATGGGGAGAAGAACATATAGAAGGATCTGAAAAATGGCTTTTTTTTTAATATTACGAATTTATTTTCATAATTTTATATGTTTTTTGTGTTTTGATTTTCTTATCTACCACACTGGATTTAGCTCTGAAATCTTTTATTCGAGCTCGCTCGTGTGCGGCTCACAGTGTACGAAGGCTCAGAGGAGGGTGGGGGAGGGAGGAGATAGACGGCAAACCTAAAGGTTCGGCCAACTATCCCTCTGGTTCCATGTCAAAATAAAAAGGGGAGAGAACGAGAGAGGATAGGAGAAAGAAATAGAGGAAGAGATAGAAGAGATGGAGCGTCCCGGGTGAAATCACAGTCGACGATGGAGGTGGGTGGTTTAAGATTTTGCCGTCACCGACCTCCGTTTATGATTTTGCCGGTAACAATGGGGGGAGAAAAGTCAGGAGGAGATGGGGGCGTCTTGGGAGATTGGGACTAGAAAGCTAGTCTTGGGAACAGTGCAGGTCTTGTTTATTATGATTTTTTTAATAAAATTTAACTATATTAAATTATTATGCTATAAGGATACAAGTGTCCATAGGTTATTGATGAGGAACACCACCCTTCATGTGTGTGTTCCGGTCACATAGAAAAATTTCTTCACATCATGGACTTCTTAGAGCAAAACCCCCTTATTTTCTTTTTGAATCCAACATGATTCGGTGGAAAAATCTCTTGGGTTGGAAAAAACACTCTTCTCCAAGGGTAGAGTTTTTTAAGGGAATTGTCATTAGCATTTCAAAAATCTTATTCTACACTCCAAACTTTCTATATTAGGAAAGAAAAATACACTTGTGATGAGTGTAGAATGAGATTTTTGGAGTGCTAATAACATAACTTCCAATTAATTAATATTTTACAATTGAAAAGATTTTATTATTATTATTAAGAATGAGGATCCTTATCGATTCTATTTTGCGAGGATTTTAGGAATCCTCCAATTACATCCGTTCATTGTAAATCGTGCGGTTAAAAATCATTGTAAATTTTTTTTATTTAAAATTGAATATAAACAGCATCTGACGAAAACTGATTGCACGATGTACGATAAATAGATATGATTGGAGAATTTTCAGTATCCTCACAAACAGTATCTGACGAGGGTCCTCTGTCTTTCTTTAACAGAAATGATAGAAACCATTGCAGTAGTCCATGGTTTCGAAGGAAGCTGCACTTCGCTCCACGTTGATTTCAAAATTGGACAACTTTGATTAACAACTTTCGTGGTCATTTAATTTCAACCGTTTGTACTTTTTCGAGCTGTTCAATTAAGGTCCAATGGTGGGTGCTATAATTTTCCTCATAAATGGTACCCCACATACTTATGAACCTGGTGAAAAAAAATCGGAAAATGATCCTCTTTGGATTTTTTTTTTTCACTAAGTCACCAAGGTACATAATTCGAGTCTTTAAAATTTAATTCAATGATTAAAGTTATAATAATTTTTAAAGTGAATGTCTATTTATAGCCGTTTGATTAAATCTCAAACACATAAATTGTTTGCCTAGGTAGACTTAGTGAAAATGATCCAAAGACGATCATTTTCCAAAAATAAAAAAGCTCTCTAGATGTTCAAAGACATTCCAGAAATGCGTACTACAGTACAAACTATCAGACTATAAATTATCACACAAAAATATCCTAAACGCACGAAATTTGTTCAGTCTAAATAAAAACCTTAGGTATTTTATTTAGAAATTTTCGTTGTGAATAAAAACCTTATTTGTAATTAACCCTATTTTTCTTGATAAAAATAATTGGATCATCACTTTTTTTCCATGATAATAGGATTATTATTATTATTATTATTATTAGCAACTGTACTCAAATTTTGAAAATAAAATTTTGAGAGAAAATACAAAAAGGTCCCTAAAGCTTTTTTGTGATGACCTTCAAATAATTTTTTGTCGCTAAAAAGGCTATTCATATCTTTAGCCATTATTTTAGGATAACTAATTCATCGCTAAAAGTTTATATTATTTGGAAGAAAAATGTGAAAGAGAAAATGAGAGCAACTATATGGTTACTTGAATGTGAAGCTTTGATAAAAAGAAACAGTAAATTATTTTGTGTTTAATTTACTATATTGTCCATAACTTTTATTTTGGTTATTTTTTATAGCTTTGTTGAAGGTTAATTTGGTCTTTTCACCTCTTTTAGTGAACAAATAAGATTTTGTTAATAAGTAGTTAGCTTTCTAAAGGCTAGCTTGTAATAAAAAAATCTATAAATAACGTATATATTTCTTCAAACATTTCCACTCATTCAAGAATTTCCTTCAAATTTCTCCTATTTTCCACTTATTCACATTTTTTTGGTCCTTTATTCTTCCTAAAATTCCTACAAATTTCTTCCCCTTACTCTTTATATTCTCCACATCGTTGAAAAATGACCAATTTGAAGTATGAAAATTGGACGAGAGTAAGATGAAGCTCTTTCCAAAGCTTTTTCATGAAACGTATCAAAGATCGCGTTGCGAGTATTAACAAGTAACTACGAAACCTAATTCCGAAAGGCTTTGGATGCGCATCAAATAAAAAAATTTGGCAAATGATTTTATAGTAAATAATGCCATACTATCATTTGTCGACAGCCTGTCAATAGTGATGAAAAAGCATGTCCATATATTTTCAAATAATACTTGGCGGATTTGGATTTCATACGGATCTAAATTGTGGGAATTCTCACATTTTAATCATTCATCGTGCATTGTACGGTAAAAAATTATTTAATTTTTTTATTTAAAATTAAACACAAATAGTATCTAACAAAAACTGGTCGCACGATGTATGATGAAAGGCTAGGATGCCCACAAAATGGATCCGGAGATTATCCTCTTCTATATTTGACTACTCAAATAATGAGTAAGAGTTTCTATGCAAAATTGTTAGTTGTCAATTCATAGAACTTCATGTTTATAATTTGAACTATTCATATTATAAATCACTCTATAAAATCGCTTTTGCAAAAAAATATATTAAAATTAAGGTCATTTTGTCATCAAGTTGTATAAAAACAGATGAACAAAGTTGGTAAAAACAGTAAGAACCGTCTATGTCTATAATAGATTGACTAAACGATCTTAAGTTTAATTGATTTTTTGCAGAGACGATTTTTATAGAGGGATTCATAATATGAACAATTCAAATTATAAACACGAAAATTCTGTAATTCGAACAAAATGAATTTTGAGTAGAAATTCCTCCTTATTCTTAAATAGTCAAACATTATCCTACAACTAATTTCCCCGGTATAACCTAACCTAACCTAAGCTAGCTGCCATCAGTCAACGGACGGCATCCATTTTCACCTTTGGTACACGGGCCCATAATCTTCCTTAATTAATAATATTACATGTCCATTTCAACTTTCTAAAGAATCTTAGGCTTTTTCTTTCATGATAAAGCATAATAGTGTTCATAAACTTTACATTTGATTAAATTAGCACCTCCAAAAAGTTAAAGCTTTCACTATAGTCTAAAACGCGTCTTTGTTCCTTTTATAGTCAGTCAGTTTTTTAATGGATGCTTTAGTGTTAGAATAATATCATAAGCTTAGTTTGTTTAGCTTAAGTTACACGTAAGAGGGCGTGTTAAGTGTATAAGCAATTGAATGTGCATTAAGTATTACTTAATCAACTTAATCAAAGTAGGTAAAAGAAGTTTTGAACCAATTTGAAAATAGAAGAATACTAAAGGCAAAAGTTAACAGTAGTTACCTTGTTCTTGTTAGATGCCATGATAAAACTTGTTAAATAAGAAAAGATCTTGTCCGACTAACATATGTGCAGCTGTGCTTTCACTGCCCTTTTCATTTCTCTTATATTTAAGATGTTATGCTGATAATATTCATTCGCCAAAAGTAACATGAAGAGCAAAACCATTTGTTTCTGCATACCTGCAGGCCGGAAACACAAGGATCATCAAGAGAAGCTTCAGGATGATCAGTCTCATTCCAGCTCTCGTCAAAGCCGCAAGAGCAGAGGACATGATCGTGTTGCAACAGGTCCTGGTAGTCAGGTTGATGGAGGCACCACCACCGCCACCGGGGGCAATGATGCTGGCGCGGCTGCTGTGCTGATGACTGCTGGCCACATGTCTACTATGGATGGCGGTGACGGTGGTAGTGCTCATGGCGGCGATGGCGGTTAATACGACTGTAAATTTGGTGTGTTGTAAAGTTGGTGTGGGTTTATTTATTTATTTATTTTTTTTGGGGTGCATTTCTATCCAATTACTGTGTACAATTACATCAACTTTTTTTGTTTGAAAGGAGAGTTTGGGAGGTATTCTGTTGTGTTATTGCTCCGCCATTGTGAAGAGTGAGAGAGTGGACGATGTGGTATTGACTCCATGACGTGGCAAGTAAAGACAGTCCACTATATATATATATATATATGTATTTTATAGTACTAGGATTTGTTTACAGCGTGCTGATTTGCATTTGAATCGATGGATTTTCATTTTCTGTCTGTAAACCATTTTTTATTGTTGTTCTTTATAGTGCCATGGCTAGCAAGAATGATGTGGTGAGCAAAATAAAATAAAATAAATCTATTTGGAAAGTTTAACGCATTTTTTTAATAACTGATATTATCTATACTAAAATCGAAAAGATGGACTAAGCCCCACAATAGATTAAAATAAAAAAAATTTGGAACCTAAGTATAAAAAGATCTCAAATTTTATTGATTGATAGTTGATAAGATAACAAACTTAATCCCTTCTATATACAGTACCTTTTAAACCCAGAAGCCCTATGAGTCCAAATAGGATTAGAACTGAACAATTAACAAAATAATGAAAACGTCCATCTCTAACCGAGGGCTGGCTAGAGAACTCGTTTTAGCCATCTGGCCCTCCAAGATTCCCCAAGATATTAATATTTTAATGAACAGTACAGGGCCATATTTGCCTCCGTCTCCAACCGAGGGCCAGAGTGCCAGAAGGCTCGTTTCAGCCCTGTCACAAAAAATCATCTCCAACCGAGGGCCAAAGGGTCATAGGCCCAAACATAATTTATTATTTAAATTTAAAAACTACAACAACTTAAATTTAAAAACAACAACTTATATTTAAAAACTACAAATTAAATTTAAAAACAACATTAACTTAAATTTAAAAATTACAACGACTTAAATTTAATATCCATAATCAACATCATTTTCATCATCCGCTATTGTAGGAGTATAGTCAGAGGTAAACAATTGACGCCGAGACATAATTTCCTTTTTTTCCCTATCAAAATAGGCCTTACTCATTGGAGTGTAATTCAAAGTGTTCATTTCCATATTCTTATCATTCATCTCTTCTTGTATTTGTTTGACCCGTTCTTCATGTCTACACTTCCTTTCTTCCGCCTCAAGGGCATTTTGCTCCGCCAGTAATCGCAATGAGGCCGCCACTTCATGTTGAGCGGCGTAATCAGCATTTGCCTTACCATTTTCCCTCAACCTTCGGGCCTTGTTTCGTCCCATAGCTCTAGGTAAAGAACTTTCGGACGGAGTCGGATTTTCTACCCTTGTTTGTTGAATGGTAGGAGATCCATCTTCATTCATATCTACATATGGGGATGCAACTCCCAAAGGATCCACTCTATGTTGAGGTGGATCTTCAAATAACACCCACCCTTTACAAATTTCCCAACAACCGTGAAACTGAAAGGGTTTTGAGCTGCCCTCCATATACAATTCCTCCGCTTGGCGTACTTAGAAAATATAATTACAAAAATTTTAGGAAATTAATTAATGAAATTAAATGTAATATAATGACATATAATTACAAAAATTAAATGTAATATAATTAAAAATTTAAAATAAACTGTGAAAACACTAACTTCGTCATAGTAATTGGCGCCGCTTTCATGTCTACTTGCTGCTACTAATAGTGCTTGATGCCATTTATTCAAACTTGGATGAAGATGTTTCTTCCATCTTGAAGAACAACTTTCGTGGTTTCAGGTATTCGGTACAATGGTGCCTTCATAGAACTCTAAGTATTTTTTGGATACACGAGTCCAAACACCTTCACTTGTTTGAGAAATCCCCCTCACACTATCTTCTGAGACCCATCTATAAGCCTTGCAAAGAGCTTCATCTTCTTTTCGGGTCCAAGCCCTACCTTTCATTGCAGATAAGGCCTTTTTTTTTTGAAAAAAATGAAGGAAATATTGAAGGAAATTATTGAAAAAATATTGAAGGAAATTATTGAAAAATTGAAACAAATATTATAGATGAAGGAAATATTGCAAATGAAGTGAAGAAATATTATAGATGAAGGAAATATTGAAAAATTGAAACAAATATTATAGATGAAGGAAATTATTGAAAAAATATTGAAGGAAATTATTGAAAAATTGAAACAAATATTATAGATGAAGGAAATATTGGAAAATATATTGAAGGAAATATTGAGAAATATATTGAAGGAAATATTGAAAAATATTGAAGAAGGAAATATTGCAAATGAAGTGAAGAATTGAAAGAACTTCACCATATTTATAGAAGAAAAGAAATGTTTAAAATAAAATAAAATAAAATAAAAAAGCCCAACGACTAGCTGACTCAGCTAGCCGTTATATTAAAAAAAAATTCAAACTATTAGTTCGGTTATAATCGACACTAATAGTAAAACTATATAAAAAAAAGAATTTCTCTTTAATGTTGTCGGTTATAACCGACAGCAATAGGAAAACTATAAAAAAAAAATAGCTAGCCCGGGGTTGGCTGGCTGGCTGGCCGAAAATAGCCAGCCCTTTGCCCCTTTGCCCCTTTGAAATTTTGTGGGGCCCTCCCAGATTCCCAAGCCCTCTGGCCTAGCCCTCGATTGGAGACGATTTTAGGGCTATTTTCGGCCCTTTGGCCCTCTGGACCCTTCGATTAAAGATGGCCTTAAAACTTAAAACCCTAATAAAACACTATAAACGATGGAATTTGGTTTTTTTTTAAAAAACCCATATATCACATCAAAGCGCGTTGTTGTTTACTTCAAAACGATACATCATGGACCCAAATTGACACCGGAGCCAAATCTACAAAGCTTTATTCTTATTCTGGATTTGTGCCTTTTTTTTCTTAATAAATAGACCAAATAGTGGCTTAGCCACGACCGTCCACTCTTCCAGGGTCGGAAAAACTCATAAAAGCATTTCAGCCTTCCTTCGGCCACCGTCATGTGATTCACTAACGTCAATAATCGAACTCATGACATGCCATGTAGAATACGGACTTAAAATTTGTCCCCAACCACTGAACCACCGGGTAGTTCTCAATTTGTACCTTTCAACTTGTTCTTTAATCCAAATCTGCCAGATGATTCTATGATATACATCAATCCTATGTTTTAGAGAAAATATAACCACATCCACAAGCCCAAAACAAACACTAACGAAACTGAAGGCCCAACAAAACCCAATCCACCTGCGACCAACAACATATACATCCACAATTCCGCACACATAAACCCAACCAAAATTCTTTTGTCTTTTTCTTCATCGCTCTCACTTCCCCAAACCTCAAAGCCCTAATCTTTAACCCTAACAAAATCCCCAAATCTCTTCGTCTCCTTCCCTCCCCCCACACGCGCACAGCGATGGCTCTAGTGAGACCCGCATCCGGGAACCAACCCCCTAAACTCCGATGGGGAGAGCTCGAGGAGGACGACGGCGAAGACCTCGACTTTCTCCTGCCGCCGATGCAGGAGATTGGGCCCGACGAGAACGGGATCAAGACGGTGATCGAATACAAGTTCAACGAGGACGGAAATAAGGTCAAGATGACGACCACGACGCGGATTCGGAAACTCGCCAACGCCCGGCTCAGTAAGCGCGCCGTGGAGCGCCGCTCCTGGCCCAAGTTCGGCGACGCCGTGCACGAGGACGTCGGTGCTAGGCTCACCATGGTCTCCACTGAAGAGATCCTCCTCGAGCGCCCCAGGGCTCCTGGTATGCCTTTGCCTTGTTCTCTGGTTTTCGGATTGTTTTCGGTGATTGGTGTTTTTAATTTCGGGTTTTTGAGGAAGATTATCTGGAATTGGGAATAGCTTCTTAGAATAAAGATTAAGTTTTTGGTGAAATTCAGTTTGTTGCTTCATTTGGCGAATTGGGAATATTTCCCCTCGAATTAAATTTTGACTAATTAATTTTTTTGCACTTGGAACAAATGAAGCTAAAATTGAATTGGAATTTGTTTTATTTTGTTGTTTGGAGGAAGGAGAGAGTGGAATTTAAAATGCTTGCTTCAAATAACTTAACCGTTACTAAGCATTTTTGTTCTTTCCCTTGCTTTTATCTTAGTTTAATGGAAATGTCTGTTTGAGGGAATTGCTATGTTTAAATGAACAAATGCTGGCTTGGCACATGAGTTGGTAGACTGTCTGGCTGACTGTACAGGTCTTTTCTAGGTCGGCGCTTCTTCGGTGGATTAGTTCTCAAGAGTTTATGGGATTGGTTTAAATCTTATAACTTCGTACAGACACGTTTGCATGTCTAGTTATACGATGTAGATTTTTAACCCGATACCGTGAGTATGTTTAGTTTAACTCTTATAACTTCATCTGGTTTTGTTCCCAAATCCTGTAATTAGGTTTGTGGAGAGGTTAAGGGTTGTTTTAGTCAAGAGTCCTACTGCTATATGGTTACTTTGTCAGATATAATGTAGTTCAAATTTGTTGGATCAGTTTGATTTTTGAAGATACCTTCTCTAGCCATGTGATTTTGTCTTGTGAATGATGCATTGTTGACATGGAGGAAATATATCGCATTGCAGTTGCTGCTTCTCTATTATGTCTGTCTGAGATTTGTTTGATTTTTGCTTTATTTAGTATAGATTTATTTGTTATCGATCGATGTCAATTGGTCATGGTAACTTGTATGTTGGGTTTTCTGATTATAATTTTCTGTATGACTGTGAACAGGTAGCAAAGCAGAAGAACCAAAGGCTGGAGGAGACGCTCTGTCTCAACTCACAAAAGGAGGGGCTGCTCTCAAACTTTGTAGGACTTGTGGTAAGAAGGGTGATCACTGGACTTCACATTGCCCGTATAAGGATCTGGCCCAACAGCCTGAGGTATTTAGTGATAAGCCTCCTACATCAGAAGCAGTACCTGGAGCTCCTAGCACAGGTAAATATGTTCCTCCAGTCCAGAGAGGAGGTGGAGACAGAGTTGGAAGTGATATGAGACGAAGGAATGATGAGAACTCTGTTCGTGTCACCAACCTTTCAGAGGACACTCGCGAGCCTGACTTGCTTGAACTTTTCCGGCCTTTTGGTGCTGTTAGCCGTGTTTACGTTGCTCTTGATAAGAATACTTCCGTTAGCCGAGGATTTGGTTTTGTCAACTTTGTGAACAGGGAAGATGCCCAGAGAGCAATCAACAAACTGAATGGGTACGGTTATGACAATCTCATCCTCAGGGTTGAATGGGCCACGCCGAGGGCAAATTAGAGCCTTTACCCCTATCGGTTTTCTTAATCTTCTAAAGATATTCGCATTAAGAATGTTTTGCAGGATTTTGGTCCCTATAATGTTTCTGTTCAAGATTTTGTTTCTCCTTTCGGTTATTCAAATGTACTTGTACGAGTACTTAAGTGATTAATTAATATGAGTTGCTTCCAGTATACCCTTAAAAATTGTGTGCCTGAAATTTTTGCTTGTCATAGAAAGATTTAGAGATGTGTCTGGAGATCTTAGGTTTATGCTGCAACGAGCACCGTTTCTTGTTAGGATATGAGTGTTGGAAAGTAGAAGCACAAATGGGGAATTGGATCCCAGAAGAGGCAATGGGTCAGAAGCTCGGAGGAGGACTGAGGGCCCATTGCCGAGTCCGAAGTCAAGAGACATTCAGGCAGACGGAGTTGGATTTCTGTTCGATCGGAGCTTGCAGAATCTGCCTGAATTGTTATGTATTGCACCGCAGGCAATTCGCTGTACCAGGAACCTTCTGTGGTCGGTTGCCCACCAGCTGAAGTATCGTCATGTAAACGGAGGGTACGAGGTCCTCCATCGCAAAAGAGGATGAGAGTCGGAGAGATGAGAGCTGGAGAGGTGAACTTATTAGTGGATGAGAAATTTGAGACTGGATCATAAGTCAAAGGATGGATTATGGATAGTATGAAGGAGGAACCAGCACAATGTCGTTTTCTACACGCCTAAAAGTGACCCAGTGGGGTCACCTTCAATAGAGGGCTAAAAGGCCAAAATATGATCTGAATTTAGACAAAGCTCATCTTTAGCTGAAGACTGGACTGAAAATCGTGGAGCTCACCAGGCCAAAACATGGCTAAGGGGCCATCGGACTGGCCAAGCTTGGACAGATACTGTTTGTTGGGGCTGCAATAAAGGCTGTGTTTCGCCATGTCTTATCTTCTTCATTTGACTACTCTTATTCTTGTCATTCCTCTTATTTGTCTTTCAATTCAGAATTGGATAAGGAAACCCTAGTTGGAATGAGAAGGGAATCCAAAATTGAAATTCATTGCAACCTTGAATTGAAATAATTAAAAAAAAAAAAACAGAAAATACCACCCATGAGATTTTGTGGTCTACGTACTGGTTTGGTACTGATATGCTTTTATAAAAAGTAAATATAAGAAAAAGCTGAGCTTAAAAATGTATTTGGTAAACAGTTAAAAACAGCTTATTTTCACAATTTTGGGTGAAAAAAATGCTGAAAATTTGAAGCAGCAAAAATAAACTTATTCTCACAGCATAGCAAAAATAAATTTTTTTTAAAGCACAGCAATACCAAATCAACCTACCACAACTAGCCCTCTCTCCATACCCGTTTTGAATCATTAAATGCAAAAGAAAAAGTTTGCTGACAATGATTAAATCTGTAATCAAACAAAGTTAACCCCAAATCAAACTTAATTGATTAAGTAATCTTCCCTTTTTTGTGTGTGTGTGCTCGGATTAGTGAACTGCATTATGAAAATTGGAGAAAATAATCAAGGATCCTGGGAGATAAGATATGATGGAAATTAAACCTGTCTGGTTCAATGCACCATCTGTTTTTCATCTGTTTTGCTGTCCTTATCTATTCTTTAACTTCTTTTTTTCTGTTTTGCAGCTGACCAATGAGCAAATCATACTTTCGTTAGAAAGTGATAAACTTTATAGGCATGTCGTGGTCCACCGCTAACATTTTTGATATTGTTTAACTTAATCATCTATTGCTAGATCTTGAGTTTTTCACAAAAGACTTCGGTGATGTTAAGAGTGAAAACTTCAATATATTAATTTTATATTATTTTATTATATGCCCAATGTTGGATTCTATTCTCCAACATGCCCTCTAATGATCGTGTGGCCCCACGCAGGGTCACATAGGAAACCAATTCCCATGTCAGGAACTGATCAAGTCATTATACCGGCCCAGTGCTAATGTAGGTTTTCAAGGGTGCGGTCAACATTCATTCACCGAAGCCAACACAACTTTTCAAATGTCATTCATTCTATATCCTTATGCTGAAGTTAGTGCAACTTTTCGAAAGTTCAACTTAAGAAGACAAATTCAAGCCGAGTAAATCGGGTGCCTGACGTTCAAAAGAATAATTTACTCTCATACTATGATAAACTTTATATGCCCGACATGGTACACCACCAACATCACTAATATTGTCCCAACTTAACCATATATTGCTACATTTTGAATTTTATCACAAAATGCATCAGTGATATTAGAGATAAAAATGTATCAAATATACCAATTTGTTATACACAAAATGTACCAGTTTTATTAAATGAAAATGTGCCCTTTTTTTTATGTAAAATCCTTTCTTTTTTTCTAATTCATTTTTCAAACTTATATGAGTACATTTTTATTTTTATAGGAAAACTAATGAAAATGGCTTGAAAACTTTGAGTTTTAACAAAAATGACAAAATAAAGGGTAAAGTGAATGCCATGATTGACTTTTTAGTGTAAAAATGTGGTTTTTCGTTAAAGTGAACAGTACATGGAGTTTTTTGTTAAAGTAAAATGTATCTATGTCAAGTTTATTCAAATAAATTTACCAATGTTAATAAACCTAAGATTTATTTTCTTTGGGTGTGATTTTGAAGAATGTACCCATGTTTTGAGTTTGAAGAATCTACCAAATATTTATTGGAGAGATCAAAGATGAAGCCTTTACCCCAACATCCAGCCAATTTATTATTAATGAAAGCTGAAGATAAGAATTATGGACAAGTATCCTATTGGAAATTTGCATAACCAATTACATCTCGACACGTGTCACTCAAAAGTCCTACCCAACAAATTATTGATATTACATAAAGATAAGAAATCTGGATACTTGCTCAATTAGCAACACATGACACTAAAAAAATTATATCATAAGAAATCTGAATACTTACCCAATTAGCGACACGTGAAACTTAGAAATTATGTTTGGATAACTGATTTTAATATGATATAAGTTACTGTTTAGTTAAATTAATCAATAAATTTGAAGAAAAAACTTAAAACTAATAGTTTTTTGAAGGGGCTATTTTTAGCCTTTTAATTGGGGGTAAGGCTAGCCGACATTTACCTCTCCCAGACCCTGCGTAAATCGGGAGCCTTGTGCACTGGGTACGACATTTTTTATAATTTTGAACGAGAATGTGTTTAGTCTCTTTAATTGAAGATGTTCCGAGGTAAAATGAAAGGGAAAGCTCCTCTCGTACACTGCTCCCACTGTGGGAATCAGAAAAATGAAAAAAGAAAAGCTGTGGGCAACATTTTATATGCTTTACTAACTCTGGCCGGAACATATCACCTAGCTGTGGTTGGTGCCCTGTGGATTATTCTATTCACTTCCAATCAATGTGTTAGTAAAGAAATTTTCGAGTGGGGGCACTACAACCACGTTATGTGGAGAAGGTGATTAATCTTATTCAGTACGAGAGTTGTTTAACTTTTAAATACCAGTTTTTTTGCACGGGAAAATATTTAGAGTAGGCACGTCAAAACCTTTTCTTTTTGATTCAGCAATGAAACTTAAACTCAATTATAATCTCTTCTAAAAAAGTAAAGAACCGACTAAAACATGAGACTCTTCTGTATTTTTGTTCACACGTACATTTATTTCTTTGTAGCTTACTCCACATGCTGAGTTCCTGACTGTCTCACAGTTATATGTAGTTAGTATAATGGATTAGAATTCTCTCACCTCCTCTTTCCATTCTCTCCTTTCACAATCTCTATTTTGTCTTTGTTTTTCTATAAAAAATTAATATTAGATGTTAACGTGGTTTAACCGTTACCGTTCAAATAGAAGAGAAGGAAATGAGAGGAAAAAAAAGAGGGAAGATAATCCTATTCTACTCCTACCATAATACTTTATGAATTGTCAAGCAGTGAAGTGTGACTGATGGGGGCAGGGAACTATTATTTTATCCATGTCTATTATATAGATTATGCTCTCTGAAATTGAGTTCAAAATTTTCAGAATCTTTGTTCGATACTGCGTCGTCCTGCCTTTTCCAGTGAGATTGACAAGTAAATGTTGTTACAATTTTGGCCTCCAACTTGGCCACTTTCCTCTCTAAATGCACTCTCGCGTTTGAACATTAGATGATGGGCTTTTCCTTTGCAAAATGATTCGTGTACACCAGCTTCTTTTGATTTATTTGAGGCATTTTATCTAAAATGATTTTTTAAGATTGATATAACTCCTAATTTTGGTTTTTGAGACTGAAATTTATAGAATTAGTATTTGAGTTTGTTCACAGTCAATAATTTTGGTCATTCTGTGAAAAATCTCTAGTAAATAAGAACCAAAATGTAAAAAATAGCTTCAATTTAATAAATAATGTGCCAAAATGATTTGATAAAAATTGAGTGTATTTTTGTCATTTTTTCCTTATTTACTGAAGATTTTTCACGGAATGACCAAAATAATTGACAGTGGACAAACTCTTAAGAACCAAAGTGAGAAGTTATGTTAGTTTCAGAAACTATTGTAGCTAAAAATCTTTTTTTTCATCCAAAAAGCCAAATTGCCGAGGAAGAAAATAAATATGCATAAATCATTTCCTTTTTTTCGTAGAGTTTGATTTGCATCAAGAACACACCATATATATTTTCAGCTAAATTAATGCACCATGAAGTGGTATTTCTTTTATTCTTCTTTGGTATGCTATGTGAATATTCACTATAACAATTCATGTCACATTATTTTTAGCACATTATCGATCATATCTCTTATGAAGGTGAGACTCAGGCCTTTTACAATGGTTTGAGATGAGTGTGATACTTATATGTAAGAATTAGGCACCATAAGTTTAATTCATATTACACTATTGTCAGAATAGTGAGTTTGGTGTGGATGAGTTCAACATATTGGACTAAAAAATAAGAATCATTCTCAATAGTACTTAAATTTTCCGGTCTATTGTATGAGTTTGATTTTTATATTATTTATATCACACTCAATTTTTTAATCTACTGTGGAAGGCCTTACGTGTATAAGAGGCAGTTCCCACCTTAGTGAAAATTCGAAATTGTAATCTATAATGTGATAAACTTTAGAAGTGAATAAATTCCTTGAAGACATGTTCTTGGTCCGACATTTATCAATAATGATCAAAGCTACGTCAAATCTTAAAAGGTGACCTCAAAAGAGGTCATCATGCAAAATGTGGACCTATAAACTCGAGTTCTACATCATTTTAGGGGTGTGCTATCCACACACCTCTTTTTACTTTTTACACACCCCTTGTTAATTTATGTCAGTTAATTTTCTTCAATTCATTCGATCCGATAGCCAAAAACTAAAAATGTGTGGAAGAAATAAAAAAAGGTGTGTGGATATTACACCCTTCCTTTTATTCTTGTTGTAGTGAACGATTTCCCCTTTCAATTATTGATCTGTTATGTAAAGGTGATTTAACCAGTTCCTAATCCTATTTTCCTTTCACAAATTATAGAATTCGACTCTAAATATTTCATGTCATTAACGAGAGAATTCAAACTTATGAACTCTTTTAATATTGAGAACATGTGTATTGATGAACTACTATATGTTGGTCGAACCTAAAATCTTAGGGAACTGATTCCAACACACGGATTTTCTCTGTATACACATTCTATGCTTATTTATGAAGGTTAGATTAAATAAAATAAAGAAAATCAATGGACAAAATTCAACAAAGTATGTAAATGAAAAAAAAAGGAGAAAAATTTGTGTGAGGTTTTACTTGCCACTGGACTTTGCTGAATAACACTACAATCTAATCAAAATTCGCTACATGACAAATCAATTCTCAAAACTTTATAAGATAAAAATTAAGTTAAAATCCATCAATTTTCTTTTCAATTTTTATTTAGTGCTGATATACTCTATAGTTTTATTTTCCTTCCCATTATTAAAGAAAATTTTAATACCAAATTTAACCTTATGTGAGAAGACTTCAAAAGCCCCGTTAAAAATTAATTCTCTTATATATTCTTTGAAGTTAAAGAAAAAAAGGAATAGAAAAAAAAATTAAAATGAGAAAAAAATGAAACCTCCCCATTTTGTTTCTTCATCTGTCACCCATTTCTGACTCTTTCGTCCCCCTCCGCCTTCTATCTCTTCTGTCCACCTCACCCACCCCACATTTTGTCTCTTCTTATCTTCCTATTTTTAAACCCTTAATTTTGAATTGGAATTCAAGAATAAATATGAAAATGAATTTAAAATCCAGATTTGATAGGGGGAGAAAGAAAGAGATAAAGAGGAACAGAGAAATGAGAAGAAAAAGAAAAGAAGCTAACTTTCCTAGCGGCAAGGAGAAAATGAGTTGTCGCTGTTATATGTGGTGTTTGGTTGTGGTTGCTTTCAGCTAGGTTAGGAGGGGATGCTCATGGCTTTTATATTTTCCTAAGATCTCTCAATCACTCTTTATATTTATTTTACTTAGAACATAAATTTTAGGGGTAGTTTAAGAATATAAGTGGGTGGGAAGAGATTGTTGGTTTTTTAAAATTTTTATGGTGAATGAAAATATAACGTTGTTGGAGAAATAAGACTACGAAGTTGGCATAGTTCACTCTTTTTATTTTAATAGAGAAAAACTCGACTTCTATGTTTTCTAATGTTTTGAAAATACCACTAGATCAAAAATGAGTTAATTTCATTTGATTGATTGGAAAGATTTTTCATCGTACCTGAAACACGAATACATAAGTCATATGTCATTATACAAGTGGATGAACATTTGAAAATAATTTCTTACCTCAATTTGTATAATAATATAAGATATATCATCCGATATTCCATACATATTAAAAAATCTCTCGAATAAGAGATAAGTCATTTGTCAAAATCTTATGAAAATTGGAGAAGCTGCCTGCCCCACTAATTACTGCAAGCCACATGATCCTTCCCCAAGTAAAAGAAGCACAAATGAAACTAAACAAAAAAATATATATAAAAATGCCATTTGATCCTTCCCCAAGTAAAAGAAACAAAATTGAAATTAAACAAAAAATATAAAAAAAATCAAAGTTTCATATGCAAAGAGGGTAAATTGGGTAAACCACAGAGAGAATCAAAGAAGCAAAAATCCAAATGGCAGATAGACGTGCACATTCTGAACTCCGCTCGTCAGCTTTGCTAAAGTTGTGGTATATAAATCCAACAGGGCCCAAAACTACAAACACCCCCTGATTTCCTTTTTCGAGAGACAGTCTGTCTCGTCTCCTCTCGTGGGCTGCTTCTTGTATCTCTCCTTCTTCTTCCTCCACATTTTCCTTGGTTTTCAGGTATCTGCTTCTTCTGCCCCCAGAAGCTGCTATTCCATGGCTTCCATTGTTGAATCTGGCTGGAGGGTACTTTTTCTACATACCCATTTGGTTTTACAGCTCAAAGATTTTACTTTTGGGTTTTTTTCAATTTGTTTTTTGGACCAAGATTTGATCTTTTTGTTGGGCATTGGTTGCTTTTGAATTGGAATTACTGTGTGCGTTTTTACCATGTGTGTGAATTTGGTGATAATGCTGGCGTGTGGGGTATGATTGCTGTGATGGGTTTTTCTTTCTTGTGGGATTAGTGTAATGATTTGATCTGTGTGGTGCATTTGAGTGTTATGGTTACTGAACTTAAGTAATGAGGTCACTGGGTTGTTCTTTCTTCGATTTCTTTTGAGTAATATGGATTAGGATCGTGGGGCAGCATTAGGTGTTGAAAAATTGATTTCAGATGAGGATTTTGGAGATTTTTTATTAACATTATATTTCTTCGAAAAGAAGCCGGTTCGTGTAATTTGTGGTCAAATGATGCTTGAATCTGAAGCCTGTAATTAACTTGAAGTGTCATTATATGTTTGTGGAATAACACAATGATTTGATGTGTCCAGTGCGTTTGGATATTGTCGTTACTGTTTTCAGGGTTACCGGGTTATTTGGTTTTTTTCTTTTCTCTTTTCGTTGTCAATTTCTGTCCTTTTTCCATTGTAGTGACATTACGGCAGCATTAGATGTTCAAGATTAACGTTATGTAAGGATTTGGAGGCGCTTTGTTAAATTGTTAGGATGTGAAGCCACACAGATTGAAGTGATACTGTCATTTAATTTCATTAGTTGGTTAATTTACTGTACCTGGAGTTATGTGGATAGAGAATTGATACATGGGCAGGAAATCTAGGAATTTAAATTAATTTTTGGTGACATATTGCGTTCAGATGGAGACTGTTTCTATATCTGAGAAGCCTTGGGATGTGCTGCTTTTGAGATCTGACTCAGAAAATTTTGTATCATCCTTTTTTGCTGTGGTTAGTGAGTGGTGGCTCTCTTTTCTTTTTTGGGAGTGATTGAGAAAGGAATATTTTTTCATGGGCGCTGATACATTTTAAGCAGACAATCCTAATTTTTGAGAAAAACTAATGAAAAGGGCTTGAAAACTTTGAGTTTTAACGATAAGGACAAAATAAAGGGTAAAGTGAATAGTACCATGATTGACTTTTAGTGAAAAAACGTGGTTTTTTGTTAAAGTGAACAGTATCAGAAGCTTTTCGTTAAAGTTCCTTAATTTTTGTTTCTCATAACATAGGTTACATAACAGATTGAAACTTGTCCACCTGTAGTTATGCAAGTTCAAACTTCAATAGTTTTTCAATTCTATATTGGAACCCTGAACAGATGAATTGTGATTTGAGTCTAGGTTGAGAGCAGCTCAGTGCTTAGGTAGGTGTCATTGTACTCTAGTTACTTTAGTTCTTAACGTTTAAATGTAGTTTCTTGGTTGTTCCTTGATTTTATTGCCATGTCTGATTTTTGGAACTATTGGTGTGCGCATGATTCCTTTAAATGTTCCTAAATGAAAGGATAACGGAACTGATTTTTCCTACTTCATGCACCTAATGGTCTCTACTGTTATCTGATATTTTCTTACCATTTTGAAATTCTTCTCTTTTGATTATGCAGTATCTGATCACAAATTTCAACGATTTTCAACTGGCATGTCTAGGAAGTTTCTTTCTACATGAGAGTGTTTTCTTCTTATCTGGACTCCCTTTTATATATCTTGAGAGGGCAGGATGGCTGAGCAAGTACAAGATTCAGGTTCATCTCTCTTCACTGAGCTCTTAGAATGTAATTTTTCAAATGAGGAATTTTATTTTCTTCCTCTAACATTCATCTGGCTAGTGGAGTATGGAAGGACACATGGTTTTCCAGCTCTGTTTAATATATCTTTCTTAAGAAAGCGTTTAGTTTCTCTAAGGACAATTTTTTTTTGGACTGTAAGCCTGAATGACTGGAAATGGTCAGGGTTGCATGAAGTTAAAGTTAAGGGCGATGGAACAGTGTAGTTGGATGGAGCTTATGTTTTAGGAACAAGTATGAAATCAAATCTTTTTACTGGCCTATTATACAGTGGTTGCAGGTCATAAGAAATTTTTGGCAATCTATATTTGTGCATCTGTGATTAAGGGGGTGTATTCAGTTGAGAATTTGAGAGATTTTAATGGATTTATAAATCCATGGATTTTTATGGAGTTTAATTGATTTGTAGAGATTCCATGTAAAATTTTGATTTAATTCCCTCGAAATCTCATGGGAAGAGGTGAGATTTGTGGATGCTTAAAATACACTACGAAATCTTTCCAATTCCCTCTAATTCCTCAACTTTCTCAAATTCTTAAAATCAATTTCTAATTGAATACACCTGAAATGTTATAAACTTCTTTAAAATCCTAATTGAATACATCTAGATTTCTAAGGATTTTAATAAACTATCTTAAAATTCTAATTGAGTACACCTTAAATTTCAGAGAATCACTTAAAATCCTGATTGAATACCTCTAAATTCATTAAAAGAATTAAAATCCCTCAAAATCCCAATTGAATACACCCCCCTAAGATAAAGGATTCGAGGTGTAATGGGCTATCTGTTTCTTTGATTGGGGTGACTCAGTTTATAGCTAGTTTGGTGAGCTAATATAGGGTTCGCATAGTTGATTTTACACGAAGCAAAATAAGAGTGTAGGATATATCTAATATGTGCATTTTGTCTTTGTGGATGGAGAACTGATGTCCTATAGTGGAGTTAAAGGAAGATGTGTCGAGAAGGATGTTTGAATGGACTAGATGGGCTATTGCTAATGTCATAACAGTTTCCCTTCTCTTTACGTATTTAAAGTTTCTTTGTTACCTTCCATGCATACAGAATGTGTACGTAGGTGCTGTCCCCTTGGCGTTTCAATCAAATCTTATCAAAATAGTGCTGTGACTTGATTCTAGTTTTGTGCAGACAAAAAATAACAGCCCTGCCGCTCAGGAGAAATGCATTACTCGCCTACTGCTCTATCATTTTTGTGTCAATCTACCAGTTATGATTGCTTCATACCCCGTCTTCAAATTCATGGGCATGCGCAGTAGTCTTCCATTGCCGTCCTGGTATTTTCAGGTTCTTTATATGCTAGAGCATATTTTCTCAGACATTGTGGAGTTTGATGCCATTATCATGAACCCATTTAAAATTAACAAAGACCCTAAACTTTTCCCTTTCTGAACAATTTAGGCTTTTAAAATGCTTAGTTCCGTAATTCTTCCTTTGGTTTGGCAGGAAAGTTGTTTCCACTCAGATCATTTTCTACTTCATCCTAGAGGATTTCGTATTCTACTGGGGACATAGGGTTCTGCATACAAAATGGTTGTACAAGCATGTGCACAGCGTCCATCATGAGTAAGTGAGAGTTATGAGTAACTTACTCGATGCTAAGGGTATTTACTAAGGTTATTTTTTAGCTGTATTTCAGTGAACTCCTGATCGAGTAAAAACATGTGTGCAGATATGCTACACCTTTTGGGCTGACTTCTGAATATGCTCATCCGGCTGAGATATTATTTCTTGGCTTTGCCACCATTATTGGTCCTGCAATTACTGGTCCCCATCTGATTACTCTGTGGTTATGGATGGTACTTAGAGTTCTGGAGACGGTCGAGGCACATTGTGGTTACCATTTCCCATGGAGCCTCTCAAATTTTTTACCGTTGTATGGAGGGTGAGTGTATTTTTCTGTACTTGGTAATTTTTAGCAATGTGTATATTGTCGATTTGGTCCTTTTGTTGCTGAACTGTTTCTACTTTCATCATACAGTGCTGATTTTCACGACTACCACCACCGTTTGCTTTACACCAAGTCTGGCAATTATTCATCAACTTTTGTTTACATGGACAGGTAATTTTTAGTATGTGCTGCTTAAAGAATTTAAACTACAGTAATTTCTGGATTATCTCCGAACCAATTTAGTGAAATGACTGAAGCAATTTCTTCACTTTTTTTTTCATTCAGCCGATTGTCAATATTTGAAATAAGTAATTTAACAAGGATAAGTGTTGCTAGTCTAACATGAAACCAAATTTCGTTCATTTTAAGATCAACTGCCTCTTGATTTGGTTTTCACTGTTCATATTGTGCGGATAGATCTTGTTATAGCGAAGTCTTACTGAACCATTAAACCTTGGTACCAGTCATACTTCCAGTCTCTGACCATGAAGTATGACTGGTTTTCACCCAAATTGTCAGTCATGTTTTATATCACAAAATAAACCAACAGAGGCCGCAATGCAGCTGAAAGTACGCTAACCATCTCCCTCTACTATAACTTTTTTCAGGATATTTGGAACCGATACGGGTTACAGAAAGTTGAAAGAACTGAAGAGAGCCGGGGTTGAAGATGACTGCAAGGAAATGTGACGTGGGAGCCAGGATTTTTATAAACTAGCTGGACATGAGTAAATGGGTTCTTTGATTTATGGGCGGTACTGGAGACGTTTCTGTCTCCGTCCCTGCCTCATCGTGTATTTAAGTGCATTTTTGTGTGTGAGTTCCTTTCTGATTTAGAGCTTATGTTAATGTGGAATCAGTGGAAAGCTTCATGGACATTTGTGCGCTCTCCTATTTCTTACATGAATGAAGAAGCTGCCTTTTTATTCTCTCACTTCTTTTTGGTCAATTCGGAGGCTCCAAGAAATATGAGCGATATGGCGTCTAAGTATTCACATGGTCCGAGGATGACCATGGCGTTCTACCAATCCCGGATGACGTTGCAGTAGTAACAATGGAGGCTTGAAAATTGGTACAATGAAACATAAAATTAAGGGTAGGCAAACGGGCCTTGGGTCTACGGTCAGCCGGATCCTTGTGGTTCGGGGTGGGTCTAAAAATTCTAAACATAAAACGGGGCATGGCGGGTCCATGTAATTAGCAGGGTGGGACGGGTTCAAAATTTTGAGGAAATGGCCCCTGGCTTGGTCCCTCCAATTTTGAGCTCAGCCTGGTCCGTGCACACCCTTAACATAAAAGAGCTTTTTTTTTTTTTTTTTTTTTTGAAAGGAGGAACAAACAAACAAACAGCACAGGAAGCCTACCAGGAGGCTAACACCACAAGGGCAAACAACACAGAAAGAAGAGATAGGGGATACACCAAGCAGACGCACCAGCAACGAGCGTCACCCCCACCACCACCAAAACAAAATTAAGGAGGGCAAGGAAGACCATCCTTATTCAAAACAAAGACCAGAGAAGATGGGGGCCTGTGAACCCAAACCCGAGAACCCATCTCCGGAAAACTCCGCGACGCCAGAAAGTCAGCGGCACCATTGGCTGATCTTGGCACCCAAGACCAGCGACAGAACTGAAAAGCATCACTCTCCACCTTAACTCTCGTCAGGACAGGAAAGGCTTTCCAACTGCCAACCTCAACATCTCCAGAAAGCCAATCAATGGACTCCTTAGAGTCCGATTCCACTATTACCGATTTAAAGCCCAACGAGGACCCCAACTTACAGCCACACAGCAAAGCCGTCGCTTCAGCCACCGCAACAGAGAGAGTAGACAAGGCAAAACGCTCAGCAGCCACAAACTGACCAGAAGCATCACGAATGACCACACCAGCAAAACCCGAACGAGATGCATGGGACCAACTAGCATCAACATTAATTTTAACAAAAGAATCAGGAGGAGGGATCCATAGAGGAATCGGACCACAGCGGGCAGAGGGCCGAGCTGCACCACCTCCAGACCATCCCATGGCTTCCCAGAAAGCCCCGACAGCCGAAGACACCCCCAACAGGACCATAAAAGGAAGAATGGGAACCTGATTAAAAACAAACTCGCACCTGGTACGCCAAATAAACCAAACAGTAAACGCCACATAAGAGCAGACCCATTTCCTGACCTCCGCTCCACCCGGAAAACGAACAAGGACCTCCATCAACCAGTCCGCCCAAGAAGAAATGCTTTCGCCATCAATCCGATAATTAAGGGCGCCACCAAACCATATGGCCCTCACCCACGGACAAAGGAGAAAGATATGTTCAATTGTCTCATCTTGACTATTACATATTGGGCAACAGGGAGATTGAGCAATCCTCCTCCGAAACAACATATCTCTAGTAGCCAAACCCCGGTGCAGAGAAAGCCAAAAGAAACAGCGAATTTTTACCGGAGCAGGCAGATTCCAAACCTGGTTCCACAGATTTTTAGGAATGAGACGAGTCCTGGGCAGCCGCTGATCACGAGAAGCAATAGCCCCCAACTGCAACCAACGATACCCCGACTTCACCGAGTATCTGCCATTCTTACTAGCATCCCAAATTAATCTATCCTTGTACCTGGAATCACCAATAGGCAGACAATTGATAGCGAGTTTGGCCTCCTCCGAGAGAAACGGCAGTAGGAAATCAATGTCCCAAATCCTTGACTCCTGGCTAATCAGAGAGTGAACACGCAGATTTGGAGAAACAGCCACCTCCCCGAGCTGCTCCGGACGACCAAGAGGTAAGGAGGGGAGCCAGCGATCCACCCAAACTCTAACATCATGCCCTCCCATAATTTGCCAATGCGCCCCCTTACGTAACACTTCCCTCCCCACCAAGAGACTTGACCAAGCCCAAGAGGCCCAACCGCCTTTAGTAGCGTCCCAAAAGGAGCAATTCGGGAAATAGCGAGCTTTCACAACACGTGCCCACAAAGACATCGGATCCGAAAGCAACCGCCAACATTGTTTAGCTAATAAGGCATCATTAAAATCAGCAAAATTTCGAAACCCCAAACCACCCCAATCTTTAGGGAGGCCAAGAACCTCCTTCGAAACCCAGTGAGTTTTCCTCGAAGCCCCCTGTCGTCCCCACCAAAAATCGGCAACTAAAGAATCAAAGTCTTGACACACCGAGGCAGGAAATTTAAACATGTACATGGGGTAAGCAGGAAGGGCCTGGACCACAGCCTTAATTAAGACTTCACGACCCGCAGAGGATAAAAGTTTATGCTTCCAACCTTGAACTTTTCCCAAAATTTTCTCCCGAATAAACGCCAAACCCTTCACCTTCGATCTGCCCCAAATAGCAGGGACACCCAGGTAAGCTCCAGGATCTTCCACAGCCTTGACATTAAGGATATGAGCCAAATCAGCGGAGACCCGCTTAGGAATATTCGCTCCAAAATACACACTTGATTTTTGAAAGTTGACTAATTGCCCCGAAGCCTCACAATACTTATTGATCAAGTCAACTAAGTTCCGACAATTTTTACCATCAGCCTTAAGAAACAGCAAAGTGTCATCAGCGAAAAAAATATGGGAAATGACAGGACCGGAAGCTCCCAACTGCACACCATCCAGAAGATTTTTCTGCACCGCGTTTTGAATTAAACAAGAGAAAACCTCTCCCACCAACAAGAAAAGAAAAGGGGAGAGAGGATCCCCCTGCCGAATTCCACGAGAAGGAGCGAAGCATTTTCCAGGCTGGCCATTTAAGAAAATGGCAGATTGGACTGAGGAAACACAACCCATGATTAGTTGCCTCCATCTGGTACAGAATCCCATCTTTTCCATAACCGCATCCAGGAAATCCCACTCCACACGATCGTAGGCCTTCTGCATATCAAGCTTAATGCCCAACTCATATTTTGATTTAGCTTTCCTACCCTTTAAGAAATGAAACATCTCATGGGCGATGCCAATGTTATCATGAATCTGTCGCCCCTCCACAAAAGCATTTTGAGAAGGGGAGATAATATTCGGCATCACCACCTTCAATCTATTGGCCAACACCTTAGAAAGGACCTTATAAGAATAATTACAAAGACTGATCGGGCAAAA
Source organism: Malus domestica (assembly GCF_042453785.1). Classification (NCBI taxonomy): domain Eukaryota; kingdom Viridiplantae; phylum Streptophyta; class Magnoliopsida; order Rosales; family Rosaceae; genus Malus; species Malus domestica. Next base: position 7,057,977 of record NC_091663.1, read on the forward strand.
CTGCGAAACCGACTCAGGATTGGGCACCTTGGGTATAAGAACAATATGAGTGGAATTAATAGTTGTAGGCACAACCTCCTCATGCATCAAAGCACGAATCAACAACTGAACATCAGTCTTCAAAGTGTCCCAGAACGTCTGGTAAAAAATCCCTTGGAAACCATCAGGACCAGGAGCTTGCAGCCTCCCCATCTTCATCACTGCAGTCCGAATCTCCTCATCAGAAACTGGAGCAATTAAATCCCTATTCATTTCCTCCGTGATTCCAGGCGATACACACTCTAATAAATCCCCCCAGTTCCTAGATCCCCCAGACTTAAAGAGAGTCTGAAAGTGTTCCTCTACCATCTGGCGAATCCGACTAGGGTGCTCAATCCAATGCCCGTCATCGTCTTTAAGCTTTAGAATCATATTTCGGCGTCGACGTTGTAAAGTGGAATGGTGAAAGAACTTGGTATTTGAGTCTCCTTCTCGCAACCATTTAACGCGGGACCGTTGATGCCAATAGCTAGCCTCCTGCGTTTGAAGATCGGCCATTTGTTTTTGCTTCTCGAGAATGTCCTGAAAATTATTTCCCCATTGCTTTTGAAGCTCCACAAGCTGCCTAGAGAGCGCCTCAATTTGCTGGCTCCGCTGATGGAATTTAGTCCGGCTCCACCTGGACAGAGAGACCCGACAGGCGTTAAGTTTCTGAACCCATTGCCCCGGCAGCGGACCGACCCCCAGATTGGCCCAGCACTCCTCCACAATCTTTAACATAAAAGAGCTTCGAAATAAAGAAACCGAAGCAACTTGCTTGTAGTTCTTTAGCTAATTTTTTTTTCCTTTTTATTCGTGTGTAGATTGCAAGGAACATGTCCGTTAACAGCTGCACTTGAGGTCATATGTTTGAACTAAGATTGTCCTCATCAAATTTCTGTGGAGCATCCTTCTAATTTGATTCAAATTTTGAACCGGGTGATTTTGGATGCGGTTCCTATTTATTAACGTTCTTCGATTGAAACCTTGTTGGTTTTCGGTTTTTTATTGAAGTCCCTGAAATTAATGCAATAATGCATTTCTATGTAGGTTATTATAATTTTTAAATTAAAATTTGATATTTGTAATTATTTATATTAATGAGATTTTAAATAAAATCCATAATTTGTTGAAAATATTTTAAAAAAAATACTTAAATAAAACCCATGATTTGTCATTACTTATATTAATGACATCTTACATACAAAAAATTGGTAATTTTATACGATACATTTGACATACAAAAAGTTGGTACATTTTATACAAAAAAAGGTGATACGTTTTATATAATGGGTACATTTCATATAAAAAAAACAATGGGTACATTTTACACAAAAGAGATGGTACTTACAAAAAAAAAAAAAATGGGTACATTTTACATGTAACAAAATGGTACATTTTTAAAGACAAATGGGTACATTATTAATAAATTATGGGTGCAAATAAAAGGTCAAAAAAATATGAGTACAAATAAAAGTTTGAAAATATATGGACACAAAAAGAAATTAATATATGGGTACAACAAACTAAAATTGAATAGAAAATTGGCACAATTTAAAAAAAAATGTTGCAAATTAAAATGGGTACAAACTAAAAATAAAAATAAATGATACAAAATTTAGCCATAAAAATAAATATATCGAATATAATGTTTTTAACACTAAATAAATAATTTAGAAATAAAATTTAATTATCCTGATATGTAAAATTGAAAAAAAATAAGGTTTCAATCAATAGAGTTGAAAAAAGAAAGATAAGAACGTAATTTCTCCTTTTGAACCTCTGTTATTATTGATGATGGACAATCCAGAAACAATGTTTTGTCTCCAAAGATTTCTTCCACATTTTCAATCTCGACCGAGTTCATGTGCGACTCATCAAATTCGAAAACATGCCCATGATGCCATACACAAGTTGGCTTCCAATCAGACGCACTTCGATAATATATTAACCAATAGAGTTTTCCGTAGGACTCCTTAACCAAAAACCGACTGCAATATATAGTTTAGTTGTGTTTGTAGGACCAGCTAGCATGACTTGTTCTTTAGGACGGTAGCACAATGGACCATCTCCCATGCTTGAATTTCGACATCGAACTTTGGAGCAAGCTTGAGTCACTACCCATGCTGAATAATTCAGCAGCTGACCTCGAATCCCATGATCACGAACAGCTTCACGCCAAGTCTTGCAGACTGCACGAAAGCGAACAAAATCATAGAACGAGAAACATCGAGCGATTAGGTTTAAAACATCATCTGGAAGCCCGTGAACTGCTTTGCCCTAGTACACTGTAACAATTCTATGAGATTATTATATGCCAATTGCGGAGGACTATCTGTTAGATTTGTACAAATGGGAGGTCTGTATAGATTACAAGATGAAAGGCTAACTCAAAACAGAAAATAAGGAGGATGTAGTCAAACTAAGATTTTAAAGGATTTTAAAAGTGATAGATTTTATAGGATTTAAGAGGATTAAAGACTCCTACAAAATTCATATGGATTTTAAAGAATTTGAATGGATTGTGATGGATTGTGGTGGAAGGATTTGAAATCCTAGGGGGTGAGGTTGGATTCTTGTTAGTCTTGGTTATATATACTTTTTGCTCTCAAATTCTACAAAATCCACAACTTATTGAAATCCTCCAAAATCTTAATTTTTTTTTAATACACTTAGATTTGGATGAACTCCGCCGTGTAAGTTTATCTTACATTGCCGGTCCCAAGCCCGGATAAAGGAGGAGGGGGAGGGCGTCAGGTAGTCGACAGCCGGCACTCCATGATCACGTCGAATCCTTATGAAAATGAATCCAGAACGAAATCGCGCTAAAGCTAGGGCGTCACCCGTAAGTGGCGCGCTGTGTGGCCCGAGCACAGTGATAAGTGAGCAAGGGTCGCTGTATCTCCATCGGCACCCGGATGCAGTGTTAAATGAGCAAGGGGGCTATAGAAACTTCTTTTCGAACGACTCCACTCAAAGTTGTTTGGGAGCATATGCTCCTATCAACTTTACATGGGACACACAAAAGAAGTACTTTGATCCTATTAGACGGGGAAGGGTGAAGAAGCTAGGACAGAAGGGTAGAGTTCAAGAGAGCAAAATGCGTTTAGGAACGTGGAATATAGGAACCTTGACGGGAAAATCTATGGAAGTAGTAGAAGTTATGGTGAGGAGAAGGATAAATATTATGTGCCTACAAGAAACTAAGTGGGTTGGGCGTAAGGCAAAGGATCTAGAAAACTCAGGGTTTAAACTATGGTATTCGGGCACAAATAGAACGAGAAACGGTGTTGGCATCATTGTGGACAAGACCTTGACACAAGATGTTGTAGATGTCAAGAGGGTAGGAGATAGAATCATGGCAATCAAGATTGTAATAGGACAAGAACTTATCAATGTGATTAGTGCGTACGCACCTCAAGTAAGGTTGGATACGAGTTCGAAGGAGAAATTTTGGGAAGACCTTTGAGACTTGGTGCAAGGAATTGCTCAGACGGAGAAGTTATTTATAGGAGGAGATTTAAATGGACACGTGGGCAGGGAGACAGGCAACTATGGAGGTTTTCATGGTGGCCATGGTTTTGGGGAGAGAAACGAGGATGGGGAAGCTATCTTGGATTTTGCAATGGCATATGATCTCTTCTTAGCCAACACCTTCTTTAAGAAGCGGGAAGAACATGTGATCACCTACAAGAGTGGGTCGTCAAAAACACAAATAGATTTTCTTCTAATGAGGAAAAGGGATCGTATAACTTGTAAGGATTGCAAAGTTATACCAGGAGAGAGCGTGGCTAATCAACATCGCTTGTTGGTGATGGATGTACATATCAAAAGAGTGAGAAAAAAGAACAAGACTTGGAAGTGCCCAAGGACTAGATGGTGTAATCTAAAAGAAGAAAAACAAGCCATTTTCAAAGAGAAAATAATCACCCAGTGTGTGTGGGATAGAGAGGGGGAAGCTAACCAAATGTGGGATTCCATGGCTAGTTGTATCCGAAAAGTAGCAAAAGAGGTATTAGGAGAGTCCAAAGGCTTTGCCCCACACCAAAAGGAATCTTGGTGGTGGAATGAGGAGGTACAAACAAAGGTGAAGGCTAAGAAGGAATGTTGTAAAGCCTTATACAAGGATAGGACCGATGAAAATGGTGAAAGGTATAGAAAAGCGAAGCAAGAGGCGAAGAAAGCTGTGAGAGAAGCTAAGTTAGCGGCTTATGACGATATGTATAAACGACTAGATACCAAAGAAGGAGAGTTGGATATCTATAAACTAGCTAGAGCAAGGGAAAAGAAGACAAGAGACCTAAACCAAGTGAGGTGCATCAAGGATGAGGATGGAAAGGTTCTTGCTACAGAGAACGCGGTTAAAGACAGATGGAAAGGTTATTTTCATAATCTTTTCAATGAAGGACATGAAATGAGTGCTTCTTTAGGGGAGTTGAGTAACTCAGAAGAGTGTAGAAACTACTCTTTTTATCGTAGAATCCGGAAGGAAGAAGTGGTTGTAGCTTTGAAGAAGATGAAGCATAGAAAAACAGTAGGCCCAGACGATATACCAATCGAAGTGTGGAAAGTTTTGGGAGAGACAGGTATAACATGGCTCACTGACCTTTTCAATAGGATTTTGAAAACGAAGAAGATGTCAAATGAGTGGCGAACGAGCACTTTGGTTCATAATCTTTTCAATGAAGGACATGAAAGGAGTGCTTCTTTAGGGGAGTTGAGTAACTCAGAAGAGTGTAGAAACTACTCTTTTTATCGTAGAATCCGGAAGGAAGAAGTGGTTGTAGCTTTGAAGAAGATGAAGCATAGAAAAGCAGTAGGCCCAGACGATATACCAATCGAAGTGTGGAAAGTTTTGGGAGAGACAGGTATAACATGGCTCACTGACCTTTTCAATAGGATTTTGAAAACGAAGAAGATGCCAAATGAGTGGCGAACGAGCACTTTGGTGCCTATCTACAAGAATAAGGGCGATGTACAAAATTGCATGAACTATAGGGGTATTAAGCTAATGAGTCATACAATGAAGCTCTGGGAGAGAGTCATTGAGCATAGATTGAGGCAAGAGACACGGGTTTCGGACAACCAATTCGGGTTCATGCCAGGGCGCTCAACCATGGAGGCAATCTATCTCTTACGAAGATTGATGGAAAGATATAAAGATGGGAAAAAGGATTTACACATGGTCTTTATAGATTTGGAAAAAGCGTATGATAGGGTCCTAAGAGACATTCTTTGGAGGATTTTAGAGAAGAAAGGAGTACGAGTAGCATATATCCAAGCTATACAAGATATGTATGAAGGAGCAAAGACTGCTGTAAGAACTCATGAAGGACAAACCGAAAGCTTTCCCATAACTGTAGGATTACATCAAGGCTCATCCTTAAGTCCTTACCTTTTTGCGTTGGTAATGGATGAGTTAACAGGACATATTCAAGATGATATTCCTTGGTGTATGCTTTTCGCAGACGATATAGTGTTGATAGATGAAACTCAAGAAGGGGTAAATGCAAAGCTTAACCTTTGGAGAGAAGTGTTGGAATCTAAAGGTCTTCGCCTAAGCCGATCAAAGACAGAATATATGGAGTGCAAGTTCAGTGCAAATGGAGGCCAAAACGAGTTAGGGGTGAGGATCAGAGATCAAGAAATACCAAAGAGCGACCGTTTTCGTTACCTAGGATCTATCTTGCAAAAGAACGGAGAATTAGATGGAGATCTCAACCATAGAATACAAGCTGGATGGATGAAGTGGAAGAGTGCATCCGGCGTGTTGTGTGACCGCCGTATGCCACTGAAGCTCAAGGGAAAATTTTATAGGACGGCAATAAGGCCGGCGATGCTGTATGGCACAGAATGTTGGGCGGTGAAGCATCAACACGTACACAAAATGGGTGTAGAGAAGATGAGGATGCTTCGTTGGATGTGTGGGCACACGAGAAAGGATAAGATTAGGAATGAGGATATTCGGGGTAAAGTAGGAGTAGCCGAAATTGAAGGAAAGATGAGAGAAAATCGGTTACGGTGGTTTGGACATGTGCAAAGAAGGCCTACTGATGCTCCGATTAGAAGATGCGACTATGGGACAGAGGTTCAGGGCCGAAGGGGTAGAGGAAGACCCAGGAAAACTTTGAGAGAGACCCTAAGAAAAGACTTAGAGTACTTGGATCTAACGGAGGACATGACACATGACAGAACACAATGGCGTTCTAAGATTCATATAGCCGATCCCACTCAGTGACTTGGATTTTCCAAGTCTCCAACCGAGAAGTTGTCCTCGCTCGGGAAATTAAGGGAACACTACCTCAACCTACATGCTCCACTCACAAAGCTCCAACATACAAGCTTCAACAAAAGAAAATTCAAAGAACTTAGCGAAGAAGGCTTTGGTGATTTAACACAATACGTTGAAATGAAGGAAAGCTTATTTATTGATATCCCCGATAAATTACAAATATGTACATATACTTAAGTCAAAATAAACAAACAAGAGGGAGCCTTCACAAAGGTTGCTTAGGAGAAGTCTCGGCAGTCGGTAGAGCCCCAGAAAGAGAAGGCACCGGAGGGGGATCATTCGGAGCCTCAATACTGGACAGAACCCTAGAAGGAGGAGGCATCAGAGGTTGATCATTTGGAGCTTCATTACGCGGCACAGCCCCAGAAGACGAAGGCAATAAATGCCTTTGGAACAAACCCACAAATCTTTGATGATCAAGTAAAACCTGACCATCAGATTCCTTCATCTGGTCAAGCTTCCTCTTCATGTTTGTAGCATAGTCATGTGCGAGCCGGTGCAACTGTTTATTCTCATGCTTGAGCCCTCTAATATCCTGTTTGAGACTCATCACTTCAGCCGCCAATGATTCAACTTGGCGGGTTCGAGCAAATAGGCGTTGGGCCATATTAGACACAGAACCTGCACACTGAACACTAAGAGCCAGAGAATCCTTAACAGCCAACTCATCAGACCGTTTGGAAAGTAGTCTGTTATCTTTGGGAGTGAGAAGGTTCCTGGCCACTACCGCAGCGGTCATATCATTCTTCATCACGGAATCCCCAACGGTAAGAGGACCAGTAGGGGAGACGAAGGATGGGCGCCATATGTTGTCTGGAGAAGGCGGGGCTGCCTCTTCAACAAGGTTCAAGTCAAAACGACGGTCGGAGGGGCCAGACATTTTCAAAGGTGTTGAAGAGAGAAGAGGTCGGACAAATCAAGATCTTAGAAGTGCAAGAATGGAGCTTCTACTGGTGGATATTCAAGTGTGCTTTGGAACTTAATGTCAGCCTCTATAAAAATCTGCACTCGACGAAGCTTCAGAAATCGAAGAGGCGTTTGCTTTCTCAAAAGCTGGGCTGCTCAGAGACCACGAGGGTCGATCTCAGAAATCGAAGAGGCGTTTGCTTTCTCAAAAGCTGGGCTGCTCAAAGACCACGAAGGTCGATCTCAGAAATCGAAGAGGTTTGCTTTCTCAAAAGCTGGGTTGCCCAGAGACCACGAGGGCCGATCTCAGAAATCGAAGAGGTTTGCTTTCTCAAAAGCTGGGCTGCTCAGAGACCACGAAGGCCGATCTCAGAAATCGAAGAGGCACCAACTTTTCCAGCCTTGTCAGCACCTGTCACACGCACATTCAGCTTTGCGGAAATTATGGGCATTCTGTCGAAGATTTCTGGCGAAGTAGAAAGCACATGAATCGTACTGTTCAATCATCTACTTCCCACACGCAACAGTAGCTCATGGGTACCACATATAACTTTGCCAAAGTTCTCTGACAAAGTTGAGACTACTTTTCCAGCCTTGTCAGCACCTGTCACACGCACACTCAGCTTTGCGGAAATTATGGGCATTTTGTCGAAGATTTCTGGCGAAGTAGAAAGCACATGAATCGTACTGTTCAATCACCCACTTCCCACACGCAACAGTAGCTCATGGGTACCACATATAACTTTGCCAAAGTTCTCTGACAAAGTCGAGACACGTGAAGCTTGCAACTCTCACTACATCGCTCTGACCAAGAAGGGTAAAAGAATAGCAAAGAAACAACACTAACAAACTTTAGACACATAAATTTTGAAGGCCTAGCTACCATATTATTACCCACAAGGGTAAAGGAACAGTACCACTGCTGGATAATTAGAAAGTCTCGGTGTGTCAACCTCTGTGCTTCATGGCAAGGTAGACTAGCAAACATGCCCAACCTTTACTCACATTCGAGAAAACACTCCCAACAAGATTGCTTGCCCCAAAATCGAAGAGGCATCGCCCTCCGAATCTCGAGAGCCAGACTCCCAACATGATTACTTTCTCAAAAATCGAAGAGAGGGTAAAGGAACAGTACCACTGCTGGATAATTTGAAAGTCCCTGTGTGTCAACCTCTGTGCTTCGTGGCAAGGTAGACTAGCAAACATGCCCAACCTTTACTCACATTCGAGAAAACACCCCCAACAAGATTGCTTGCTCCAAAATCGAAGAGGCATCGCCCTCCGAATCTCGAGAGCCAGACTCCTAACATGATTACTTTCTCAAAAATCGAAGAGAGGGTAAAGGAACAGTACCACTGCTGGATAATTGGAAAGTCCCTGTGTGTCAACCTCTGTGCTTCGTGGCAAGGTAGACTAGCAAACATGCCCAACCTTTACTCATATTCGAGAAAACACTCCCAACAAGATTGCTTGCTCCAAAATCGAAGAGGCACCGCCCTCCGAATCTCGAGAGCCAGACTCCCAACATGATTACTTTCTCAAAAATCGAAGACACCGCTCTCCGAATCTCGAGAGCCACACCCCCAGCATGATTGCTTTCTCAAAAATCGAAGAGGCATCGTTCTCCGAATCTCGAGAGCCAGATCCCCGACATGATTGCTTGTTCGAAAACCGAAGAGGCACCACTTTCCCAACTTCAAGAGCCGGATCTCCTTGGATAAAGCTTGTCTGTAATCTTCACACGCAACATCAGCTTTCCAGATACCACAGACCACTTTTTCAAAGTGCTCTGACAGAGTTAAAACTTGTGAAGCTGGCAGCTCCCACTACCGTGCTATGACCAAGCAGGGTAAAGGAATAACATTATTACTTGATGTTAGGGAGACTCCTATATATGTCGACCTCCATCCCCAACGGACAGGCAGACCTGCAAAAATGCTCAACCCTTCCTCTTATCTGAGAGGGCACTCCCAACGAAGCCTTTCGAAATATTCAGCTTTCTTTCCCCCCGATAATACCTCTGTAAACAAGCTATACTAGAGCAAGAATATCTCATATCATCAGGGTTAAAAGCAAGAGTATCCCATATCATGCTTTTTCCCTGTCTTTTCCTTTGGCCTTGTTCTTACCTGCAAGACAAGGAGAAAGAGAGCAATCAGTCAGCACTTGGAATCAAGCTTCCAGCCAGGAACTGACTGCCTGGAACCCCCTACCCTGGCATTGCTCTCGAGTACTCATCTTCAACATCTTATGCTTCCAGGGAAGATACCGCATCTGCCTGAGGAACAGATAGGGCAAGTGAGAAGGATACAAGGAAGCATGTGGAGACAAGCGTAACAGCACACGTGCTGATACATCCACTACTCTGTCAAAAGCAAAAGTATCCCATATCAGCAGGGTCGAACGTACTCTAGATTTGATGGACTTGTTTTGACCCTCAAATTCTTCAGTCGGCCTTATACTTTGGAGGAAACCAGAAAACCCTCCAGCCCAGTTCAAGAATAAGCCTGTGGAAAGTTACTTCTTCAAAAGCAAAAGTATCCCATATCATCTCTTCTCATTTTTCTTCTCTTTATCCTTCATGCTGCCTGCAAGATAGGGAGAATGTGAACAATCAGCCGGAGCTCTGATTGCTTACCTTGTCTGTTACCTATTTCAGCAGATCCCCTAGCTCGGCGACTTGGGGGACTCCTACTACATGGTTTGTATCGCGCTTGACCAAGCCTGAAACTACAAGTAAGCTTCAAGTGACATTGATACATTACCTTGTGCATCTCCACCAGTTACAGATACCACCCCTGGATGGAGGAAGAGTACTTCCAGAGAAGATTCCACATCTACCTATGAGACAGATAAGGAAAGTCAAGACGATACCACACTCCGGTACTTAGAAGTTTCGTGGTTACGAGATCATTCTCCCACAATATTTCCTAATGTCATTTGTACTAAATCATTCACTTGTACTCCCTAAAGGAGAGCTTGAACCTATGTACTTGTGTAAACCTTTCACAATTAATGAGAACTCCTCTATTCCGTGGACGTAGCCAATCTGGGTGAACCACGTACATCTTGTGTTTGCTTTCCTATCTCTATCCATTTATATACTTATCCACACTAATGACCGGAGCAATATGGCGAAGATCACAAAAAGTGACCGTTTTCGCTACCTAGGATCTATCTTGCAAGAGAACGGAGAATTAGATGGAGATCTCAACCATAGAATACAAGCTGGATGGATGAAGTGTAAGAGTGTATCCGGCGTGTTGTGTGATCGTCGTAGGCCACTGAAGCTCAAGGGAAAATTTTATAGGACGACAATAAGGCCAACGATGTTGTATGGCACAGAATGTTGGGTGGTGAAGCATCAACACGTACACAAAATGGGTGTAGCGGAGATGAGGATGCTTCGTGGGATGTATGGGCACACGAGAAAGGATAAGATTGGGAATGAGGATATCCAAGGTAAAGTAGGAGTAGCCAAAATTGAAGGAAATATGAGAGAAAATCGGTTCCGGTGGTTTGGACATGTGCAAAGAAGGCCTACTGACGCTCCGGTTCGAAAATGTGACTACGGGACAGAAGTTCAGGGCCGAAGGGGTAGAGGAAGACCTAGGAAAACTTTGGAAGAGACCCTAAGAAAAGACTTGATTACTTGGATCTAACGGAGGACATGACACAAAACCGAGCGCAATGGCGTTCTAGGATTCATATAGCCGACCCCACTTAGTGGGAAAAGGCTTTGTTGTTGTTGTTGTTGTTGTACACTTAGATTTGGATGAATTTTAAAATCCTTTAAAATCTTTTAAGGGTAGTCAAACTAAGGGGTGTAGTCAAACTTGGATTTGAGAGAATTTTAAAGTCTTTTAAAATCCTGGTGTAGTTAGTCAATTAAAAGATTTTAAAGGATTTAGAATCTATTAAAATCTAGGTGTAGTCAATTAAAAGATTTTTGAATCCATTCAAATCTAGGTGTAGTTAATTAAAAGATTTTAAAGGATTTTAAAATCCATCCAAATCTAAGTGTATTAAAAAAATTAAGATTTTAAAGGATTTTAAAAAGTTGTGGATTTTGTGGGATTTGAAAGCAAAAACTATATATAACCAAAACTAAAAAGAATCCAACCTCACCCCCTAGGATTTCAAATCCTTCCCCCACAATCCACCACAATCCATTCAAATTCTTTAAAATCCATATGAATTTTGTAAGAGTCTTTAATCATCTTAAATCCTATTAAATCCTATAAAATCTATCACTTTTAAAGGATTTTAAAGGATTTTAAAAGTGATAGATTTGATAGGATTTAAGAGGATTAAAGACTCCTACAAAATTCATATGGATTTTAAAGAATTTGAATGGATTGTGGTGGAAGGATTTGAAATCCTAGGGGGTGAGGTTGGATTCTTGTTAGTCTTGTTATATATACTTTTTGCTCTCAAATCCCACAAAATCCACAATTTATTGAAATCCTCCAAACTCTTAATTTTTTAATACACTTAGATTTGGATGTATTTTAAAATCTTTTAATTGACTACACGTAGATTTGAATGGATTCTAAAATCCTTTAAAATCTTTTAATTGACTACACTAGGATTTTAAAGTTCTCCCAAATCCGAGTTTGACTACACCCCATAAATCTATCCTAATTCAACAAGAAAATCTAAATCCACGAGGACAAGAAATCCAGATATTAATTAATTATTTTAAAAGCTAATTAAGAGATAATTTAGGAATGAGAATAATTTCATAATTCACGCAATCTCATAAGACTTTCCTATTTTCTTAGGATTCTTCAGCATTGGGTCCTATTAAACTAGGGCTAGTCCTTGGTATCCATGGATATTTATCTTTTCTCACTTCCGGTTTAAATGGAGTCGTGGACAGTTAAATATTTAGCATTTGCCACTTAATTACAGCATTTGGAAATTTTTACAGGTCTGTTGCACTTGTATGTTTACCTTATAGTATAGTGATTGCAAAGATTATCTCTGAACATTTAGGGAAAGTAGATGGATCAAACTATATGAATTCAAAATTTTAATCCTTTTATTTTCCTTTTGGTCTAACTATTTACTTTCATGCTGATTGTTTGACAGGTTTAAAAGTTAATAAACCCACATTCGAGTGTTCATTTCTCATTAGAGCTTGTGTTTATGTGGAATCTTTGGAAATTTAGCTTTATGGACGTTTGATTCTTCCTGTTTCATATGAAAGAAGCAGTTGCCCCTTTATTCTTTTTCTCCCTTGTGATATGATCAAATTTGCCCCTCCGGCCACCCACTGATGGTAATTTGATTTGGCGTCTTGGAATTGGTTGGAGCGGGAAAACTCGGGTCCTCCGGTTCTCCAAAAAGTAATCTTGTAATTTGAGACACCATCTTTGCTTGTAATCAACGAGAGAGGAGGGGGTACCTTATATATATCAGTAGGAACATGTTTTTGCATGAAAATTAAAGAAGTCGGTTAATGCAGTAATATACAACGTCAGTAAATTTTTTTGATTGCTTTTTAGGTTACAACTGTGATGTACAGTCATCATTGTAATTTTTCCCAACCGAAAAAATCACACTCAGAAGGAGAAGTAGTCAGAGCAGCCGTGAAGTGTTCGTGGGTGTTCAGCTTCAATGAATTTTCCGACAGATCGAGTAAGTTTGCATAGTTGAGAGATCACAGAGCAAAAGAATAACCAGCTTTCCCAGATGTTGGAAGTAACCTCGAGTCACTAGCCATGGTGTATAATTCAGCGCCCGACATAGGAAGTATGCCATGATCAAGAACAACTTCAGGCCAAGTCTTGCAGACCGCGGCAAAACGAACAAAATCATAATACTAGAGATACTGAACGATGAGGCTTAAAACATCAATTGGAAGTCGGAGATCTGCCCACGAAAGCAGTTCTATCAGATGATTATGCTCAAATTTTATTTACCTTCTCAATTTTTGTCGATGTACGCTTGCAAAGTTACTGTATTTGTCTTCGCCTTTCGAAATACAGGAGATGTCCCTTTTTCTAAGCGATTTCATATATCTTCAACCCAATTTTCCAGTATCTCACAAAAGTTTTTCACAGCCTCAAATGCAGGTACGTACATAGTGACTCTCTAGAGCAAACCCTAATTTGCTTGTCGTTCAAAGTACAATATTTTCTGGAATTTAAATGCACCAAACAATTATTCCCTTAGTGTTGGTTAGGACATTCCTCTTCGATACACTGCATTTCAGATTCAAAACTTTACCCTTTCTATGTAGATTAACGTACAATATCTTTTTTGTTAAAAAAATTGCACCAAACATATCGATGTGGGTGACAACACAGAAAAGATGACAACAATCATAAAGAGGAAATGGGAGATCCTCTCAAGTACATCAACTAGACAGTGAACTTAGAACTTGGCAGTCAGTACCACGTACCAAAAGAAATTTTAAAATAGTATCATTAACTTCCCAAGTTGGCTCCACTTGTAAAATAGAACGTCTAGTTACAAGTTCAACGATTACTTTTGGAATCACATACCCAAATTAAACCATTTCCGAATTGAAAAGTTCAAGTGGCTAATAGCATTTATCGTTGCACCAAATCAAAATCAGTATCAGATCCCTTCTCCCCTTTGAACCGGCCACCGGCGTTCAGTATCGAAATACCCTCTCCTGAAACCCTCTCCACACACTATCGATTTCTACTGAACGATCAAAATGATTAATTTCAACACACACAAAACACATAATGAAACTAAAGACCAACGAAAACATTTACATATACTTCATAAGACTACAAACCGGTTTTTTTTTCCGGTTTACCCCGAATTTAGAAGTAACTTCTAACTCGTGTCGGGATTTTAGGAAAGACAGAGTGACAGACTCCGTTAAAAACGCTAGAGACCAGGCAAAGAAAGCTTTTCGATCCGGTCGGCATATTTTCCTTAATTTGCAAGACAGACCTCTTTCTTTACCTTTTTTAAAGAAAAACCCCCCGGGACCCAATGGGATTAACTAAAGTTACCTAACCTTGAGCAAAAACTAAAGTAACCTAACCCAAAGCTAGACTTTAAACTTTCGACTCCAAAATAAAAATAAATAAAAAAATAAAAATAAAAATAAAAAGTTCCCTTGCCACATGTCAGCTAGCAGCGCAGACTGTCTACGTGTTGCGTCTGAGGTTCACCACGATAACGCTCACGTTGTCAGCGCTGTGCCTGGCCAATGCCAGCTTCGTCAGCAGTATCGACGCGTCGGAACACGCCCTGTCCGACGCCACCTTCGCCACCGCCTCCGCCCCCGCGCGCTCCATCGCGGAAGCCGTCCGTTTCCCTCTCAGACACATTCTCGCCACCCCGCATGCCGTTTCGTTCGACACCACGTCCCACAGCCCGTCGCTCGCCAGGATCAGACACTCGTCCTCCACCGTCCTGTCCGTGATCGTCACCTCTGGAACGCAGCTCACGTACGGCTTCAAGTAGTTGTCGCCTGCAAAGAAGACGATGGCCATTATCCTCTCGTATGAAGGTCGCCTCCACAAGGTTTTTTTTGCTGGGGACGTTTTATAGTTTTTACGTACCTATGGCTCTTGACATCGCCAGAACTCCGAGAACCCGTGGGCCGTCCCAGTATATGACCCGCCCACCCGCCTCCTGGATCCGATTCAACTCATCGGGGCGATCCGGCTGTTACAGTAACAAAATTTAAAAAATAATTAACGCAGGTCCATCGAAAAAAAGTGGACTCGCATGTATTATTCCACATTTTTCTCAGCAGCCAAACAGGAAATAAACAATGTCACGAAGGCAATTGACCTTGTGATCAACAGAGAGAGGAAAGGCCTTGCCGTTGCGACAGAGCACGGCTCTCGAGTCGCCGCAGTTAGCCACGACGATCTTATCGGGAGCGATGACTGCGACGACAGCGGTGGATCCGGCAGCCTCGGACTCCGGAGTTTGAAGCTCACAACGGCAATTGCTCACTCCGATGCCGCCTTCGCGGCCCCACGCCACCACCTCCTTGTCCATCCGCACAAAGCTCCTCTCCATCGCTGTCTTCCACTCTTCCATGCTCTCCACTTCGTCCTTCACCAGCTCATGCATCCACTCTCTGCATTTCGTCGCCACCTGGGAAAAATGCAAAACGACCAAATAAATTTCAAACAAGAATTAATTAAAAGTCATTTATGGAAGAAAGAGAATGGAGTCGTTTTAAGTACATGTGAGCAGCCGTGGCCGTCGTAGACGCCCAAGTAATGCAACTGAGCAGCGGAGTCTCGGATGCGTCGGCAAAACGAGGGGTGCACGGACACAGCGTCCTCCATATCTCGACGGCGGCCGCAGACGGAGGACACACCGTATCTGAGCATCTCCCTCGAAGCTTCTGTAACGTTCGATGACGTGGACGCTCGGAACTTCGTTGACTTCTTTCGACTCGGGGGGATTTTCTCTTCGTCCGAAGAACCGGAGCACAGCAAGGCGCTTTCCAACTCCCGAGAAGGCAACGACATCGTACGGGACGCGGCTTTCTTCTGCTTCTCCGAACCTTCCGGTGACTCCGGCGCCGGTGGGGCCACTCCGGAGACGAATTTGAACCGCCGGATCTCCATCCTCCTCCTCCTCGCAGCTCGTGAACTGGTCTCGCAGGCATTCGACGCCGAGTCGCTTTCGCTCACAACTCCGTAGCAAGTCTCCGCCATTTCAAAATTGCCAATACATGATGAAGCTGGAAAATGGGGAAATTTTTTATTTTATTTTTTGAAAAATAAAATGAGAAAATTAATCGGAAGAGAATGCTGGCGCGGTCATGGGAGGAGATTATAAAGGGCACACGAGCCTTTCAGGTGAGATTTTTCAGTGTGATCGAACGTAGGTTATACATTATAAATTATTATATGAATGATGATATATATGTATTAAAAATTTAATAATTAATTTTTTTTATTATTTATATAAAAACATGTAATATACCATTTATATTCTGATCACAATGAATATTTATCTACCTGAGTCACCGGGCCCACCCCAGCTTTTTACGTAGGGACCTTCAACTCTGGCTTCTCTCTCTTGCCCGATGTCGTCAGGGGCAGGCCGGGCAGGAACAAATGGTGCGTGACGTAGTACTCTTCTGCCCAAACAGACTCGTAAATTTTTCCACCGTCGATCTTCTTATATAGGTGTTATCTCGGCCGTCAAGACTAAACACGTGTACCTACTACGCGGAGGGCGGGGATACGTGGGCCAATAAAGAACTGACAGTCAAGACAGCAGGGTGCTTGCTTTCCTGACACGCATGTGGTCTTGCGCGTGGTCTCTCTTCGAGTTTTTTAAATTCGTTTTCCGTTCCAAATTTCACCAGGTGTAGCCATGTGTCCCTCGCTTTCATTAAATTGGGATGATTAAAGTTACTCATAACGACTATTGTCTCAAGGTATTCATAATAAATTTTAATTTTAATTCTTAATAAAATAAATTTGAATCACATTATCGTTAATCAACTATAAAGCTATTAAACCACTCTCCTCTCCTTTAATATAAATGCTATCATTTGTTAAACAAAGTTAGTCATCATGTATTTTTATCACTTATAATGCCATACTTATTTGATAAATCTTAAGAAGGCTCTTTTAACTGTAAGATTTTTTGCCACTTCATATTTTCAATCCAATGTTTTATAGCATTGATATCGAGAACTAACCATAAAATCAATAATAAACTCTCTGACACATCATGTTCTGGACATAACATAATAAAATTTTACTATAAAATGTGAAGTGATAAAAAGTTCCAAACAATCTCCTTCACATTTCTCAAAACCGGATCCAAAAAATCTAAGCCTAAGAATCAAATGATCCGGATCATTGAAATTTGATCAAAAGACTACAAATAGAAAAATTCTCTAAAAATTAATAATTGTAGTCGTTAAATCAAATTTGAATAGCTCGAATCATCTGTTTCTTGAGCTCAGTTCTTTTGTGTCTGAATGGAATCTGGTTTCACGTTTCTCTATCTATTTTGTGAAAGATGACAAGTAACTGTCACATTGATTTAATATAAAACAATTTTCCCACACCCTTTGCACAGTTTTGTGTACTTATACCCTTTGATTCTCGTGGTTATTACTCCCGTAAAATCATCATATTTTCAATCATTCAGTGATATTTTTATTTTAAGAGTAATGTTAGATATATTAAATATGCAGAATGATATTAGAGAGATTAATTTTGTAGATTAAATGATATGGAAATTGATAATGTGTTTTTCATTGAGAATGAATATGTTTATTAACACTTCAAATCATAAATCCAATTATTAACTTCAATGTGATTTAGTTTATAAAATTTTATCTATGAATTTATTCTCTCTAAAATTATTCTTATTTTGAAGAAGAGAAAACAATTGACCATCATCTCAAAATTTAAACTTTAGACATCTAAATTTTGAAAGAAAAATATCAATAAATCGTCATACTTAATGTTACTGATGTTATGTTTGATATTAGTGTATTTTGTCTTGCTGTTTGAGTTGGGAGTTTTTATTTAGTTCGAACGACTCTCAAATTTAATCGAAAATGTTTGTACTTTTTTTTTATTAACTTCCTCTTAAAATGGATACTTACTCTTGTATGATTGTGTGAATGATTTTTATATTAACACCCCATAAAATGTTGAATGCACTTCATATTAAAATTTAGTATTAAATGACTTATTTACTCTACTATGCAATGACAATTTTGACCTTATTAGGTTTAAAAAAAATAAAGATTTGTAAATATACCCCAAATTACTTTTAGCGTATTATTTATTTTCTCAACTATCAAACATGTTGATTAAGAAAAAATGTTTTTGACGAATGGAACACGAAATCGATGTTTCAGGAGTTTCACATGAGGTAAGACTTCATAGTTTTCATTGTTTTAGTGATTTTGATGACATCGATAATTATTTATTCATGCGTTTGTTGCATTATTTAAACTTCTAGTATTCATATGGTTAGATTCAATCCCTGAAAATTAAAAATGAGTGTTATAAGATTTTAAAAATGTGGGGTGTATGTACAAATATAAGATGTATATTGATAATATAGGATGTGGGGGTATTATGGGAAAGTAAGTGCGATGTATTAAGATAATTTTTAAGTGAAAAAGTAAATATGGAATGTTTTATGTTTGTGGAGTTTATTCAACAATTTGTGGGTTGTTAATATAATCAGCCTTGTGTGAAATCATTTATTTTGAATCCTAATTTTACTTTATCGTAATTTACTTCAACATGCTAAGCTTAAAATTATTTTGTATTTTATAATCATTTCGTTAGGTGGATTAAATGGTTAAATATTCTGGTAATAATGAAGTTGTACCAGAATACAAGACTCTCGTTACTTTCCTACTGTGATAAACGACAATTACTCTTTTTTATTTTCCTTTACTTCTATGCATGTTGGGACATGTGGTCCAATCAAATGGCTCTACGTAGAGGAGAATAAATGGAGGGGTGGGACCAGGTGTCTACGTCGCTGACCCCTCTTGGATATCTAAGGGAGGAAAGATTTTTCTACTGAAAAATGCTAATGAAACTCCCTATAAATTATCTATTAACTCAAATTTAGGCACAATGATGTATAATGTTACCACAAAAATTAATTTTAAATTGTAAAATGATAGAGAATTATAAAGAGCTTATAAGGAATTTCACCTTAAAAGAATCTTTTTAACATTTCTTCTTTTTGTTTGTTATAAAAATAAATGTTCTTATAAAAATAAATATAAAAGAATGACGAACCATATATCATAATACAAACGGAAACATATTTCTGAGTGTTCTAATAATATATTAGATATATAGTGTACCAGATTGTGTTTCAAAAAATACACGAAAAAATCTCTCGAGACAGTGTCATAGTCAATGCGCGTGTCGCAATCTCGTATCTATCGTTCATCCAAAGCCGGGAACACGTTTCAAGTGTTTTGGCGCTTGCAAACTTTAATTATCATATTGTTTATAAAGTATTACATCTTTTTCTTTATGGATTTTGACAGTAACTTACGTGTATTTAGGAATCTAAAAATGTCGCTTTCAAACTAAATCTTAATTGTTTCGAAGAGTAAAAAATTCATTGTATAAAACTTTATCCCAGAATTTTCAATGATTTGTACATTTTTTTAGAACAGGTCGTGTACATTAATTAAGTATCAAGAATATCAGTTGTTCTAATGGAAAAGAATTATATTGTAGAGGAATCTTTGTCGTGTTGAATTAGATTAACATGGTGGAATTCTTGGTACTTAAAACTTTCGATATTAGGTACAACAACCCTAACTACAAGGGTTTATACCA